>NW_028254578.1:0-600000 GCF_964263255.1 Lissotriton vulgaris
ATACTCGTCACCCTGCAAGCAAAGACAGAGGATCTAGAAGCACACTCTAGGCGATGTAATATACGTATAGTGGGTGTTGCGGAAACAGCCAATATAATGAATATAGAGGAATTTGTGGAAAACACACTGGTGAGCATAATGGGCAGAGACACTTTTTCAGAGATCTTTGGTATGAAGTGGGCTCACAGTGCCTTGGCCCCAAAGCCGGTACAGGGGGCCGCCCCTCACCCAATAGTTGCCAAACTTGTAAACTATAGGGACCGGGGAGGGGGGCATGGCTTGGCAGCGACCAAGATGGCCGCACAATCCCGCGGCACACCGGCGGCATACCTGAAGACCCCTGAAATCCGACATCGATCCTGTGGATCCACGACGCTACACACCGGGATCGGAGAGTTGACATACTCTGACACACAACGGTGTGTTTTCTATCCGACCCCGGGAAGCCGAGTACCGGGGATCGGTGAGTGTGGGCCTGCTGCGGCCTAAGCAGGGAGGCCTGCCAGTGAAGCACCGGCCTCGAGTGGAGAGCGGGCCGCCGCGGGAGCGCAGGAGGGCGGCCGAGTGGCACACGACACAGGGAGGGGACGTGATGTAGCGGCGATCCCCAGAGTAGGACGAGGCATTTGGAACCCCCGCCCCCCCTGGTGTGTGCCGGTGTGGTGTGCTGCTCTCTCTGATGCTCCGGGGAGTGGATGTAGAGAGGGCAGGCCAGTGTGGTGGCGCCCCTACCACGTGGCGGAACAAGGCGGCGGAGAGGCCTAAGAATCCCTGCCTGCGGGCCCAGGACATGGAGGCTGCGGGGGCGCACTAATTAGTGGAGGTAGCAGCGGCAGAGGCCCTTGGTGACCACGGTGCCGAGGCCGGGGGCGACAACAGACCGCGGATCGGTGGGAGAGGTGTGGGGTCCCCGCCGGGCGGCACCAACGATTGGCAAACTGCCGGCTGGCATTAGTGGGCTTGTGCTGGACTGACGGGGCCACCCCTGCCTTTCCCGAGCGAGGTGGGGTGCGGACGGAGGACGGAGGGCCCAGTGGCGGGCGCCCTATATCATGCACTGCCATGAGAAACAAGAAGTCTACGGTGACCCAACCCAACACTATGGACCACTACACGGCGGAAAGGAGGGGGAGCCGGACACCACCCGGGGACTTCGGAGGAGCCCCGTGAACCATCCCTGTCCTCCATAACGCAGGCCATACAATCTTTAGCCACTACTCTGGACTCCAAAATAGATAAAATGTCTATCAAACTGACGCTTCAACGGGCGGACTTGAACAAGACGTTCAAGAGGGGAACATCCTTTACAATGCAACTTTTACCACGCAGTGCCTTTACGACGCAACTTTTACAACGCAAACCATTATAACGCATTGCGCTGGGGGGCGCTCTAGGATAGGGAATAGGTTTAATTTACTATCCAACACCTT
Source organism: Lissotriton vulgaris (assembly GCF_964263255.1). Taxonomy (NCBI): domain Eukaryota; kingdom Metazoa; phylum Chordata; class Amphibia; order Caudata; family Salamandridae; genus Lissotriton; species Lissotriton vulgaris. Next base: position 1,431 of record NW_028254578.1, read on the forward strand.
CCCTACTATCCACGGGGACTGGAGTTGGAATAGTAAATTAAACTATTCACTATCCAGCGCCTAAAAGCACTATGCGGTGTAAAAACCGCGTTGTAAAGGCATGCGTGGTAAAAGCATGCGTTGTAATGTCATACATCCCGTCCAAGAAAGCCACACAGAACGCGGCCGCCATTACGGAACAACATGGTGCTATCAAGAAGTTACAACAACAGGTCCAACAGCTCACACACCAACAGAGACAGAAGGCAGCACGGCTGGAGGACCAGGAAGGGAGGGCTCCAAGAAACAACCTGCGGGTGGTGGGAGTGCCGGAGAAAATGGAAGGGGCTAGCATGGAACTGTTTTTGAAAGATCTCATTTTAAACCGCCTGCAACCCAAAAGAGTGTCTAAATTCTTCGTCACAGAGCGGGCACATAGGGCACCAATCCCGCCGCCACACCCGGGGGCCCCACCGCGCACCATCATCTCGCGGATTCTCAACTACAGAGACAGGGATGCAATCCTACAGGCGGCCTGGCAACATGGGGACATTCCTATGGACAACGCCACGATATGTTTCTTCCCAGACTTCACACTTAAGGTCCAGCAGGAGCGCTGTTCGTTTCACGCCGCCAAGGGGGAACTCGGGGAACGCGGAGTCAAGGGCATGATGTTCTTCCTGGCGCGGCTTAAGGTCTTGGCGGAAGGAAAATCCTTTTTCTTCACCACCCCGGAGGAGGTACATACGTGGCTTGAAGAGCATGGCCAGCTGCAGAGGGGCCCGGAGAGTGGGGGAAGTTGGAGAAGCGCGGTGCCCCAGTCTCCGGCTTCATCTGTGGGATCAGCGGGGGGAGCACGACGACGACAGGAGAGCCAGCACCAAGCGAACAGGAGGAGGACCCGCAGCCTTTCAGCGTCTCCGGACCTGGGGTGACAAGAAGGAACACATTGGTTTGGATGGGCCGGAAATCGTGGACACGTAATATATACGGGGGCTATTGATACTGGTCCTACAGGGTCACTGAGGAATGTATGGGGGTCGTGCGGGGGACAGATTTGAAGGCCCCGAACATTATTTGCTGTTACTCCTATACCGTACGGGCGGTGAGACCCCGGTTGAGTCTCTTGGAAATACTCCTTCATAATGGGACGCTGCTCCAGATCAGGGCAAATGGTGGAGTACATAATGAACTGTAAGGGGGGGGCGGTGGGAGCCCCGGATGCTGGACTTGGTTGTACCACTCGCCCCTGAGTTTTTCGTTTTAAGGGCTACAGGCGCTCTGCTTGTAGGGGATGTCTGGCGGGGTTGGCCGGCGTAGCAGGGTAGCAAGGTGGGGGGCTGATGATGGGGGGAATGGAGGTTTTGTTCTAGTTCTTACTGTTTGTTTTTATGCTATATGTCTGTTCTGACTTCATTGACACAATCAGCTGGCGGGTGGGAGGGGGGGAGGGGAGATTTGGTTGCTCATCCTGATACTTGGCGGGAACGATGGCTGGGTTACACACGACACGGTCGCAACACATTGATATAGTATCCTGAAATGTGAACGGCCTGCAAAACAAGATCAAACGCACTGTGGTGCTTCAAAACCTTCGCAGGTACGCCCCTGATGTGGTACTCCTACAGGAGACGCATCTGTTAGGGAATCGCTGCAAGACACTGGACAGATTTGGTTACACCTTACGTGCCCACTCTGGCTTTACTACGGGCTCCAGGGGGGTAGGGATCCTTGTCAAAAACTCCCTGCCACTGGTCCTGGGGCGGTGTTGGTTGGATCCCCTGGGTCGCTTTGCGGCGTTGTCTGCACAATGGGAGGGCCGAACTCTGAACCTATGCTCACTTTACATTCCTCCAAATCTCCACATGGCTACTTTCCCCGATATTGGAAAGTTGCTGTTGGAAATGCCCACGGGGACACTGATCCTGGGAGGGGATATGAACGACGTGATGGCTAGGGAACTGGACCGGTTGCCGCCTCAACTGAGTAGGGGAGGGACAAACCACCTTAGGGACTTTGCACAAGCGCTGGGTTTGGTGGATCTCTGGAGGACACATAACTCGCATGCTACACAATACACACATGTCTCCGCGGCCCATGGATCGTCTTCCAAGATCGATTACATATTCACACGGACAGACTGCATGAGCCTCTTTAGGGACGGACATCATAAAGCTAAAGGGATATCTGACCATTCACCGGTGGGGGTTCAGATGGTGGGTCTCAGGCGAGATTGTAGTGTCCCCCCTTGGCTCGATACCTTTTTATTTAAGGACAGGGAGTTCCAGGAGAGTTTACGGGAGAGGGTAGATCATTATTTCGAGGACAATGTAGGCTCGGTGAGCTCCCCCGGGATAGTCTGGGAGGCGTACAAGACAGTGGCCAGGGATTTCGTGCAGGCCGAGGTTGGGAGACGGCGCAAAGAAAAACATGCACAGGTGGAAAAACTAGAATTGGAGCTTCGTGCTCTGGAGGATAAGATGGGGCTTACCCAGGAACAGGGGCAGGACAGGCAGCATAAGGCACGCCTCCTAAGCAAAGAGTTGAGGAACGTTATGACGGAACAGGCACGATCACATGCACTTGCTACCCAGCGGAGGGTGTATGACTTGGGAGAAAAGGCAAACAAAATGATTGCCTGGCTGGAGAAGAGAGATCAGGAGCACAGTTGGGTACTGGGAATAGAGCGACCGGACGAGTCGGTGAGCACCACGAGTGTGGCGATTGCGGAGAAATTTGTGCGCTATTATGAGGAGGTCTACCGATCTCAAACGGCTAAGGTGGAGCGGGAGTGTCGCGATTTCCTAGCCCCCTTGCGGCTGCCCATACTGGAGTCTGCTAACAGGGATATTCTGGAAGCAGATATCACGGTCAAAGAAGTGGGGGAGGCCATGGGGGACTTGCAGGCGGGAAAGGCCCCGGGACCCAATGGGTTCCCAGCAGAAGCGTTTGGGTGTGTGGCAAGTCGCACTACACCACACATTTGCAATATGTTTCTCGAGGCGCAGGAGACTGGAGAGCTTCCGAGGGATTTACGGCTGGCAGGCTGGCAACGATCGTAGTGATCCATAAGGCCAGTAAGCCACAGGCGGAATGCAGCTCATACAGACCTATCTCCCTCCATAACTATGAGATGAAGGTCCTCGGGAAGATCCTGGCCACACGCCTGGGTGCGGTGGTACAATCACTGGTCCATCCGGACCAGTCGGGCTTCATGCCCCATAGAAGCACGTGACTCAAACTGCAACGCCTGTTTGGGGTCCTGCAAGCAGTAACTAAGCACCCGGGAGTGCCGGCGGCATTGCTATCTCTTGATGCCCGTATGGCCTTGGATAGCATTGAATGGTGTTACATATATGTAGTTTTGGGGAAGCTAGGTTTTTTAGACAACTTCTGCGCATGGGTGAAGCTACTATACACAGAGCCACTGGCGAGAGTCCGGGTTAATGGGGCTATGTCACGGGAATTCCAACTGGGGCGCGGCACGAGGCAGGGCTGTCCCCTTTCCCCAACTCTCTTTGCTCTAGCGCTGGAGCCACTGGCGCATTGGGTTCGAACGGACCCTGGGGTATGGGGCGTAGACCTGGGGGGGAGAATGGGAGTACCGAATATCGTTATATGCCGGCGATAATTTGCTGTATGCCCAGCGACCGTCTGAGTCCATACAAAGGCTGATGGTCATACTCCGCACATTTGGGGAATACTCCGGATATCACATCAACTGGAGCAAATCCCTGGGCTATGTTCTGGCGGGACCCAGCCTCAAATCATGGATGAATACAAGGGCCTAGTCTGCCATACGGAGTTGCGGTACCTAGGAATATGGGTCACACCATCTGACACTGAATTCCTCCGTTTAAATGTGCAGACGCAACTGGAGCGCCTTCACAGCGAAGTGATGCACTGGAGGACCCTTCCGGTCTCCCTAATGGGACGTGCCGTATTATTCAAAATGATGTCCCTGCCTCGGTTGCTCTATGTACTGTAGAGCTCGCTCTTCCCGATCCCGGAGCACATCTTTAAAACAGTGGAGTCAGAGCAACGCTCCTTATTGTGGAGTGGAGGGCGCCCGAGAATAGCTCTTAATAAACTGCAGCGGGGACCATATGAGGGAGGGCAGGCGGTGCCCGACATTCATCTATACTACTGGGCAACAAAGCTAGTCAAACCCGCATAACGGGTGGACCGTATGGCCCTGGGGGAAGAATCCTACTTGGCGGCTCGATACTCTAAAACCAGACGCAGCCAGACCTTGCTTCCCCAGACAGCGGTGGTGGTAGGGGTGTGGAAACGGGCAACGAAGTTGCTGGGGTGGGAGGTGAAACTTACAGACCATACGCCTTTGTGGAAAGGCGACTTCCTTCAGGAGGTGTGAAGCTACGAGATCTGCGCCAGTGGAGTCTGATAGGCATAGACACGCTGGGGAACGTATGGAAGAGGGGAAAATTGGTGGATTTCGCGACCCTACAGACGGAGTTCCACATGGGTGATGGTGAATTCCTGCACTACCAACAAATCAAACATGCCTTACACGCACATCTGACACAGGGGGAACAACTACCTGAGTATGCCCCACTTGAGGATAGGCTACTGTTAGACCCTATGATTGATAAAGCTAACCCCCTTACCTATAAAAAGCTCATTAATAACCTTCCGGACACACAGGGACCATTGAGGGAAAAATGGGAGTCAGATCTTGGCCTTTTGGAAGACGATGACTGGAACGAGGCTTTGCAGTGCCCTAGAGAGGTTGCGATCCGGGCTAGATTCAGGCTGGTCCAGCTGCGTATCCTCCATAGGTCTTACACCCCACGGGCGGTGCAATATAAGATGGGGTTTGCGGCTTCACAATTCTGCTTAAGGGGTTGCGGGGAGGAGGGCACATTCTTTCATATTCTATGGGACTGCACCAAAATCCGCACGTATTGGGTTAGACTGAAAGAAATCATGGAAGAAGTGATTGGGGCAGAGGTGCCGCTGGAGGCCCGATGGCACGTTCTGGGGGTGACGAGTGACGTTACCTGGTCCAAGTGGGGCAAGATATGGCTAGCTCTTGCAAGTATGGTGGCCAAGAGGAACATAGCCCGGCTCTGGGGGAGTGACCTGTCACCAACGGTGGAGGAATGGGAGCTGGACCTGGACTGGTGCCAAAGGGCAGAGAAAGTTAATTATAATAGCCGGGGCTGCCCCAAGAAATGGGAGAAGATATGGCTGGCATGGAGACGATACAGGGGGGACTGGCTGAATACCCCAGATGGATCACCACTGGGTTGAGGGAGGCCCTTATTGGAATTCCCCCTCTGGTCGACTCGCTCTGCGTGAATTTAATGAACCCCACTCTCTGGGGGACCACCCACTCACGGTCGCAAGAGGGAATGGTCACGAAGCAGGGAGGGGGGGTGGAGGGATGGGTAGAGGCACAGATCGGGGAGGGGGGTCTAGACAGGTAGGGTAAGGGTGCCTAAGCATAGAATGTTGAATTCCGCAAGGGGTACGCTGTGGGGGTAGGCCACAATGGATTTCACCAAATGGTTTTTGTATCTGTGTATTGTAACTTTACCAATGAACTTCCACTGCTATCTGATGTGTATTTTGAAGGAGCTGCTATGTTTCAATAAAAAGATTTAAAAAAAAATAACTATAGGGACCAGGATGCTGCATTGTAGAAGGCCAGAGAGATTCTGACTCTGCGCCATGAGGGCAGGAAGTAATCCATTTATCCCGACTTCACGCAGCAAGTGCAGGAACCTTGCCGCCAGTTTGTGCCAGTGAAGAGAAAGCGCAGAGAGTTTTATATATATATATATATATATATATATATATAGATATATTACCTACTGGCGGTCGCCAGTAGGTATATATAGTTAGGATTTTTTCTCTATGGGATTTTTGAAAATTCTATGTCTAATAACTTTGGCATTTGTGGACGGAATTGGCTGAAATTTTCAGGAAAATGGAACAATTTGTTTCTGAGCAGCCCCTGACAATTTGGGGGGGTTTCATCAAGGGGGGGCTGAGAAAAAAGGGGGGTCCCAAAACACGTTTTTCCCATGTTAATTTCCATAGGGCGGTTGGCCTCACTTTTAGCTCGAACGGCTGAATGGATTTGCACGAAACTTGGCAAAATTGTAGGGACTGTTAGCCCGATGTGCCTTTGCTAGGTCTCAATATATGTGCTCCAGTGGATTTTGAGTCATTTAGGTTCAAAAAAAGATATATATCTGGGCGGAGCCTAACCACACATCTGATCTGATTGGCTGTCAGCACTTCATCCAAGAAGTGTTGGCAGCCATCTTGGGACCAATATACATGATCGATTTACAAAAGGGGGTGGTGATGAACAGAGTGTCTGAATTGAGCAGACCACTCTTACCCAGTCCAAAGATCAGGGCTTGATCCATCACCGTTATTTATCTCACTGCCCCATCCCAGCTCAGAACCTGGCTATATGCAAATCAGTCTGTCCCTGGCCCAGTGCATCATGGGAACAGGGCAGACTAAACTACCAAGCCAATTCTTTACCAGAAAGGAGCCAAGCTACCGGGGACCGGTTTCTGGCATTTCAGCCTCTTCGGCCCGGCTTGCTTGAATCCTGATGGAGCAGTGAGAAAGGGACTCATGTCTGAGTATACCCTGCCACACCTATAGTGGCCAAAATCGATTTACAAAAGGGGGTGGTGATGAACAGAGTGTCTGAATTGAGCAGACCACTCTTACCCAGTCCAAAGATCAGGGCTTGATCCATCACCGTTATTTATCTCACTGCCCCATCCCAGCTCAGAACCTGGCTATATGCAAATCAGTCTGTCCCTGGCCCAGTGCATCATGGGAACAGGGCAGACTAAACTACCAAGCCAATTCTTTACCAGAAAGGAGCCAAGCTACCGGGGACCGGTTTCTGGCATTTCAGCCTCTTCGGCCCGGCTTGCTTGAATCCTGATGGAGCAGTGAGAAAGGGACTCATGTCTGAGTATACCCTGCCACACCTATAGTGGCCAAAATCGATTTACAAAAGGGGGTGGTGATGAACAGAGTGTCTGAATTGAGCAGACCACTCTTACCCAGTCCAAAGATCAGGGCTTGATCCATCACCGTTATTTATCTCACTGCCCCATCCCAGCTCAGAACCTGGCTATATGCAAATCAGTCTGTCCCTGGCCCAGTGCATCATGGGAACAGGGCAGACTAAACTACCAAGCCAATTCTTTACCAGAAAGGAGCCAAGCTACCGGGGACCGGTTTCTGGCATTTCAGCCTCTTCGGCCCGGCTTGCTTGAATCCTGATGGAGCAGTGAGAAAGGGACTCATGTCTGAGTATACCCTGCCACACCTATAGTGGCCAAAATCGATTTACAAAAGGGGGTGGTGATGAACAGAGTGTCTGAATTGAGCAGACCACTCTTACCCAGTCCAAAGATCAGGGCTTGATCCATCACCGTTATTTATCTCACTGCCCCATCCCAGCTCAGAACCTGGCTATATGCAAATCAGTCTGTCCCTGGCCCAGTGCATCATGGGAACAGGGCAGACTAAACTACCAAGCCAATTCTTTACCAGAAAGGAGCCAAGCTACCGGGGACCGGTTTCTGGCATTTCAGCCTCTTCGGCCCGGCTTGCTTGAATCCTGATGGAGCAGTGAGAAAGGGACTCATGTCTGAGTATACCCTGCCACACCTATAGTGGCCAAAATCGATTTACAAAAGGGGGTGGTGATGAACAGAGTGTCTGAATTGAGCAGACCACTCTTACCCAGTCCAAAGATCAGGGCTTGATCCATCACCGTTATTTATCTCACTGCCCCATCCCAGCTCAGAACCTGGCTATATGCAAATCAGTCTGTCCCTGGCCCAGTGCATCATGGGAACAGGGCAGACTAAACTACCAAGCCAATTCTTTACCAGAAAGGAGCCAAGCTACCGGGGACCGGTTTCTGGCATTTCAGCCTCTTCGGCCCGGCTTGCTTGAATCCTGATGGAGCAGTGAGAAAGGGACTCATGTCTGAGTATACCCTGCCACACCTATAGTGGCCAAAATCGATTTACAAAAGGGGGTGGTGATGAACAGAGTGTCTGAATTGAGCAGACCACTCTTACCCAGTCCAAAGATCAGGGCTTGATCCATCACCGTTATTTATCTCACTGCCCCATCCCAGCTCAGAACCTGGCTATATGCAAATCAGTCTGTCCCTGGCCCAGTGCATCATGGGAACAGGGCAGACTAAACTACCAAGCCAATTCTTTACCAGAAAGGAGCCAAGCTACCGGGGACCGGTTTCTGGCATTTCAGCCTCTTCGGCCCGGCTTGCTTGAATCCTGATGGAGCAGTGAGAAAGGGACTCATGTCTGAGTATACCCTGCCACACCTATAGTGGCCAAAATCGATTTACAAAAGGGGGTGGTGATGAACAGAGTGTCTGAATTGAGCAGACCACTCTTACCCTGTCCAAAGATCAGGGCTTGATCCATCACCGTTATTTTTCTCACTGCCCCATCCCAGCTCAGAACCTGGCTATATGCAAATCAGTCTGTCCCTGGCCCAGTGCATCATGGGAACAGGGCAGACTAAACTACCAAGCCAATTCTTTACCAGAAAGGAGACAAGCTACCGGGGACCGGTTTCTGGCATTTCAGCCGTCTTCGGCCCGGCTTGCTTGAATCCTGATGGAGCAGTGAGAAAGGGACTCATGTCTGAGTATACCCTGCCACACCTATAGTGGCCAAAATCGATTTACAAAAGGGGGTGGTGATGAACAGAGTGTCTGAATTGAGCAGACCACTCTTACCCTGTCCTTCCCAGTGTAAGAATTGGCTTCTGTAGTTTGGTTTGTCCTGTTCCCATCATGCACTGGGACAGGAACAGACTAATTTGCATACAGTCAGGTTCTGAAACTGGGATGGTGCAGTGAGCTAAAAAACGGTGTTGGATCTAGCCCTGATCTTTTGACTGGGTGAGAGCTTTCTGTTTAATTCAGAGACTCTGTCCCTCACCACCCCTTTTTGTAAATATTTTTGTCCACCCTAAGCGTGGAAGGGTATTCTCAGATGTGAGACCCTTGCTCATTGCACCATCACGATTCAAGCAAACCGGGCCGAAGACGGCTGTAATGCCAGAAACCGGTCCCCGGGAGCTTGTTTCCTTCCCAGTGTAAGAATTGGCTTCTGTAGTTTGGTTTGTCCTGTTCCCATCATGCACTGGGACAGGAACAGACTAATTTGCATACAGTCAGGTTCTGAAACTGGGATGGTGCAGTGAGCTAAAAAACGGTGTTGGATCTAGCCCTGATCTTTTGACTGGGTGAGAGCTTTCTGTTTAATTCAGAGACTCTGTCCCTCACCACCCCTTTTTGTAAATATTTTTGTCCACCCTAAGCGTGGAAGGGTATTCTCAGATGTGAGACCCTTGCTCATTGCACCATCAGGATTCAAGCAAACCGGGCCGAAGACGGCTGTAATGCCAGAAACCGGTCCCCGCGAGCTTGTTTCCTTCCCAGTGTAAGAATTGGCTTTTGTAGTTTGGTTTGCCCTGTTCCCATCATGCACTGGGACAGGAACAGACTAATTTGCATACAGCCAGGTTCTGAAACTGGGATGGTGCAGTGAGCTAAAAAACGGTGTTGGATCTAGCCCTGATCTCTTGACTGGGTGAGAGCTTTCTGCTTAATTCAGAGACTCTGTTCCTCACCACCCCTTGTTGTAAATATTTTTGTCCACCCTAAGCGTGGAAGGGTATTCTCAGATGTGAGACCCTTGCTCATTGCACCATCAGGATTCAAGCAAACCGGGCCGAAGACGGCTGTAATGCCAGAAACCGGTCCCCGGGAGCTTGTTTCCTTCCCAGTGTAAGAATTGGCTTTTGTAGTTTGGTTTGCCCTGTTCCCATCATGCACTGGGACAGGAACAGACTAATTTGCATACAGCCAGGTTCTGAAACTGGGATGGTGCAGTGAGCTAAAAAACGGTGTTGGATCTAGCCCTGATCTCTTGACTGGGTGAGAGCTTTCTGCTTAATTCAGAGACTCTGTTCCTCACCACCCCTTGTTGTAAATATTTTTGTCCACCCTAAGCGTGGAAGGGTATTCTCAGATGTGAGACCCTTGCTCATTGCACCATCAGGATTCAAGCAAACCGGGCCGAAGACGGCTGTAATGCCAGAAACCGGTCCCCGGGAGCTTGTTTCCTTCCCAGTGTAAGAATTGGCTTTTGTAGTTTGGTTTGCCCTGTTCCCATCATGCACTGGGACAGGAACAGACTAATTTGCATACAGCCAGGTTCTGAAACTGGAATGGTGCAGTGAGCTAAAAAACGGTGTTGGATCTAGCCCTGATCTCTTGACTGGGTGAGAGCTTTCTGCTTAATTCAGAGACTCTGTTCCTCACCACCCCTTGTTGTCAATATACATGATAGCACCTCATTAAAAAGCATTGTAGTTAATAGAGGGTTTTAGGACTTTAGTTACATTATAAATCATTTGTTGATGGTACCATACTCGTTTTAGGAATTGTGGTGGGTTCTAAGGTGATTTTACTATGTGAAAAAACCTTCTGCTGTGATATCATGAATATTGTTTGAAAGAAAACTAATATCTCATGATTTTCCCACAGTGGTTAGGAAGGGGATCTATAAGATAAACTGAAAACATATTTTCTGTAAATTCACATTATCTTTCTCAGTCATGTGAAAATGAAGTCTGACATTCTCAGTAAAACATGTACATCCAACAAGGACAGAGACTGTCAGTTGATTCCTTTGTGTTCTACTGCAGCCTCCTAGAGTGTTCTAAAGAACAACTAGAGTGCTAACAGTCCTACTTATTACAAAGGTATGGCTCACCTGAAGCCATCTTGATTGGAATAAAGTGGTAACTCTTAAAAGATTTAATTTAAAAAGAAACAACATGAGGGGGTATATTTTGCCATAGAAAGTATGATTAGTGCTGCAGAATGAAAAATTAGGGCACATTTTGAGTGACTTCTCAAATCCTTTTCTATTTAATTAAAACATTCTGACACGCAGTCTCCCAAAATGGCCACCAGAGACAAAAGAGCCCAAATGTAGCCCAAATATCACCCAGATGTAGCCCAAGTATAGCCCAATGACAGAATGTCCCAGAGTGTTCTAAAGAACAACTAGAGCGCTAACAGTCCTACTTATTACAAAGGTATGGCACACCTGAAGCCATCTTGATTGGAATAAAGTGGTAACTCTTAAAACATTTAATTTAAAAAGAAACATGAGGGGGTATATTTTGCCATAGAAAGTATGATTAGTGCTGCAGAATGAAAAATTAGGGCACATTTTGAGTGACTTTTCAAATCCTCTTCTATTTCATTAAAAACTTCTGACATGCAGTCTCCCAAAATGGCCACCAGGGACAAAAGAGCCCAAATGTAGCCCAAATATCACCCAGATGTAGCCCAAGTGTAGCCCAATGACAGAATGTCCCAGAGTGTTCTAAAGAACAACTAGAGCGCTAACAGTCCTACTTATTACAAAGGTATGGCACACCTGAAGCCATCTTGATTGGAATAAAGTGGTAACTCTTAAAACATTTAATTTAAAAAGAAACAACATGAGGGGGTATATTTTGCCATAGAAAGTATGATTAGTGCTGCAGAATGAAAAATTAGGGCACATTTTGAGTGACTTTTCAAATCCTCTTCTATTTCATTAAAAAATTCTGACATGCAGTCTCCCAAAATGGCCACCAGAGACAAAAGAGCCCAAATGTAGCCCAAATATCACCCAGATGTAGCCCAAGTATAGCCCAATGACAGAATGTCCCAGAGTGTTCTAAAGAACAACTAGAGCGCTAACAGTCCTACTTATTACAAAGGTATGGCACACCTGAAGCCATCTTGATTGGAATAAAGTGGTAACTCTTAAAACATTTAATTTAAAAAGGAACAAAATGAGGGGGTATATTTTGCCATATGAATTATGATTAGTGCTGCAGAAAGAAAAATTAGGGCACATTTTGAGTGACTTCTCAAACCCTCTTCAATTTCATTAAAAGATTCTGACATGCAGTCTCCCAAGATGGCCACCAGAGACAAAAGAGCCTAAATGTAGCCCAAATATCACCCAGATGTACCCCAAGTATAGCCCAATGACAGAATGTCCCAGAGTGTTCTAAAGAACAACTAGAGCGCTAACAGTCTTACTTATGACAAAAGTATGGCACACCAGAAGCCATCTTGATTGGAATGAAGTGGTAAGTCTGAAAACACTCAATTTAAAAAGGAACAACATGAGGGGGTTAATTTTGCCATAGAAAGTATGATTAGTGCTGCAGAATGAAAAATTAGGGCACATTTTGAGTGACTTTTCAAATCCTCTTCTATTTCATTAAAAAATTCTGACATGCAGTCTCCCAAAATGGCCACCAGAGACAAAAGAGCCCAAATGTAGCCCAAATATCACCCAGATGTAGCCCAAGTATAGCCCAATGACAGAATGTCCCAGAGTGTTCTAAAGAACAACTAGAGCGCTAACAGTCTTACTTATGACAAAAGTATGGCACACCAGAAGCCATCTTGATTGGAATGAAGTGGTAAGTCTGAAAACACTCAATTTAAAAAGGAACAAAATGAGGGGGTATATTTTGCCATATGAATTATGATTAGTGCTGCAGAAAGAAAAATTAGGGATCATTTTGAGTGACTTCTCAAATCCTCTTCTATTTCATTAAAAAAATTCTGACATGCAGACTGAAACATGCACTTTGAATACCAGCAGCAGACGTCCCTGGTGAGCAGTAGCTTTACTACAGTGATCTAATGTGCAACTAGAGTGCTAACATTCAGAATTTATGGCAAATGTGTGACACATCTGAATGCCTTCTTGATGGAACCAAAGTAAACAAGCATTGAAAATGCAATAGATCTCGCCCTCGTTTAAGTTAAAGCCATTCTGTTTGTAATGAGGTGGCTTTTTAGCTTTGCTTTTATTAGTGTTTTTTCAACTTTCATGTAAATAACATGCATCTGTATGCATATAAGTATATGTATGCATGCATTTATGTTTGTATTTATATAGATATACAGATGATATATGTTTATATATGTATGTATATATATATATTCACTGAAAAAACCATAGGTTATAGACCATATATAGTTAGGAATTAGCATTTACAAAACCTTGAAAATTCACTGAAAAAACCATAGGTTATAGACCATATATAGTTAGGAATTAGCATTTACAAAACCTTGAAAATTCACTGAAAAAACCATAGGTTATAGACCATATATAGTTACGAATTCGCATTTACAAAACCTTATTTTACTCACACAAAACCATTGAAATTCCATATATAGTTAGTTGCACTAACTATATATCGCGCACCCGCAATCCACTGCTGATGATGTCACATATTACATCATTCATGACATGGTCAGTGACATCACTGATGACATCACTGATGACATCTCAAATGACATCACTGATGACATCACTGATGACAACATCCAGTGACTGTATGTTTCTGTAAAGTTAAAATATGTCTTACATATTGAAGAATGAGTGGATGTATAAGTGTCTGGATGAAGGATTTAGAAGGTGCATGACTGACTGTATGAGTGAGTGATTAAATGTGTCTCACTGAGTGCATGGGTTAGTGACTAAACTGTCTTAATTTGTGCATCATTATGTCTGTTGTTCTGTAAACTGTTGCATGTGTTGATAAGTAGCTATATGAGTAACTATATGGGTTATTGATTGGTTGCCCAAGTATTTGTATGGGAGACTGAGTGTGTGTGTGGGTGGCTGGGAGGTGTATAACTCTGTGCATAGATGTGTGAGCAGTTGATTCACTAGATGTATGGTTTCAAAAGTGCATGTGGAAACAGCTGTATGGGCGGTTGACTGTGTGCATGAGTGTATTGATGAGTGAATAAATATCTCAGTGCTACATGTCAAAGTAAGTACATATGTAAAACACAGTACATGTGAGAGTTGACATATATAAATAACTGTGCATAAGAGCCAGTGAATGTGTGAGTGGCTGTATGGATCATTGTGAACTTGTATCAGGGATTGTATAAGAGAGTAAATATGTGTTAGTATATGTTTGAATAAGTAAAGTTTGTATAACTGTATAGTTGAGGAAATGGAGGTGTGATTGATTCTTTGCATGACTGACTAGGTGTGTGAGTAACTCCATGGATGAGTGACAGTCTGTGAGTGTCTGTTTACACTGATTGTATCTAAGGTTATATTAGAGTCTGAAGAGGTTCATCGTATTATCACATGAATGATATCATCAGTGATGTGATCAGTAATGTCAAATGAGATGTCATCAGTGATGTCATCAGTGATGTCATTTGAGATGTCATCAGTGATGTCATCAGTGATGTCACTGACCATGTCATGAATGATGTAATATGTGACATCATCAGCAGTGGATTGCGGGTGCGCGATATATAGTTAGTGCAACTAACTATATATGGAATTTCAATGGTTTTGTGTGAGTAAAATAAGGTTTTGTAAATGCGAATTCCTAACTATATATGGTCTATAACCTATGGTTTTTTCAGTGAATATATATATATATATATATCTATAGCATGATGTATCCCGCTAAGCTCAGAAATGTAAATGAGGGGAAGACTCTCTTCTTTACGGATCCCAAGACAGCACTCCAGTTCCTTAAGCAAAAAGGAAAAGTTAAAGACAAAAGTGACCTCACCAAAGGTAATTTGAATGAAGATAAGGACGCTCCGGACCTAGAGGAGCAATGAGCTGATGGTAACATCAGAGCTACCCCAACTCCCCTGCTAAGTTGGGGATATGAGATCACCGTGTGGCTCTGAGCTAAGCCCACTGCAAACAATGAAGGCACTCCATGGTTTTATCCTTTGCTGAGAGATGGCTGTGAAAGTGTTCACCTGGTGGGGGAGGAGAAGATTGGACCTTCTTATGCAGCTACACGTACGGCTTATTGTTAAAATGGTACGGAACCATGTAGATGCTGAGCATGGACATACTTGCGTGCAATGGAGACGAGGAGGCGGGGATAGAAGTCCTCTGAAGGGAGAGGACTCGATTATCCAAACTGGCCCTTGATGTTCTTAACGCTTAGCTAACAAGTGGAACCAAGCAATGTTGTTTGTGCACACAAAGTTAAGACCCCTGAGAGATAGCGTCTAAATGATGGCTGGGATTAGGGAAGAGTGGAGACGGAGCAACATCCGCCTTCATGTGTGCACCACCTTGTATAGTTTACAGTACTTTTAATTTACCGGGAGGGACATTTGGTGGGGAGGGGGGTCGTAGAGATGCTATGCAACGGTTGGGAATGTATAGCGTAGGTAGGATCCATAACAGGGTTGTTATTGTCTATTTAGTTTTGTTAGGTAGAAGTGTATATGTTGACAATTTGGCTACTCGTAACTGCCCAGCACACATAGCACTGAGATCATGGAAGATACAAGAAAAGGAATGATGGAACCACACACAAAGCCGCAGATTAGACTCCATGCATGGAATGTTAGAGGGTTGAATGACCACAGGAGAATACGGAAGGTGATAGAATATCTCAAACGCTACAGTGTAGATGGAGCAATATTACAGGAGACGCACCTGGCCCCCAATAGTGATAAATTGACGCAACGTAGATTGCAAGGTCAATCAATCAATCAATCAAAATACTTTATTCAGCTTTTGTATAAAAAACATAAAAGCCCAAGTTCAATTGTAGCGTACGGATCCCGTCCATGAATATCTTTGGTCAATGGTTACAATTCATTATAAAGTAGATTAAAAAAAAGTACATAAAAACGTATCTACATCATATATAAAAATCAAGAATGATCACACTTTCAGGACTACATCATATATGAAATGTAAATATTTTATATACAAGAACTGACAAGAGGGATACTTATGCGCAAAAGTAGTCGCAGCTAGATCTAAGCCTAACTGTTACCTTTAAAAAGCTAAGAACGTGCCATAAAGTGGACCCCGAAAGCATGGCTAAAAAGGTAAAAGCAGGGCACACTTGCGTAAAGTTGGCTTGTTTTAAAACGGGGATTACAAACATCTCCCTCGGCAGCTCATAATAACTACAAAACATAAAAAAATGAGTCAAATTCTGAGGGGATTTGCTGTCGCAACCACATGGCAACAGAGTCTCGCCTTTTCTACTCTCCTGCGGGTTGGCGAGGAGAAGGTGAAATAAATCAAAACGTAATCTTGATTACCTCTTTGCTGCTGGCGTTGGCCAATGGCCGTCGAGCACACTTCCTTCATAGTGCTGCGCACATCGGTTGGCTGCCGCGGCCCTGCCCACTGCGCAAAACCGCTGCACCGCGGCGGAATTGCCGCTGTGGTTAAACAGTTAATAAAAAACGGTTATGCATTTTGGGAAGCCCTACGAGATACGGTTCTATTGTGGGGACGTCTTAAGAATAATACATTTACGTACACTGGGCTTCATTAACTCACGCTCTTCCCTGTTCACCAGCCGCTGTCTAAAAAAAGTCTCCTTGGCCGAAAGAAGATCTTTTCTTTCTTTGAATTCGGATTACTATAGAGATCCGCCCTAACAGGAGTCCTATATCCATCCTGAATGTATTTTAACCAAGGAATGTAGTGGGCATGGTCCAGAGCCATACAATCCCTTAGGATCTCTCTATTTAGGGTGGTACCCTTGTTCAACCAGACTTTGAGCCAATGAGAAAGAGGGCGAAACGAGTACATGTCAATTTATTGCATCTGGATTTACCTCACGTGCTAGGGGGGTCCTTATCTGGGCCGACAATAAGGCAGGTGTGATGATAAAAAATGTACGCATTGATCCAAGTGGTAGATTTGTGGTGGACCGTTGTTATAAGGAAGACGTAGCAGTCCTGTTGATTGGACTCTACGGTCCTAACTATGATGACCCGCAGTTTACCACACAATCGGCGCCAACCTGCACCAGGACGATGGTCTGCCTCAGATTTGGAGGGGCGACTTTAATTGCTTCCTGGACCCTGCTAAGGATAAATCAATTGACCCGACCTGCAGACCGGCAGCGACTGCAAAAACTATCACAGATATAATGGACTGTTTGGGAATGGTGGATATATGGAGACATTGCTTAAATACGGGGGGCGGGTATATGCACTATTCCACCGTACAAGACATACCCACTAGGATAGATTACTGGTCAATCTTTAAGAGCCTAAACCCTAGGGTTACCCAACGTGAACCTCTCCCCCATACATATTCGGATCACCCGCCAGTGATATTGACCATGGAGCTCTGACAATGCCAGACCTCTGCCTTTACTTGGCGATTCCCACCGTACTCTCTCCTAGCTCCCGCCTTTGAAGTGGAAATGAACCAGCTCATAAGTGAGTTTTTCTCAGACAATGTAGGCTCGGTGGCTACATTTGCTACGGTCTGGGAAACATTCAAAGTTTATATCGGGGGGGTGGTTATATCAAAGCACTCAGGGGTACTGAAATCCCCCCGGAGTAGGTGAACACTCCTAGAAAAAGAGGCATCAGAGTTAGAAACATCAACGGTTGGGAGATAAAGAAACGTTAAGGTACATCCAGGTTTGACTAGAAGACGACAATGAAATATCAGCCCAGGAGTTTCAGCATATGGGACAGAATGCGGTAGCCAGAGCACACGGAGAAGGGGAACACCCAGGGACAATGCTAGGGGCATTGGTGCGCCCTAGGAGAGAGGTAGAGACTCTGTTGGAAGAGTTAGATGAAGATGACAATCCCCTACATGAGCCGCACCATATAGCAGAATGATTTCGCAAATACTATGCTGAGTTATATAGGTCTTGAATAACCCTGGATGAGGCAGCCATGAATGACCATTTGGAGCACATTAAAATGAGTTGGGAGCATCTGATGGCTCCGCTGGACCCGGAGGAGATCCGTGCAGCACTGGCGGGTATGCAAACTGGGAAAGAGCCGAGGATGGATGGCATAACGGTGGCTTTTTATAAAGCATATCAAGATGTCCTGATACCACACTTAGTCACGCTCTATGAAGAAATGGCACAGACCGGGATAATACCCCTTTGATGCGCGAGGCCCTCAAAGTTGCAATACCTAAACCTGGCAAACCTCCCAATGCCTGCTCCTCCTGTGGGCCTTTATCGTTATTAAACGTTGACGCAAAAATATACGCTAAAGTACTTGCCAAAAGACTGGCGTTGATATTACCAAGGGTGGTGGGGCCAGAGCAGACGGGATTTGTCCTGGTTCGGAGTCTGCATACTAATCTTAGGACGCTGCTGGAAGCAGTACAGTTCCTGGATCCCGAAACAGAAGCGTCAGCAGTCTCTTTGGACGCCAAAAAGGCGTTTGACTCAGTCGAGTGGGTATTCATGAGAGCAAACTTGAGACGGATTGGAGTGGGAGAAGTATTTCAACAATTGGTTAGGACACTGCACAACAAACCGGTGTCACATATTCATATTGGTGTAATAACCACGTCCCAAAGTCCGATTACAAGAGGCACCCGTTAGGGCTGCCCACTATTACCCCTGCTATACGCTCTCATAGTGGAGCTGCTGGCGTGCGTGCTCCGAGAATATCATGGTCACAGAGGGCCGCGATCCCCGAGCTACAGACTAGTCATATCAGCATACGCTGACAACATGTTGCTGTATGTTCGGGAATCAGGGAAGAATCTTAAGCTTATGTTAAGAGAAGTGGTACGATTTGGGGGTCTTTCAGAGCTAAAGATTAAATGGGATAAGTCCATAATTTTTCCACTTACCCCATCCACGACGCCACCAGTATTGGAATTCCCCTTACGATAGACGACAGAAGCAGTACGGTATTTGGGAATACAGATTCATACAGACCCAGCAATAGTCATACTTGAGAACTACAGTAAAGCAATACAAATGTTAGGAGAAGATGTGAACCGCTGGGTCAAACTACCACTCTCTCTCATTGGGCGCATAGCTCTTATGAAAATGGTAGTCCTCCCTAGATTTCTGTTTCTGAACATACCTATTCTCCTGCCTAAAGCGATTTTTGCGACATTATGCAGTTTTCCTACAAAATTAGCATGGGCGGGAAAGCAGCCAAAGGTTCGGTGGGAGGTCCTCACTCTACCTTATGACATGGGGGGTCTTAATGCGCCAGACCTAGAATTGTACTATAAAGTGGTGCAAAGCTCCTTCGCCTACTACTGGATTCATGGCCCACACGATCTGCCTAATCAGTGCTTGGAGATCGACGCAGCACACCCCCACACACTCCCACAGAAACTTTCAAGGCTCCAACCCACCAAATTGGAGCTTTGGATCTACTGAACACTACATCACATGCATGGTGGAGCTTGTGAGATAAATAAGCGGGCACACTCGCATGTTGAACTGGAGCGGTGCACATGGCTCTCGTTAGTACTGGAAACAAATACGAGAACTGCCCTGCAAACGCAAGGGGTAACAAAGATGGGAGATCTTTTTTACAAAGTAATGGTTGGGAATCGTAGGAATATTCCTGAGCAAATCCAGAGCAGTCAATCACACACCCACAATTTCTACTCAATAACACACCTGAATGCAGCACAGTTTATAGTATACACCGCACAAGTGCCTTGTGTTGCATACTATACTACTGCACAACATTTGGAAACACAAATCCTCTAAGTAAAGCAGAATGAAATAACGTGTCACGAATCCAGTGTATTTAGTTTTTCGGTGGACTGGTAATGGTGAGCCGCAGCACAGTGAACATGAACTGCAAATTGTCACAGAAAGAAAGAAAGTGCTTGTAAACAAAAAGGTTTAGGCGATCCTCTAAACCAAAACGTTTGTTGATCCTCAGTTACAATTTACACACATACACCATTGTTCCTGTGTCTTAGTAAGCATGTAAGGTAGCGCAGATGGTTAACGCATCCACTGCGGACATCTGCAGCATGCAGAGCACAGGTTTGAAGCCTTTTAAGATGCAACACATCCTCGACCCTTCTTTTGTGAAGGCGTCCCCTCCCTATGATGGGGAATGCTATACACCACGTGGATTGGAGTATGATGGACATAAGGTGTGGATATTCTTAAAAGGGTTGATGCGTGTGTGTGTCTGTTTTGTATTTCCAAAACGCTTGCAGGTATAATCCTATGTGCTGTTCATCCCACTAAAATCTAACTTTGCCGTTGCATTTAGGAAGAAAACTGTGTTGTTAAATTAAACATACAGGAAACTTATTTTAGGTCGAATGAAGTCCAGCATGAACCAAGAAGAAGTAGACGAAGAATTCCTGCTGCTCAGGCGTCGGCAGTGCAGTGACTCGTAATAATTATCAGTTTATCTGAGCATGGTTCTGAGAGATCGACTCTCCTTCCAAAACGTACAGCCCTCCTGCTCGGGTTTATGCATATTTTTGGAAAGACCAGGATGCCATGGGCTCAGGTGCAAGCAAAGGAAATCATCTATTTGACTATTGTTGGGCTGCTAATATACAGTAATTTACAAGGTTCTACGAGCCCCTCACAGCCCTGGGCCCTGTGCCACTGTACCTGCTGCACCAATGGTAAAGTGCACAGAATCATAAAGAGTCAGCAAGCACCAGCAGGAGTGTGTAATGAATGGACCAAGTACAGCAGGAGCTTCCAGCCCAGAGGTGGAGATTCCAGCCCGGTGGTGGGGATTCCGGGCAGGAGATTCTGGCCCATTGGTGGAGATTTCAGCGTTGGCTAAGTCTCTGCCACCAGCCGGAATCACCGGCCCGAGTGCGGACATAAAGTTAGTAGTCGTAAATCCAATCTGTGAATATCAAAAGTAGTAAGTTTAGGATATTGTCTGAAGTTAGTTCTGTGAATCAGGCCCATTATCTCCAAGACTACGGCTGAAAGAGACATCTTCAATCATGAGAGCACAAATAAATGAATGATTGCAGTGATGAATTCTATTAGATCTAACCTCATTGGTGTGGGCCCCCTTACATCCTTCTCGTCTAAACCCCGTGTAAGCCCCATTCTTCCCGTGAAACTCCCTCATGCTCCACCCCACACTGTGTGAGGCCTCACTCTAGTAAGTTAAGCCCTGTCCACACAGATTTACCCGACCCCGGGGAAGCAACCGAAACTCCAGAGTAGCGCCCCCATCCCCGGGACCCTGAGACCCACAACAAGCAAAGACCCGTAGCGCCCCCCAGTGTAGGACAAGCCCGGTCCTGTAGGATCCCTGACTCCCTACCCCCAACACCAAACCAGGGGAGCCCGAAACCTCCTGCTAAGTGATCTCCCCGCCTGGTGTTAGCCTGCAGGCGCTAAGTGAGGTGGGTGGAGGAGTTTCGGCAAAACGTCCTGTCTCCCCCGAGGCCGGCTCCACTTATCGCTGGTCGTCTGATGACCTTGCCACCAACGTGAAGAAAGCGAGGTGCCATCTGGAAGGAAGCCCGGACAATCAGGACGAGAACCCCCAGGAACCGCCTGGCCCGATCAAAGGACTTCAAAGAGGGGAAGGCCCTATAACTGAAGGCCCTTCCCCACTGGCTGCAGCTGTCTTTCCGGAACCTGAAGAGCCCTGCTGACCTCGTCGCGGCTCGGTTGCCTTGGACCCTCAGAGCCCTGCTGACGTTGTCACGGCTCTGCAACTCGGACCCCATAGCCCTGCTGACGTTGTCGCGGTTCTGCCACTTGAACCCCCCAGAGCCCTGCTGACGTTGTCGCAGCTCTGCAACTTGGACCCCCAGAGCCCTGCTGACTTCGTCGCGGCTCTCCCTTGTGAGTACGGCTCGTACCCATGCCCACACCCGCTGGTGCGCCTCGTGGATTTGCAGCCGCCGGTACGCACTGTACCCCTGCACGCACCCGCTGGTGCGCAACTGTGATTTTCAGCTTGCGAGTACAGTTCGTACTCTTGGCCGCACCCGCTGGTGCGCCTCCGTGATCCGAATCCTGCAAGTGCGGTTCGTACTCGTGCCCGCACCCGCTAGTGCGCCTCCGTGATCCGCATCCTGCGAGTACGGTTCGTACTCTTGGTTGCACCTGCTGGTGCGCATCCGTGACCTTCACCCGGCAAGTACGCCTCATACTCCTGGACGCACCCGCCGGTACACAGCGCGGCTGCCCTGTTAGCCTGAAGGATTACCACGACCAAGGAGTGCGGGCTATACACTGGGTACGCCTCGCGCGTGGGCACCTTTGTATCACGCTGCTCAAGGATTGGGATCCGTACGCCCGCAGCAGCCTTTCATCAATACCCCCGTGGTTAAAGGATTGAGAGCCAGCCGCCAGCCGACCCCACCACTGCTGATATTCACGGTCTTTCGAGACCGACCCGGGCGAGAGACTCTCGGCCCGTGGACTGTGAATACTGAGAACCCATCGCAGCTATATCCTGTTCAGACTATCCCCTGGATCCTTCGTGCCGAGGGATGCCCCCACCCCTATCCTGACAACGTAGTGTACTTGTGGACCTTTTAATCTCGACGACAACTGTTATATAAAGAACCTCTTTGACCTATAATTAACTGGTGTGTTGTTCTTTTGTGGTATAGTGGGATCTCTCTGTGTGCAACTATAAATACCTAACCCTCACATCTGAGGGTCAGACCACAAACGCTCGGCAACGTTCCTGGGAGGGATAGGCCCCTGTGTTGTCAGCAGTACCTATCGCAGCCACCCAGGGACCACCCGCTTCCAACAAATTGTATATTTTTTTTAACTAAGTGGCAGTGCTCAAGCCACCGCTGTTGCTGCACACGTGCAAAGCTGACGCTGCACCATTAGTTTAGTGCCCTATTGGCTAGTTCTGCTGCTGGGGGAGTAAATCATTAGGGGCCACTTGTGCAAAGCATTTTTGCAGTCGGAAACGTCCAACCACAAAAATGCTTTTACAAATGTACCAAATGCAAATTGTGATTCGGTAACACGCTACCTACTCGCAATTTACATTTGCAATTTGGCAGTGGCGGCTGGTGAGATTTGAAAGTGGTGAGGCGGAAACTTATTTGGTGTAGCACACCATGCGAGCGAGCGCAGCGACCGAGGCCGAAACACCTAAGGAGGGTTCGGGGGGGGGGGGGGTTCTCCCGCCGAGAAAATTTTGAAAAATTAGCAGCCAAATGGTGGATTTTCAAGACTTTCTGAAGCCATTGTGCTTAACAGAAACAGGCCACTGCCTCCCCTAAAACTATCATCAGTTCCAAGGACTCATGAATAAACCATTCTAAATTGCAATAAACCACATTATATTTTAACAATGTTGCATAAATAGGTTCGATCTGTCTACTGACCCAGTGGCTACGTGAGATAAAGTGCCATTCAAGGTAGCCCATCAGAGTAAAATGCCTATTTTTTCCACATAGAATTGAATATCATATTGGTTAGTGTTCATTTTTTGAAAGTCAATAGCATGCATAAAGGCACCATGTATAAACAAAAAACACATAAGCATACAGAGAAAAAATATATACATGCAACACATAAAATGTTTCCCCTACCTGTGCTTGTCTGTTTCCTTTATGAATCATTTGTTCAAAGCCAAGTACACAGGAGGTGAATGAAATCTTCATATGATATAGTTGTAAAACTACCACATTTTGAGGGGCAGACAGAGTAACAGGCTGCGCCAGTTGCCAATCGCAAAATGACAACCCACGACAGGCCCCGCACAAGGCAAACAAACCCTGCACAGTACTTCGCAAGAGCTAAAGTGCAATAACATTGAAATGACAATATAACATTTCATAGCAGTTAATTTGACCTCGTTAAGTACTCATAATTGCAATTGCATTTATATAGACTACATGCACTAAAGCCTACATGCCTACTCTAGCCTACATGCATTCTACTAAATAAGAAAAATAATAATAATTAAGAGCAAGCAATGGCATAGGCAAGAGGTCTCGCCTTTGGGACCATATAAGTGCTTAGCCATGCAACAGTTGATGTTGTTGCAACAGGGACATTGTGCTGGATAACTAAACACTTATAAAGTCCCAAAGGTGAGACCATTTGGCTATGCCAATGCTTGTGTGTAATGTCTTTGTATATGTTTAAATACATAAACAGCAAACACATTCATGTAGCACTAGTACATACCCAGAAGCATATACAGACAAAATGTAGAGAGATATGCAGTGAGACAATACACAAAAGGCAACATGCAAACACAGGTGGTTGTCAATGGATGCGCTGGTGGCTGTTAAGAGGAATACATAGTTAAAGATACTGTTGGATGACTGTATGTGCATATTATGGTGGATCGGTGTTAATCACATAACTAGCTTGATGCACATGCGAACATATGGTTGAACAGCCGGGTGTTAGAGGATGGATTAATGCGCAGGTAAGAGTGGATGGATATGTGCTTGGTTGAAGCAAAGGTGATTTAGGGTTGGGATGAATAGGTATGGGTGGATATACAACTTTAAGCAGATCCATGTGGATAACTGAGCAGGATAAGTGTGCGTTCAAGGGTGGTTGGGCCAAAGAGTTGGTAAGTGCATAGCTGGGGGCATGGGTTAGGGTAGGATGTGTGGATGTAATTGAATAGGTGAATGGAGGAAGAATGCATAAGAGTGGGAGTGTATGCCTCCATCAACATTTAAATTAAATGAGTCATGGTTTGCTCATGACATAATGTAGTTTTGGTTTCCTTCACATATTGGAGAAAAATATGCCCCTCGATCTTTCTGGTAGCAGCTGTTCTTCATTTATGTGAACATTGAGGTCTGGCACTTATTATCACCTTGGCTGCTAGGTGTTTTCCCCTCCTGCACTGACTTTTGATTATTTCCATTGTTTCATGACGAGCTCAGCTCGTCACCAGCACAGCTCAACCGTGCATCATGACGAGCTGAGCTCGTCATGAGCATGGAAAGGGTTATTCACCATTACATGGCGCTGCTCAATAATGCATGCATTTACAAAATTGCCCGGCAAATGGTTTATTAATGCAAGTAAATACAATTCACGGATTGATGCGGAATGCAGTAAGGCTCCCTGAGGGGAAATACTGGATCAACCGGATCCCTCCCCGTGGGCTCTGCCGGTCTCCACGTCCGACCGTCAAATGCGGAGGCTTTCTAATTCGTTACTGCTGGCCTGCCCCACTGAGACTTTCTGAGTTGTTGACCCACACAGGGGCCTTGGACAAGAACTACAGCCTTTACCAACAGAAAGATGTCATCCATTTAACCACCAATCACACCCTGCAAACATATGTACTGCTGTCCCCAGACTGAGCGATACAAAAGGGGATGATGGACGGAGCCTTTTAGCAAATCAAACACTCACCTCCAGTCAACTGATCTGGGTTTAATCCATCACCATTCTTTAGCTCACTCCGCCACCCCAGTTCAAACATGGCTATATGCAAATCAGTCTGACCCTGTGCCTCATGGGAACAGTCCAGCCCGAACTGCCAAGCCATGTCTTCCCTGGACCGGAAACAAGCATCCTGGGACCGGTCTCGGGTTCATAACCCTCAACAGCCAAGCTGATGCAGTGATACATACATGCCAGGCTCACTGGCATCGGAGAGGGTGCACAGCTGATATTCATAACAGCTGAGGGTCTGCAAGCCTGGGGCATGGCTAGGCTCTGGCTGCTGTTACCTTTATAAGAAGAGTTCTTTCACGCTCCACCCAAAACTCTGGTAGTGACTTGTATTTTTTCCGATAGTGTTTGTTGCTCCGGTAATTACCTAGCGGTTTACCTGCAGCTCAATTGTATTGAATTTCACCTTTTCATTAGTTTAACAAACTCCCAGTGATGTAGATAAAAGCAGTTGTACGCAATGAGTAATTATCCAAAGCATAAAATTACAGATATAAAATTTGAAAAACTGTTTAAACAGGTTGAAATCCTGTGCACATCGCTTTCCGTACAAGGATTAAAGACACACCGGAGAGCTTGGTGAGCAGCATGTACTTACGAAAACAAAAACCTCATTTGTAGACTACGAGACCCCATGAGCCGCAATACTGGACAGACAAAAGGCAGATACTTTATTTACAACTCGATCCCCCATGGGTGAAGTGGGCCGAAACACTGTCCTGTACCGGGACAGCTCCAAATATTGCTTTAGCGCCGCATGCGTTGAGTGAGTGAAAGCATGCGCTCAACAGATCTGAAATGAATCGCCCCAAGGCGCTGCAAACTCAGAGTGGGCACATTAAGAATAAGTGGTTTGGAGGCTGCATGTTTTAACCCTATGTCCCACTACAGTTGGTAAACGCCTATATGATGCACAGTTTCCACCACTGTCTCCAGTAAAATTCTGGCTGGTTGCTGCCATCAGCGTCGGCTTATCAATATCACCCTCTGTGCATGTGGGCGAAACATTCATGAGTGGGAAAAAGTGCGTATTATTATTATTAAAGTTTTATATAGCGCTGGCTAGACCCGGAGGTATCAGAGCGCTTTACATGAGCATCAGATCATAGTTACAGGTTACATCGTTACAAAGGTTACATAGTTCTAAGAGCATGGCAACATAGTTTCTTGTAAGGCGAGAAAAACAATAAGCACAAATACGTAAGGGGAAAAGCAGGCAAGGTGAGAGATTCAGGGGAGGGGGGTTGGAGCAGGGGAAGTAGACAGGTAATGAAGGCGGGGAAGAGGAGGGGAGGGTGAGAGACACAGCATGGGAAGAGGAGGGAATCTCCTGGTTTGTACCAGGACTGTAGAATAACCTTTCATGGTGCTGCATTGACTGGGTTGTGTGTGTGAACAATCACATCAAATGCTTTATTTCTGCCAGGTGGTGCAAGTTTATAAAGCTTTGACAAGAACTTCAGGCTGTTCTATAGACCCAGCAAGGCTTGTTTTGGAGTTTAGATACTCTCTGAAAACGACATGTCAGGAGGAGGAGTTGCTTTAGATTACAAAGACACCTTAAGCAACTAATGCGTAACTAATGCAGAGGACTTACATGGCTGAGTAGTTCTAATTCAAGCGCGATATCAGACAGTTTTAAGGTGACTTTTGTCGCTTTGTAAATCATTGTGGCCACACAAACATCCCGCATTGTGTAGCACACAATACAAGTGTGAGTCAGTGCACAGAAGACTAAAGTTTAGACTATGTTTGTCCAGCTCAATTGCCACTTGTGGTTTCGATTTCCCCCACACCCACCAGAAATGCTACCACATTCCCTGTGGTCAGATTGAAGCAGACAGTGGATGTTAGGGTCATATGTTCTACCTAAAGAAAGAAATTCTGTGCGCAGTTGTGAAAACATGGCATCTGAGAGCTGAAGCACACAGTGGAATAATCTTAGGTTAAGAGGAAGAGGAACTAGTCATTCAGGCAGCATGGTGTGCGCTTCTTGTGCAGCGACGATGTAAGGAGTTCCAGGGGGTATTGCAACCTACTGGGGTTTTACAAACAGAATGGAATAACAGCAGAGCCATCAACACCACTCTGGCCTTCTTATTTCTGTATGGAACATATGTTACTCCACCATAAACTTTCAAATCCTGCAGCTAAATTCCAGATTAGACACTGTTCAGCCAGGGAGGAATGAAAATCACTCTGCATTTTTGGCTTTGAGCTGGTTGGTCAAGTGGTGAATTTCGAATGGACAGCTGCGGAGGGCGTTGATATCTCTCGACACCAGCCCATCCACCAAAGCTTCCCATTCCCCGGAGTCCCATCACTCCCATACCCATCTCCAACAGACAGTGACTGAGCGTCACTGACAACTTTCTGGGAAATAGTAGGACGTTTTCAGCATCCTTTAAAATGCAACGCAGAAATCAGAGAGCACTTGGGAGGCAATAATTAGAAAACTGTCATTTTGCGTAAAAAAGAAATTAACTCCAAGTTGTGAGGACAGCTTATTTCCAGAGCTGGCTTATTACGTAACACTGCACTGTTATCAGGTGTCCAAGTCAAACTCGACCAAGGAAAGAAGAGCAAGGCTCCAACTCCAAACAACTATGTAATCAAATGAAAGCACAGTATTGGAAGCATGATGTCAGACCAGCAAGCTGCGAGGTACCAGCAAATCTCACACATACAAACGTAACTCATCTTTACGCATTCCCCAATCTTATGTATTTATAGATCCTAAATCAATGTTCAAGGTGGAAAATTTCGAGTCCTTACATGTTTTAGGTGACACTTCCTCCCGCCTTCCAGTGCATTGTATGCAGTAGTCTCCCTGCACGCGCTTCCTAAATCTCCAGTAATTCTGCCTCAACTCAAGTGATACTCCTATCTGTGGCTAGGCACTTAGTGTCACGATTCGCTCCCTATGTTCTTGTGTCCACCACCAGGGGGCTGAACTGTGGGACTCTCCAGTGTTCTAATATGCTTCCTGACACTCCCCTGCATGCATATCTTGACTTCCAGCCATTTGGACACTATTTGGGAATTGACATCCATTCCCAATCCATGCCGGGTTTTGTGAAAGCCAGCCTGCTTAGACTTAAAGCCAGCCTACTCATGCCTGAAACTCCATTACCCAGAATTCCCTGCTCACTGCTTTGTCTCCACCCCTGCAGGCCAAGGATGGGTGGAGGAATTCAGCTCACCTGTGGCTGGCTGCTGCTAGCCTGCTCAGACCAGCTGCATGTGATTACTGTGAGCTCTTTTAGCCCCTTAAGTGCTGCTGACGGCCAATGGTCGTCAGCAGCGCTACCTCCCCAGTGCTGCGCACGACCATTGAACGTCCATTCAGCACTAGTTCTAATGGACAGCGCAGCACTGGGGAGAAATGTTTACACGCAGCTAAGGTGTTAAGCCCCAGCTTCCTTCAGGCAAAGGTTGGACATTGTAGCTGTTTACCGGTGAGACCAATCCTTGGTTCCAGAGTTACCTGAGCTTTTGCTATTCTTCTTTCCAGTGTTTCCTGAGCTTTAATTATACCCTGTTCCTGACCTGCTGCTGTTTTCCCTGTTCCTGAATTAGCACTGCCTGCAGTGATACCTTGACCCCTGAGCCTTATTATTCCTTGTTCCTGAACTGCCGCAGTTTCCCTTCTTCTGAATTAGCACTGCTTGCAGTGCTACCTTGTTTCCAGAGTTCCTGAGCTATAGTTATTCTTTGCTCCTGGGCTTAGCTATTTCTTGTTCCTGATTTGCACTGTTTGCAGTGCTCTCTTGACTCCTTGTTTCCTGAGCTGTAGCTATGTCCTCTTTCCTTGAACCAGTATTACCTGCAGTGCTACCTTGACCCCTGAAGCTTTGGTAGTTCCCTGTTCCTGAACCAGCACTGTCTGCAGTGCTGCCAAGACTCCTGAGCCTCAGCTCACTTTTTGTTCCTGCCCCAGCACTGCCTTTTATGCTACTTTGTTTTCTTGATGCCTTAACCTGCACTATTATAGTATACCCTTGTAGACTCCCCTTCTGTATATCCGTTTCCAGTCCCTGTCTTGCTTCCCATTTCCTTGGTTCCAGTTGTAGTCTGCTGCCTTTCTATTCTGCTGTCTTACTTCTGTTGCCTTGTATGTTTGTAACTTGTTTTCTGCCAAGTGTGACCTGTCATTTCCTTCCTTTCCTGTTAAGCACTCCTCCTTGCTAGCTCCTGGTCTATTGTGCTTGTGTTTAGTTCTACCCCTTTGCTGTTACTGCCTTGCGCGTTCCTGTTTGATCGCCAGGATCCATGGCCTCAGCTGACTACCTAGGTGGTGTTTCTTGTACACTGTGAGTTTTGTCTTTGAGTTTGAGTTTGAGTTGGTATTTATAAAGCCCGTAGCTACCCTAGGGCGTCCCAGCACTGACATGACCCAAGTTCCAGAGGAGAGGTAGAAGAGGAGGTTGGGAGGATTAACCCCTTCAGTGCTGATGACGAGTCAAGTCAAAAGCCCACGCTCGTCATGCAGCACGGTGCTCGTGTGCTCATGCCGAGCCTGGGCTCGTCATGAGCTGTGCAACGCTCACACGCGGGGCTAATTCCCCCGCTGTACTGAGCGTTCCATTGCGCGGGCGGGTTCATGACGAGCCCAGGCTCGTCATGAGCACACGAGCACCGTGCTGCATGACGAGCCTGGGCTCGTCATCAGCACAGCGGGCCGTGCGCGGCCCCCCTCCCCCCCGCACCGCGGGGAAATTAGCCCCGCAGTGAAGGGGTTAAGGGAAGAGTAAAGTTTTTAGTTGCCTACGAAAGGCCAAGAGGCTATGTTCTCTCCGCATTGCAATTGGGAGGGCGTTCCACAGTTTTGGGGCGTTGTAAGAGAACAGACGCCCCCCGGATCAGGCCTTTTTAGGTCTCGCCTGTCGATGCGCATGCGCATCGAGCAAGCGAGACTATAGGGGCTCATCGACTCTTTATCTAACTGCAAGGAATCGTGGCGATTCCTTGCAGTGCCCGTGACTTTTAAGGTCAATGCGCATGCGCATTAAGCTTATGCGCATGCGCATTGACCTTAAAAGTCACGGGCGCGTGCACGTCCGTGTTTGTTTACCCTTGCCTACTCTCTCTCTCCCCTCTCCGCCCCCGCTCCGCCCCCTCCCCTTCCCTCCGTGTCGCATTTCTCCTCCCCCCTCCCCTCTCTTCCGTCCGTCCGTCTAGTATTTTGATTCCCTAATCTTTCAACTTAATTCTTAATTTTTTTCCTTTATTTAACTCTACTTCTTTGATACTTTCCGCTTTCTAAAAATACCCGTAACTGTTCCCCGATCGGCAACTGTCACCGTAACTGACCCGATCTGAGAGACGTTGCCTAGATACTTCTGTTTACGGCAAAGCGTCCTTAGCCGTACACTAAACAAGCCCAATTTCCTGTAAAGAGACAGGTAGCTTCCTCAACGTAAGCCTAACACGCTCTATTTCCCTTTGATAAAGGACTAACACCTCAGCTCACATCCCCGTCACAGAAATTTCCCGAACCTCAGCGCGCACCGCTTTGAAAAATCATCAATCCAATACACGGTTAGACAGTCTTGATTACGTTATTTTCTAAACACTTTGAAATTGCGATTTTATACTAAGCTAACACCTGAAAACAAATCTATTTTAATCTTCTTTAGAATCTCAGCATTAACATTAAAAAATGTACTCGTAAATTGGGTACCCGCTCCGCCCCCTCCCCTTCCCTCCGTGTCGCATTTCTCCTCCCCCCTCCCCTCTCTTCCGTCCGTCCGTCTAGTATTTTGATTCCCTAATCTTTCAACTTAATTCTTAAATTTTTTCCTTTATTTAACTCTACTTCTTTGATACTTTCCGCTTTCTAAAAATACCCGTAACTGTTCCCCGATCGGCAACTGTCACCGTAACTGACCCGATCTGAGAGACGTTGCCTAGATACTTCTGTTTACGGCAAAGCGTCCTTAGCCGTACACTAAACAAGCCCAATTTCCTGTAAAGAGACAGGTAGCTTCCTCAACGTAAGCCTAACACGCTCTATTTCCCTTTGATAAAGGACTAACACCTCAGCTCACATCTCCGTCACAGAAATTTCCCGAACCTCAGCGCGCACCGCTTTGAAAAATCATCAATCCAATACACGGTTAGACAGTCTTGATTACGTTATTTTCTAAACACTTTGAAATTGCGATTTTATACTAAGCTAACACCTGAAAACAAATCTATTTTAATCTTCTTTAGAATCTCAGCATTAACATTAAAAAATGTACTCGTAAATTGGGTAAACCCCTTAAAAATAGAAATTATTACAAACCTATTTAATCTCTGAATATACTTACCAAGTCCACTCTTTAAAATTATTAGATAACAATAAAAAAAGAGACAAACCTTACAAAACAGTTAACTAACAGCTTTATAACAAATATCAATGTACCCTCACCCTCAACCCCTCACTCACCCTCACTCACCCTCACCCTCACTCACCCTCAACCCCTCACCCTCACCCACCCTCAACCCCTCATCCACCCTCAACCCCTCACCCTCACTCACCCTCAACACCTCACTCACCCTCACTCACCCTCAACCCCTCACTCACCCTCACTTACCCTCAACCCCTCACTCACCCTCACTCACCCTCAACCCCTCACTCACCCTCACTCACCCTCAACCCCTCACTCACTCACCCTCACCCCCTCACTCACCCTCACTCACCCTCACCCTCACTCACCATCAACCCCTCACCCTCACCCACCCTCAACCCCTCACCCACCCTCACCCCCTCACCCTCACTCACCCTCAACCCCTCACTCACCCTCACTCACCCTCACTCACCCTCAACCCCTCACTCACCCTCAACCCCTCACTCACCCTCACTTACCCTCAACCCCTCACTCACCCTCACTCACCCTCAACCCCTCACTCACCCTCACTCACCCTCAACCCCTCACCCTCAACCCCTCACCCTCAATCCCTCACCCACACTCACCCACACTCACCCCCACTCACCCTCACTCACACTCACCCACCCTCACTCACCCTCACCCTCACTCACCCTCACCCTCACTCACCCTCACCCTCACTCACCCTCACCCTCAACCCCTCACCCTCACTCACCCTCACCCTCACTCACCCTCAACCCCTCACCCTCACTCACCCTCAACCCCTCACCCACCCTCAACCCCTCACCCTCACTCACCCTCAACCCCTTACTCACCCTCACTCACCCTCAACCCCTCACTCACCCTCACTCACCCTCACCCTCAACCTCAACCCCTCAGCCTCACCCTCACTCACCCTCAACCCCTCACCCTCACTCACCCTCAACCTCATGCTAAAGATTTAAAAAAAAAAACCATAAACAATTCTAAAAGCACTAACTCTAATGCTGCGAGACCTATTGCATTTCTAATGCTTGTTTATTCTTGGAACGCTGGCGAGGGAGAGAGAGTCTGATCTTAGTTGTTTGTTGGAATGGTGGGGTTTAATCAGGGGTCGTAGAATCGGGGGGCCTCTGCTGTGCATTATTTTGTACGAGATGTATAGGGTCTTAATGGTAATCCTTCCTTTGACTGGGAGCCAATGTAGGCTTCTAAGTGCTGGTTTAGCCGAACATCTCAAATTGGTTCCAGTTAGGATTCTGGCAGCAGCGTTCTGGGCGCAATGCAGTCTGTAAATAACTGATGCTGGTGCCCCCAGGAACAGGACGTTGCCGTAGTCCAGTCTGGAGTTCACCAGCCCCTGCATCAGTAGTTTCCTTAATTGGAAGGGGATCAGGTGGAGGATTTTTCGCGCCATACGGATGAGGCCAAAGCAGGTGCCTGAGGTTTTTCTGGCTTGAGTTTTAAAGTTGAGGTCTTGATCCAGCAAGATGCCCAGACTCTTGACTTCGGGTTTGGGGGTAGGAGGCGTTCCCATGCATGGCGGCCAAGAGAGGGATGAAGGGAGCTTGTGTGGGTTTCCCAGGAGAAGTATCTCAGATTTATCTCCGTTCAATTTTTTTTTGTTTTTGAAAATCTTTATTGAGATAAAGTCATCATTGAGATACATAATACAATCGAAGGATGCACGTAATCATCATACAGGCTGAGTTAACAATATTCATTGGCGTTTGGTGGTCGATAACTGTATGACGTGGGGACCATGCACGCATTTAAATGTGCCATTCGTAATCAGATGTCAAGCATTACATTCGACACAGTAAGTATTTCCAATTTTGTTCCTGACATTATCCCCTAAGCTGTTCCTGAATATGAATCATGGTTATAAGTAGATGGATTGCATCAAAATCGAGAAAGTGATTAATGGAAGAACAAGAAACAGAAAATTAACATCGTCATCATCAAGCAGTCTGAGACAGTCGTACACCATCATACAAAGCAGTAAGTTGACAGAGTTTGCATAGTCCGGTACCCTAACAATAGCGGGTGCTTAGCCGTTCATGGTACCCAAGGCAGGACATTCCCCCCGTCAATCCTCATCCTCCTCAGAGTCTAGATCCTCGTTTTCTGGGAGAGGGTCACAGATGTCACCCCTGTATCTGTTCCAAGGGGACCATATTTTATTCCACTTCCTAGGGCTCGCCCTAAGTACATACACACCTCGTTCCACTATCATCAACATGTCCATGTTCTTGGCCCACCTTGCTGCCGTAGGCGTGTCCTGCGCACCCCACCTCTGTGCAATGTCTCTTTTCGCTACTGTGATGGCCAGGGTGGCCCACAATTGCCCATATCGGTCCAGATCATTGGGGTCCCAAATGTTCAAGAGGCATTTACGGGGTTCAGGCAGGACAGATATGTTAAGTGTCTGAGAAACTGTGCGTAGAACCTGTTTCCAGAACTCCTGTATCAGTGAACATTCCCACAACGTGTGAAACAGGGTCCCTTCCTCCCCACAACCCCTAAGGCAAAATGGGTGAGGAGCTCGATGGATTTTGTGTAATAGTGACCTCGTGTAGTAGACTCGATGCAGGATTTTAAG
Organism: Lissotriton vulgaris; assembly: GCF_964263255.1. Classification (NCBI taxonomy): domain Eukaryota; kingdom Metazoa; phylum Chordata; class Amphibia; order Caudata; family Salamandridae; genus Lissotriton; species Lissotriton vulgaris. The sequence continues at coordinate 35,619 of NW_028254578.1, forward strand.
TTGCACTAGCCTAAATTTCATTGATATGCCCACTTCCTTCGGCGAAGCCAGTGCTTCGTTCCATTCCGTCTCGTCAACCTCCCCTATCTCTCTTACCCACCTATCCTGCAGTGGCAGTGTGGGGTCTTTCAGATTATTGACCAATTTCTTATACGTAAGGGAGGTGGCGCTTTGTGACATAAACTCCGTTAGGAGCCTATCCTCCAACGGGGATGATTCAGGAAGATCAGTGCCCCGTGGAATCGCTTTGAGTAGGGCGTGGCTGATTTGAACATATCTAAATGTCTCGGTGTGGCCCAGACCATACTGTTGTTGAAGCTGCTGCAAAGGAATCACTGCGCCCTTGTCCCATAGGTCCCCCACTGTGGAGATCCCTATGTGATCCCACTGTGTGAACCCCTTACATGCTCTGAGATTACCCAATTGTTTGGTGTCCCATAGTGGTGTCAGTTTAGTAAGTTTGCCCTCCCAACCTAGTCGAGCCTGCGCTTTGTGCCATAGTGTCGCCGTGTGGTGTGTTGGGCCAATCATTCGTCTGACTTGGGCTTTGTTGTACAAAACCGAAAGCATTCCCTCAGTTCCCAACTGCGACCAGTCGGCCTTGTAGGCCGGATCTTCCCGCGAAACATGCACCCAGGAGTTGACCACCTTAAGTTGGGCCGCCCAGTAGTATAGTTGGACGTTTGGAAGAGCAATCCCTCCTCCGTACCAACTCCTCACCAATTTGTCATGGGCAATGCGTGCCGGGCCATTGCTCCAGAGGAGATTGGAGACTATTGCTGCGATCTGTCTGAAGTAGCGCGGTGCAACTAAGTGTGGTGTATTCTCTAGAACATATAGAAACCTGGGAAGCGCCATCATTTTATATAAGGCTGCCCTGCCCAGTAGGGTCAGGGGGAGAGTCGCCCAGTGCTTGGCATCTGCTTTTAGACGTTCCAGAGGGGGTTTCAAGTTGGTATTATAGAAGTCGGTGGCGTCCCTCGTAATGTGGATCCCCAGGTATTTAAAAGAGGACGTTGTTAAGGTCAAGGGGCAGGTCTCCCTCAGTACTGGTGCCGGGCCTCGGAGCACATAGACCACAGACTTAGTCCAGTTGAGCGTATAGCCTGACGCCGCCCCGTGCGTGTCACAAAGCTGCAACAGTGCTGGGATGCCAGCCTCGGGGTCCACCATATAAATAAGCATGTCGTCTGCATAAAGGGAGACCTTGTCTTCCCATCCCTCCGACCATGTGATCCCCCGAAACAGTGGTGTCCCTCGAAGTAGAATTGCTAGGGGAGCAAAGAGCAACGGGGATAAAGGGCATCCCTGTCTCGTCCCTCTTTTTAGTGGGAAGGGTGCTGAGATGTATCCACGCCTGAAATTTAGGCCCGAAGCCCATTCTGGTGAGCACCGCGAACAGTTACTCCCATTCCACTAGGTCAAAAGCCATAGTGGCGTCAAGGGAGAGGATTGCTGCAGGCTCAGTGAGAAGGTGTGCGCGCGCCAGTACCCCATGAACTCGTCTCAAGTTCAGAGCTGTGCTCCGGTGTGGCATAAAGCCTGATTGGTCGGGATGGATTAACGAGTGGAGGTGGTGCGTCAGCCGGCTGGCGATAATCTTTGCAAGGATTTTAGCCTCCACATTGAGAAGGGAAATGGGACGGTACGAGGCGCAGGCCGTCGGTGGCTTACCCGGTTTGGGGATCGCCACAATCGTGGCAGTGCGCTGGTCGAGCGGCAGGATCGCTTTCTCAAGGCTTTCATTATACATGTTCAGCAGCGGTGCACTCAGTGAGGGCGCCAGCGCCTTGTACCACTCCACCGGTAGGCCATTAGGGCCCAGCGCTTTACCCGACTGCAGGCTCTGGATTGCCACCTGTATGTCCTCTTCCGTGAGGTCAGCCTCCAGGTCCTGTTGTGTCTCAGGTGTGAGTGTAGGAATGTCAATGCTTTCCAAGGAGCGCCGCGCAGTGTGTGCGGTGACTTCGCGGTCCGGTGTGTAAATACGTTGAAAATGGCTAGCTAGGGTTTGCACTATGTGTTCTGGGTGTTTCTGCAGGACCCCATCGCGCGTGTAAAGCATCTGTATGCCCTTATTGCTGCCTCCCCTCTTATCTAGCCACGCCAGCATTTTTCCGGCTTTATCCCCCACATCATATACCCTGTGTAGTGTGTTTTCATGCTGTGCACGGACTACCGTCTTGAGGTGTTCATGATATTGTTGTTGGCGGAGCTGCAGTAGGTGCGACTTTTCCGGTGTGGGGTCAGACATGTGGGTTATATTTGCGTTGTGTAGTGCGAGTTCCAATTCAGCGAGCTCCCGTCTCGAATCCCGTTTGTGACCTGTGATGGCTGCTATTGCCTCCCCCCGTAGAACAGTTTTGTAGGCCTCCCAGAGGATAGAAGGTGAGGAGACGGTTCCCTCGTTTTCAACAAAGTACCGAGCAGTGGCCTGTTTGAGCTTTTTTCGCACTGTAGGGATTTTCAAGTAGTTGGGGTACAGTGGGTAGGTTCTCGCGGTCTTTTTCCCCCTGGTGGCAAGTGATAGGGAGATTGGTGAGTGGTCAGAGACTCCTCTAGGTAGGATTTCGATTTTATCAACTAATCCCAAACCCAGCCCCTGGAACAGAAAATAATCAATTCGCGAAAGGCTTTTGTGAACCGCAGAGTAGTATGTGAAATGTGAGGTGGCTGGGTGGAGGTGTCGCCAGACATCCACAAGGCCCATTGCTTCTACAAAGTCGGGAAGTACAGTCGTGGCACCCGAGCGGGTGCGTACAGGCAGGGAGTCCAGCGACGGGTGCATTATGGCATTGAAATCCCCCCCTATTATCGTGTCCCCCTCTGGGAGGTCCAGGAGAAATTTACCCAGGGCCGGTAGTGCTGTTGAGTGAAGTGCTGGGGGGATGTAAGCGGAGACCACGTTTAGAGCCCGACCCTCCCATTGCCCGTGTAGTGCTGCGAAGCGACCCTGATCATCAATTTTGTGTCCCCCCACAATAAAGGAAGATGCTTTTCTCAAGAGTATCCCAGTGCCCCTGGAGCCCGAGGTAAACTCTGAGTGTACCGCCATTACATATCCCCGTCTGTTGAGTGCTTTACATGTGGTCCCTGCAAGGTGTGTTTCTTGAAGTAAAACCAGGTCCGGTTTCTGACGTTTAAGTACCTGTAAAACGAGGCCTCTCTTGATTTTATCCTCCAATCCCCGTACGTTCCAGGTCAAGACCTGGAGTGGGGGCACCTCATTTACCGCTGCCGCCCCTTCATTGGGCCCGATCGCACCCTTCTGGTCATTGGGTTTAAAAGGTAGGGCAGCAGATCGATGTACGTCGTCCCCCGCCCAAAGGTGGCGCCTCGCGCCATTGTACCGGCAATATGTTATCTGCAAAAGTGTGGTGTACTTAAATGTAGACATGATGACAGAACAGAACCATGCTAACAATGAAACAAACCCCCCTCCCCCCCACCCTGCTCCCCTGCTCCACGGACCATTCCCCGCCCGCTTCCCCAACTCGGCAGAGTGCTTTACTTCCCTCCCAACTATGGTACTTGCTTGTGGGGTCGGTGAGACTCCCATAGGCATCGGCTAGTGCCCACCTTACTCAGCTTAGCCGCCCAGAAGTCCAGTGTTACACATATCAGTTCCCAGTTACAGTTCACCTCTAGATCGATGCCGGTTGTTCGGAGTCGAGGGGGTCTCTCTCCAGATCAGAGTCCAGTCCAGAGGCCGTTGATTGCTGTGAAGGTCCAGCCTGTTGGTTAGTTGCTTGGCCATTGTCGTGTGGATTTGTCCGTTCTCTGTGCGGTCGTTGTCGCTGCCCCGCCTGCCTCCAGCCGTCGAGCCACTCTCGCGCCACTTCGGGCGTGTCAAAGAACCATGTCTTTCCCTCGGCCACAATGCGTAGTTTGGCGGGGAATAACATGGAATACTGCAGGCCCCTGTCTCGCAATGCTTTCTTGACCTCCGTGAAGGTTTTTCTACGCCTGGCTACCTCCGCCGTGTAGTCCGGGAAGAAGGCCAAAGTGGAGTTTTGAATCCTGATCGGCGGGGAGGCCCTCGCCGCTTGCAAGATGGCGTCCCTGTCCCTAAAGTTAAATAGGCGAGCCAGCACAGGTCGAGGAGTCGCACCCAGCTTGGGCGCCCCTCCCGGGACACGATGCGCTCTTTCGACAGAAAAAAAGTTGGACAGACCTTTAGGTTGCAGAGTGTTTTTTATGAGGTCCTCTACGTAGAGATCCATGGCCCCCTTCCCTTCTGATTCTGGCAGGCCAAGAATACGCACGTTATTCCGGCGGGAACGCCCTTCCTGGTCGTCAAGCCTGTCGCGCAAAAGTCTTGTAGTTTTTTCCATCCGCTCCATCGCCACTTGTAGGTCCGAAGTGTCTTGGATAAGTGATTTCGTCACCACTTCCACCTGTGCCACCCTCTCGGTGATTTTCGAAAAGTCTGCTCTGAGTAGGGTGACTTCAGAGGAGATGGAGCCTACTGTTGTTTTAACCTCCGCAAGAGTTCTCATAATGTCCTCCAGCGTCACTTTTTTATTACCCTCCGCTTCAGGGGGTGTCCCTGCGGAGTGACGGCCGCCCGTTTGCGAGTGTCCTTGTTGGTTGTAGGCAAACTTGTCCAATTTCGCTTGTGTTGCCGAGCTCCTGGTGCCTTTGCCCGCCATGGTGTGAGGTTGTAATCCCCAAGATGGCGGCGGAGCCAAGCCGTCCCGGGGCGAACGCCAGCCGTCCGCTGCTGTGTGCGGGTTTGCAGGCAAGTGAGCGTGCCTGGGTCGGCCTGACAAGAATGGCGCTGTCCGGGTTGGAATTCCCGGGGCGCTCGATTCCGGTTACGGGCGCTCCAGGTGGACCGGATCCCTCTCTAGAATGGCGCTGGTCCAAGCTCCAAGCCGCCGATCACCTCCTGGAAGTGCGTTCAGGGTCTCTCCCCACCTCCTTGGGTATCCGGAGTGGTTGCTGGTTGTGCTGTTGCGTGCAAGCGCTGGTCGGGTGAGTCCCGCCAAGTCTTGTGTTGGCCGACCGGTGGGGCCGGGCGTCGACCCCGCGCCACGCCCAGGCGAGTCACACCGCTGCCGGCGGGGTCGGATAGTATAGGTCGGGGATCGACCCCTGCTGTAGGCCTCTCCACGCAGGTGACGGAAAGTGCTGTTCTCGACCACCGATTTTCTTCAGGATTGGACCTAGAGGTGCAGTTTCGGGTCCTGAGTCGGTGCCGCCGCTTCGGGTAGGCTTTGTGACGGATCAGGGTGTCGGATTTTTCAGAAGGCCGTTATGCCTCGGGGAGCTCCCAATTCACGCTGCCGCCATGCTCGGCCGCTAGCCACGCCCCCCATCTCCGTTCAATTTTAATCGATTGGAAAACGCTATCTAGGCATATAGCCAGATTGTCTAGGCTATTGTTCAGCTGGTTAACAGAGACCACCAGCTGGGTGTCATCGGCGTACATGACTGTTTTTATGCCAAATGGAGCGATAATGTCCTCTAAAGGGGACATGTAAATGTTAAAAAGAGTGGGGCTCAGGGAGGAGCCCTGGGGAACCCCACACTGAAGAGGCCTGGCTTTGGACGTGGCGGTGCCATCTGACACTTGGAAGGTTCTTTCTTCCAGAAAGGATTTGATCCAAGACAGGGCGGAGTCAGCGACTCCTATCAAACTTAACCGGTGGAGGAGGATGGCATGGTCCACCGTGTCGAAGGCAGCACTCAGGTCGAGGAGGATCACTGCCACTGATCCTCCTGCGTCCATAATGGTTCTTGCCTCCTCGACCACGTGTAGTAGCGCGGTGTCAGTTCCCTGACCAGGTCTAAACCCTGTCTGGGATTGGCGTAGGAGGTTATTGGCTTCAAGGAAATTAGAGAGTTGGTGGTTGGCAATTCGTTCGGCCACTTTGCTGATAGCAGGGAGAAGCGATATGGGTCTGAAGTTGGTTGGGTCCGTGGGATCAAGGTGAGGTTTCTTTAAAAGAGCCTTGACCGTGGCTTTCTTCCAGTTGGACGGAACATAGCCCAGTTTAAAGGAGGCGTTGATGAGGTGGGTAAAAGGAAGTGCCACCGTAGAGGCAACCAATTTAAATTTGCTCATGGGAGCTGGGTCGGAAGGGGCACCACTTTTTACAGTTTGTAGGGTGGACAAAAATGTCTCTGTGGTGATCTGGGGGAAGGTTCGAAGGCATGGCGCCTCTGAACAGGGGGGTGGGATGGCGTGGATTTGGGAAGAAGTGGGGCCAGGGAGTGATGTAATAATTTTGTCGATTTTTGATGAAAAGAACTCCGCCAGCTGTTTGCATCTGGTGCCCGATGGGTTGGGTGTGGGTAAGGGGTCTGGGATTTTCGTTAGTAGGCGTACAATGCGGTTTTCTTTTACAGAGTTGGCTGCGGCTGCTATCTTTTCCTCGAAAAAGGTAGCCTGCGTTTTTTTTATAGAGTTTTTGTACAGCTTGATGGTGGCCCTGTACTCGTTTTTGCTTTCCGTCGTCCAGTTTTTTCTCCAGAGGAGCTTGAGTTTTTTGCATCTCTTTTTGAGATTTCGTAATTCCTGGGAGAACCACAGGGATTTGGCAGTTTTCTTAGTGCTGGGGAGGGATTTGACTGGCAGGGTGATGCCTAGAGATTGGTTAATCCACTCGTGTAGTTGGACATCTGCTCTGGAAGGATCTGGGTCCAGTACTGGTATGGTGGTATGGTGGTATGGTGGAAAGTACTAGTGCCTAGGAGTTTATGTCCAAGTTTTTCCACGGGCGGGATGGTGGTTGGGGGGGGGGGGTCTCTCAGGAGCCTCAGCCGAGAGTTTTAGTTTAAAAGGGACTAAGAAGTGGTCTGACCATGGGAGAGGGATGGGGGAATTTACTGCCAATCTCATAAGATTGGTAAATATGGGGTCCAGCAGATGGCCCTTGATGTGGGTGGGTAGGTTGCTTTGTAGCTGGAGACTTAAAGAGACTAGGTCTGCTTTAAGATCAGCAGCTGTCTTGTTGGAGAGGTCATCGAAGTGGATATTCAAGTCTCCCAGGACCGTGAAATTCGGGGATAAGCAAGCGAGGGAGGAGATCGAGTCTATTAGGGAGTCACAGAAACGTCGTTGCGGTCCTAGTGGGCGATACACTAGAATCCCTGAGAGGGTGGTACAAGGGGGCCGATGGATGGAGAAATGTACATTTTCACAGTCCAAGATGGGGCTTTCTTTAAACTGGCAGGACAAGGAGTCTCTATAAATGATCGCTATCCCCCCTCCGATACCTGAGGGTCTGTTCTGATATTTTATAAGGTAGCCAGGTGATAGGGATTGGATGATATCTGGCTCCGAGTCTGAGGTTAGCCAGGTTTCTGTGAGAAAGAGTGCCTCGATTTCTGAGTCCTGCAGGAGTAAATTGATTTCAGTCTGGTGCTTCGGGAGGGATCTGCAATTAAGGAGGGCCATGCTGAGACAGATTGGTTTAGGGGGGGAATGTGGGGTGAGCCTGTAGGTGCAGTTTGGACATAGAGAGTGTCCTTCCTCTAAGGCAATATTGCCGTTACAGGGGGCGGCTGGTAGGTCCCTTACCTATGCAGTGTTTCCTGGGAGTATTTTAGGGGTAGTAGAGTGGGTGGGACAGGAGTTATGGGCTCTGGGCTCGGTCTGGCGTGGACGGGCGCAGACGGGCTTGCCTTAGGCGCTCCCACTGCGCTTCTGGCCGAGGCACATTTTATAGCACGGTTTCTGAGGGTGGAGGTCAGGGGGGCATGGCCTAAAAGGGGGCGTGGCCTGAGCCCTCACGGTGCTCGTCGTGAGGAGAGATCAGGATCGGCAGCGCGGCAGCGTTAGGATCCGCAGCCCGTGCCTATTGTGCTGCTCAGGTTGCCCTGCGGCGTGGTGAGTTAAAAGATATCAGCTAAATGACAGTGCAACAAGTACATTTTAAAAATAAAGTCGCAGTACGCTCTCCCGGCTTCTGCCTCAGGAGTTGTGGTCAGTGTCAGTTTCAGGCGCTCGTATTCAGCGTCTTATACTGGTTGCTGGAGGGCGTGGCCTAAAAGAGGGCGTGGCCTGAGCCCTCGTGGTGCTCGTCGTGAGGAGAGATCAGGTGCAGGCAGCGCGGCAGCGTTAGGATCCGCTGCCCTTGCCTATTGTGCTGCTCAGGTTGCCCTGTGGCGTGGTGAGTTAAAAGATATCAGCTAAATGACAGTGCAACAAGTAAATTTTAAAAATAAAGTCGCAGTACGCTCTCCTGGCTTCCGCCTCAGGAGTTGTGGTCAGTGTCAGTTTCAGGCGCTCGTATTCAGCGTCTTATACTGGTTGCTGGGGGCGTGGCCTAAAAGGGGCGTGGCCGGAGCCCTCGCGGTGCTCGTCGTGAGGAGAGATCAGGTGCAGGCAGCGCGGCAGCGTTAGGATCCGCTGCCTGTGTCTATTGTGCAGCTCAGGTTGCCCTGCGGCGTGGTGAGTTAAAAGATATCAGCTAAATGACAGTTAAACAAGTACATTTTAAAAATAAAGTCGCAGTACGCTCTCCCGGCTTCCGCCTCAGGAGTTGTGGTCAGTGTCAGTTTCAGGCGCTCGTATTCAGCGTCTTATACTGGTTGCTGGGGGGCGTGGCCTAAAAGGGGGCGTGGCCTGAGCCCTCGCGGTGCTCGTCGTTAGGAGAGATCAGGTGCAGGCAGCGCGGCAGCCTTAGGATCCGCTGCCCGTGCCTATTGTGCTGCTCAGGTTGCCCTGCGGCGTGGTGAGTTAAAATATATCAGCTAAATGACAGTGCAACAAGTAAATTTTAAAAATAAAGTCGCAGTACGCTCTCCCGGCTTCCGCCTCAGGAGTTGTGGTCAGTGTCACTTTCAGGCGCTCGTATTCAGCGTCTTATACTGGTTGCTGGGGGGTGTGGCCTAAAACGGGGCGTGGCCTGAGCCCTCGCGGTGCTCATCGTGAGGAGAGATCAGGATCGGCAGCGCGGCAGCGTTAGGATCCGCAGCCCGTGCCTATTGTGCTGCTCAGGTTGCCCTGCGGCGTGGTGAGTTAAAAGATATCAGCTAAATGACAGTGCAACAAGTACATTTTAAAAATAAAGTCGCAGTACGCTCTCCCGGCTTCTGCCTCAGGAGTTGTGGTCAGTGTCAGTTTCAGGCGCTCGTATTCAGCGTCTTATACTGGTTGCTGGAGGGCGTGGCCTAAAAGAGGGCGTGGCCTGAGCCCTCGTGGTGCTCGTCGTGAGGAGAGATCAGGTGCAGGCAGCGCGGCAGCGTTAGGATCCGCTGCCCTTGCCTATTGTGCTGCTCAGGTTGCCCTGTGGCGTGGTGAGTTAAAAGATATCAGCTAAATGACAGTGCAACAAGTAAATTTTAAAAATAAAGTCGCAGTACGCTCTCCTGGCTTCCGCCTCAGGAGTTGTGGTCAGTGTCAGTTTCAGGCGCTCGTATTCAGCGTCTTATACTGGTTGCTGGGGGCGTGGCCTAAAAGGGGCGTGGCCGGAGCCCTCGCGGTGCTCGTCGTGAGGAGAGATCAGGTGCAGGCAGCGCGGCAGCGTTAGGATCCGCTGCCTGTGTCTATTGTGCAGCTCAGGTTGCCCTGCGGCGTGGTGAGTTAAAAGATATCAGCTAAATGACAGTTAAACAAGTACATTTTAAAAATAAAGTCGCAGTACGCTCTCCCGGCTTCCGCCTCAGGAGTTGTGGTCAGTGTCAGTTTCAGGCGCTCGTATTCAGCGTCTTATACTGGTTGCTGGGGGGCGTGGCCTAAAAGGGGGCGTGGCCTGAGCCCTCGCGGTGCTCGTCGTTAGGAGAGATCAGGTGCAGGCAGCGCGGCAGCCTTAGGATCCGCTGCCCGTGCCTATTGTGCTGCTCAGGTTGCCCTGCGGCGTGGTGAGTTAAAATATATCAGCTAAATGACAGTGCAACAAGTAAATTTTAAAAATAAAGTCGCAGTACGCTCTCCCGGCTTCCGCCTCAGGAGTTGTGGTCAGTGTCACTTTCAGGCGCTCGTATTCAGCGTCTTATACTGGTTGCTGGGGGGTGTGGCCTAAAACGGGGCGTGGCCTGAGCCCTCGCGGTGCTCATCGTGAGGAGAGATCAGGATCGGCAGCGCAGCAGCGTTAGGATCCGCTGCCCGTGCCTATTGTGCTGCTCAGGTTGCCCTGCGGCGTGGTGAGTTAAAAGATATCAGCTAAATGACAGTGCAACAAGTAAATTTTAAAAATAAAGTCGCAGTACACTCTCCCGGCTTCCGCCTCAGGAGTTGTGGTCAGTGTCACTTTCAGGCGCTCGTATTCAGCGTCTTATACTGGTTGCTGGGAGGCGTGGCCTAAAAGGGGACGTGGCCTGAGCCCTCGCGGTGCTCGTCGTGAGGAGAGATCAGGATCTGCAGCGCGGCAGCGTTAGGATCCGCTGCCCGTGCCTATTGTGCTGCTCAGGTTGCCCTGCGGCGTGGTGAGTTAAAAGATATCAGCTAAATGACAGTGCAACAAGTAAATTTTAAAAATAAAGTCGCAGTACACTCTCCCGGCTTCCGCCTCAGGAGTTGTGGTCAGTGTCAGTTTCAGGCGCTCGTATTCAGCGTCTTATACTGGTTGCTGGGGGCGTGGCCTAAAAGGGGGCATGGCCTGAGCCCTCGCGGTGCTCGTCGTGAGGAGAGATCAGGTGCAGGCAGCGCGGCAGCGTTAGGATCCGCTGCCCGTGCCTATTGTGCTGCTCAGGTTGCCCTGCGGCGTGGTGAGTTAAAATATATCAGCTAAATGACAGTGCAACAAGTAAATTTTAAAAATAAAGTCGCAGTACGCTCTCCCGGCTTCCGCCTCAGGAGTTGTGGTCAGTGTCACTTTCAGGCGCTTGTATTCAGCGTCTTATACTGGTTGCTGGGGGGCGTGGCCTAAAAGGGGGCGTGGCCTGAGCCCTCGCGGTGCTCGTCGTGAGGAGAGATCAGGTACAGGCAGCGCGGCAGCGTTAGGATCCGCTGCCCGTGCCTATTGTGCTGCTCAGGTTGTCCTGCGGCGTGGTGAGTTAAAAGATATCAGCTAAATAACAGTGCAACAAGTAAATTTTAAAAATAAAGTCGCAGTACGCTCTCCTGGCTTCCGCCTCAGGAGTTGTGGTCAGTGTCAGTTTCAGGCGCTCGTATTCAGCGTCTTATACTGGTTGCTGGGGGGCGTGGCCTAAAAGGGGGCGTGGCCTGAGCCCTTGCGGTGCTCGTCGTGAGGAGAGATCAGGTGCAGGCAGCGCGGCAGCATTAGGATCCGCTGCCCGTGCCTATTGTGCTGCTCAGGTTGCCCTGCAGCGTGGTGAGTTAAAAGATATCAGCTAAATGACAGTGCAACAAGTAAATTTTAAAAATAAAGTCGCAGTACGCTCTCCCGGCTTCCGCCTCAGGAGTTGTGGTCAGTGTCAGATTCAGGCGCTCGTATTCAGCGTCTTATACTGGTTGCTGGGGGGAGTGGCCTAAAAGGGGGCATGGCCTGAGCCCTCGCGGTGCTCGTCGTGAGGAGAGATCAGGTGCAGGCAGCGAGGCAGCGTTAGGATCCGCTGTCCGTGCCTATTGTGCTGCTAAGGGTTGCCCTGCGGCGTGGTGAGTTAAAAGATATCAGCTAAATGACAGTGCAACAAGAAATTTTAAAAATAAAGTCGCAGTACGCTCTCCCGGCTTCCGCCTCAGGAGTTGTGGTCAGTGTCAGTTTCAGGCGCTCGTATTCAGCGTCTTATACTGGTTGCTGGGGGCGTGGCCTAAAAGGGGGCGTGGCCTGAGCCCTCGCGGTGCTCGTCGTTAGGAGAGATCAGGTGCAGGCAGCGCGGCAGCCTTAGGATCCGCTGCCCGTGCCTATTGTGCTGCTCAGGTTGCCCTGCGGCGTGGTGAGTTAAAAGATATCAGCTAAATGACAGTGCAACAAGTACATTTTAAAAATAAAGTCGCAGTAGGCTCTCCCGGCTTCCGCCTCAGGAGTTGTGGTCAGTGTCAGTTTCAGGTGTTCGTATTCAGCGTCTTATACTGGTTGCTGGGAGGCGTGGCCTAAAAGGGGACGTGGCCTGAGCCCTCGCGGTGCTCGTCGTGAGGAGAGATCAGGATCGGCAGCGCAGCAGCGTTAGGATCCGCTGCCCGTGCCTATTGTGCTGCTCAGGTTGCCCTGCGGCGTGGTGAGTTAAAAGATATCAGCTAAATGACAGTGCAGCAAGTAAATTTTAAAAATAAAGTCGCAGTACGCTCTCCCGGCTTCCGCCTCAGGAGTTGTGGTCAGTGTCACTTTCAGGCGCTCGTATTCAGCGTCTTATACTGGTTGCTGGGGGGCGTGGCCTAAAAGGGGGCGTGGCCTGAGCCCTCGCGGTGCTCGTCGTGAGGAGAGATCAGGTACAGGCAGCGCGGCAGCGTTAGGATCCGCTGCCCGTGCCTATTGTGCTGCTCAGGTTGTCCTGCGGCGTGGTGAGTTAAAAGATATCAGCTAAATGACAGTGCAACAAGTAAATTTTAAAAATAAAGTCGCAGTACGCTCTCCCGGCTTCCGCCTCAGGAGTTGTGGTCAGTGTCAGATTCAGGCGCTCGTATTCAGCGTCTTATACTGGTTGCTGGGGGGCGTGGCCTAAAAGGGGGCATGGCCTGAGCCCTCGCGGTGCTCGTCGTGAGGAGAGATCAGGTGCAGGCAGCGAGGCAGCGTTAGGATCCGCTGTCCGTGCCTATTGTGCTGCTAAGGGTTGCCCTGCGGCGTGGTGAGTTAAAAGATATCAGCTAAATGACAGTGCAACAAGAAATTTTAAAAATAAAGTTGCAGTACGTTCTCCCGGCTTCCGCCTCAGGAGTTGTGGTCAGTGTCAGTTTCAGGCGCTCGTATTCAGCGTCTTATACTGGTTGCTGGGGGCGTGGCCTAAAAGGGGGCGTGGCCTGAGCCCTCGCGGTGCTCGTCATTAGGAGAGATCAGGTGCAGGCAGCGCGGCAGCCTTAGGATCCGCTGCCCGTGCCTATTGTGCTGCTCAGGTTGCCCTGCGGCGTGGTGAGTTAAAAGATATCAGCTAAATGACAGTGCAACAAGTACATTTTAAAAATAAAGTCGCAGTAGGCTCTCCCGGCTTCCGCCTCAGGAGTTGTGGTCAGTGTCAGTTTCAGGTGTTCGTATTCAGCGTCTTATACTGGTTGCTGGGAGGCGTGGCCTAAAAGGGGACGTGGCCTGAGCCCTCGCGGTGCTCGTCGTGAGGAGAGATCAGGATCGGCAGCGCAGCAGCGTTAGGATCCGCTGCCCGTGCCTATTGTGCTGCTCAGGTTGCCCTGCGGCGTGGTGAGTTAAAAGATATCAGCTAAATGACAGTGCAACAAGTAAATTTTAAAAATAAAGTCGCAGTACACTCTCCCGGCTTCCGCCTTCAGGAGTTGTGGTCAGTGTCAGTTTCAGGCGGTCGTATTCAGCGTCTTATACTGGTTGCTGGGGGGGGGCGTGGCCTAAAAGGGGGCATGGCCTGAGCCCTCGCGGTACTCGTCGTGAGGAGAGATCAGGTGCAGGCAGCGCGGCAGCGTTAGGATCCGCTACCCGTGCCTATTGTGCTGCTCAGGTTGCCCTGCGGCGTGGTGAGTTAAAAGATATCAGTTAAATGACAGTGCAACAAGTAAATTTTAAAAATAAAGTCGCAGTACTCTCTCCCGGCTTCCGCCTCAGGAGTTGTGGTCAGTGTCAGGTTCAGGCGCTGTATTCAGCGTCTTATACTGGTTGCTGGGGGCGTGGCCTAAAAGGGGCGTGGCCTGAGCCCTTGCTGCGCTCGTCGTGAGGAGAGATCAGGTGCAGGCAGCGCAGCAGCGTTAGGATCCGCTGCCCGTGCCTATTGTGCTGCTCAGGTTGCCCTGCGGCGTGGTGAGTTAAAAGATATCAGCTAAATGACAGTGCAACAAGTACATTTTAAAAATGAAGTCGCAGTACGCTCTCCCGGCTTCCGCCTCAGGAGTTGTGGTCAGTGCAACAAGTCTTTGAGTTACATTTATAACATCACTATAGGTATAAGCTCCACAGACCCTGCCTTTGCATGCATATCCTACATGTGGGTATTTGCAGTCAGTATCTGTAACAGCAATGCGGGTAAGAAACTTACTGAGTCTTACCATTAAGGAGTCTTACCATGTGGAGCTCCTGAGTGTTTACCCCACACCCCCTTTATTGTTAATGTTGTATTATTTATATGTCTTGCACATCCGTCCTGGGTGTAGTTAGTCTGAATGCTAAATTGCCTTGTGAGTGCCCTTCCTTTCTGAGTCTTACCCATCTTGTTCACTTGTACAGGCTTCCCCTTTGGATCCCTCTTTCTCCTCTGACTCCCTGTATGATCCTGGGCAGCACTGTACTCCTCCTTTCTGTGTACGTCTTCTACCCAGTTCCCAGTCCTTGTCCAAGTCCCTGACTGTGTTCCCTACATTGTCCCTGACAGTCCCTGACAGAATGACCAACCCACATTTCCAGGGTGACTTCTGAGGGTTCTTTGCATTCAGTTAGCTACCTTTTTCTGTTTCATGTGTGTGTGCAAATATTAAGTGTCATAATGAGAGGTTTAAGAAAGAGACACACCAGTGCATCATTTAAGTTTGTTCAGGGCAGTGCCCCAGTGTTCACCAATGAGAGACATTTAGTGTCTACTTTCCAGTTTGAAAATGTTCACCCTAGTCCTGAAACAATTAATCCTCTTATGAAAAATGGACATTTACGTTCTGAATATTTTACTCATTGGCTCTCAAACATCTCTTTGCCAGATCCTGACTTGCTCTTCTGTTCTGATCCAGATTCAATGTCGATGTCAGAATTGCAAAAGGAAAATAATACTGTACTCAGTTTGCTGAACAAGAATTCTGATTCTTGCATGTCTGCCGACAGTGGTTGTAAAATACAATGTTCAACCACACAACCAAAGAAAGAGCAGATCCATTTCATAACCTCTGTTTTCCATTCACATAATGTTACCCAGGCTTGTAGTCCAGTAAAAATCACAGTCCCGGATACTAAAGGGACCTCGTTAAATACCACATTCAAAGTCAACAATAATCAGTTCAATAACAAGAGAATAAAATGTTTCAGACTCTGTTAAAAAAGTATAACCCAGAGTTCAAGTGGAAATTTAAAACCCCTGTAGAAAACAACTTTTCCACCTCTAGGTTAGGCTCCTTAGAAATGGAGAATGAAGCCTTGCGCGTTCCCCTCTGAGCTGGTACAGCAATTGTGTTAATAATTCTGTGGCTGATCACTCAGATACCATTCAGAACAACCATAGTACCTTGTCTCACAGTCCAGCTAAGGAAAGTATTTGTTGGAATCCTGAAATGTCTAACTCCTCTGTTTTGTCTTCTAGTACTAAATTACATCCAGGCGCTACATCTGAGATGTGTCCCTCCACTTTTCAGGAACCCCAAATGCCAGGCAAGACAAAACACATCTCTTTGCTTTCTTTTCCTGGCAATGATTTCAGTTCTATCTCAGAGATAAGCCAGGGACAGGTCATTGACATAAAGACAAAACCTGAACCGGTGATCCACATAATCCCTGCTGTGACAATGTCCTGTGACTCAGACCATGCTCTAGATTTAACTACTACAACTGAAGACAACCTCACTGAGAAGGAACACAATCCTGACCCCTTGTTTGCTCTTCCACCTTCAAGCTTGCCGCATATTGAAAAGTCAGGAAATATTACTCTATGCTCTAATGCATCTGTACCACCTTATAATGCAGAAGGGATTGAACAAATCTCTCATGACCATGAAGTCTCTGACCTACTTCCTCTGACTAAGAGATGTGAAGTGCTAAAAAGAAAAGGAAGTCTGATCAACGGAGACTCTAAAAAAAGCAGTATTCTTAGCCATCCCGAAGAAAGCACTTCAGTATGTATTAATGGGCCAAGGAACTGTGAAGATTTCACTATTGACAATAGGGATGTTCAAGGGCAATCGCCATTTTCAGAATTTAAAGACTGTCATCCTTGTGCCTCTCTGCCATCAGCTTGTCTGCTTTCAGAGTCTTCAGAGTCCTCAGCCGGCCTGCTGCCTCCTGAACTTCAGCCTGCAGCCTTCCTGCCATCTGAGCCCGAGCCTGCAGTCTTCCTGCCATCAGTACCAGGGCCTCCAGACCACCTTCCTTCAGAGCCTAAGTCCTCAGCCGGCCTACCTACAGAACTTCAGCCTGCAGTCTGCCTGCCTACTGAGCCTCCAACCAATTTGCTTATAAAGCAGACGCCTCCTAAAAGCCTGTTTATGGAGCCAAAGCTTCCAAAGAGCATGTCTACAGCACCAGTACCTGCAGGCCGCCTGCCTCCAGCACCAGTACCTGCAGGCCGCCTGCCTCCAGCACCAGTACCTGCAGGCCGCCTGCCTCCAGCACCAGTACCTGCAGGCCGCCTGCCTCCAGCACCAGAACCTGCAGGCCGCCTGCCTCCCCCACCCGAGCTTCCAGGCTCCCTGCCTCCAGCACCAGAGCTTCCAGGCTCCCTGTCTCCAGCACCAGAGCTTCCAGGCTCCCTGTCTCCAGCACCAGAGCTTCCAGGCTCCCTCCCTCCTGCACCAGAGCTTCCAGGCTCCCTGCCTCCAGCACCAGAGCTTCCAGGCTCCCTTCCTTCTGCAGCAGAGCTTCCAGGCTCCCTGCCTTCTGGACTTGAGCCTCTACTGTGCCAACGTTTTGACCCTGTGCTTCCACATTCCCAGCTTTCAGAGGTCTCAATACATATTGAGGTACTGGGTTTTCTCGGAACCGATACTATTGCAATAACCCAGCAGTGTCAGGGCAACACCCAAAGACCCCGGATTCCCCTGTCTTGGCAAACAGAGACACGGGATACTTCTCGATGACGTCAAAGACCAAAGTTTATTGGTTGCAACCAGGGACAGAGGTCTACGAAGTACACACGGGTAGTTCGACAGAGACTGCACCACCTCAATGAACGAAATTCGGTCTTTTATGCCGAAAATTACGCTTCTGGCAACATCACAATTTGCATTTGGTGAATACAAAACGAACCAATGAACAAGTAGCATTTCAAAAAGTATCGAATCATGACAGTCAAAGTTAATCCCACTTTCCGTTGTCCAGCCCACCAAAACAATCGCACATATGTTAGTTTCTTGTTCGATCAGGCCGGACAAACCCATCATAAAACCTTCAACCCAGATCGATGAACATGTCGTAAAGGAAAGGCAGAAACAGATGGAAAGGAGATAGAGGAGTGGGAACGGTGGGCCATAAAATCGGACCACGTCCTGTTCTTTGATCTTTATCAGTGCAGCTGCTGGACAAGGAACTGGCTCAGCAGGATTTACCCCAGGCGAGGAGTCAGTTCGGCCAGGTCAACCAGGAGTCAGCTAAGGCGTACGTGTCAAGGACTCGTTTGGCCACGATCATAGGGCCTATGTTAGGGCAACCATACAAGATGGCTGCCACATACAAAATGGAACCCAAAGGTTCAACCTAAATCCTCAAATACAGAGTATTCTCCTATATTGATTCATACGAAAACACTCAGACACGTTACACTCGTCATTTGCGGTCTGCTGACACCAAAATCGTCCATTTCCGATGATCTTCATAAATCGGGTTTCAGCACTATCGAACCCAATTCAGAATCACGGAACCACAGACCCTCCTTTTGCCCTATCATAGGCAATAAACCCAGGCCCATTTTAATCTGAATCCGGATCTATATTCATCAGGTCATCGATATGCTGTTGTAGCATCATCTTATTACTATGCATCTCTCTCCGGACAGGCTTCCGTACGCACAAAGTAGCACAAAGGCCACAAATAGCCGGAGCGCACTGTACACAGAGACAAAACACAAACAGAATCGCCAAAACCGCACCAATGACCATCAGAATCTTCCAACCCCAAGTGGATATCAATCCCCATAACCATCCCATCAAGGACCAATCCCCTTTGTCCAGATGGACAGATTCGGAAATTTTGTGCAATTTAGAAATGGCTTGGAAGACTGACAGAGCGTTATCTGGAATAAAAACGCAGCAGCTCGATTGAATCAATCTACAAACTCCCCCTCGATCTGCCAGAATAACGTCTAGGGCAACTCTATTCTGAAGTGTCATAAGTCTATCCGACTGGAGCTCAGCAGTCAAGATACCAAGGGCACCGGCAGTCTCAACTATGGTGGACTCAACCACTCTCGTAAGCTGACGAATATTCCTACTGTTAGCCATGGGTCCGCAGAACGGCAGAAAACCCTTAAAGAAATCACCCAATTCTTGTCCTGCAGTGTCTTCTTGGCTAAAGACACCTCTAGCAATTCTCGTTTTATGATAATCTGCCGCAACTGTAAAAGTGGGGGGTAACAGAAAGGAAACAAAACATGTGCCCGAAAAGTCATGGGGCAACCATGTGTATGCTTTGTCGTAGCAAACAAAGTAAGTACCCTTAGCAGCTAAGAACGCTGGGGAAGACTGAGACGGAAACACATAAGTCTCAGCGCAGACGCTCTTCCCTAACTGAGCTTTCGGATTCTTACCGTTGCCCTGCAAACAATAGTAGCCCTTATGGGGCACTATCCAGATCGGTAGAGGACTTTTCGCACGCTGGTTAATACTCAGACTTACTACATATCCAGTAACGTTCCAACCACTATATGGTTGCCTCCCGTCTTTCGGAATAGTCTCTACTGCATTAGTCCCTTTAATCATGTCGACTATGCCTCTAGCTATAGGACTATTCTTTGGATTATCTCTCGGTGAATGTAAGGGGTCAACACTGTGGGCATATATGAACATGGTTCTATAAGCTCGGATCGAACCATTCAAACTAAAAGGCAAAACCAAATAAGGAATTCCTTTATCAGTTGTATGAGGCATCAAACCACAAATCCAGCAGTACGTTGTATTGATCACTAACTGGTGCTGGTGCAAAAGCTGTATGAAAGAATTATTGGAGAATTCCTTACGTCTGACTACCTCATATTCGGGCAAAGGGTGGAAAAAATGAGAGGAAATAGTAGGTGAAGGTGTAGGTTGCACAGTGGGATTAGACATCATTTTAAAAACAAATGCTACATAACCAACTATGAAAATTACAAAACTCAGTAATAAAAGTATGCATGGTATCAAAAAACATTTCTTCGACATTATTTTGCAAATGTGTTTTCTAAAAGTCAGTGTCTGCACAGGTCTCTCCAACTCAAAGAAATCCATCCTAAACTAAGGGTGCTGCCCGCGGTGGTTGGTTGATTCTACTTGAGAGGGCCTCCGCTGAACCCAGGAAGACTGCCTTGGACCAACAGAACCCAAGACCTAGTGTCTCAGGCTTGCACTCCCAAGACTGGTAGCAACCGCGACCCCAGCAGCAAGAACCGGATGGCAGTTCAGAAAAACAAAAATACGTAGATCCTTGGTGGAGAGTTAACCTGCAAAAAAATCAACTTTATTAAGCTTTTATTTGTCCTTAATTCTCGATCTCAAATTGTATCTGTCTCTTCCAGGTAATTCTTGATTGGTGAACAAAAGATGAGGCTCGGTAGTGTCCAACCGCTTTGCAGGAGGTATTGATGCTTGCAAAAGACGATCACTTTCCAGTTCTGAATTAGTCCCAATCAAACGGGCATCACTGAATGCAACAAATTTCGGGACTGACTCGGTCTCAGAGTCTGCAAGACCGTCTTGAACCCACTTGTATTACGGCAAAGGTAAGGGTGCTTTCTTCGTGTGGCACCCGGGGATCCAGTGACGCTTGCCACGTACTCGCACCGCAGATCTCGTCGATAAGAGGACCTGGTAAGGTCCAATCCAGCGGGGCTGATTATTCTTCGTTCTCTGAAAGTTCCTGACAAAGACCCAAGAGCCGGGTTCTATCACGTGGCCTGGATCTTCTGTAGCTTGTGGCAAGGAATTATATACCTGTTGGCGTAAAACACTCATTTTAGTTGTCAGTTCACGCAAGTAATCAAGCAAAATAGGGTATTCAAGGTCGCTAAATCTCGTCGGTCTTGGTACACCCCAAATATTCGCCGGGCGACCAAACACGACCTCATACGGACTCAAACCCATTCTCGAATGCACAGTCATTTGGGTGGACAAAAGTGCTAATGGCAAAGCATCTGGCCATTGTAAACCAGTGCTCTCTTAAATTTTGGCTAATTTGAGTTTCAGAGTGCCATTATAGCACTCGACTAAACCAGCTGATTGGGGATGATTTGCAGCATGGAATTTTTGCCTAACTCCAAGACCATCACACACATTCTTCATTACTTGACCCACAAACTCACTTCCGTTATCACTCCAAATGATTCTCGGCAATCCAAACCTAGGGAAGAATTCTTTTATCAAAGCTTTGGCAGTGGACAAAGCAGTGTTGTCCTTAAGGGGGTAAGCTTCTACCCATCTAGAAAAAGAGCAAACAACCACTAACACATACTTTAAGTTGTTGCATCTTTCCATATGGATAAAATCTAGCTGCAAAGCCTCGAACGGAGGAGCAAAATGACCAGCTGGTGTTGGAGTTCCCTTGCCAGGATTATGCATCAAACACACCATACAATTTTTGACCAAATTCTCTGCACATCTGGGTATTCCCACATTCTGCCAAACCGGAGCCAACAACTTGCAAATCCCTTTTACACTAATGTGTGCCAATCCATGCGCCATTGTAAGAACTGGAAGCACATACGCATTTGGCAACAACCATCTTTGATGTTCAGATAAATCAGTCCAACAACCATTCGAATCCAACCTACCCTTACTCTCTCTCCATTCATCCAACTCTTTCTCCGAAGCCTCACTCTGGATAATCTGCACACTTTCAATAGTGTCTTCGCACATGCCCTTCTCTGGAACCCATCTCGCTGGACCCTCAACATACATTCGACTCGTTACATTCCTAGCAGTTCTTTCGCAACCTCTTCCGCAAACGCATTACTACGACCAACATCATCCGTGATCTTTCTATGGGCACTGCATTTTATGATCGCTATTTGCAAAGGTAACGTAAGAGATTCAAGAAGCTCATTCACCAGCTGCCCATGCTGGATCTTTGTCCCATGCGATGTCAAAAATCCACGCTCACGCCACAATCGTCCAAAGCTATGAGCCACTCCAAATGCATACTGACTATCAGTATACACATTCACTCTTTTCCCTTTCGCCAACACACATGCTCTCGTAAGTGCGATCAATTCCGCCGCTTGAGCAGAATTATGCGGGATACGTGCAGCTTCGACAACTGTATGTAAAGTCGTCACGGCATATGCTGCAGTGGTATCGCCATTCGGTAATTTAAAACACGAGCCGTCAACCCACAAAACATCATTACAATCAGGGAGAGGAGTATCTCTCAGATCTATCCTCCCTTTCGTCTCTTCTTCAGTTCTCAAGAAACAATCGTGTTGCTCTTCGCTATCATCGTCTGTCTCAAGCGAAATCGGCAACAACGTAGCCGGATTTAGGGTATTGCACCTCTTGATGTGCACATGGCTCGCTAACAATGTAAGCTCATACCCTGACAACCGAGCACTAGTCAAGTGCTGTGTCTTCGTCCGATTTAACAAGGTATCCACTGCATGTGGAACCATAACCACTAACGTATTGTCCACAACTAAACCAGCAGACTGTCGAATCGAAACAGCCGCTGATGCAGTTGCTTGCAGGCAACTTGGCAACGCTCTAGCCACAGGATCTAAAGTTGACGAAAAGTACGCACATGGGCGTTGCTTCCCGCCGAATTGTTGGGTCAAAACCGACAATGCACATCCTTCTCTTTCATGGACATACAATGTGAAAGGCTTACTGTAGTCGGGAGTACCCAACACAGGAGCCGAACACAGCGCATTACGTAGGTCAGAAAAACTCTTTTGGCATTCCTCAGTCCAAGGAATAGGATTTGGAGTATCCTTAACCGTAAGAGCTATCAAAGGTTTCGCTAAAAGGGAAACATTTGGGATCCACTGTCTGCAGTACGACGTAATACCCAAAAACGCACGTACTTCTCTCTGTCGCGCAATAGTCTGGATTCTTTCTGGGGTCAGTTTCCTTCCCTCCTTCGATAAGAGGTGACCTAAGTAGGTAACTTCTTGGTGACAAAATTGTAATTTGGAAAGAGAAACTTTGTGATGGCAATCAGATAAGTGAGACAACAAGGACACAGTGGCATCCTTACATATGTCTTCAGTATCGGCAGCGACCAACAAATCGTCAACATACTGGATAAGGGCCAAACCTTCCGGTAAGGCCAACAAGTCAAGTTGTGTCTTCAGAGCTTGACTGTAAATTGATGGACTCTCACAATAGCCTTGAGGAGCGCGCTTAAAGCGGAAACTTCGTCCTCCTAAAGAGAATCCAAAGATATCTCTACTCTCTATGGCAATCAGGATGCTGAAGAAAGCATTCTTCAAGTCGATCACCGAAAACCAAGTAGCAGAAGCTGGAATCAATGTCAGTAACGCAGTAATGTCGGGTACAACAGGGAATTGCGGAACAACAATCTTGTTCACTTCACGAAGATCGATAACAAACCTATATCCAGGAGGCTGTGAAGAATCAGTTCTCTTTAGAACAGGCAAAACCGGACTATTACACACATTACCTCGAGTCTCTTCAATAACATCCTTGTCAATCAGATCATAAATGATCGCTAAAAGCGCTCGTTCACCATCACCCGAAATACGATATTGCGGAATGCGTGGTAACTGAGCATTCGTTTTCAACGTCACAACGTATGGAGGAATGTCTAACAGGCCCACATCATTTGGACCCGTAGCCCATAATGAATCTGGTAGCGAAGACAGTTCAGGTGGCAGACAATCTTTCGACACATATATCGGAGAAATCACATTCTCACCTAACGTAAGATGTATTCCTGACGGAGAACAGTACAAAGTCGCAAACAATCTCTTCAACAAGTCAAGGCCTAATAAGTTCTCATTACAACCTGTAGTCAAAAGAAGGGGTGCTTCAAGCTTACGAGGACCACCTGAAAGAGGCAATGGAACGGAAATCGCATTCATAACGGGGGTGCCAGAAAAACCTATAGAAACATTATTAAAGCCAGACAAAGGTGCGCCAGGGAGTTTAGAATGCATAATAGAACTCTTCGTAGCACCAGTGTCTAGCAGAAAAGGCTCTGACACACCTGATGCAATCACTTCCACGTAAGGTCCACTCTGGTCTACCGGAACTGAAACGACTCCCTCTCTTTGTCCATGGCTGTCCTAACAATCATTACCTTGCTCTCCATCGCCCTCAACATAATAATCATCTACATAGTACTGTGTAGACCTATCAGAAGAATTCTGCTGTTGATCAAAGCTATTCATCGAATTCTGCGGAGGCAAAGGGCGCACGTTCTGTCCGCGACCTCTACCTCTAGGCACTTGTTGAGCACCTCTACCTCTAACACCAGGAGCACTATTTGCACGTTGCAACAGAACGGGACAACTATTCTTATAATGACCCTCTTCTTTACAATACGCACACTGATTAGGCCCATACGGAATACGCTGTTGTTAAGGAGTCTCGTCTCTTTGCGAGATCCTCGAATACTGTTGAGGCTGCTGATAGTCACGCTGATTTTTAACAGGAGGTGGATAAGCTTGTTGTAGAAGAACTTTAGTCTTCAATTTCTTAGTCTTCTTATCCGCTCTCTCTAACTCATCCTTACGCCTATTCTCGTAGTACTGAGCCGTAGGAAGAATTTGCGCCGAAGTAGAAACAGGCCAAGCACTCTCGGAATCCTTCAACTTAGTACACAACTCAGGAAGAAGATTGTGCACGAATTTATCAACGAACAATCTCTGGCCACCTTCAGTAGCCATATCCTGCCCACTATGATCAACAAAAGTTGCCTCGAAACGCGAGAAAAAGTCTGAAACGGACTCTTCTTTCTTCTGCTTACAAGCTGACAATTTGTCCCAATTAACACGGACTTCAGGCATTAAAGTCTTCATGAAAGTGATAATCCTACCAGGAAGTTCAGTAATAACATCTTCAGGCTTAGCACCTCCAACTTGTCTGTCATTCGCTGCAACAAGATTCACCCATGAATCGCCCAATTCATTATCATGATCTGTATGTCGAATGACATTCCAGATGGGCTGTGGAACAACATTCCCAAACAGCATATCTATATCCGCCAAATTCATGACACACGAACTCAGAGTTTGCGCAAGTTCTTTATAATATCCTGCCGGATTCTTCAGCGGATCTGGTAAAGTCTGCTTAAGCGCTAGAACTTCTGCACGCTTCCATGGTACATGAACCCACACTCGCTGAAAGTGTGCTAAAACCGGTGGATTAGCAGTAGCATCAGCAGGTCTCCATACTGGAGGAACCTCTCGCATCGGATATTGACGCGCATGTCTCCTAACTGACGAATCTGGCTCAAACAGCCGTTCAGTAGGAACTTCGCTACGGAGCAACAGTAACGACGATACCGCTTTCTCAACATCGGGTAGACTCACAATCGTTCCTTTGGCAAACTCCGAACGCAATCGAGACAATTCTACAGGAACCCTACCCAATTCGTACATCCATTGTTCATGGAGGAACGCACACATAAGCTCAAAAACATAACGCTGCTTTGGTGGTGCTTCCCATTGTCGTAAAACATCCATAATACCTTGTAGGTCATACTGGGACCTATACATCACCCATCTACGTGCCATATAGTCCAAAACCACTCGCTCATCTGTATCGGGCAATTGACTACGCGATTGTCTACGCTCACTCACAGGAGACATACCCATTTGTCCCAAAATAGGAGTTAGAAAATTAGAAAAGGCAGCGGTCATCCGCTGTCTAGGAGAAGGAACAGTCGGAAAAACGAGAGGAGACGAAACAGTAGTAGTAGTAAGATCCATAGTCGGAACAGGCATAGAAACAGTGGTAGCAGGAGGAGGCAAAGTTAGCAACCCTTGAGAAGGCTGGGCATTAGGAACAACAACCAACGAAGAAGCTGGCTGTGGAGGAATAACAGGAGGCAGAGCAATAGGAGCTTGCGCGGCCACAACAGGGTGTGGTGGCGCCGTAGCATTCTGCACATAAGGTGGTGGTGAATTTAGCAAATGTGACATCAAAGGGTCTTTCACAAGATCCTTTTCGTCTTTCTGCTCTTTAACCGGCAAGACTGGGTAGCATCTGTCTACCGCTAACTTCCTCACTCTAAGCATCTGCTCACTGTCTTTCTCTTCTTCATTATCTCTGTATGCAACGGCGGCTTGCACCATTGACATACCCTTTCTATTCTTTTTCGCTAACTTAATTTCTTTCTGTTTGGCTTCCTTGCGCCATATGCGGAAAGAGTCAAACATTGCCGGCCGGGCTTTCTTCTTGAACAACTTCACTTCAAGGTTATCTAAAACTTCTGTCTCAAAACTACCATAACGGGCCACTGTAGGACACCGTCATTCTTTGTATATTTTACCCAAATCTCATTATAGCTAATAGGACCTACTCCATGCTTCACATACAACTCGTATGTGGGAGTTCCGATCGGAGGAACCGGACACGAATCCTCTAACCGGGAATCCCTCGACGTACCACAATTGAACAAATTCCTAAGACTGCTAAAACCAGGCATCTTGCTCACTAGTCTAGCTTCAAACAACAAGGGTAATCTAAAATCGATAAGCTCGTGAATACACGAATCCCTTGGCTTTGGGGCCTGCAGGTACCAAATCAAAGCTATTCACTAAAGGATACAAACCAAACTAAGAACTAGGAGACGCTCCCTTTTATACTTAACTGAATTGTCGATGGCGTCACCAGAAGACCCGTCAATCGTCTCGCTCTACAAACGTCTAAGGCTCCAAAACAGGGCGACAGTCAGGGCAGCAGTCCTTCGTAGCCGTCGGGATGCGGGAAGCCTCGCAGCAAAGACCTTCGGAACCACGTCGACATACAGTGGCTGGCAAACCTCTGGAATTTTCACACGACGCTCCTCACAAACCTCTGGCTTGGACCGGTACCGCTGAAGTCGCCCCACGTGTGCGCCAATTGAGGTACTGGGTTTTCTCGGAACCGATACAATTGCAATAACCCAGCGGTGTCAGGGCAACACCCAAAGACCCCGGATTCCCCTGTCTTGGCAAACAGAGACACGGGATACTTCTCGATGATGTCAAAGACCAACGTTTATTGGTTGCAACCAGGGACAGAGGTCTACGAATTACACACGGGTAGTTTGACAGAGACTGCACCACCGCAATGAACAAAACTCGGTCTTTTATGCCGAAAATTACGCTTCTGGCAACATCACAATTTGCATTCGGTGCATACAAAACGAACCAATGAACAAGTAGCATTTCAAAAAGTATCGAATCATGACAGTCAAAGTTAATCCCACTTTCCGTTGTCCAGCCCACCAAAACGATCGCACATATGTTTGTTTCCTGTTCGATCAGGCCGGACAAACCCATCATAAAACCTTCAACCCAGATCGATGACCATGTCGTAAAGGAAAGGCAGAAACAGATGGAAAGGAGATAGAGGAGTGGGAACGGTGGTCCATAAAATCGGACCACGTCCTGTTCTTTGATCTTTATCAGTGCAGCTGCTGGACAAGGAACTGGCTCAGCAGGATTCACCCCAGGCGAGGAGTCAGTTCGGCCAGGTCAACCAGGAGTCAGCTAAGGCGTACGTGTCAAGGACTCGTTCGGCCACGATCATAGGGCCTATGTTAGGGCAACCATACAAGATGGCTGCCACATACAAAATGGAACCCGAAGGTTCAACCTAAATACTCAAATACAGAGTATTCTCCTATATCGATTCATACGAAAACACTCAGACACGTTACACTCGTCATTTGCGGTCTGCTGACACCAAAATCGTCCATTTCCGACGATCTTCATAAATCGGGTTTCAGCACTATCGAACCCAATTTGGAATCACGGAACCACAATATACATCCAGAGACTGAACCTCCAGCACCAGAGATAAAACTCTCAACATGTAAGCCTCTAGGGCCTGGGTATCCTGCATACCTGTTTCCTAAGTCTCCTGCATTTGTATCTTTAGTATGTTTTCTTCCGGGGCCAGAACTTCAGGTTCGCTTCCTATCACCTCCTTCATTTTCAGCTAGTTTGTCTTTGACCTCTGTGCCTCCTGCCAACCCGTTATCTGCTTTTGACCCTACAGTCAATCCGCCTTTGTTTTCAGAGTGCTACTCTAGCCTGTCATCATCGGGATTTCAAACACATTTAATGCAGGCTTCTAAACCCTTGTCACTGGATTTAGACTCTTCAAGTTCTACCTTCAATACTGCTGTTAATTTACAGAGTATTATCCAACTCTCGAGAACATCACAATTTACCTTCAGTCCTCTGATAGCGTGCACTGAATCTATGATGGGAATTGACTTAATTCTTAGGAGCAAAGGCTTTAGATCCAGTTCCAGACTCCGGGAGACGGTCTTTGGAGGGGGAGTACTGTCACGATTCGCTCCCTATGTTCTCGTGTCCACCACCAAGGGGCTGAACTGTGGGACTCTCCAGTGTTCTAATATGCTTCCTGACACTCCCCTGCATGCATATCTTGACTTCCAGCCATTTGGACACTATTTGGGAGTTGACATTCATTCCCAATCCATGCCGGGTTTTGTGAAAGCCAGCCTGCTTAGACTTAAAGCCAGCCTACTCATGCCTTAAAACTCCATTACCCAGAATTCCCTGCTCACTGCTTTGTCTCCACCCCTGCAGGCCAAGGATGGGTGGTGGAATTCAGCTCACCTGTGGCTGGCTACTGCTAGCCTGCTCACACCAGCTGCATGTGATTACTGTGAGCTCTTTTAAGCCCCAGCTCCCTTCAGGCAAAGGTTGGTCATTGTAGCTGTTTACCGGTGAGACCAATCCTTGGTTCCAGAGTTCCCTGAGCTTTTGCTATTCTTCTTTCCAGTGTTTCCTGAGCTTTAATTATGCCTTGTTCCTGACCTGCTGCTGTTTTCTCTGTTCCTGAATTAGCACTGCCTGCAGTGCTACCCTGACCCCATAGCCTTATTATTCCTTGTTCCTGAACTGCTCCAGTTTCCCTTCTCCTGAATTAGCACTGCTTGCAGTGCTACCTTGTTTCCTGAGTTCCTGAGCTATAGTTATTCTTTGCTCCTGGGCTTAGCTATTCCTTGTTCCTGATTTGCATTGCTTGCAGTGCTCTCTTGACTCCTTGTTTCCTGAGCTGTAGCTATGCCCTGTTTCCTTGAACCAGTATTGCCTGCAGTGCTACCATGACTCCTTGAAGCTGTAGTAATTCCCTTTTCCTGAACCAGCACTGTCTGCAGTGCTGCCAAGACTCCTGAGCCTCAGCTCACTTTTTGTTCCTGCCCCAGCACTGCCTTTTATGCTACTTTGTTTTCTTGATTCCTTAACCTGCACATTCTAGTAAACCCTTGTAGCCTTCCCCTCTGTATATCATTTTCCAGTCCCTGCCCTTCTTCCTATTTCCTTGGTTCCAGTTCTAGTTTGTTGTCTTTCTATTCTGCTGTCTTGCTTCTGTTCTCTTATATGTTTGTGACCTGTGTTCTGCCACGTGTGCCCTGTGATTTCCTTCCTTTCCTGTTAAGCACTCCTCCTTGCTAGCTCCTTGTCTATTGTGCTTGTGTTTAGTTCTACCCCTTTGCTGTTACTGCCTTGCGCGCTCCTGTTTGATCGCCAGTATCCGTGGGCTCAGCTGACTACCTAGGTGGGGTTTCTTGTTCACTGTGAGTTTTGTCTTTGAGTTACATTTATAACATCACCATAGGTATAAGCTCCACAGTCCCTGCCTTTGTATCCATATCCTACATGTGGGTATTTGCAGTCAGTATCTGTAACCGCAATTGTGGGTAAGAAACTTACTGAGCTTCAGTCTTACCATGTGGAGCTCCTGAGTGTTTACCCCACACCCCTCTTTATTGTTAATGTTGTATTATTTATATGTCTTGCACGTCCGTCCTGGGTGTAGTTAGTCTGAATGCTTAATTGCCTTGTGAGTGCCCTTCCTTTCTGAGTCTTACCCATCTTGTTCACTTGCACAGGCTTCCCCTTTGGATCCCTCTTTCTCCTCTGACTCCCTGTATGATCCTGGGCAGCACTGTACTCCTCCTTTCTGTGTACGTCTTCTACCCAGTCCTTGTCCAAGTCCCTGACTGTGTTCCTCACATAGTCCCGGACAGTCCCTGACACTTAGCATCCCCAAAACTGACTTACGATAAATTTGGTTCATAATGAAGGCATTGATCTGACGTTTTGCTCAATGCTGGTTGCATCTCATTAACAGAAGGCATGCATGGCAATCGTTCATAACACATTTCATCATGTGTAACTGCAGAGGGAAGAAAAATTGCAAAATTAGGTGGTTCACTCAGTGAAATGCCAGAGGCAAGGTTTGTGGTGTGCTACAGTAAACCAGTCTGTGAATGCATATGAACTGGAGCTTATGGCCATCATACACATTCACATGCGCTTCAGACACCTGTTTAATTCACTTCTAATGTGTTTGTGAGCAAATAACGGGACCACTGATGAAATGGTTTGTTGATGTTCTCCTGAGCGAGAGAACACTAGCCAGGAATTAAATGTTCAGCCAAATTGGCTATCTGATTGGCTGCATGCTCTTGGGAATATGCAAGCAGGAAGTGGGCCTCCGGCTCTTACGCACTTCCGTATTCGTGCGCTCGACCAATTTAATTTCCCAGTTATCATCTTCAGCTGAATATCAATACAGTCAGTGCAGGAGAAGTTAAATGTAAAACTTCCCGCTTGGGGGGGCCCTACCTGCTGGCTGCTTCACAAGTCTCCTAGTGCAGGCATAAAATGGCTGCTACTTCGTTCTCAGGCTCCGACTGCAAGCATGCGGGGGAAGAAGTGAGTCTGCGCAGACGGTCCCTTTCCCGAATCGTCACAGGGTGGGTCTCACCACGCCCTGTGACGAGTTGGGAGGGGGTGGGGTGACACGACAGCAAGCTCCCCTGAGTCTCCTCCACTCTCTGATTGACGTGGAGACGTTAGCAATCCCGGGCTTGTGTTAAAAACGCCCGGGGCTAACTTAATCTCCACGCAATCAGGGGGTGGAGACTGGGCCTCCAGGCTACGTCTTTTGCAGAGTGATGACATCACAGCCTTCAGGATTTACAAAAAGGGGTGGTGAGGGACAGAGTCTCTGAATTAAACAGAAAGCTCTCACCCAGTCAAAAGATCAGGGCTAGATCCAACACCGTTTTTTAGCTCACTGCACCATCCCAGTTTCAGAACCTGACTGTATGCAAATTAGTCTGTTCCTGTCCCAGTGCATGATGGGAACAGGACAAACCAAACTACAGAAGCCAATTCTTACACTGGGAAGGAAACAAGCTCCCGGGGACCGGTTTCTGGCATTACAGCCGTCTTCGGCCCGGT
The DNA here is from genome assembly GCF_964263255.1 of Lissotriton vulgaris. Taxonomy (NCBI): domain Eukaryota; kingdom Metazoa; phylum Chordata; class Amphibia; order Caudata; family Salamandridae; genus Lissotriton; species Lissotriton vulgaris. The sequence continues at coordinate 65,859 of NW_028254578.1, forward strand.
TTGCTTGAATCGTGATGGTGCAATGAGCAAGGGTCTCACATCTGAGAATACCCTTCCACGCTTAGGGTGGACAAAAATATTTACAAAAAGGGGTGGTGAGGGACAGAGTCTCTGAATTAAACAGAAAGCTCTCACCCAGTCAAAAGATCAGGGCTAGATCCAACACCGTTTTTTAGCTCACTGCACCATCCCAGTTTCAGAACCTGACTGTATGCAAATTAGTCTGTTCCTGTCCCAGTGCATGATGGGAACAGGACAAACCAAACTACAGAAGCCAATTCTTACACTGGGAAGGAAACAAGCTCCCGGGGACCGGTTTCTGGCATTACAGCCGTCTTCGGCCCGGTTTGCTTGAATCGTGATGGTGCAATGAGCAAGGGTCTCACATCTGAGAATACCCTTCCACGCTTAGGGTGGACAAAAATATTTACAAAAAGGGGTGGTGAGGGACAGAGTCTCTGAATTAAACAGAAAGCTCTCACCCAGTCAAAAGATCAGGGCTAGATCCAACACCGTTTTTTAGCTCACTGCACCATCCCAGTTTCAGAACCTGACTGTATGCAAATTAGTCTGTTCCTGTCCCAGTGCATGATGGGAACAGGACAAACCAAACTACAGAAGCCAATTCTTACACTGGGAAGGAAACAAGCTCCCGGGGACCGGTTTCTGGCATTACAGCCGTCTTCGGCCCGGTTTGCTTGAATCGTGATGGTGCAATGAGCAAGGGTCTCACATCTGAGAATACCCTTCCACGCTTAGGGTGGACAAAAATATTTACAAAAAGGGGTGGTGAGGGACAGAGTCTCTGAATTAAACAGAAAGCTCTCACCCAGTCAAAAGATCAGGGCTAGATCCAACACCGTTTTTTAGCTCACTGCACCATCCCAGTTTCAGAACCTGACTGTATGCAAATTAGTCTGTTCCTGTCCCAGTGCATGATGGGAACAGGACAAACCAAACTACAGAAGCCAATTCTTACACTGGGAAGGAAACAAGCTCCCGGGGACCGGTTTCTGGCATTACAGCCGTCTTCGGCCCGGTTTGCTTGAATCGTGATGGTGCAATGAGCAAGGGTCTCACATCTGAGAATACCCTTCCACGCTTAGGGTGGACAAAAATATTTACAAAAAGGGGTGGTGAGGGACAGAGTCTCTGAATTAAACAGAAAGCTCTCACCCAGTCAAAAGATCAGGGCTAGATCCAACACCGTTTTTTAGCTCACTGCACCATCCCAGTTTCAGAACCTGACTGTATGCAAATTAGTCTGTTCCTGTCCCAGTGCATGATGGGAACAGGACAAACCAAACTACAGAAGCCAATTCTTACACTGGGAAGGAAACAAGCTCCCGGGGACCGGTTTCTGGCATTACAGCCGTCTTCGGCCCGGTTTGCTTGAATCGTGATGGTGCAATGAGCAAGGGTCTCACATCTGAGAATACCCTTCCACGCTTAGGGTGGACAAAAATATTTACAAAAAGGGGTGGTGAGGGACAGAGTCTCTGAATTAAACAGAAAGCTCTCACCCAGTCAAAAGATCAGGGCTAGATCCAACACCGTTTTTTAGCTCACTGCACCATCCCAGTTTCAGAACCTGACTGTATGCAAATTAGTCTGTTCCTGTCCCAGTGCATGATGGGAACAGGACAAACCAAACTACAGAAGCCAATTCTTACACTGGGAAGGAAACAAGCTCCCGGGGACCGGTTTCTGGCATTACAGCCGTCTTCGGCCCGGTTTGCTTGAATCGTGATGGTGCAATGAGCAAGGGTCTCACATCTGAGAATACCCTTCCACGCTTAGGGTGGACAAAAATATTTACAAAAAGGGGTGGTGAGGGACAGAGTCTCTGAATTAAACAGAAAGCTCTCACCCAGTCAAAAGATCAGGGCTAGATCCAACACCGTTTTTTAGCTCACTGCACCATCCCAGTTTCAGAACCTGACTGTATGCAAATTAGTCTGTTCCTGTCCCAGTGCATGATGGGAACAGGACAAACCAAACTACAGAAGCCAATTCTTACACTGGGAAGGAAACAAGCTCCCGGGGACCGGTTTCTGGCATTACAGCCGTCTTCGGCCCGGTTTGCTTGAATCGTGATGGTGCAATGAGCAAGGGTCTCACATCTGAGAATACCCTTCCACGCTTAGGGTGGACAAAAATATTTACAAAAAGGGGTGGTGAGGGACAGAGTCTCTGAATTAAACAGAAAGCTCTCACCCAGTCAAAAGATCAGGGCTAGATCCAACACCGTTTTTTAGCTCACTGCACCATCCCAGTTTCAGAACCTGACTGTATGCAAATTAGTCTGTTCCTGTCCCAGTGCATGATGGGAACAGGACAAACCAAACTACAGAAGCCAATTCTTACACTGGGAAGGAAACAAGCTCCCGGGGACCGGTTTCTGGCATTACAGCCGTCTTCGGCCCGGTTTGCTTGAATCGTGATGGTGCAATGAGCAAGGGTCTCACATCTGAGAATACCCTTCCACGCTTAGGGTGGACAAAAATATTTACAAAAAGGGGTGGTGAGGGACAGAGTCTCTGAATTAAACAGAAAGCTCTCACCCAGTCAAAAGATCAGGGCTAGATCCAACACCGTTTTTTAGCTCACTGCACCATCCCAGTTTCAGAACCTGACTGTATGCAAATTAGTCTGTTCCTGTCCCAGTGCATGATGGGAACAGGACAAACCAAACTACAGAAGCCAATTCTTACACTGGGAAGGAAACAAGCTCCCGGGGACCGGTTTCTGGCATTACAGCCGTCTTCGGCCCGGTTTGCTTGAATCGTGATGGTGCAATGAGCAAGGGTCTCACATCTGAGAATACCCTTCCACGCTTAGGGTGGACAAAAATATTTACAAAAAGGGGTGGTGAGGGACAGAGTCTCTGAATTAAACAGAAAGCTCTCACCCAGTCAAAAGATCAGGGCTAGATCCAACACCGTTTTTTAGCTCACTGCACCATCCCAGTTTCAGAACCTGACTGTATGCAAATTAGTCTGTTCCTGTCCCAGTGCATGATGGGAACAGGACAAACCAAACTACAGAAGCCAATTCTTACACTGGGAAGGAAACAAGCTCCCGGGGACCGGTTTCTGGCATTACAGCCGTCTTCGGCCCGGTTTGCTTGAATCGTGATGGTGCAATGAGCAAGGGTCTCACATCTGAGAATACCCTTCCACGCTTAGGGTGGACAAAAATATTTACAAAAAGGGGTGGTGAGGGACAGAGTCTCTGAATTAAACAGAAAGCTCTCACCCAGTCAAAAGATCAGGGCTAGATCCAACACCGTTTTTTAGCTCACTGCACCATCCCAGTTTCAGAACCTGACTGTATGCAAATTAGTCTGTTCCTGTCCCAGTGCATGATGGGAACAGGACAAACCAAACTACAGAAGCCAATTCTTACACTGGGAAGGACAGGGTAAGAGTGGTCTGCTCAATTCAGACACTCTGTTCATCACCACCCCCTTTTGTAAATCGATTTTGGCCACTATAGGTGTGGCAGGGTATACTCAGACATGAGTCCCTTTCTCACTGCTCCATCAGGATTCAAGCAAGCCGGGCCGAAGACGGCTGAAATGCCAGAAACCGGTCCCCGGTAGCTTGTCTCCTTTCTGGTAAAGAATTGGCTTGGTAGTTTAGTCTGCCCTGTTCCCATGATGCACTGGGCCAGGGACAGACTGATTTGCATATAGCCAGGTTCTGAGCTGGGATGGGGCAGTGAGAAAAATAACGGTGATGGATCAAGCCCTGATCTTTGGACAGGGTAAGAGTGGTCTGCTCAATTCAGACACTCTGTTCATCACCACCCCCTTTTGTAAATCGATTTTGGCCACTATAGGTGTGGCAGGGTATACTCAGACATGAGTCCCTTTCTCACTGCTCCATCAGGATTCAAGCAAGCCGGGCCGAAGACGGCTGAAATGCCAGAAACCGGTCCCCGGTAGCTTGTCTCCTTTCTGGTAAAGAATTGGCTTGGTAGTTTAGTCTGCCCTGTTCCCATGATGCACTGGGCCAGGGACAGACTGATTTGCATATAGCCAGGTTCTGAGCTGGGATGGGGCAGTGAGAAAAATAACGGTGATGGATCAAGCCCTGATCTTTGGACAGGGTAAGAGTGGTCTGCTCAATTCAGACACTCTGTTCATCACCACCCCCTTTTGTAAATCGATTTTGGCCACTATAGGTGTGGCAGGGTATACTCAGACATGAGTCCCTTTCTCACTGCTCCATCAGGATTCAAGCAAGCCGGGCCGAAGACGGCTGAAATGCCAGAAACCGGTCCCCGGTAGCTTGTCTCCTTTCTGGTAAAGAATTGGCTTGGTAGTTTAGTCTGCCCTGTTCCCATGATGCACTGGGCCAGGGACAGACTGATTTGCATATAGCCAGGTTCTGAGCTGGGATGGGGCAGTGAGAAAAATAACGGTGATGGATCAAGCCCTGATCTTTGGACAGGGTAAGAGTGGTCTGCTCAATTCAGACACTCTGTTCATCACCACCCCCTTTTGTAAATCGATTTTGGCCACTATAGGTGTGGCAGGGTATACTCAGACATGAGTCCCTTTCTCACTGCTCCATCAGGATTCAAGCAAGCCGGGCCGAAGACGGCTGAAATGCCAGAAACCGGTCCCCGGTAGCTTGTCTCCTTTCTGGTAAAGAATTGGCTTGGTAGTTTAGTCTGCCCTGTTCCCATGATGCACTGGGCCAGGGACAGACTGATTTGCATATAGCCAGGTTCTGAGCTGGGATGGGGCAGTGAGAAAAATAACGGTGATGGATCAAGCCCTGATCTTTGGACAGGGTAAGAGTGGTCTGCTCAATTCAGACACTCTGTTCATCACCACCCCCTTTTGTAAATCGATTTTGGCCACTATAGGTGTGGCAGGGTATACTCAGACATGAGTCCCTTTCTCACTGCTCCATCAGGATTCAAGCAAGCCGGGCCGAAGACGGCTGAAATGCCAGAAACCGGTCCCCGGTAGCTTGTCTCCTTTCTGGTAAAGAATTGGCTTGGTAGTTTAGTCTGCCCTGTTCCCATGATGCACTGGGCCAGGGACAGACTGATTTGCATATAGCCAGGTTCTGAGCTGGGATGGGGCAGTGAGAAAAATAACGGTGATGGATCAAGCCCTGATCTTTGGACAGGGTAAGAGTGGTCTGCTCAATTCAGACACTCTGTTCATCACCACCCCCTTTTGTAAATCGATTTTGGCCACTATAGGTGTGGCAGGGTATACTCAGACATGAGTCCCTTTCTCACTGCTCCATCAGGATTCAAGCAAGCCGGGCCGAAGACGGCTGAAATGCCAGAAACCGGTCCCCGGTAGCTTGTCTCCTTTCTGGTAAAGAATTGGCTTGGTAGTTTAGTCTGCCCTGTTCCCATGATGCACTGGGCCAGGGACAGACTGATTTGCATATAGCCAGGTTCTGAGCTGGGATGGGGCAGTGAGAAAAATAACGGTGATGGATCAAGCCCTGATCTTTGGACAGGGTAAGAGTGGTCTGCTCAATTCAGACACTCTGTTCATCACCACCCCCTTTTGTAAATCGATTTTGGCCACTATAGGTGTGGCAGGGTATACTCAGACATGAGTCCCTTTCTCACTGCTCCATCAGGATTCAAGCAAGCCGGGCCGAAGACGGCTGAAATGCCAGAAACCGGTCCCCGGTAGCTTGTCTCCTTTCTGGTAAAGAATTGGCTTGGTAGTTTAGTCTGCCCTGTTCCCATGATGCACTGGGCCAGGGACAGACTGATTTGCATATAGCCAGGTTCTGAGCTGGGATGGGGCAGTGAGAAAAATAACGGTGATGGATCAAGCCCTGATCTTTGGACAGGGTAAGAGTGGTCTGCTCAATTCAGACACTCTGTTCATCACCACCCCCTTTTGTAAATCGATTTTGGCCACTATAGGTGTGGCAGGGTATACTCAGACATGAGTCCCTTTCTCACTGCTCCATCAGGATTCAAGCAAGCCGGGCCGAAGACGGCTGAAATGCCAGAAACCGGTCCCCGGTAGCTTGTCTCCTTTCTGGTAAAGAATTGGCTTGGTAGTTTAGTCTGCCCTGTTCCCATGATGCACTGGGCCAGGGACAGACTGATTTGCATATAGCCAGGTTCTGAGCTGGGATGGGGCAGTGAGAAAAATAACGGTGATGGATCAAGCCCTGATCTTTGGACAGGGTAAGAGTGGTCTGCTCAATTCAGACACTCTGTTCATCACCACCCCCTTTTGTAAATCGATTTTGGCCACTATAGGTGTGGCAGGGTATACTCAGACATGAGTCCCTTTCTCACTGCTCCATCAGGATTCAAGCAAGCCGGGCCGAAGACGGCTGAAATGCCAGAAACCGGTCCCCGGTAGCTTGTCTCCTTTCTGGTAAAGAATTGGCTTGGTAGTTTAGTCTGCCCTGTTCCCATGATGCACTGGGCCAGGGACAGACTGATTTGCATATAGCCAGGTTCTGAGCTGGGATGGGGCAGTGAGAAAAATAACGGTGATGGATCAAGCCCTGATCTTTGGACAGGGTAAGAGTGGTCTGCTCAATTCAGACACTCTGTTCATCACCACCCCCTTTTGTAAATCGATTTTGGCCACTATAGGTGTGGCAGGGTATACTCAGACATGAGTCCCTTTCTCACTGCTCCATCAGGATTCAAGCAAGCCGGGCCGAAGACGGCTGAAATGCCAGAAACCGGTCCCCGGTAGCTTGTCTCCTTTCTGGTAAAGAATTGGCTTGGTAGTTTAGTCTGCCCTGTTCCCATGATGCACTGGGCCAGGGACAGACTGATTTGCATATAGCCAGGTTCTGAGCTGGGATGGGGCAGTGAGAAAAATAACGGTGATGGATCAAGCCCTGATCTTTGGACAGGGTAAGAGTGGTCTGCTCAATTCAGACACTCTGTTCATCACCACCCCCTTTTGTAAATCGATTTTGGCCACTATAGGTGTGGCAGGGTATACTCAGACATGAGTCCCTTTCTCACTGCTCCATCAGGATTCAAGCAAGCCGGGCCGAAGACGGCTGAAATGCCAGAAACCGGTCCCCGGTAGCTTGTCTCCTTTCTGGTAAAGAATTGGCTTGGTAGTTTAGTCTGCCCTGTTCCCATGATGCACTGGGCCAGGGACAGACTGATTTGCATATAGCCAGGTTCTGAGCTGGGATGGGGCAGTGAGAAAAATAACGGTGATGGATCAAGCCCTGATCTTTGGACAGGGTAAGAGTGGTCTGCTCAATTCAGACACTCTGTTCATCACCACCCCCTTTTGTAAATCGATTTTGGCCACTATAGGTGTGGCAGGGTATACTCAGACATGAGTCCCTTTCTCACTGCTCCATCAGGATTCAAGCAAGCCGGGCCGAAGACGGCTGAAATGCCAGAAACCGGTCCCCGGTAGCTTGTCTCCTTTCTGGTAAAGAATTGGCTTGGTAGTTTAGTCTGCCCTGTTCCCATGATGCACTGGGCCAGGGACAGACTGATTTGCATATAGCCAGGTTCTGAGCTGGGATGGGGCAGTGAGAAAAATAACGGTGATGGATCAAGCCCTGATCTTTGGACAGGGTAAGAGTGGTCTGCTCAATTCAGACACTCTGTTCATCACCACCCCCTTTTGTAAATCGATTTTGGCCACTATAGGTGTGGCAGGGTATACTCAGACATGAGTCCCTTTCTCACTGCTCCATCAGGATTCAAGCAAGCCGGGCCGAAGACGGCTGAAATGCCAGAAACCGGTCCCCGGTAGCTTGTCTCCTTTCTGGTAAAGAATTGGCTTGGTAGTTTAGTCTGCCCTGTTCCCATGATGCACTGGGCCAGGGACAGACTGATTTGCATATAGCCAGGTTCTGAGCTGGGATGGGGCAGTGAGAAAAATAACGGTGATGGATCAAGCCCTGATCTTTGGACAGGGTAAGAGTGGTCTGCTCAATTCAGACACTCTGTTCATCACCACCCCCTTTTGTAAATCGATTTTGGCCACTATAGGTGTGGCAGGGTATACTCAGACATGAGGCCCTTTCTCACTGCTCCATCAGGATTCAAGCAAGCCGGGCCGAAGACGGCTGAAATGCCAGAAACCGGTCCCCGGTAGCTTGTCTCCTTTCTGGTAAAGAATTGGCTTGGTAGTTTAGTCTGCCCTGTTCCCATGATGCACTGGGCCAGGGACAGACTGATTTGCATATAGCCAGGTTCTGAGCTGGGATGGGGCAGTGAGAAAAATAACGGTGATGGATCAAGCCCTGATCTTTGGACAGGGTAAGAGTGGTCTGCTCAATTCAGACACTCTGTTCATCACCACCCCCTTTTGTAAATCACAGCCTTCAGGGCTGTGAGGTTCTCAACCGGCAAAAGACCGAGCAGCAATCAATCAGTGGACGTCACGAAAGTTTCCGCCACTGATAATCATGTATAAACTTGGTGCAGCGGTGACTGGGGCTGGGCCAGCAGAGTCAGAGAGACAGCGCCTAGTGTGTTCTTTGGAATGTATTATTTTTTACAAATAAATAAACGTGATCTTCAGTATGATGTGATCTTAAATCCTATGCGCAAATTACCTGGGGTGGAGCCCCGACGCCCGCACAAAGAAACTGCCACTGCAATTTGGTATTTAAAAGGGGCGTGTTTATAGCATTTCTTCCAATTACTGAATCCAAATGGGCTGTATCAAAGTTTTGCAACCGAATTAAGGTCACATTTTACTGACTCCCTGCAGGCGGTGGTAACCTATTTGCAAATAGATAGGGGTCCTTTGAAGAATGGAAAACACATTTTTATGAGCAGGCAGCTGTCCCACGGACCCCACTGTCTACTCTTAAAAAATGAAACGAAAAAGTTTATTTTTTTTCTTTTTAAATGCATCCCATTATCCTTTAAGGAAAACGGACTGCATTAAAAAAAAAACAGACTGCTTTATTAAAAACCAGTCATAGACATGGTGGTCTGCTGTCCTCAGCAGGCTGCCATCTCTGTGATGGCTGTGATTCCTAATGGGTCTCAAATTACGACCTACCTCACTAATATGCATGAGGTTGGTCTATTTGTCACTCGCTAGCAATCGCTAATGAAACTCAAAAGAGTTTCATAGATTAGGAATTCCGATTTCCAAATTGCGACTCAGAGAGAATCACAATTAGGAAATCGGTATTCCTGATGCTAGTACATCCTGCCCTTAGTCTTGTTGTATTTTGCATTCTTCGAATGAGGAAAGCAAAAAAGGGCTGGGATGAAAAAAAGAAATTAAAAAATTAGTCTGGACACAGTACTTACTACTTACAAGAGGTAAATTAAGTTATACCTGGCGGCACTCATAGATACGGGGCTGCTCAGTGGGTTAGCTGCTTTCCAGTTGGTTGCAGCAGCACTCTTCACTACCGAAGCCTGAGTGCTGTAGAGCTTACAGAGCGACACAAAAATAAATGGGAGTCCTATAGGAGGGCATCTTAAATGCACAGAATGCTGACTCAAACCCATTGTAATGAAAGATACAGCAGGATTTATTTAGGAAAATATGTCTACATACATCTGCAATAAACACAGTTCAACTACTAACTCTTAAACATTTGTGATAAAAGGTATGATGGGAAGGGAAAAGAGCCCACGTTTCTTTCTGCAGCTCCAACGTTAATCAGGCACCACAAAGAGCGAGCAGCACCTGGGCTGAAGATAGAAGCCTGTCCGTTTCACGCGGCGAGTACCTCTGTGCGCTGCAGAGGGGCTACGGGCTTTGATTTGTTAGGACTTTGGCATCTGCAAATAGGGGGCTGTGCTGAGAGCCATAGCTTTGAGCTCAAAGTTGTTGTGACGTTTAAGTAGTAGTTTGGTGTGTGTTTTGTAAGACGGTGTGAGAGCGTTGTGGCTGTGCCCTCATGTAATGCATGAGAGAGGCGGTAAATGAATCCTATATCCGGTTGGTACAATAGAATCAACTAGTAGTGAGAAACGCTCAGCACATTTATAAAGAAATTAGTTTAGTTGGTGCGTTTGCATATTTGCATTTTGATTGACACTCTTCTCGCACACAGTACAGCGAAAAGGCTTTTCTCCTGCGTGTGTTCCCTTATAAGCAAAGCGCTGGGAACGCTAAGTGCAGTGATCTTTCATGTGTGTACGATTTGATGCCGTACAAGGGATTCCTTATCAGCATAGCGCTTGGAACACAGAGTGCAGTGATAAGGCCGCTCTCCTGTGTGTGTTCTTTGATGCCGTACGAGGCCTCCCTTTTGAGAAAAGTGCTTTGAACACACAGTGCAGTGATAAGGTCTCTCTCCGGTGTGTATTAGTTTGTGCTTTAGTAGAGTTGTCCTTCGATTGAAGCCCTTCTCACACAAGGTGCAGTGATAAGGCTTTTCTCCTGTGTGTATGCGTTGATGCCGAAGAAGAATTTTCTTTTGAGTGAAGCTCTTGGCACATACAGTACAGTGATAAGGCCTCTCTGCAGTGTGAGTTCTTTGATGCAGCACAAGGTTTGCCTTCTGAGAAAAGCGCTTTGAACACACAGTGCAATGATGAAGTCTCTCTCCTGTGTGTACACTTTGATGCTGTACAAGGGTCGCCTTACGAGAAAAGCGCTTTGAACACACAGTGCAGTGATGAAGTCTCTCTCCTGTGTGTACACTTTGATGCTGTACAAGGGTCGCCTTACGAGAAAAGCGCTTTGAACACACAGTGCAGGGATAAGGTTTCTCTCCGGTGTGTATTAGTTTGTGCTTTAGTAGAGTTGTCCTTCGATTGAAGCCCTTCTCACACATGGTGCAGTGATAAGGCTTTTCTCCTGTGTGTATGCGTTGATGCTCATGGAGAATTTGCTTTTGAGTGAAGCTCTTTGCACATACAGTACAGAGATAAGGCCTCTCTCCTGTGTGTACGCGTTGATGCCGTACAAGGGTTGCCTTCTGAGAAAAGCGCTTGGAACACACTGTACAGTGATGAGGTCTCTCTCCTGTGTGTACGCTTTGATGAGGTCTCTCTCCTGTGTGTACACTTTGATGAAGCCTCTTTCCTGTGTGTACGCTTTGATGAGGTCTCTCTCCTGTGTGTATGCTTTGATGAGGTCTCTCTCCTGTGTGTACGCTTTGATGAGGCCTCTCTCCTGTGTGTACACTTTGATGAGGCCTCTCTCCTGTGTGTACGCTTTGATGAGGCCTCTCTCCTGTGTGTACACTTTGATGAGGCCTCTCTCCTGTGTGTACGCTTTGATGAGGCCTCTCTCCTGTGTGTACGCTTTGATGCCGTACAAGGCCTTTCTTATTAGCAAAGCGCTTGGAACACACTGTACAGTGATGAGGCCGCTCTCCAGTGTGTGTTCTTTGATGCTGTAAAAAAGTTTCCTTTTGAGTGAAACACTTTTTACACGTTTCGCAGGGATATGGCCTGAGGCTGGTGTGTCCTTTTTTGTGCCTCACAAGAAGTGTCTCATTGATAAATCCTTTGTCACACACATTACAAGCAAAGCATCTCTCGCTCATGTGCATTCTGCGCTGTTTTTTTAAGTCGATATTTTGAGTAACCATCTTGCCTCCGGAACCTTTATGGCTTTCTTTCCCATTCATATTTTCTAGATGTGATTGTTGTTCTGCAAAATAGAAAAACATTGAAAATTACATGAGGAAAATATTTCTTGAAAAAGCTGCATTGATACAATATGGAAAAGTGAACAGTTACAATTCAGGAAAAAAAGTGTAAGAAAAAGACTCACACTTACCTTTGAGACAGAAATGGTGACTAGTCCTCCTACATAAAGTGTGTTGACCTGGTACTGCAGCAGGAGCATGCTGGGAAATCAAGTGATTCACAAGAACCACTGTTCGACATGTGGTTTCTGGTTGGCTAGGGTAGGCACCTAAGCCAGGCAGAATCCACCACTCTATTCAGGGTAAGCCAGATACACACCTGAGATAACTTGCGCTCACCCTCTGGTAGCTTGGCTCAGAGCAGTCAGGCTAGTTTAAAGAGGCAATGTGCAAAGCATTTGTGCAACACACTCGCGCAGCAACACAGTGAGTAAACCACAAAAGGGAATCCACGCAGGATTAAGTAAAAATAGATTCTATATTGTACATCAAACAAGACCAAAATTACTTAAATCACACCGTTAGTGCAAATAATGCAGGTTTGACAAAGAAAAACACAAATTACTTTGAAACCATAGGTCACAGTGCACCTGCGCTCCTATTACACTTCATACGGTAACTGTAGTGAATGTGGTTGAAGTGATCGCATTTAGAAACCAAACGTACGGCGCAGGAGCACCTACTAAACGCTAAACAGTAATTGAGCTTGAGTCTTACAGCATTTCTCCTCTATGGACGGCCCTGCACCATTCTTGCGGTCATCTCCAGAGAAGAGACAATGCTGAACAAGAAATGCCCCTCACGCTCAGGCGAGTCCGGAGCCCTCCGGGGCTGCTTGAATCGCGTCTCTTTCCAAGGGAAACTAAGGCACCCGTGAAGGAGAGCAGGGCGGCTTTACCACTCTTGTGGACCCAACCCGCCTCACAATACCTTTGTGGGTGCAGGGTCACTGTCCTCAGGGCATCTGTAACTTGCTAACAATGTTGTCATGTCTCGGGAGTGGGACCCGATGTTGTGAGCTTTGTGCAGTATACACGTTAAAATCAGAGGGCGAGGCTGGCTGGAATTTGCCTCAGAATGCTCGCCCGCCACATGTTACAGAACAACGTGCTGTCGAAACGCCTGCCTTCAAGGCTATGTGCAGCTCCTGTAGCTCTGCAGCCTTAGACGCTGCACTGTACCACCTCAGAGCAGTACAAATCTTCAGGTGACTGTTCCTAGAGTCTCACCGCTAGAGGGGCCACACTAGTTTGTTCTTGGTGGCATCTGACGGTGGCGATATCTTGCCAGACTCCGGGGGTGAGGTTCACAATACAATTCAGCTGCAGTGAGCACGCTGGCTCAAGGACGTGTTTGTTTATCTGGTAATGCCTCCATGCGAAACAACGCTGTTCATGCTAGAGAAAAAACGCTCACCACATGCGGGTTTGTAAAACATGGAGCACTTCCCTAGAATGCACAAAGGCACTCCCTGGTCAGAGCGCTGCACTGTAGGCCCATGGTGCACTGTCCTGTAATGCAAACAGTTTTACCTTGTGCAGAAGGGAGCAATATATACTATTCAGTTTATGTCTATCCTTACCTTGATCCCCCAAACTACTAGGGTCCACTGTTTTTTGTAATAAGTTAACGCCCAAGGCCCCTAGTGTACTACCTTTGGGTTCCCTTGCTTTCCCAGCACCACCCTTTTGTTCCCTCTTTCCGCCCTTCACACACACTCTTGCGTTTCTTGTTGCTTAGGCTAGGCATGTCTGACCACCCACCTCTTTACACTCTTGACTATATCAACAAAATCCTAGAGGGTCCCTCCCTTCTGACTGACTCAGTAGATACCCCAAACGAACCCAGCTCACTGCAGTCACTCTCACTCTGCTGTCACTCTCACTCTGCTGTCACTCTCTCTGCTGTCACTCATGCAGTCACTCTCACTCTGCTGTCACTCATGCAGTCACTCTCACTCTGAAGTCACTCTCACTCTGCAGTCACTCATGCAGTCACTCTCACTCTGCTGTCACTCATGCTGTCACTCTCACTCTGCTGTCACTCATGCTGTCACTCTCACTCATGCTCTCACTCTAACTCTGCTGTCACTCATGTTGTCACTCTCACTCTGCTGTCACTCTCTCTGCTGTCACTCATGCAGTCACTCTCACTCTGCTGTCACTCATGCAGTCACTCTCACTCTGCTGTCACTCTCACTCTGCAGTCACTCATGCAGTCACTCTCACTCTGCTGTCACTCATGCTGTCACTCTCACTCTGCTGTCACTCATGCTGTCACTCTCACTCATGCTCTCACTCTAACTCTGCTGTCACTCATGCTGTCACTCTCACTCAGCTGTCACTCTCTCCCCTGTCACTCATGCAGTCACTCTCACTCTGCTGTCACTCATGCAGTCACTCTCACTCTGAAGTCACTCATGCAGTCACTCTCACTCTGCTGTCACTCATGCTGTCACTCTCACTCTGCTGTCACATGCTGTCGCTCTCACTCTGCTGTCACCCATGCGGTCACTCTCACTCCGCTGTCACTCTCACTCTGCAGTCACTCATGCAGTCACTCTCACTCTGCTGTCACTCATGCTGTCACTCTCACTCTGCTGTCACTCTCACTCTGCTGCCACTCATGCTGTCACTCATTCTGCTGTCGCTCATGCTGTCTCTCTCACTCTGCTGTCAATCTCACTCTGCTGTCACTCGTGCTGTCACTCTCACTCTCAATCTGTCCCTCATGCTGTCACTCTCACTCTGCTGTCACTCATGCAGTCACTCTCACTCTGCTGTCACTCTCACTCTGCAGTCACTCATGCAGCCATTCTCACTCTGCTGTCACTCATGCTGTCACTCTCACTCTGCTGTCACTCTCTCTGCTGTCACTCATTCAGTCACTCTCACTCTGCTGTCACTCATGCAGTCACTCTCACTCTGCTGTCACTCTCACTCTGCAGTCACTCCCACTCTGCAGTCACTCATGCAGTCACTCTCACTCTGCTGTCACTCATGCTGTCACTCTCACTCTGCTGTCACTCATGCTGTCACTCTCACTCATGCTCTCACTCTAACTCTGCTGTCACTCATGCTGTCACTCTCACTCAGCTGTCACTCTCTCTGCTATCACTCATGCAGTCACTCTCACTCTGCTGTCACTCATGCAGTCACTCTCACTCTGCAGTCACTCATGCAGTCACTCTCACTCTGTTGTCACTCATGCTGTCACTCTCACTCTGCTGTCACTCATGCTGTCGCTCTCACTCTGCTGTCACTCATGCGGTCACTCTCACTCTGCTGTCACTCATGCTGTCACTCTCACTCTGCTGTCACTCTCACTCTGCTGCCACTCATGCTGTCACTCATTCTGCTGTCGCTCATGCTGTCTCTCTCACTCTGCTGTCACTCTCACTCTGCTGTCACTCATGCTGTCACTCTTGCTCATGCTGTCACTCTGACTCTGCTGCCACTCATGCTGTCACTGGGTTACAACATTGTTATATTAATAAAATAATATTAAATGGAGGCTTAAACCGAACAGATAACGAAAACAGATGTTTTGCCTTGTGTTTTCTTTAGACACAGGCCTCAGCACGCCAAAAGACGCAGATTTTCCTGACTGCTGAACTCCCCCAGAGATTGTTAAAGGGTAAACTGACAACCTGTTGACTGAACAGCCTGTGTTGAAACCTTTCAAGTATGAAAGGCATCAGCCTGTCAGGGACGTTAGCTAACCCTACATCTGCAACGTGGTTCGACATATAGAGATACAAATAGCATAGCCTCACACACACACACACAATCACATTAGAACCATTTACCTAAATAATGGTACTGCTAGGAAACAAAGGCTGGCATGGCTGAGCTATGGACATTGACCATAGAGCTCAATGAAAAATGTTGAACTCTTTTGGGGCACCTAAACACATGCGTAAAACACAATAAAATGCTTGCGTAGGAAGGACCAAACACATTTTACTTTCATATTAAACAGCAAAAACATTATATCACTAAATAAAACGATTACCAAATCTAACCATACTCAACCAAAACAGGTCGCTGGAAATGCCAGAAACATACACAAAGGGCACCCAGACTGAGAAAGAACTATGAAACCATCGTAGCAATATTTAATGATAGATATTTTCAAAGTGATAAAAAGCCACAACGACGTCTTCTTGCTGCGCCACGGTCACAGGAAGCCGGGGCCAGGGGTGAAATGTGGCCTGCTATGGGATAACGGTTAGCCTAATTCCTGCTTTGGGATTACAGTCTTGCAAAATAATTGGAGCTTTCGACAGCACACACAACTTGTTCCCTCGTAACCAGGCCGCACCCCGCTGCTTAGGAAAACATAATAACCAGCCATTTCCCATTTGCTCACAAGGAAAGTACGAGAGAGAATACCAGTCAGTGCTTTATAAAAACTGGAGATGAAGATATATTTTAGTTTCTGTTCAGAAAATCGGGTTTGGGTACATTTTAGAGAACTAAATGCATTTAAGTATATTGAAGTTGTGAAAATTGCGCTCGCTTTGGTAGACGGGCAACATCCCTCTAAATCAGATGAAAAGAGGATGTGTATGAAATAAGAAAATAACCTGTTTAGCCGAGCTGTGCCCACATCCAAGCTGGATCGCGGCTGAAAGGGAATTTCTTCCCCATACTCTGAATCTCTCGCGACATCCGTGCCAACGAGCCCCTGACTGGAAGCTGGTTATGTTGGCGCTCATTTTTATGTAGCATAACATGAGACCGATGAAAGGGAGTTCCTAAACACCGTCGTTTTTTAATGTAACCAGCATCGAAATGGTTAAAGTGGGTCAAGCTGTGGCGACATTCTCCTCAGAGCAGGCTGTCGCAGCCACACGTGATTATTCCGGCGGCCTATTAATGAGCGCGCGGGAGCCAGGGGGGCTGCAGGAAAAGGTTAACAGGCTGCTTAATGAACTTCTTAACTCATTTGCGCTGCAAGCAGAGAGGAAACCGTGGAGCCATCAAGGCGACTTAACCCGGGCCCTGGGTGCACGCGTGGTGGGGCTGTCCATCAAACGTTCCTTGGCCGGGTGCCCACGCGGGGTAACTCCGGCTAAGCAAGCACAAGCAACAAAGAACAGCAACCTTTGCCGCGAGGTAAGTCTCGCGAAATTTCAATGGAGGGAGTTCAATGCGGCTTCGAACAGGTCCAGTTGCGAAATGTGTGTGTGTGTGTGCATTGCCCACGGTATGTCAAATGGGAAACCAGGCATTGCTGAATGATAAAGCGGAACGCATTGTGATGACGGAAAAAAAAGTGCGGGTCCTCAACCCACAGCTCAAACGAAGCACCGAGTCACAGACGTCGGGATTCTGGATTCCAGCCTCAGAGATGGGGGTGCCGCCTCAGCTGATGCCCCGCCCCATGGGACTGAGTCACCGACCCCTCCCGCCTCTGCACACAGCGCAGGTTTCTCTTTCCCGAGAAACGAAATTCAAAACGCTGTAGTTTTGTTTTCAGAGCCGGGCCCTCCTGGTTAGTTGCGGTCACTGTGCAAGCATTAAAAAAAAATGCTCATGAGTGGTGCGCACGCGCGCCACTGCGAGCATGTGTCTTCAATTACCGCGGCCCTGACGGCCGCGATAATTAAAGATATATGGCCTCTTGTGCGCGTAACAGACACCAATAGGCCATGGGCGGAGCTACGCGACCGCCCATGGCCTATTGCTTGTTCTGTTTTAAAAACACACGCACGCGAAGAAAATGAAAAATGGACCTAGGAAAGAACACGCACGAGCTGCTTGGAATTCCTAGGTCCATTTTCAAAACGCCGAGAAAAGGACTCTCGCTGCGCGACACTGCTGCGCAGTGTACGCTAGGCCCGAGACCTAAAAACTCAACCTACAATGCAAAGGCAATATCCTGTTAAGCAAGAAGCTAAAAAACAGGTGAGGGAGATTCTAAATATACTGGAATATAAAGGGGTGATTGAAACATGCACCTCATGTATGAACAATCCTTTGTTTCCTTTCTCCAAACCAGACATTTCATATCTTCTAGTTTTGGACTACAGACACTTAAACTCTTGTTGCAAAACATTTGCAGTACAAAATGCACACAGTTCAGCACTGATGAATAACATTGTGCGGAAAAAATATAAAACAACATTAGATATTTCAAATGGTTTCTTGTGTCAAAACATTGCACCTAAAAGCAGGCATTTGACCGCTTTCTCAATTATGGGGACACAGCGTCAATTTTGCCATCTCCCCCAGTGATTCAAGAATAGTCCAGGGTTATTTTCAGCCAGAGTAACAGAGTTACTACAAACATACGATGATGAAGCATTATCGTATGTCGATGATATCTATCTTACAGACGATGACTTGGACGTACACTTGAAAAGAGTGAACACCATAACACTTGGGTTCGCTTCCGAAGGGAACAAGTTAAATTTTATGAAATCACGAATTGCCCACCACAACATCCTATTCTTAGGATATGAACTTTCAAGTGAAGGCAAAAGCCTGGCAGCAAACTTTCTAGAGAAATGTGTGCTGCTGCAACCTCCGAAAACACTGAAAAACTTACAGTCAATTCGAGGTTTCCTGAATTTTGGAAGAACTTATATTCTAAATTACGCAGAAAGGGTTAAACCTCTCTACGAACTCATCAAACCTAATTTAAACCAACTAATTGGACTCAAAAACACCCAGAAATTTTGAGCTCAGTACAAACAGATATGTTAGCAAAAACACAGTTACAGACACGCGAAAACGTGCGCAACCTTGTGATCCGGATCATCCAAGGGAGATGCGGATTCACATACCTAAACTTTGAAGAAGGTGAAAATGTACCAATAGCTTATAAATCACACTTGTACATACAAGCTGAAATGAAATTCCCTTCTACAGAAAAAATTCTGACAGCGGTTCAAACTGCAGTAGCAAAGGAGAGAGCCCTAGCACAGGGTAAACACATAATGATCGTTACACCTGTACCTGCTTTAGAAGCAGTGACGAAAGGGAGCATTCCAAATGCAAAAGCTTTACATCCGAGATAGATACAATGGGTTAATTCTCTTGCTGCAACAGATGTTGAATACGTGTTTGACACCTACTTGATAACACAAGAATTCCTACAATACGAACACGAATGTCCTCTGCCAACTGGAATTTTGCCTCTAGAACATTACGGATGTATAATCTATACGGACGGTTCAGGACAACCCGCAATTGGGGGATAAACAAGCCTAAAGTGCTGCGTGCGCGATTGTTAAAGGTCGCTGGCGTGAAGGTAAATTTATACCAATGGTCACTAAAACTCAATCACTCGTAGATTTTACGGCTCAGCGAGCTGAACTACAGGCTTTCAAGATGGCGCTTGAAAATACCCATAGCGAATTCCTCACACTCATAGTGTGCGATTCGTATAAATGCGTCAGGAATTAGAATGAATATCTGCCGACCTGGGTTCAAAATGGTTTCAAAAATACAAAAGGTGGCACAATCAAGCATAAAGAGCTTTGGGAACAAGTAGTTCTATTACAGAAAGAACTACAAAAGACTCACGTGATTCATACACTGAATCATCAGCGTGATGGCTTTCACGTTGCAGGGAATTCATTGGCTGATGAAGCCACTAAGGCAGCTGTGCAAACGGCTTTCGTAGCTACAATCAATCGTTCTAAAGCAACGATAGATGATGAAACAATGCTAGCAGTTAATGCCTCAATGAAAGGCAACTATGTGGTGTTACCACTAAATTACCCACTCGGACATACATACATAATTGATGCAAACTCCATTCCTTTTGCTCGAATCCCTGGAGTGAGGGACAGAGTAATTCCAAACAGGAACCGGAGAGCTACTTTGGTTCACAAAGCACATATGGGAGAGGGTCTGACACATCATGGGATCTTAAAATCTCTAATAGAGTTAGAAGAGGTGTACTGGTGGCCAGGAATGAGCATTGAAGTGTACAAATTTGGAATTAATTGCGATGTCTGTTACAGAGATCATAGCATTGAAAAACAACAAGTACCTGACTACAGTGTAGCCAGCCCAGCACAGACACCACTGTTAGACAGCATTAGACTTTCTACATGCAGACGTCACCATGGACGAATGCGGTCCCACAACTATTATGACAAGATTCATTTGGATGTGACCTCAGCGCTCGGCTGAAGCCCGAACTGTTATAAAAGATTTGCGAGTCTTTATCGGCACATGCGCAATCGGCACGCTACATTCTGACCAGGGTCTCGCGTTTAGCTCTCGGGCTTACAAGGAGGCCATGGTCTGCTTGGGCGTTGCATTGCGGTACTCAAGTCCATTCCACCCTGAGGGAAATACGGTAGTGGAAAGAAAAAACCGTGACATAAAGCAATCTATAACAGCTAGGGTATTAGGCTTGGGTGACGGGTGGGCCAAACATCTAATAAGTGTCCAACGTAGTCTTAACAATCTGCCAAGAAATTCTCTGGGTGGAATCACTCCATATGAATTACTGTTTGGTACTAGAATGATAATCGAAGACCTCGATTGTCAAAATTCAGTGGTGGAACAAAACCCTTTGATGTCAAAGATCGTTTGGCTGTTTTACAGGACTTAAATTAAACAAAAAGAGGTCTGAGTAACCCAACACAAAAGCCAACAACCACTGAAGAAAAACCACCTGTCCCAGCAAGGCCTGTCTGGATTCCAAAGATTGGGGATCTAGTCAGGGAAGAAGGAATTTGGGCCTTCTTACAGAAAAGCAGTACCTGTCTTAGCAATCCATGGAACAAGATCAGTGTCACTACCGCCGATTGCTGGCAAAAGGGAGAACAGAGTTGTATCAATTGACCTGGTCAAACCACATCATGTGGCCGATAATAAGTAGTAAGCCCAGTGACTCCCAAGATGTAGCAGATGACCAAATCTTGCTACAATCCAAGAGGTTCAAACTGAAAGACTAATCTCCTTTGATAAACCTGTAGTAAGAAAAGAAGGACTATGCAACAAATCCATGGAACTTGTGCCTCTTGAGGCCCAAATAACAGTTTGTCAAGACAGTCCTGTCTACAATGATGTAGCCTCTGACTATACAAATATGACAAAAGAAGAAGCAGCTCCAACGATTCCAAACTATCCTGATGCCATTCCAACAATTGACAGAACTACCTCTGGCTATTTCATCAACTTTGATACCTTTTCTGAGGATCCCAGTGAACCTTACACAACGCCAGCAAACAAATCTTTCAAAGAAAAAAATAACAGAACTCTTTCATCAACTGGAAAAAACATATCTGGTTTCACCATGGGTTGAATTTTTGATTGTATTAGGTGTACTTTTTCTCCTACTTTGCCACATTCTTGTTTAAATGCCTTAGATATGTTCAGTACTTATTCATTTAGTTTTATTGAACTTAATACCGTGGAGTGGGTGTTGTATATGAATCTAGGACCCCAGTGTAATTTTCCCGATTCATGCCCATATATAGGTATAAATTACCCTATCCTTATATAGGTATAGAAATCAAAACCCTATTTAGACTTAGCCCATGCAGCCCAAATACGCATTGGCTACTTCCACTAGTTCCGAGAATCCACAGCGATTTCTTGGAAAAACATGCCTTCAGCAGCTAGGGACTTCCCCTTGCTTGAATACTAATTTATCTAAGAAATCATGGATTTTCAAAGAACTGAGTCTTTGATGACATTATTATGTCCAACCGTACGTCAAACTCAGCACCTTAAATATGCCCACATTTGCCCAGACAAACACACGGTGGTTTGGAGCAGTTCGACTATCTACTTGCCCGACGCATCACGCCGCAGCAAGTGCCGAAGGAAGTCGATCCTCCAGCAGATGCACTGAGAGACGCTGTCTTTTCTCTGGCCGAAAAAAAATCCAGCTCCAGTGTTTCCAGGCTACCCTTGCGGGTTGCTGGGAAATCGAGTCTTGAGAGAGAGATACAAGACTTCCTTCATTCTAAATCAAGGTACGGAGCTGATTAGACCCTTAAAGAATTCTTGGAATACATTCTTGGCAAAAAGAATACCGAAACTAAGCTACACCTCACTTACTTCTTCCCTTGTACTAGACCTAGGTTAGGTACACTGGGGTAAGCGTATTTAAGAAGCACCAGTTGAGTACTTTTAGTCATTATTTATTAATGTATGTATTCTATGTTATTTTATATGGCTTAGAAACCATCCCATGCTTTTACAGTACTACTTTATAATACGCTTCGTATTATATGCTGTGTACTCTATAACCAGTATTACGCGTGTAGCAGTTCATTTCTTGTGCTTGAGAAAGAAGACTGTTCAATAAATACTTTTATTGAAAACGCCCGTCTCTCTATTTTCTTTGCACCTCTGGTGAAACGAAGCATGCACGATTGACTCAGTGAAATAACTATCTATTGTTTCTGCGACTCTAGAGATTGATTTCTTAATCTTGCAAAACAAAGTTGTCATGTTTATGTGGCTGTCAGAAACTAATCCCTTTTTGTCTATTCGAGAAAGTTTCTAGTGACCTCTGAGCTAGCTGGCACTCACAATTAAGTTTAATATATTCATTAGAGACCGAGTCGACCTCAGTCCTACGTCTAAACTAGAGTATATGTTATTCCAATGCGCAGAGCCTATTGGGAATATAGGAACTACACTACACTTGATGGAATCATCTCTAAGCAGAACACCTTATCCCTCCGCTCTATCCTACCCACCGACTGGACTCACCAACACCTAATTCTTTTCAATCTCAATGCCATCGAACCAAAGGCCCACCCCCAAAATACCCGGCACAAGTACTTAGTGAGGAACATACACTGAATCTCCCAGGTAGAGTTAGAAGCGTTAGTCAGTTCCCAAATTCTAAGGTGATGATCTCACCGCCCACTACAACAGAAAAATGGGAGAACTACTTGACATAGACGCCCCTTTGAAACTCAAGTAATCAAGAAGTATCCCTTCCAGACCTTGGTTTAACAAAGACCTTAACAAAGAGGCAACAACTCCGGTTGGCTGAAAGAAACTGGAGACAACAATCCTTGTTAACACATCTTGTGATATCGGGAGCGAAACGCATAAAATACAAAACACACATCTTCAGAGAAAAATCCCCCTTCTTCTGAGCCCAACTTGACCCTTCTAGGAACAGACCTAAAGACCTTCTCAACATCAGCAAACAACAAAACTCCTCTTTCCCTCAACACTCAATAAATGACTCTACCATGCGCTGCAAAGAGTTTGCAACATTCTTGTCTGAAAAAATATCTAACATTGAAATCTCTCTTGACCCACCCATCTCTCCGCTCTACACCAAAGATGTCCCCCTAGCAAAGAGGGTCTACCCAAGGCCCTACCTTCAACTAATGATCGTCTCACCAAACTCACCCTATGCCAGCTGGACTGAACTTGACAATGTCCCTTAAGAAGAAGTGCTCCAATTGCTCGCTTGCATGAAACCAACATCACATATTACCTCCTCGTTAGTCTTCCTCGCCACACGACTTACAAAGTGAGCTTCAGCTCCACGACAGAACCCTCCAAAGTAAAAAAAGCCTCCCACCCCCTCCCAACATGGCCGACCAGTCACACCTGACCTCTATAAGAGGCGGGCCGGCCCAACCAACAGCCTGTTTTTTTTGTTCTGCGCAATCTCTCCAGAGGCGCTGTAAGGTAAGAGTTGGGACCTGCCCTAGCTGGTCCATGGATCTTGGGTTGGAGGTCCTGCCCTAGCGGACCCTGGGACCTTGACCCCCTCCCCCTCCTCCTTCCCCCGGTCCTGTGAGACGGGTTAGGTGCTGCTCTAGCGTGCCTGGGCTCTTGGAGTGGGGGGGGGGGGCAGCAGGGGGGTTGGGGGTTCACCAGGGCTTAATTTGTGCCGGTGCTTTCCGGTGCTTAGCACCGGCACTTAAATGACAGGGCCGGGTCTACACTTACACTACTGTGTGTGTCCCTCCCATGCATGCATTATAGCGCTGTAGTGCAGGGTGCGCAAACGTGCTTGTATAATGTAACTGTGCTGGTGCAAAGTGCCCCAATACTTTTGGTTCTAATTTGGGCCGCATAAAAAGTGGTACGGCATCCGATCCCAGGCCAATCGAAATCAGGGCCTTTGTTGTTAACTGGTGATCAGCAAAGCCGGGTCTTAGAGGAGAGGCAGGTGGGGGCACGGGATGTTCAGAATAGAGGGAGTGTCCCAGACCAGCCCCCGTGCAAGTATTTACTCACTGTTCACTTGGCAGAGGACAAGCTATCTGCACATCCTTCTTGCTAACAGCGAGCCTCTGTCTACCCTTCACAGCCCCGCCCGTCTTTGAAGGTCAATGCGCCTTGAAGGTCAGTGTTGCAGCAGTATACGATGCGTGCGCGTTGCGGCTCTGTTTGAGCGCCTCTTTATGATAATTACCAGCCCCGGATCGCGGTACGACAGATACATTTTATTTTATTGAATGTCTTGAGAGAAGGAACTTTAAATTCATCAGGGAAAAAGACCACCGATAAGCCCACAGCAGTTGTGCCATTTTCTAGCGCTATATGTAGCAGGTGCTTCTGCTACTCAAACCAATGGTGATCCATTTATCGATCTGGAAAAGCTGAAGATGGGGGTCTCGATTTTTCACGATCCTGCTTCCTCTGATGAAACCATGCCTAGAAAATGTATTGATGTGAACAGAATCTAGAAAAAACGTGATATTAAAAACACAAAACTTTAGCATCCGTTTGAGTTACATGTGTCCATCTAACATGCAGTCTTTCTACATACCTGTTATTTGTACGATCACAGCACTGAATGAAACACCGCACACATTTACATATAGTTCAGGGGTTAGGGACTCGCTGCTGAGATCTTACAGAGATCACAAGGGCACGGATTCAAGTCAAGTTCATAGTAAGCTCAGCCTTTCATCCTCCCGAGGTCGATAAAATGAGTACAGCTTTAGAAAGAATAATAATATTTTTTTACCTGCCCCTGGTTTTTTGAATGAAGCGGCGCCGATCGCTTGTTATGGCGACCGCCGTGTGGTGTCATTTCTCCCCGTTTGGCCTACGCGGGATCGGCTGTAGCTGTGTGCCGCATCTGGCCAACGCGTCCCAGGGTTTGTGTCTGCGGGATTCCCCGATCCCCGCTCGGGCCTGGTAGGGCGTCGGGAGGCGGCCTCGCGCCTCGTTCTCCCGGGGTCCGCCGGGCCGGAGGTTGAACGACTTCCCGCCTCGGCGGTGTGAGAAGTTGGCCCGATATGCAGCGTTCGCTATTCTAGCGACCACTATGCATCGGTCCAAACGACCCTTATGGTGATTGGTTGTAAGTCAACCTTAGACCAGCTATCCTAGTAGCGTGGATACGAGCAGTCTTCGGGCTAAACTGTAGAGGGCGTGTTAAGCCAGCTGTTATACCATCACATACCCCTTGAACACCAAGTGAAAGGACACCACACAAGTGTTATGAAAATAAACAGTATATTTATTAGAATCACAACAGCCCTGTACTCTTTATGAGGACAGGGTACTAAGCACAGAACAAAACTCTTAGGAAAATACTTCAAGTGCACAATTAAAACAAGTGCCCGAGGGCACGGACAGTTTAGTGGTCTCGGGCGGACCCGATAAGGCAAGTCGAAAGCGAGGGACTCGGGACCCTTAAGTAAGGAGGCTATGCAGGCACCGAAATGCCGAAGTTACCTAGCCACGAGGGCTGCGGCTGCACAAGTCTTACAGGCGTCGGGGGTCTTCGCTGACGAGCCAGGAGCCGGAAGGAAGGAGTTGCTGGCCGGCGACCAGTGGTGAATAGTTCGTAGAGAGCCAAGCCTGGATCAGAGATCGATGATACCTGTAAGCAGAGGGGACCAAGTTCGTACTACTAGCCAGTAGTCAGAGGGTGCCAGGAGGGCACCGGATGATCGTCACCTCGACCAGGTGAGTGGGCGACGCTAGGCTCTGCAGTCTCACGGACCAGGAGGCGTTGTCGGCGACCAGGATGGAAGTGCGAGCTGTCCCACGAAGGTTTATGCTGTCTGCGTGGCTGGGCCCAGGATTGGGGCAAAAAGCCTTGGCAGATTTCAGGGCCACGTGGTGGGCCTAAAATGGCGTCTTGAGTGGACCAGGAGGGTCCGGGGTGCTCCTTTCGCCGAAGGGAGCAAAGACCAGTCTGGAGCAACCAGACCAGCAGCGTTGGTTGTCGGTTGTCGTCAAAGAGTCACAAGCCAGCGGCTAGTGATAGGACAACGTGCTGAACAGCGAAGCAGAAGGGCCCCACGCAGATCGTGGAGATGCTGGGTGACTGCACTTCGGTGCTGGAGCTGCTCAGGGTCGGGGCTTCTCGGACCCCAGAGCACTCACCAGAGGATACCTTCGGTGGTTGTGCTGGTTAAGAAAGCGTGCAGGTTTTGATGATGGCCGGTCCCTCGAGGTCTCGTCGCACCCAAGGATCTCAGCTGAGCTGACGATGTGGGTAGAGGTCAGAGGTGCCAGGGAAGCCGGTTCTCGTCGAGCTGGGCAGTCGGGTTCCTGAGGAAGGACTTGCAGCAAACCGCAGAGTTCTTAGATGGTGCCTGCGGACGCAGGGTGACTACTCCTTAGTCACAAGGGAGAAATCTTAAGAAGAGTCTCGAAGTCCTTTCGTAGAAAGTATTCTTGATTCAAAGATGATCTAATTTGGAAGGGTCCCCGCTCCGGCCTTTATTCTAAAGAAAGGGGTGGGTACATGACTAGGTCCTGCCCTAGGGGTGGGACCAGGAAGGGGGGTAGTTACACCCCTCTCCCCTGCCGAACTTTCCCCAGGTCAGGGGCTACGCGCCCCTGGAACTGGTTCTAACCGGCAGATGCGAGGTGAGCACCGGGGTGCCACTCCGCAGTCACCTTCTTGTAAAGCCCTACCTACCCAGAATACACAAAACCCTGTCTTGGACGGTGCGAACACCGCCCCGGACAGGAAACCCTTTGTCCAAGCTCTCCCCGCTGGAAGGACTCCCAGCAGCAGGAGGTCAGACTCGTGTCTGTGGTGGCAGCATCCATTTTGTGGAGCTGAGGCTTCAGTTAACTTTAACCGGGGTTCACAGTTACGTACATGTCGTGTCCCTCTAGAATGGTGAAATGCTAACCTCGTCGCCAGCATTGGTGAGGGGTCAGCATCCCGATTCGTATGACACCTTACTCGACATGTCTTGATAACGCGATACCGAAGTTACCGATATGGTACGCGTTATCATGGAACAGCCATTGGGTCTTGGTTCCGCAAGCTGCAACCGGGCTCGGCTCGTGCCAGAGCCCAATTCACACGATTCCACGCACTCTGCCTTCAGGATTGTTAAGGCTTGCCATAGGAGTGACTGATAGGAACTCGGGTGTCCATTTTAGGGTTAGATATAGGGATACTATACCTAAAGCAACGGGCGAGTACGCCACGTTGCCCCAGCTGTCGCGCAGCCAGTTGTGTCAGATTTAGATGGCCATCCAGGGGTGGCATAATACATGCTTCAGCCCCTGGTAGGCCCTGGGTACACCGATGCCCTGAGTTACAGGATCTGACAAGGTGGCCCAGTTCCAATTGGGTAATGCACCTAAGGTACACACATCAATTTAGCGAGAGAACAGCTAGGCTTTGGGTCTGATTGGCAGGCCCACAGCCCGAGAAAGTCGTAAACCAGTGAAACAAAAGCAAAAAATCTGGGTGATCATAGGATTGCAGACTCTACTCTCCTACAGGCGGGTCTTGTGCTACAGATCCCGCGGCCTGCGCTTACCTTTCGCCGGCTTCCCGGGGTCTTCCCCCTCCATGACGCGGGGCGGGTGATGCGGATTTCAGCGCTGGACGCTGCCGCCAGTCTGGGTGTTTTTCTGGCCTACGGCCCGCGGGTCTGTGCCGCACCCCGATTGGCCCGAGACGCGCCCCGCCTTTTGGGGGCGGGGTTTCGCTCCAGGTGCAGCGTGTAAGGTTTAGGGCTTACAGCTGTGGCCCCTTGCGGTTATATTATGCTCCCTGCGCCGGGGGGCCCTTGAGTTTCTCTGCTTTCTTTGGTTGGTGGTGTTTGCTCTCGCACTATGGAGCAGGAGTCTGTCACTGCAGGTCAGGTGTCTGACCCCATGTCTGCTTTGCCCTTTTCGGCTCAGTCCCTGCAACTGATGATCCAGTCCGCAGTCGCTGATGCCCTTGCGCTGCGTGATGCTCAGGGCCCTTCCTCGCCGAAACGTCCACGCAGGGACCCCACTCCTGTCTCTGATGCGGAGGGGGAGGATGAGGATCTCCATGGCCGTTACATCCAGGGTCAGGAGCTTCGTGAGGTCCTTGCACACATTAAAGATAACTTGGCCTTCCCGCCTCCGGCGACGGAGGAGGCGTCCGAGGATTTCTTTGTCCAGTATCAGCGCAAGGCTCCGGACTCCCTTCCGCTTCATGCGTCCATCAAGAAGGTCATCGAGGGGGAGTGGCTGGATGTTGATAAACAGGCTTTTCCGCGATATCTGGCGAAGCGTTACGCTGTGGAGGAGTTTACTCGGGACTTCCCTCCAGCTGTGAAGGTAGACTCTCTGGTAGTGGGTCTGTCGTCCCAGGGTTCCATCATTTCGGAGGACGCCTCCCCCTCTGACCCTGTGGACAAACGCGTGGAGGCTGCCGCTAAGCGCTCTTATGCTGCGGCTAATTTTACCATCAGGGCCTCAGCCTATTTATCTTGCACGGTGCAGTCTTTGTTGAAGGACTTCCAGTGCCTGGGTGAACTCCTGGATCAAGGGGCTGATGTTGTGCCCACGCTGGCCTTGATGGAACAGCAGACGCGCCTCCTGTCGGACATTTCCTTTGACACTCTGGGTGCGGCGGCTGCCGCTGGGGGTGCGGCAATACAGGCCCGGCGTCAGATCTGGCTGCGGCATTGGAAGTCGGAGGCGGCCCAAAAGGCTCGGCTCATGAAGATACCATTTACAGGGGCTAAGCTGTTTGGCCCTCCTCTGGAGGCTATGATTAAAAAATCGGCTGAGGACCGCAAGTTGCTGGCTCCCATCAAATCATCGGGGTCCCGCTTCCCGGGTCGCGACCGGATTTTCTCATCATCTTCCAGGGGTAGGGGCGGCGCGCCCTTTCGTGGAAGGGGTCGCGGCCGGGGCGCCCCTTACTTCAGCAAATCCCGGTCTCAGCCGGCGGCTGCCGCTTCCTCTGCCACCCCTAAATCCTGACTTTCGGCCGTCTCCCTCCGGGGTGCTCCCTGTGGGGGGACGTCTCCGCCACTTCCTCCCGGCATGGGAGAATTCTGTCACGGATCTTTGGGCTCTTCGGATTGTGAGGGAAGGGTTATCCATCACCTTCTCCTCCCCTCCTCCGGATTTTTTCCTCGCTACGCCCCTGCCTTCCTCCCTGGTCAAGAGACGGGCCTTGCTGGCCGGAGTTCAGGACTTGCTTGCCAAACGGGCCATCCGCCCGGTCCCTCCGTCACAGAGGGGTTTGGGCGTCTACTCCATCCTGTTTCTGGTGAGGAAGGTGTCTGGGGATTTCCGCCCTGTGTTGGATTTAAAATGGTTGAATTCTTATATACCACATACTAAATTCAAAATGATCTCTCTGCAGGGGATTTTGCCTCTTCTGGTGCAGGGCGAGGTGGTGGCTTCGCTGGATCTCCTCGACGCCTACCTCCATGTCCCGGTGCATCCAGCTTCTCAGTCCTTCCTCAGGTTCTGCGTTGGAGGTTCCCACTATCAGTTCCAGGTACTTCCGTTTGGCTTGTCATCTGCCCCGAGGGTATTTACTAAGATCCTGGCCCCCCTGGTGGGTATTCTGCACCAGGAGGGGATCAGGGTTTTTCCGTACCTGGACGATTGGTTAATCTCTGCCTCTTCTTTTTCCAAGGGGATACTGCACGTCGGACGTGGCTGCGAGGTCCTATCCGCCCACGGCTTCCTGATCAACGAGCGGAAGTCTCATCTGTTGCCCACTCAGGACTTGGCCTTATTGGGGGTCGTCTGGACATGGTGCTGGGGAAGGTGTTCTTGCCTCTAGGGCGACGGGACACTTTGTGGCGGGATCTGGGGTCCCTTCTGGCTCGGGGTTCCGCTCCGGTTCGCCTTTGGTTACGTGTTCAGGGCCTAATGTCGGCGACCATCAATGTGCTCCCCTGGGCTCGCCTCCACCTTTATCCCTTGATCAACCATCTGCTGTCCTTCTGGGACCCCCGCTCGGAGGATTATGAGTTTCTGGTCCCGGTCTCCCCTCAGCTCCGGTCGGAGTTGGGGTGGTGGTTGGTGGAGTCTCACCTCTCCGAGAGTCTTCCCTTCTTGATATCCCCGACCAGGGTGATCACGACCGATGCCAGTCTCCTCGGCTGGGGGGCGACCTTGGGCGCGGAGTCGATTCAGGGTCGTTGGGATCCCCTACAGTCTCGCTGCTCCTCGAACTATCGGGAGTTGAAGGCTGTCCTCCTGGCCTGCCGTCATTTTGCACCTTCGGTGCCGGGTCACCATGTCTTGGTAGGGACGGACAACCAGGTGGTGAGGTGCTATGTCAACCATCAGGGGGGGTGCAGGGTTCGCTCCCTCTGGTTGCTGACTCAGGAGTTGTTGTCGTGGGCAGAGGCGTCGGTCCTGTCTCTTCGGGCTGTCTATCTCCCGGGGTCCGACAATGTGGAGGCGGATCGACTGAGTCGGATCTTTCCTTCGTTGCCTTGTCTCTCCCTGACCCCGGTGGTGTTCCAACGCCTGGTGTCTCGATTCGGTCTGTCTCTGGTGGATCTGTTCGCGGACCGGGACTCGGCCCTCCTGCCCAAGTTCTGCTCTCTCCTCCCGGGTCCGGGGGTATGGCGGGTGGATGCCCTGTCATTCGCTTGGCCTTCCAGTCTACTGTACGCATTTCCCCCGTTCCCACTCATTCCCCGGGTCCTCTGCAAGATTCGCTTGGAGAGGGCCAGGGTGCTTCTGGTGGATCCCGGCTGGGTCCGCCGCCCCTGGTATCCTCTCCTTTGCGAGCTGGCGGTTCAGGCCTACTGGCCGATCCCGGATCTACCCTTTCCGTTGAGGGGCCCCCCGCTCCTGGAGTCGGTGTTGCGCCGGCTCCATCTGCAGGCCTGGCTCTTGAGCGGATGACGCTGCTTGCTCGGGGTTGTTCTTCTGGGGTTGTGGATTTGCTGCAGGGCTCCCGCAGGTCTTCCACCTTATCTTCCTATGCCAGGCACTGGGCTTCTTTCTCGCGTTGGTGCGGTCTGCAGGGTGCTGACCCCGCCTCCGTGGACCCCTTGCGGGTCTTGGATTTCCTGGCAGAGGGGTTTTCCTTGGGCTTGGCCCCTTCTTCCCTGAGGGCCCAGTGGGCTGCCTTGCGGGCCTTCCGCAGTCCGGATTTCGACGGGCTGGATTCCCTGGTGGCTCTCTTGCTCCGGAGTTGTTTTCTCTGTCGCCCTCGGACGCTCTGCCTCTCTCCCCCTTGGGATCTCCCTCTCGTTCTGCGAGCACTTCAGGGTCCGCCCTTTGAGCCCCTGGCCTCGGTGGCTTTGCGGTTCCTCACCTTTAAGGTGGTTTTCCTGGTGGCAGTGGTGTCTGCTGGGCGAATGGGCGAGCTGGGGTCGTTCCTCCGCTCCCCTCCCTTCTTGCGAGTTTTGCTGGACAGGTTGCTTCTCCGGCATGACCCCCGTTTCCTTCCCAAGGTTCCTTCCCTGGTGAACCGGGCTCGGGAGGTGTCTTTACCATCTTTCCCTCCCGACTCGGATCCTTCCTTGTCCTTGCTGGATGTCCGGCGTGCAGTTTTAGTTTACCTTGAGCGCACGTCTTCCCTTTCCCGGGGTGATAGCCTGTTCGTGACTTTCGGTCCAGTTCATTCGGGCCACAAGCCCTCTCTTTCCACCTTGAGTCGCTGGCTTAAACAGGCTATCATCCTTTCCTATGCATCGCTGGGTTTGATGGTGCCAGCGGGGGTCCAGGGTCGGTCCACGAGGAGTGTATCTGTGTCCTGGGCATCCTTCAAGGGTGTCTCCACTGAGGAGATTTGTCGGGCGGCGACGTGGTCGTCCCCCCACATGTTCATGGAACACTATCGCGTTGTCTTGGGTGGTTCTGTCCCTGGGGTCTTCGCTGGGGCCGTTCTGAGTGCGGGGGCTGTGGCTCCTTGATGGCCTTTTCTTTATGTCTTGATTCAGGTTTGCTGTAATTCCTGTTTTCTTTGCATTGTACTGAATAAACCTGGTATTGGTTTATCTGCATCACCGTGTGGTGTTGTTCTTATGGTGGTCAATGAAGCCTTTTTTGGCTTGGGTATTTGCTCACTTTGTAAGTCATGTGGCGAGGAAGACTAACGAGGAGGTAATGCCCCGGTTACTTACCGGTAATCTTCATTACTCCGAGTATAGTCTTCCTCGCCACATGAGTTCCCTCCCCCGCTCCCCGTCTGGCTATCGGCTTCATTGTTTGCTTGGTAGTTCAGGCTGTTGGTTGGGCTGGCCCGCCTCTTATAGAGGTCAGGTGTGACTGGTCGGCCATGTTGGGAGGGGGTGGGAGGCTTTTTTTACTTTGGAGGGTTCTGTCGTGGAGCTGAAGCTCACTTTGTAAGTCATGTGGCGAGGAAGACTATACTCGGAGTAATGAAGATTACCGGTAAGTAACCGGGGCATTTCTGATCCCCCTCCCTCCTGAGCGTGTCAATAATCACAGTCATATCATATCTCGCCTGCATGGACCAAAATCATCAACTCCTCCTTTTCGAGAAGCTCCATGCCGACCTCCCTCAAACTCGGCCAAGTCACCCCACTCATCAAACAACACAGACGCCGACTAGAACAACCTTAACAATAACAGACCTATGATTTTTTCACATTTACCTTCAGAAGCATGTCTCATCAAAGCACAAGAGTGCCTAACGAACTTAGAAGTCAATACGCTGGTACTTTTTAGACTGGATTATTGGACCTCTTTCCTGTCTGGCCTTCCCAGAGAAAATTAGCATCACTGAGAGAATTGCTTCATACAGTTATCCACTTTGTGACAGGTCACAGAGTTTGTAAATCGCATTTCTTCTATACTTCGCATCCTACAATGGCTTCCAATTGAAGCAAAAGACCAATGTAACACTGAATGCATCACCCACAAAGCCCTTCACAACTCCACAACCTCTACTCTGGATCTGAACAAGGATCGAGAATTTGTAAAGTCCTCCTGCTGGAACAAGCGACATTCAGGCAAGAACGCTTTATAAAGCTCGCCTTCTCTGCCAGCGCTACAAGGACCTAGAACTCCCTCCCACAACCACTTTGAACAACCACAAGTCTTGCCACAATTATAAACTCAAAATCCTCCTATTTGAGAGACGCTTTGAATAATAAATCTGTGGTCACTTTTCTGCATCCACTTTTCCAATGTATCCAGATATTAACTGTTTGAACTTTCTCCCCTGACGTGCTCTGTGGGATTAGTCTATTGCTTATCTGTTATTTTATGGCACATCTAATCTGCATTTTTTAGTCTTTCTTCTTTAGAAAAGTGCTTCAATGCCCTTCAGTAAAGATTGTACTATACAAAACCACAAAAATAAACACATTTGGTATAATAACGAGGATCCAGAAAAAAACTCTTTTTGAAAAGTTTGTGCAAATTTGTCAAAAGATTCCTAACTTATTAGCAAAGAAATAATTGCTTTTCAAAAGAAACTCTTATAACCACAAACTACGTGGGAGGGAAGGAAGGAAGAGCGGAAGAGAGAGAGAGACAGAGACAGAGTGAGAGTGAGAGAAATAGAAAGGAAGAAAGATAGAAAGAAAGAGAAACAGAGAAATAGAGAAAGAGTGACAGAGAGAGAGGAGAGCGAAAGAGAGAGACAAAGATAGAGAGAAAGAGAGAAGGATAGAAAGAAAGAGAAACAGAGAAAGAGAGGGAGAGGGGGAGAGATAGAGAGAGAGAGAGACCATGGTTTAAGTGAGTTGCAAATAATTTTTAAAAATAAATTAAGATGTTAAAGGCAATCCCAATAATAACTTCCACGTGACCTTTGTGCTTTTGATCCAAGACTACCAGACAGTGCTAAAGACATCTTGGGGATATTCAGAAAGCATCAGTGGGAATACATTCCACAGATTCTTTACCATTGGATTTGTGGTTTGTAATTCACATCCGTCACTCCTGCTGCCCAAATTCTTGTTTACTGTATTCTTCCACAAACAAGCTTTCTGTAAAAAGGCCTTTAAATCTTGTTTTTATCTTGTCACGTTTGCAATGCATTCGAAGACAGAGGTCAAATGTCAAGCTCTCTTTTCTTCCTATGACTTCAAAATGAGAGAATGTATGTGACAATTCTGCTGAGTATCCATACAAGAGGAGAAGGTGTAAGATTTTTTTCCTAGCACACATCAAAAAACAAGCACTGGCAAAGCCAATTGTTCTTGCCTTGCGAACCTACTGACTTTGCAAATGACTTTTGGCAGTGCCCCACACCATCAGTCGAAAAAGAAATATCCTATTGAATTTTGCCAGGTTACAAAGATTGATATGTAATTACTGAGGCCTACCCTTTGAATTTCAATCAAATGTGGTGGATATGATTGATGAAAATAGAATGACGGGAATGGAGAGTTATTACTGTGCCATCAATAAGCTCCTTAGGTGCTGCACCTAAAAATGCTGATATTACATTTTTTCTGAACGCCGGGAAAGGGGACTATTAGTCAGATAAGAAGCTACAAATGGTTGCTCTCTGTTGCAGGGAATGCCAGCCCACAATCAGAGCCTGAGAAGTCTCTCCCCGGTGTGAGTAGGTTTTTTTTTAAAAGTAGTTTGGCCTCGCCGCCGGTATTTGATTGTTTTCCTCAAGATACGACTAGCAAAGCGCCCAATAATTTCCAAATCAGCCTGCGGGCTTGCCGTCTTTCACGGTATTGGGTGTAAATGCCTGAGATGTCCAGATGCTTTTCTGCTTAAATATGGCCACCACGCAGGCAGCATCGAGGGCGCTGGCCTTGCAGGGCATGAAGGTTATTTTTCAGCCCTCACACACCTTCTTCACAGCAGGCATCAGGTGTGTGTGGGGGGATCTCCCCACACTCAGGTGTGTTATTCATTTATTAATTCAGTGTTTTATATAGCGCAAACATGACCCAACTGGGTATCAGAGTGCTTCACAATTCTATAGCACTGTACCTCTGACATTTGGTTGATTAGTCCTTTAAACAAACTACCAAGTATATATATTCAATTTTAAGTGATAAGCATTTCTACTTTACAAATAATACATGCCCTAAACATTACTAGAGATCAACTTGCATTACAATAGTATGTGTCCTAAACATTACTAGAGATCAGCTTGCATTACAATAGTATGTGTCCTAAACATTACTAGAGGTCAACTTGCATTACAATAGTATGTGTCCTAAACATTACTAGAGATCATCTTGCATTACAATAGTATGTGTCCTAAACATTACTAGAGATCAACTTGCATTACAATAGTATGTGTCCTAAACATTACTAGAGATCAACTTGCATTACAATAGTATGTGTCCTAAACATTACTAGAGATCATCTTGCATTACAATAGTATGTGTCCTAAACATTACAACAATTGACATTTTATAAATACATGTACTAGGAATACCTCATATCATTTAGTACAGTGGATTGTACGTAGCAAACAGACTGGTACAGAATTTATAGCTATTATCCTATACTGCTTTTGGCCCGGAAACGTCGTACAGATGTGGCAGGGTCGCGTCATGATGCTGCTGGTGAAAGCTGCCAGAAGATGCTTCAATGGCACGGCCCTCTGTACATGCCAATGTCCCCTCCAACCCAAGCCGTCCTTCCAGTACCTTAGGTGCCAACTTTACAGTCGACAGTGAAGCTTCTGGTCAGCAGCAGTAGACATGAGCACTTTAGTTGAAACGGCTGCTACCATTATGCGAAGGGGAGGTGGTGAAGGCAACAAAATGAAGTAATTTGCTTTTATAAATAACGAGCAAGGAGAGGCAAGCAGCGATGAGTGAGACGGGGAGGAACTGGCTCTCTTACTTTGAAGTAAGAGAAAGAACAGTCTGTTTAGGGGAAACAAGAAATCA
Source organism: Lissotriton vulgaris (assembly GCF_964263255.1). NCBI lineage: Eukaryota > Metazoa > Chordata > Amphibia > Caudata > Salamandridae > Lissotriton > Lissotriton vulgaris. The sequence goes on from NW_028254578.1 coordinate 101,394, forward strand.
AGAACCCACAGTAAAGGGTCCAGAGACCTAGTTTGTAAGTGTGGTTACGGAAAATTTTCTTTCTAGAGTCCTCTCACTCACCGGGGTTTCCCCACGGTGACATGCTTCATCATTGGGGCCATCCCAGTTCTCTACGAAAAGGGGAGTGCTGCGACTCGCGAACTACGCAGAAGCACTGTATTTGTGAAAGACTATGTGTGGTGTGAAGTGTTGTGGTGGTGGAGTGGGTGTGTGATTAAAAATACCGTGCTAGTGGGCCTCAACAATTTATTCTGCTCCTAGTTTGGTATGTTAAAATGGGGTAAACTGTCTTTTAACCTTGAATTGGGCTAAATCAGTGTTTTTTGGTCGACATGTTTCGACTCATGTGTGATCCCCTTTGCTATTAAGGAGGGGATGTTTGCCACTAACCATGTGTTATTCTATTTTACAGATACGACAGTAAGATACAAATCGTATGTATAATACGCATGTTTTAAATTAACAGCGCATTGTGATATAAATCCTATTTATTTAAATATAGGAGTGGTATATACAGGGCTGGACCCTGTATGGTCCTGATGAAAAGCTTGGGGAGCTTGAAACATGTCGACCAAAAAACACTGATTTAGCCCAATTCAAGGTTAAAAGACAGTGTTACCCCATTTTAACATACCAAACTAGGAGCAGAATAAATTGTTGAGGCCCACTAGCACGGTATTTTTAATCACACACCCACTCCACCACCACAACACTTCACACCACACATAGTCTTTCACAAATACAGTGCTCCTGCGTAGTTCGCGAGTCGCAGCACGCCCCTTTTCGTAGAGAACTGGGATGGCCCCAATGATGAAGCATGTCACCGTGGGGAAACCCCGGTGAGTGAGGGGACTCTAGAAATAAATGTTTCTTTCTTTGGTAAACACTGACATAAATCATGCAGTAACCACACTTACAAACTAGGTCTCTGGACCCTTTACTGTGGGTTCTTGATTTCTTGATACGTAACTGGAGGCCAACCTAGTTTTGTTTATCCTCCTTCTCCCCCCTTTTCCTACCTATTGTTTAGGGGAAACATCATCTGGCATTTGATCTCGGTCTGTGAATGAACAGCAAATGTGACGAGATATGAAGAAGAATTACAGCCGTTTACAAAAAAGCTTGGAGTGAAAAAAGTGCGCATATGAAGTGCTCTTAGACAAAGAAAAAAGAAAAAGTGCCTAAAGCAGTTGATAATATGGGACAATTGCAAGGATACAAGTAACGGGACGGTACCCCGTGGGAGGGAACAATCTACGAAAAGGAGGGACAAGTAGGAAAGATTAGCCATTTTGAAGCAAGGCTGTTTAAAGCAGATTCAAAGAAACAAATAAAAAGCAAAGGGTGGGCAGTAAACCCACAAAGTTAAGTGCTGTTGCGGCAAGACCTAAAAAAAAGAACTGGGCTGATGTTTCCGAATATATCAGAATTAGTACAAATGAAGCACATTTGTTTTGTATTACTGAAGTGTGGAGAAAAATATTTGAATAAGATTGAAACACATTAATACACTAGGGGATGACATTTGCAAACATTATCATTGATGTGCAGTAAAACCATATTTCGGTGTAAATGTAATGATCATTTCAATTGAAAATGTGTTGTCTGTAATGGCAGTGCGCTACCACACCAAGTATACTCCACACTACGCCACTCAACTCCACACCACTCCACTCCAATCTATGCCACTCACTCCACAAAACAATACTCCACTCCACACCCCTCTACTCCACACCACTTACCCCACTCCAATCCACCCCACTCCACTCAAAAGTACCCCAATCCAATTCACCCCATTCCAATCTATCCATTCCCAATTTACCCACCTCCATCTACCCCACTCTACCTCAATCTACCTTATTCCACTCCAATCTACCCTAATACACTCAATCTAACCCAATCTACCCAACTCCACCCTAATCTACCGCACTCCACTCAGATTTACCCCACTCTACTCCAACATACCCCAGTCTACCCCACTCCACTTCAATCTACCCCAACCCTAATCTACTCCAATCTAACTGACTTCACCCCAATCTACCTCACTCAACTTCAGTCCAATTCACCCAACTCCATTTCAATTTATCCAACTGCAATCTATTCAACTCATCTACACTCCTACCACAATCTACCCACTCCAAACTACCACAATCTACCCAACTCCAATCTACGATAGGGGGCGCTAGGTGTCGCTTGACCAAGATGGCCGCGCTTCTGTGAGGCTCCAGCCCCTCTGAGCCTTATATGATCCTTCATCCCATCCTGAGGTGCACTATTATACCTGCACTCATCACCGTTAGCATCGTGAAGTGGTAAGAACTCTGGCGATACCACACACGCTGCACTTATTGCCGGGATTGTCGCACAAAGGCCGCCTTAATCTGTATGCGGACCACGCTGGCCCCCTTGGAGCTTCGGGTCCGGCCGTGACTGCCACTGCACACCGTGGCTTCCGGGCCTGTCCAGACTCACGGAGCTGCCTGCCCGGGAGCCCCTCGTCAGGAAGATCGGAGCGCCCATCCTGCTGCCTGGAGCAGGTTCAACCTGCGCGTAGCTGAGGTGAGGAACCCGTCTGCTGAGCCCCTGCTCCCGCTGCACTACGTTCACACGGGAACACAACCCTGCCGAGCAACTTTAGACCGGGGCTTTGGGCCTTCTCCCCCGCACTCTGGGACTGCCTGCTCTTCCAACACAATACGGGGCATGAAGAACCCGACGCCTACACTGAAGACTGGGACACGCTAATGATTTTAAAACACTGTGCCAAGAAGTTGCCTCGAACCCCCCCCCCCCACTGAGTCGCTCCCACCACGTCTACCTGGTGTGGCGCGGCCTTACGAACTCCAGGCGCCCGCTGTCTGAGGCGCACAAGTGGGGGACATTTCCATTTCCCGACCGCAGCGCCGGGAGCGTTACCTCACATCCCTGCCCCCCCGCACTAAACTTTGCCCGTCGTGAATCCTTACGGCGGCGCGGCCTTGATGACGCCTGGCGCTGACTCCTTGGCCTCCCCCCAGCGAGCAGGGCTGTCTCCTCGGCGGAGGGGAGTATCAAACATCTGTGCCCTACCACCACTCCACACAGCCAGATATACCGAACCTGCCTGAAGTCCCATGGCCTTCTTCCTCTGGGACAGCCCAGCCATGCAGCCCTGTTAATACCCCACCTCAGTGGCCGCCGCAGCCTGGGGGGCTCAATATTGACTGTTCTGAACCTGCTCTAGAGACACGTTCCCCCCTTCCTGAGCACTGAGAGCGCTACAATACCATGCAGAGGACACTCTGTAGTATAGTAGATGACAGCAACTTAACTCATGCTTGGAGACATGCTCATCCCACCCTCAAGGAAGGCACACATTACTCTTACGTGCACTCTACATGGGCGCGACTAGACTATATTTTCATATCGGCGGGCTTGGCGTCCTGGCTGCTGCACGTGAAGCATTTAGCCCGCACTTATTCGGACCATTCTCCGGTCCTCTTGGAACTTCAGGTTTCCCTGGCATGTTCACCTTACGCAAGCTAGCGGCTTAACCCGGCACACCTTAAAGATGCTGTTTTTAAGGCCAAAATAGAACAAGACATTCGAGACTTCTTTGAACGCAACTTGTCCTCGGTCGATAGGGTCACTACAGTCTGGGAAGCCTTTAAGGTCACAGTTAGGGGTTGGTGCATAGCCAAAGGTGGTGGCATCCTGAGATCCTTACGCACAGACCTACATAATTTAGAAAAAGGCCTACGAGAGCTAGAGCGTTCCACTGCTCAAAGCCCTAATGATTGCGCAGCACAAGCCTGTATGCGAGAAAAACTCACTGAATACACTCAGGTGGCAGATAGAGAATGTAAATTCCTTGGGCGTCCACACAAGGCTCGCGTTTACGAGGAGGGGGACAGACCTGGCAGGGCACTGGCGAACTAGATCAAACCCCCCAGGTTCCATAACTATGTCAATGAACTACATGACCCTGACGGTAACATACCTAGGAACCTCCCAGACCAGCTCCACATATTTCAGGACCACTATCGTGAGCTATACTCCTCGCACAGGACGGAACCTCTTGACCTCCCAGCATATTTCAGCGATGTTGCATTGGCCTGGCTAGGCGATACCCAGCATAAATTCCTGCATTTAGAGCTGGAGTTGGATGAGATAACTGAGGCTATTATGGGTATGCGATCTGGCAAAGCTGCCGGGTACGATGGTCTACCTATTGACTTTTACAAACTTTTTGCTCCCATTTTGGCCCCCATTTTGAAACAAGTATATTATGTGGCGCTGGAAGAGGGAAGTCTCCCCAGCACCATGCGAGAAGCGCTCATAACCTCCCTGCTCAAGCCTGGTAAGCCCCCCACGCAATGTGACTCCTACCGGCCCCTATCGCTTTTAAATTGCGACACTAAGATCTTGGCTAAAGTACTAGCTACACGCCTTAATCTTCTCACGGAACGATTAGTTTTGCCAGATCAAGCTGGCTTGATCGCACTCTACAGGCGGTACTACAGCACATTGAACCAAAATGCGAGGCCGAGGCGGTGTTCTTGGATGCCAGTGCCACCAAGGCTTTCGATTCGTTAGAGTGGGACTACCTGCTGGGCACACTTCAGCACATGGGGATGCCGTTTAGCTTCTTAGACTGGGTTAGGCTATTATATCATCAGCCAACGGCTACTGTATTGCTCAACGGTGCCAGATCTACCCCCTTTACTGTCCAGAGAGGCACACGCCAGGGCTGCCCCTTATCCCCTATTCTTTTCTCAATTGAGCCCCTAGCCACGGAACTCCGTCAAATTCACAATCATCGCGCCCTCATCTACCCTGCGCGGCAACTGCTCGTATCGCTTTACGCGGACGATATGACGCTCTTATTAAGAAGCCCCAAGATAACTTAAACCCAGTGCTATGCGAAATCACCAAATTTGGGGGTGTAGCTGGTATGCAAATCAACTGGGCCAAATCTGCCATTTTCCCGTTAACTGACAACACTCTCCCACACCAGCTCGATTACCCTCTTATATGGGAACAGGACGAATTGAAATACCTAGGCATCCGAATCTCCAGGCAAAAGGATGCCATGATGCGCGTCAACTATGGCACTGTAATAGATAAAATAACGGATAGTGTCACCAAGTGGATCCACCTTCCACTATCAATGGCAGGGAGGATAGCCCTTGCTAAGATGGTACTGTTGCCAAAACTCCTATACCTCTTTGTCAACATTCCGTATAACCCAGGGAGGTTCTTCTTTACTTCCCTGAGATCCCAACTCACAAGACTAATATGGGGCGGGAAACAGGCACGCCTTGGCCTTGACACACTTATGCTCCCCTTCCATTTAGGTGGATTTGAAGTTCCCAACTTTGAAAGATACTATGACTGCGCCCAAGCGCACTTTGCTGGTATCATCCTTCACCATACATGGCACATCTTGCCGTGGAATATGGCTATATGGCTCCAACTTCTAGAACCGGATATATCCACACCCCAGTAAAGCCCAGAGAGCGCAACCCTACAACGGTTGATTGCACTGTGGCTGCATGGGGCCAAATTGCAGATACCCTCGACTGTCCGTTTCTATACTCACCCAAGCTGGCACTGAACAGTGATTCCAGGCTTCAGGTCACTTGCGAAGCGATTGGCCGCAAAATGCTCAGGGAACTGGGATATAGCCTTTGGGGCGATCTATATGTGAATGGAACTTTTCGGACCAAGGAGCAGTTTTTTAAGGAGAGGTCAGCCTCTATTATGGATACCTTTTTATTCGCCCGGCTACGTCAGAATGTCTGTGCGATCACTCCTTCTTTCCCTACTGAGCCCGACAATTTTGGGCCACTGCCCGCCATTGCACACACAGATGCACCACAACACATTATCTCACAGATTTACAAACAAGTACAGGACGCGCAACGATCCACCACATTGAGGGCTCGACTTGAATGGGACAGGGACCTTACAGAGCCATTAACAGATGAACAATGGGAGCTCAGCTGCACACAAACGAAAGCAATCACCGGCAACAATAGATTAAGGCTCATACATTACAAATTCTTACACCGGATATATCACACCCCTGCTCGGTAACAAATTCCATCTGCGTGAATCGGATTGCTGCCTCCGCTGCGGATCAGCCGGGGCTGACTTCATGCTTCTAGCCTGGTCCTGCCCCAGGGTTGCCATTTATCGGACACAGGTATTTGAGGGGCTCTCCACTATGCTGGGCGTCACAGTGACCCCCTGTCCGTTAAAGGCGCTTCTGGGCCTGACTCAAGCAGTGGTAACTGTGCATAGTTCAAGTTCAAGAATTTATATAGCGCACTACTCACCCAGAGGGTCTCAAGGCGCTTGGGGGGGGGGGGGGGGAGGGAGGGTTCATTAAATATCGAATAGCCAGGTTTTGAGTTATTTTCTGAAGATGATGTGGTTCTGTGTAAGGCGGAGGTGAGTGGGGAGCGAGTTCCAGGTCTTGGCCGCTAAGTAGGAGAAGGATCTACCTCCCATGGTGGATCTTTGGATACGCGGAACAGCGGCGAGGGCTTGATTGGAGGATCTCAGTTGGCGGGTGGGTGTGTAGAAGGATAGTCGGGTGTTGAGGCATTCGGGACCTAGTTTGTAGAGGGCCTTGTGTGCGTGGGTGAGGAGACGGAATGGTATTCTCTTGTTGACGGGAAGCCAGTGGAGGTCTTTCAGGTGGCCGGTAATGTGATCTTGGCGAGGGATGTCTAAAATGAGTCTCGCTGATGCGTTCTGGATGCGTTGGAATTTTCTTTAGTAGTTTGGCTGTGATTACGGCGTAGAGGGTGTTTCCGTAATCTAGTCGTCTCGTGACCAGTGCGTGGGTGACAGTCTTTCTTGTCTTGGAGGGGATCCAGCTGAAGATTTTTTTGAGCATATGGAGTACGTTGAAGCAGGAGGATGAGACGGCGTTGACTTGTCTGGTCATCGAGAGTGCGGAGTCTAGGATGAAGCCAAGGTTACGTGCGTGGTCTGTGGGTATGGGTGCTGTGCCCAGAGCCGAAGGCCACCATGAGTTGTCCCAGGCAGAGGGGGATGATCCTAGGATGAGCCCTTCCGTTTTGTCTGAGTTAAGTTTTAGGCGGCTGTTTTTCATCCATACGGCTACTTCTTTCATGCCTTCGTGAAGATTGGTTTTGGCGGTGATAGGGTCTTTGGTGAGGGAAAGGATCAGCTGGGTGTCGTCAGCGTAGGAGATGATGTTAAGGTTGTGTTGACGCGCGATGGATGGAGTGGACTCATGTAAACGTTGAAGAGGGTGGGACTGAGTGAAGATCCTTGTGGTACACCGCAGATGACTTCGGTGGCCTCTGATTTGAATGGGGGAAGTCGGACTCTTTGAGTTCTCCCAGCTAGGAACGAGATGATCCAGTCCAAGGCTTTTCCTTGTATGCCGATGTTGTTGAGGCGTTGTATGAGGGTGCTGTGACAGTCAGTGTCGAAGGCGGCGGAGAGGTCGAGTAGAATGAGGGCCACTGTTTCTCCATTGTCCAGTAGTGTTCGGATGTCGTCTGTAGCTGCGATGAGGGCGGTTTCGGTGCTGTGTTTGGCTCGAAAGCCTGACTGTGAGGAATCGAGGGAATTGTTGGATTCAAGGAAGGCAGCAAGCTGGCTATTGACGGCTTTCTCAATGACTTTGGCAGGGAATGGGAGGAGGGATATGGGGCAATAGTTCTTAAGTTCAGAGGGGTCTGCTGTGGGTTTCTTCAGGAGGGCGCTGACTTCGGCGTGTTTCCAGCTTTCTGGGAAGGTAGCAGAGTTGAAGGAACAGTTGATGACATCACGGAGTTGGGGTGCGATGATGGAGTTTGCTTTGTTGAAGATGTGGTGGGGACAGGGGTCGGTTGGCAAGCTAGAGTGGATGGAGTTCATTATGCGGATGGTGTCTTCGGTGGTGATTGGGTTCAAGGCGCTGTGGTTGTTAGAGGGCGGTTTAGGATCGGAGGGGGGTGGAGAGGATTGTTCATTGGAAATGTTTTTGAAGATGTTGTGTATGTCAGCAATTTTGTTGTAGAAGAAGGAGGATAACGAATCGCAGAGGTTTTGGGAGGGAGTGATGTCGTTTGAGGCTGCGGTGGGGTTGGTGAATTCTTTGACGATGTTGAATAGTTCCTTGCTGTTATGGGCATTGTTGTCAAGTCGATTCTTGAATGCTGATTTCTTGGTGGATCGAATCAGTTGGTGGTGTTTGCGGGTGGCTGCCTTGAAGGTGGTCATGTTGTCGGTTGTTGGGTTTTTTTCTCCATGTTTTCTCGCGAGTGCTGCATAGCTTCTTGGATTTCTTAAGGTCATCGTTGAACCAGGGGGCCTTTTTGCTGTCCTGTTTGGTGTGATGGTTTTTCAAGGGTGCTAATTCGTCAGCGCTGTGAGTGATCCATTGTTTGAATTTGGTGGCAGCTTGGTTTGGGTCCGATGAGAGGGCGGGTGGGTTTTGGTTGAGCGATGTGAGGAGTTGGTCGGTGGTGATTTTGTTCCAGTTTCTTCAAGGAATAGTTTGTGGGGGGTTGTGGGTCGAGGTGGTTTTGTAGCTGAAGTGAACACAACTGTGGTCCGTCCAATGGAGAGTTGTGGTGCGATCGAAGGAGATGTGTTTGCTGGAGGTGAAGATTGGGTCGAGCGTATGTCCGGCTATATGGGTGGGGGTGTCAACAAGTTGTTTGAGACCGAGATTGGCCAGGTTGTCGAGAAGGGTGGAGGTGTTGCTGTCGTTTTTCTTTTCCAGGTGAAAGTTGAGATCTCCCAGTAGGATGTAGTTCTCGGAGGCGAGGGCATGTGGACTGATGAAGTCAATGATGTCTTCGCTGAATTGTTTACGGGTACCTGGAGGCCTGTAGATGAGGGTGCCTCTGAGAGTGGTTCTAGGGTCGGTGTGGATCTGGAAGTGGAGGTGTTCGGCGGAAGTAAGGTTGTCGTCGAAGCTGGTCGTGATTTTGATGGTCTTCTTATGGACGATGGAGATGCCTCCTCCTGTTTGATTGGCGCGGTCTTTTCGGATGATCTTGTAAGTGTCCGGGATAGCTATGGCGATGTCGGGTGTTGATGATGCGTTCATCCAGGTTTCTGTAAGGAAGGCGACGTCAGGTGAAGCAGTGTCGAGTAGGTCCCAGAGTTCGGTGGTGTGTCTGTGGCCTCTTACTAGCCAAACGCTTAGTGGCGTGTAGATGGTGGGAGGGCGGGCCCCAAAGTTTAAGTGCTGGATCAGTTCCATATCCACATGGCAAGAACATCTGCATGACTACGCAGAATTACTGCCTTTAAGATACAGACCTAAAGACATCTGGGGTCCTCTCATGTCCTTTCTCATACGACAGCAGGGGGAGGATGAGGACGGGCGGGAAGAACCACCCACTGCGGGGGTCAGTGCATCGCAGGCTGCGGCCTCAGGATAACACCAATGGAGAAATGCACACCTGTAGCCTCCCGGCGGCACACTTGATGGGCGAACACCCCTTAACGTACATGCTGGAATGTCTGTAAAATGCCGAACACCCATACATTGTTATTGACTTGGGTCATGTTGTGCCTTGCTGTTTCTACTACTGAACTGAACATCTGAAAGTAATTGAGGTCGTTCACAATTCGCTACTTTGTCTCGGACTTGGATGTGCTGTATGCTTCAGAAATGCTGATTATATTGATTTACTGGGGGTACTGTTGGTGGGAGGGTGTGGGTTAACCATCTAGTTCCTTTCGTAAGAAGATGCTATTTCATATGACGTCTAGCATGGGAAGATGCCCACACTTTGTAAAGTACGTGACACACAGTTGCTCGATTGCATTGCATTGATGTACCATGCTTCATTTTCTACGATAAAGGTTTTTGAAACTTAAAAAAATAAATAATAAAACAAACTCTAATCTACCATAATCTACTGTACACCACTGTAATCTACCCCAATCCACCTAATCTATCCCTCTCCACTTCATCCAATCTACCCCACTCAATCCAATCTACCCCACTACAATCCACCCAATCTACCCCATTATACTACACCCTAATCTACCCCACAACAGTCCACTCCAATCTATCCAATTCCACTCCACCCCACTCTACCCAAACCTACCTCATTCCAGTTGAATCTAATCCACTCCACCCTACTCCGATCTACCCTACCCCACTCCATTTCAAACTTACCTATCCCAATCTACACCACTCAAATCTACTCCAATCAATTCCACCACACTCTACCCCACCCCAACCCAATCTACCCTACACCACTCTATGTAACTCCACTCCATTCTACTCCAGTCCAATGTACCGCAAACCAAACTACCCCAATATACTGCACTCTAATCTACTCCACTCCAGTCTTCCCCACTCTACTCCAATCTACCTCATTCCACCCCACTCTTTCCTAATCTATCCCACTCCAATCCACCCCAATCCACCCTACTCCACCTCAATCTACTCTACTCCACCCAAATCTACCTCAATTCAATCTACCCCACTTAACTCCAATCTGCCCCATTCCACTCTACCCCAATCTATCCCCCTTCTATCTACCCCACCCGGCCTTGTGCCACTAACTTTGAGCCATGCCGAACAGCAGTCACACTGGGGTACATAATGGCTAAAACTCGTTGCCGAAGCCAATAGCTTTCGATAGGAGACACCTATTTGTTTTGCCAATGCTTGTTTTCAGTGGTTTTTTTCTCCCATCATATACACACGCAACAGTTCCCTGCAGCAAACTCCAAGCAGGCACAGGTGTTCAACGGTGCCTGGGCACAGCAGGGGATTCCCTAAAGGGCCTAGCTTATGTTTTTTTTATTTTTTATCTTTAAGGGTTCCCGGACACTTTCTTGGGGTTCTCGGACCCTTGCAAACTTGTGTATCCTTATTGGACATCGATAGGGTTTCAGACCGAGCAGCAGGTCTCCGAACATCACAAATGTCTACCAGGGTACAAGCCCAATTACTGTGCCTGCGCAGACACCTGCCTAAGGTTTGCGGACCTCAAGGGTCATGATGTGGAATCCAACCTCTGTTCAAAATCAGCAATTTCTTTCTACATTTTAACATTAGGCAGCCCCTGTGCCAGGGAGAGACAGGATGGCACCACGGCTCTTTATGGCTTCTTTAGTATTTTTACAGGATGCGGGGTTCAAGTCTTTTCATCATGTAATGGTTCAAGATGTAGCCAGCCATCAGGTCCACAGATCCAACTTTAGGTTTACGTATCCGAAATGGATGGGCGAAAAAGCTCCCTCATCCAATCGGATCCAACATATTTTTACATTTGGGTCTGCGAGTCCAGATGCACGGACCATTCGTGGGCTAAAACTAGCTCTACCTTAAATGACTAGTGGCTTAATTTGAGGACCACAAAAAAACACTGCATGAAACTAGCCATGCCAATCCCAAATAGTTTTGTGCAGATTCATTGAACTGTGCCAAAGTTATTATATGTATATATATATAATTATATTACATGGGATTCTGTAATCCCCGTATAAAGGGCAGTCTCTAATTTCATTATATAATCAGGAATTTGTGATGCACAAAGTCAGTGATTATGAAGAAGAGACGTCAGAACGTGGCTTTTATAAGTTATTACAGTCGAATCCTGAGGGCACAATGCCTGCTGCCAGAGCCAGCAGCTGATGTGAAAGGAAGGTCAAGTCACGAAGCATAATTGAAGCAGCTGTTTAAAGCAACAAACAGAACTTTGCTTTTATTACTTCTGCTGTATGTTACTAGTTTACTATGAGAAGCAGAGGGAATATGTTTATTAGTTTCCTTAGATAAAGGAAGGGTGGAATCTTTCTGCATGTTTCTACACGTTTCGAGCTACTGCAGCTTTTTGTTTTAAATGGACTTTTATTGAACTGTTTCTAACAGTTTTTATTTTTACTTTTGTACAAGAGGTTTAAAGTTCATTCTTCATGTTTGCAAACATGTTAGCTGCTGCATATGTACGAGCTACGCACCAAGGTTTGTGGGAAAGGTGATGGTGTGACCATGTATTATACAGGATAAAGTACCACCTGGTGCATATAATAAGATTATTGCAAGTCACCTCAGAGTTCCATAACCTTTGTGTATCTGGCTATCATGAGGTGGTGTTGAGGCCGAATACAGAATAGGATTTTTATATCAGGAACTGGAGACGACTGCGTCTTACCCAATGAAACTGTGCAACTAGAAACACAGTTCCCTCTCTAGACTGCACATGTCTGCTATTCTCAATGAACACCACATCACTTGCATCCGACTATTACGTGTGATTCTGGCCAGTAATTCCTCCCATGAATAGCGCTATTTCCAGTTCCTCAGCCCGGAATGGGGACGAACAAGGAACGAGAAGAGCTACTGGGCTATTTGTCTCATGCAGAGTCCCATTAACAGGCCTGTTTCTGCACAGGAAGGATGCAGTCCTGTGAGGAAACAAAGGAGGAAAATGCAGGGAAACATCTGCACCGTGTGTACTCGTACTCTGGGGGTCAGTATCGCTCAGTGGGTTACATCCAAACCATAATACTCCCATCAGAGACTTTCTAAAATCTGCCCATACGCATTTTGAAGAGGTTACATGTGTTAGTATGCACTCCGAGAGTCCATTTATAGTGAAACACATACCTGGGGTGGCTTTGGATAGCAATAAATGTGACTGTGTTGGTCCTGTCTCCTTTGAGTCTGAGGTGGTGTCTTCATCTGCAGTATTTGTATCCAGTTCTACGCATGATGGAGGCACAGGCTGACCCCGCTCATCAGGACAGAGCAGTTCTGCCTTGCAGTTCTGATGTTGATGCTGTGATTCAGAGTGCAGTAGCTTGTTGTTCTGATCTGAGCCCTGTGCATCAGCACATGGAGTTTCTAGCTTGTAGTTCGGATTTGAAACCTGCTCCTCGGGGTGCAGTGATTCCACCGTGTTGTTCTGATCTGGTTTCTGTGCTTCAGGAAGCACTGACTCTAGCTCTCGGTCCTGTGCCACAGTGTGCGGTGGTTCTAGCTTGTAATTCTGATCTGAACCATGTGCATCACTATAGGCCGGGTCTAGATTGTAATGTTTGTCTGGTTCCTGTGCTTCAGGGTGCATAGATTCTAACTCATAGTTCACGTTTGGATCCTGCGCATAAGGAAGTTCCTGCTTCAAGCATAGGTGTTGCTGTAGGCACTGGGTTTGTTGTGACCCCAACTCATCAAAGGACAATAGCCCAGACTCTAAGTGTTCGTGTGATGACATCCCATCAGGTGACACGGGCTGTAGGCTGCGGTTATCCTGTGGATCTTGGAAATCAAAACACATCAATTCTTCCTCCAAGGGATCATCAGGTCCATTCCCATCTGGTAGCATGGGTTGTATACGGTGGTTTTGCTGTAGTTCGTGTCCTTCAGGAAATAGTGGGTGTGGGCAGAGGTTCTGTTGCTGGTCCCAGCTATTAGTAGACAATGGGGTTGGTTCTTGCTTCAGGGGCTCATCTGGCTCCCACTCTTCTGGGAACGCTGACTGGTCTTGCTGTGGTGTCTGCCCATCAACAAATTCAGAGTGAAGACACAGCTTTGCCTCCTGTGATCTGCATGGAGGATCTATCTGAGGGCACCGGGATAGAGGACAATCCTGCTGTACTCCATTTCTGTCTGGAAACCCAGGCTGCAAGCTCTGGTCCTGCTGTGGGTGATGTGGATCAAGAAACATTGGCTGTAGACAAAGGCTTGGCTCCTCTGGACGCCCTTGAACATCAGTTGGCGAGGAGAGCGTACAGTCCTGCTTTGGTGCATGCCCATCATAACACACCGGCTGAAGACACAAGCTCGGTTCCCCTGGCCTGTCCAGTTGAGGTGTTGCAGGAGACCGGCTAACAGCACAATCTCTAATGCTCGCCGGACAGACCACCTCCAAAGACACTACACCATTATCTAGGTAACCTTGATCCTTTTCTATCCAGATTTTCTTAATCAGCCCAGCGACTCTAGAAGGTACGTCCTCCACAGTATTCATCAAGTTATCCAGTTTGGTTTCCAACTCCTCCAGCATGGATAGAAGGATAATGTGGGGAAGGTTCTCTGACAGCGGTTCCAGGTCCTGGTCCCTCGGAGCATCATTTCGGGATCTTGAAGTTGAGACGTCATGGAGAGGTAAAGACGGGACTGTGGCTGTTACGGATTCACGTGAACACTGCGCTGTCACTTTCCTTTCTGGAGCCCGTCTTCTGCCCATTCTGGTAAATTGATATTCAAGTCTCAAGTGTCTGCAGAGGAGAGGAAAAGAGAAAAGACAACACGTTATCACAGGACAGTTAGGTCAAAATACTCCTGATCAGAGAAAATTGCGAATTTCTAAAACCTGAAAAAATTGAATCATTAAAATGTCACAATACCCGCAACATAGTTCATATATTATGAAAGGCACGGATTTGAAATGTGTTTCCAACATTACATCTGTTCCTTGGTCTGCTCAAATTGTACACTGTACAACCAGAAAAAGAGAATACTGTAACAGCCTTGCAGCAATGAAAGGTTTATAATACCCTGCCAGACAAGACTGCGCTATCATCCTCAATTGCACTGTACACCTCTCTCTTGCAGTATTCAGGTCAGTGACTGAAGCACACGCCAACATACCAAACCTCTACAGGATCTACAAAACGCTTGTTATGTCATTGCATATATAGAGAGCATGTTCAACCTGGGGTTTCTTGGCACTGAATCAGAAATACATAAAAGAGGAGAAAACGAACCATAACGGGGAAGAATCTAGTCTGAATAGGCTTGTGGGCTGTCAGATTTCTGGATGAAAGGAACTTGTACCAAAGCTGCGTCCACCTGATCTGATCTTCTGTAATTTCGGAATAGACAGTAAATTCAAGTGAGTCGATCTCTGGTTTTGTACGGGTGAATGCATTTCCACCTGGTTTACAATGAAGTGAGGGGCTAGACCTCTCACACTTTTAGGGCTGAGGCAGAGGGTCTTGGAGTGGATTTGTTATTTCAATATAGGTGTGGCGCGTGCCCACCTCTGAAGATGATGTAGTAAACAAGCTGCGTCGCTGTGAATTACTTGTAGTCTATGAATGGTGATATTGGGTATTCTTACATATACTCGGTTGGCATAATGCGATCTAGATAGGACTGCGGCCACCACTTTTGCTTTTCTTGTCTAAAGTGGGAGGAGGGGGGTTAGTTTCTGAAGCAGTTTCAGCACAAATCTGCATTTAGATCCTACTGCTCCAGCAGCTGGGTCTTGCTAAGATTGCTATCGATTATCACTCAGAGGATTTTAGCTGTGGGTTTAGGCTCCGGTAACAATCTCATTTTTGTTGGAGAGTAAAGTTGGCTCCAAACGTTGGTCTTATTCTTTCAAATTACAATCTCAGTTTGGTCAATATTCAGTTTTAGCTAATTGAACCTCATCAAGTAATCATCAAATTGCATCATATTTTGAGACTGGAGTGGTGAGGCTGACATTCCATTGATAAGAATCATCTGAGAGCCGGTGTAGTTATAAAGCCTGGAACCTCTTGAAGACAGGTCTCTGACCAATGGTTTTTGAAGGTTAAGGGAGCAGAGATATTGGCCTATAATTCCTGGTTATATCCGGGACTTCTCCCTGGTTTTTCAGTAACGTGAGCACTGCAGCATTTTGAAACGCGCTTGGAGCGACAGCTTGAGCTGCTGAAATGCTGAAAACGCTCTGCAGGGGATTGCTCAAGAACGCGCTTTTCGATGGAGACGCAGCACCCTCAGCGCCCAGATATCCTTGGGGTACGCCTTATAAATGCTGATTGATTGATTGTTGAGGTCAGAGATTCCATGACAGCTGGAGGGCAAGGGTCAGTTGGTGACCCGAATTTGACCTTGATCTTTGACCTTTAGGAAAGTCTAACGCGCATTTGCTATCGCGCTCCTCGACCTCTGCATAATTCGCGTGCAGCGCTATTTGATATTTTAAATCTTCTTCGTTTTTGTGGTTCTCAGTTATTTAAAGCTTACTTCTGTTTTTAATTGCTGATAAGATTGTCCACACACTTGCACGATAAATTGGGCCCCCCACCGCTTGTAGAGCGGAGTTTTCTGTGTTCCCAACATCCCTTACTGGTGACGCTTGGCCGCCATACTGGGGGTGCTGGTTCTCAGCGCGCCACTTGTTGCAGCGCTCTAGTGCTCCGTTGGGAGCCCAGGTGAGGCGGCATTTAAGGCGAGCTTTGAGTGCAGCGCGTTCTTAGGAAAGTCTAACGCGCATTTGCTATCGCGCTCCTCGACCTCTGCATAATTCGCGTGCAGCGCTATTTGATATTTTAAATCTTCTTCGTTTTTGTGGTTCTCAGTTATTTAAAGCTTACTTCTGTTTTTAATTGCTGATAAGATTGTCCACACACTTGCACGATAAATTAGGCCCCCCACCGCTTGTAGAGCGGAGTTTTCTGTGTTCCCAACATCCCTTACTGGTGACGCTTGGCCGCCATACTGGGGGTGCTGGTTCTCAGCGCGCCACTTGTTGCAGCGCTCTAGTGCTCCGTTGGGAGCCCAGGTGAGGCGGCATTTAAGGCGAGCTTTGAGTGCAGCGCGTTCTTAGGAAAGTCTAACGCGCATTTGCTATCGCGCTCCTCGACCTCTGCATAATTCGCGTGCAGCGCTATTTGATATTTTAAATCTTCTTCGTTTTTGTGGTTCTCAGTTATTTAAAGCTTACTTCTGTTTTTAATTGCTGATAAGATTGTCCACACACTTGCACGATAAATTGGGCCCCCCACCGCTTGTAGAGCGGAGTTTTCTGTGTTCCCAACATCCCTTACTGGTGACGCTTGGCCGCCATACTGGGGGTGCTGGTTCTCAGCGCGCCACTTGTTGCAGCGCTCTAGTGCTCCGTTGGGAGCCCAGGTGAGGCGGCATTTAAAGCTCACTTCCGTCGCGCAGCGGTGACGCGCAGCGGTAGCGCCTGACTCGCGCCTGAGTCGAGCCAGAGTCTGCCCGTCTGCGCCCGTCAGCGCTAAGGAAGTGCGGCGTGCGGCAGAATTCTCTCCTTCGCCATGGTTTCCCCTCCTGTCAGGTATGGTAGATTAGATCTATTGGCGTTACGGAAGCAAGTTCCCATCTGTTCTCTTCCGCTTGTATCGCCGCTAAGGGGTCCTTATCGTTGCTCCCACTGCTGTTGGTGTCTGCCCCCCTCTTCTCGCTGCCGCTCCTTAGAAGCCTCCGCCCGGCTGAATAACGTGTCTGGGGTGAATACTGTGAGTATATACAGTCTAAATGTCAGATCTCTGATCAAACACCAGGCAGAGATCTTTGATATTGTGACTAACGATTCCCCAGATGTGTTCTTTATCACCGAAACCTGGCTTCAGGATGCTGACATCGCGATTCTAAATCTTGCTTTCCCCCCAGAATATACCGTGGCCACTCTTAACCGCGGCTCTAGAGGGGGTGGCATTGCAATGGCAGTGAAACGTTGTTTTCCCTTCGAATGGAAAGAATTAAAACTCTTGGGCTGCGAATGTGCCCGCTTTAGAATTTCTCTCTCCCATTGCTACAGCTTCTCAGGTCTTCTAATATACCGGCCTCCGGGCTGCGATGCGGCCTTTAGAGCCGCTCTCCCGGATGTTATTAGCATAGAAGCGCTTGGTTGCGCTAATTTTAATGTGGTTGGTGATCTGAATCTGCATTTTGATTGTCCATCCCAACCTGCTATTAAGAGCTGCCTAGCCGATTTAGAAGCCTTGCAGCTCCTACAAAAAGTGTTATCCCCTACCCATTCAGGTGGTCATATACTGGATCCGTTCTTCACTACCCTAGAGGATATAATTATGTATCCATCCGTCCCGCTGACATGGACTGACCATATGCTGGTGAAGGCAGCTATTCCTGTGGCAGACCCTATATTTGTGGCACAGAACAAAACCTCTTTCTCTCGCCAGTGGAGCAAACTAAAACTAGAAGAGTTTTACTCTCTACTTGCAAAGACTCCCTTATCTACCTTCTCGGATGTCGATGGAGGGTATGACTCTTTCTGCGCTTGGATTGAAACGGCCCTAGACTCCCTTATCCCCTTGGTGCGCTCCAAGTGCCGCACTAAGGCGCATAGTCCGTGGTATGATGAGACTCTGGCGTGTCTTAAGAGAGAGTGCAGGCAAGCGGAAAGGCAATGGAGGAAAGCCTATGATCCCGTGCGCAAATCCTGCTATCTCACTCTGTCCAAGGCATACCATAGAGCGGTCTGCCGAACGCGTGCTGCATATTATGCGCAGGAGTTCCGGGACAGCCCTAACCCCTCTAAACTTATCTTTAAGGTTCTAAAAGAGTTGACGACTAAGAGGGTCTCTGCTGCAGAAATCTGTACTGACTCTCACTGCGAGAGCCTGGCCTCTTTCTTTGTCCAAAAGGTGCATACCATCTATCGCACCTTCCCAACTGCCGTGCATCAATTGGACCTGGATGTCGGTATAAAGGACAATACTCCGACTTTGGATTTGCTGGCCCCCCTTTCTGTGGAGGGTTTCGATCTATTGAGCCAAAAAATTAAATCTGGCTCCCCAGCAGATCCTCTCATCCCGACTCAGTTTAAAAACATGCAGGCGATATGTCGTCCTCCCTTGCTGGCCCTTATTAACACGTCTTTGACTTCAGGGGTGGTGCCCACCAAGTGGAAGCAAGCGGTAGTTACTCCCATCCTAAAAAAGCCTACCCTAGATCCTGTAAAACCTGAAAACTATCGCCCCATTTCTCTGCTACCGTGGCCGGCTAAAATCACCGAAGCCCACGTGAATAGGATCCTGGCCGACCATCTTGCCAAATCTAACATCTTGGATCCCACGCAAAATGGATTTCGTGCAGGCCACAGCACGGAGACTGCCTTGTTATACATGGTTGAACATCTGCGCTCCGTGCTGGACACCGGACGAACAGCGGCACTCCTGTTGTTAGACCTGAGTGCCGCCTTCGATACGGTGTCCCACGAGATCCTTTTGCGGAGGCTAGTGGAAGCTGGGGTTAGGGGCACGGCGCTAGGGTGGTTCCGCTCCTTCCTTACCAACAGATCCTTTCAGGTTGCGATACCACCTGGCAAATCCACCTCCCACCCGCTCACCTTGGGAGTCCCACAGGGCTCATCCTTGAGCCCCACTCTTTTTAACCTATACGTGAGTCCGCTGGCTGCGGTAGTCAAACGCTGGGGCCTGACAATGGTGTCCTACGCGGATGACACGCAGCTGGCGGTCACACTAAGTGGAGACTCAGCTGTGGACGCTCGCAATTTCTGTGAGGGGCTACGTGCGGTGGCCAATTGGATGAACTTAAATTGTCTCCAATTGAATGCTAAGAAGACTGAGGTGATGGTGGTGGGAAAGCAACCTGGATGGTGGAACGACAACTGGTGGCCCCCTGAGTTAGGAACGATACCTTCTCCTGCCATAGAGATAAAAAACCTCGGGGTATGGCTGGACCCTACTTTGAGTTTCATTTGCCAAACTAAGAGGGTGGCTGCCTCCTGTTTTGGCATACTTAGGGGTATCAGGCCGGTGCTCAAATTTTTTGATGCCCCCACTAGACAGCTGGTAGTCCAGGCTTCGATCCTATCCAGGATAGACTATGCCAGTGTCTTACTTGCAGGTGCGAACAAGTCAGAACTCATGCGGCTGCAACGTGTGCAGAACGCGGCCGCAAGAGCGGTTCTGGGATTGCCCCGCCGTTGCTCGACGTCTAGAGCATTGCAATCGCTCCATTGGCTGCCTGTCGCTCGTCGGATCGAGTTTAAGGTGCTTTGCCTAGCTTTTAAAATTTTGAAAGGTATGGCTCCACCGATTTTGACGAATTTACTGACCCCTTATGTCCCTTCTCGATCCTTGAGATCGATGGGTCAGAATTTGTCTGTTGTTCCACGTTTTCTGCTGTGCAGGATGGGTGGCCGCTCCTTCAGGGTAGTGGCGGCCAAACTGTGGAACTCTCTTCCCAGTGAAATCCGAGCTATGGAGGATTTACTGCAATTCAGACGTGCCATCAAAACTTTTCTGTTTTAACTTATGTTCCTGATTTTACTGAATGCGCTGTGTGATGTTGTGTTGACCTTTCTTGGCGCCAGGACGCCCCTTTGCTGGGGCAGCTGTGCGCGGTATAAAAGCCAATAACATAACATAACATCATAAATTCATGAAGCCTGTTTATTTCTTCAAACAAGGATAAGAAGAGGAGAGTTATTTTCATACTCAACTTCAGAATTACTGCTGCTGTATTTGTTTATACTATCTTTAAAGAATGTTTTTGTTAAGTATTTAGATTGTCACAGAATGCCTCGACAGGAGTCAGGGAAGTTCTCATTTCATCTGGGGGCGACTAATCATTCAGGATATCAAAAACCAATTTTGATTTGCTTCTAAGATTTTTTTTGCCTATTAAGAGGACTTTGCATGAGCAGTTTTGCCTTTATATTCCTCAAGCTCAATTTTAAATGTGATTTTGCTCTCTTCATCATCCCTTTCCCGCCAGTGTCTACGCAATGCAGGTTTTGCCTCCTTTAACTCTGGCTTGTCCCAGGGCACTGGTCTGGTGCGGTTTTTAACACGATGTTGGATTTGAGCGGTGTGGTTCACTAGAAAGTCTAAGCCACAGAGTGTATTATTTATTTTTTGAGAGAATGTCTTCAATTGATGGGAAGAGGGGGAGGGGTTTGAAAGTGTTGATAACACTGGCTCTGTATTAATGTATCGCCATGTGTGTATGGTTTCACTTCCTGCTTGTGGATCAAGCTAGAAAAATCTACCGAAATACAAATGCTGATCAAATACTGATTGGACTGTATGCAAGAAAGGATGATTATATTCAGTCAATTCGAATTATACGCCCAGATCAGATCTAAGGGATTTCATTTTTTGTGATCTGAGCCTGTAATGTGTTGGTGTAAATTCAACATCATTAAATCAGCAAATTCATTATCTTTAGGGACCGAGTTGTCGTCATCAATTCGAAACTTGAGAAAGGAAAGCAGATCTACCCCTTCAGTTTGAGTAATTTGTAAAAGAGATGTGTGAATCTACTGGTGAATAATTGCTGCTATCTCACTCCTTCATCTGAGCGTGTCCTCTTTTGGTTATCTTCGGGTATGGCTTCTGGAGATCTGGAGTAGATTCCTCAGACAACCAGGTTTCAGTTAAGAACAGGATATCCAGCTTAGGAGATTCTAATAATTTGAGTATTTCCACCTTATCTTTGCCTAGGGAGGGTGGGTTTAGTAAAGCCGCTTTTAACAACTCCTCAATCTGAGGATGTAGAAGAGTCTTATTGTTTGTTGGTCCGGAGTGAGGGCTGTTGAGTGCCAGATTACTCTATATGCGTGGCTGGCATACACGCCATTTGCCTCTAAAAACGAGACAAACATGGGGGAGATTCTAAAATCTGTGTACCTGAAAGACTTTAGATCTTATGCAGAATATGAGAAATATTGAGTATACTACCGGACT
Source organism: Lissotriton vulgaris (assembly GCF_964263255.1). Taxonomy (NCBI): domain Eukaryota; kingdom Metazoa; phylum Chordata; class Amphibia; order Caudata; family Salamandridae; genus Lissotriton; species Lissotriton vulgaris. The sequence continues at coordinate 122,814 of NW_028254578.1, forward strand.
TCTGGTCCCAGCGGTGGCGGCCAGGTGTGCCTGGGAGCAGACAGGCTAGTCTTTGGCAAAATGCTTGCAACACACACGCCAAATGTTTGCAACAAACACGCACACAAAACAAATTGCTCTTTAAAAAGTCCATTCAATTATGTACTCACAGATGTGACATAAACTCCAACTCTCACTTGTACAGCCTCACACCTCATTTATAAATAGATTAATGTAACAAACCAGATATCTCTTAACCACATCTTCAATGTTACACAATTACACAGGTATTGTGCTCTGCAGTGCACACACACACACGTGAAACACTATTCATCCCCAGGCACAAAGACCTACACTCTGAAAATAAGTAATCAGACGGATCAGTCGTTTACATGCTCATATATAATGTATCCTCCCAAGACGACCAATCACAAACAAACACATACACACCGTCTCGCACACACAAATCCCTTCCATACATTTTGTAGTGAAAGGTTAGGCTTCGTCCAAGCCATTCACGGGCATCAACTACTCCGAGATACCTACTCACAGGGTGGGCACAGATCTGCACAATCACATGTAACACCTCAAAATGCTCTAACACCTTTCTCAAGTAAAGCTTCAGCAAGTGAGATTACATAGCTGGTGAACAAATGGGGCGAGATTGAGGACCCACGAGTCACTCTGAAATTGCATGCAATATGTTGGAAGAAAAGTTGCCCAATCTGGCGATACATGTTCAGCCTGTAAAGAATAATATGAACCTCTTTAGGGCCTAGCACCCGATGCCCAAAGTCTCAACATGGTTCACCAAGTTGGAGTACTCAACTGTGTGAAGACAGCAGAGAGATCTAATGAGAACAAAGCGTCGGCTCCTGCTCCCATTTCAGCTCATCCATAATATGGAGAAGCACTGTCTCTGTATTGTGTGATGGCCAAAATCATGCCCTAGTGTCCTTGAGAAAGTGGTTTTGCTACAAACCTTTCCACCAGCTAAGAGCAAAAGAAAGTAACAATATCGGCAATAACTTTTTTTAAACCAAGGAATCTGCTCCTGGCTTCCAGAACAAGGGATTCGCTGTGGTGTCTTTAAGAGCGTCAGGAACCATACCATTAACAACTAAGTGGTGAGTAATGGCAGAGGTACTGGTCCAACTAAGAGATTCAGTTGTTTGAAATTTGTTACAGGATTGACGTTGTTCAGCTGGCCAGATCTAGTCACCCCAAAAGGAAGTTGCAGAAGTCTCAGGGTATAAAGTGGAGAGCTCCCTGTGTCAAATAATACTAGGTGCTGAAGTGGTTTCTACCAGGGGGAAGGTACGTGAATCAAAGTTCAAAGTTCAAAAAGTACTTTATTCGGTTCAAAAACAATAACCATAAAAGCATCAATATGAAATTAACAATTTACACAGGTCCATTTAAAAATAACAAGTTCATTATATTACATTAAAACCAATAGATTTCCGTAATTTAAATACATGTTTAAAAAAGCTTAAAAGTACAACAACGGTTAAAACTGTGTCCATTCTCTGACATTCTAAAAAAGCTGGGCGACATCTGTTTAGATTCATTTCTTTAAGAAATTTTATACCATGCCTGTGAGGCATGGTATAAAATTTACAAAAAAATAAAATATGGGTATCAGATTGGGGTGAGGAATCATCACACGGGCAAGTAGGTAAATAACCATAAATTCATTTCTGGGAAGGACAAGTGTCTAAAAACAATATTTAATCTAAAACGGGTCAAGAGGAATCGATCATAATTAGACATCAGCAGGGTTAAGTAAGGCTGTACTTTAACACCAGTTAATAATAAGTTGTGCGAGGTAACTGACTTTTTGCTCATTTCCACTCGCCTTCTCTTGTCTTCAAGGTATTCCAAACTCAGTTTGTTCAACAATGTTCTGGGTATGTTTCCCAATGAAGGTGGGTCCTCGTAGTATTTTCGGCATCCAATTTCGATCATGAAACGTTTGACATAATCTAGCCAATCAAAACTACCCACATTTTCCGTTTTTAGTACATCCTGTAACATAGCCCAATTCACTACACATTCATTAGTTGTGCATACCCTGTGCCACAAAAGAATGGGCTGTATTCTAATTAGATCTGAAATATGGGGTTGACCCAGTTCAGTGTGACAAATGTAAGTCGAAACACTCTGTGGTACTGTTAGGACATCCCTCAAGAATTTATTTTCGACTATTTGTAGTGGTTCTATATTAGAATACCCCCAAAGTCCCGCACCGTACAAGGCTACCGATGTGCATGTGGCGTTGTATATAGTCAAGATTTCTCTTATTGGTTTGTTACCCAACTTTTTTATAAAAGTCTTTACGGCCATTATTGTTTTTTGGAACAGAAGAGTTCTGGCCTTTACAGCACTTGTCCATCCCCCAGAATCATGGAACAAAATACCAAGGTAAGGGAAAGTGGTGGTGTTTTCCAAAGGAACGTTGTTTATGAACATTCTTTTCATCTGTTTCCCAGATCTTGTGCCACAGTTCATGGAGTAGGTTTTGCTACAATTGATTTTCAGATCTAAGCTCAACATGAACTTCTCAAAGGATATTAACAATTTTTGTAGGGCCAAGGTAGTACGAGCCATTAAGACTGCATCGTCCGCATACAGGAGTGCAGGGATCGGCCTCCTTCGTACCCTAGGCATATCCCTGCACTCCTGCAGGAGACGATGCTCAAGTCCATTTATGTAGAGCAGAAACAGGAAGGGGGCCAGAACACACCCCTGGCGTACTCCGCGTCCCACTCCAAATTTTCTGGTACATTCTCCCCCTCTGCCATATCGGACTGAAGCTGTGGCTCCTGAGTATAATTCACGCAGAAAGCGGATGATGGAATCTTCCACGCCCAGCCCTTTCAAAATTTCCCACAATTTAGTATGTGACACACAATCAAATGCCGACGACAGGTCGACAAATGTAAGATATAACCGTTCCCCTTTTACCCTAGTATACTTTTGCTGAACAATCATTAAATTTAAACATTGTTCAACAGTTCCCATACCCTTCTGGAATCCATACTGTAGGTCACTCATTATTTCATTTTCCTCTGCCCAATTCTGGAGTCTAGCCAGGATGATTCTTCCAAGGATTTTTACGGATGAATCAAGGAGGGAGATTGGCCTATAACAAGCACAGTTTTGTCTGTCTCCCTTCTTGTATATCGGTACGATAACCGAGGTAAACCAGGATGGATTTAAACCCTTAGCAAGTGCGGCATCAAAAAGCTGTACCAACATAGGGCCCCAGATCTCATTGTTTGCTTTATATAGATCTGCTGGGATCCCATCGGGGCCAGCAGCCTTGCCTCCCTTCGTAGCTTTCAGACCCATCATGACTTCCTCCAGAGTTATCACCAGTTTTTCATCCCCCAATCCACCATTACCCATTTTAAAAGTGTCTATAGTGTGAGGATCATCTTGGGACCTATAGAGAGTAATCGCTATCTCCATGCGAGCCTTATAATTATCAAAGAGGAAAGGGGTGTTGACGGCCCTCCAAAATGCAGATGCATCCTTCGACTGTGCGGCCTCGCAAAGGGCTTCTAGGGCCTCCTTTTTTATAGCATTTTTTCTATTTTTTAAGGCCTCATTATATGTTTTCCTCAACCCTCTTATTACTAGCGGTTCTCGAGGTGACCTGTGAATAGCGTGTTTCAAGTCAGTTAGTGCCCTTGTGCAAGCGTTTTCGAACCAGCTTTTAGTGCCCTTAGTCCTTTTCTTTGCCTCCACCCACAGGCTGTTTTTAATTTCAGAAGCTATTCTGTTAAAATGCTCTAATATCTGGTCACAATGAGACGTCTCCCCTAGGCAAATAGTGAAACTATCTGAGCAAACATTCAGTAGCTTCGCGAGGAACATTTCTGACGCGACCTTGCCCCATTTTAGGGTATACCCGTTCTGCCTCCCCAGAGTCACATCAGGAACAGTACATGAAGAAAGCATGTCTTCATGATATTCAAGGAAAGGGTTTTCAACCTTTGACCTATTAATCCTGTGGCTATAACTATTTGAAGTAAGAATAAAAACAATAGTGGACGATGCACCTCTACCAATGAACGTAGGCCCAAAGGAAGTGGGTTTTTGAGCTATTTCATTTGCATAACCCAGGTCGTACATGAACACTAATTCATTGAGTAGGTCCCCAATCAAGGAGTGGTCAAAGTGTGTTAGATTGATATCCTGTTCTAGCATTAGGCCACAAATCCCCTGTTTTATCTTTGAGCAGAGTGGACAGTTAAAATCCCCTCCCCATAAAATTATCAGTTCCCTGTTGCTCTTGTCTATTTCATGTTGTATATCTTCCCTGAGCATTTTTAAAGTGTTGGGAATTTCATCTTTGAAAATATTATTATAAAAATGTATAACGACAACATGATTCCCTTCTTAGTGCTTAGGTTTATTACTTGGTAGTAACTAGATTTAGGGATAAAATGTACTTTCTCATACTTAAGCTGGTTTGAGAGGAATATAATTAAACCTCCCTTTGCACGTCCGTGTTGTAATCCACGGCCGGAGTAAAAAAGCTTCTATAGCCGCTTATGTATACTGGGTCAGTAGACCAGGTTTCTTGGAGAGCCAGAATGTCTCGCCCATTTGTGACAGTCTCCCAGGATGGGTTATTAATCTTACTCCTTAATCCTGCCACGTTCCAAAATAGGAGTGTACAGGATTCCCTATTCTCATTTACTTCAACATCTCCCAAAGAGATATTGCCCAAAGCCTTTTTACATGAGGAACTTACTCCTCCACGATTATCACCCGCATTTAACTCTAAGGTGCTCGGGGATTTACAAGGATCCTCTTCAATGTCACCATGGTCCATTTTTGGGACCAATTCTGGTTGCAAGGTAACCTTACAGGCCTCCCCTGGCGTATGTTCTTTTAGGTTCCCCTTGAAATCAGTGTCATCACCTGCTCTTAATATATTGGTCTGGCGAGTATCCTACTTGTGTCAATCGACATATTCAAGGCCTGAAAAGGCGTCAAATCGATTATGGGTTGGTATATTATAAGCAGGTAAGGCAAAACCTCTATTGTCCCAAAAATAATTATTTCCAAAATTCGGTCCAGGAGTTGATGGATAGAAATGCCTAGGATGGAAATGAAAAGATCTCCGAGTTTGGGAAAAACGGGTCTGACATATTGGTTAAAGCCAGACCAATTTACAGGCTGCCTTACAGCGTCCCTATTTTTAGAGTGTTGCCCTGGGAAATAAGGGTAGAAGTAGCTGAGATAGTGAGTAGTAATAGAATCGCTGCTTCTAGAATCATACCAATCCCCAATATGCCTGACAGCTCTATGATCTTTACAATTTACAATAATTACATCCCCTTTCTTATCTTTAGTTCGTGGGCCCACGCAGGTCGAACGCCTCACATTCAAAATGTCCCCATTAATATGGGCAGGCAAGGGCCTATTATTGCGTAGCCAAAGGGTCACTTTGTTTCTTAAAGCTCGATGATCTTCCCTGGTGCCCATGGGGAGCTCGGGGACACCTGCCATGACTATTGCATAAGGGGCAGCTTCTGGTGGTAAATCAACTATTCTATGTAAATGCCAATTTCTGTTATGAAAATTCCCTGTCCCGTTCTCCTTAATAGCATTATCGTGCGAAGGCTCTGCCCTTTCTTCCACGATCAAATTTCCCCCCCTTGGTCGCCTGCTTTACTTATGGTTTGAATTTCAGGGACAGGCTTCTTTTTCAACAAAGGGGGTGGCAAACGTTTTTTCAAGGGAGGACCGGTTGCTTTTATCCCGCCTTGATCTGATTTTGTAGAGGGAGTGGGACATGGTGGAACTTGTTTGGTTGCTCTCATCGTTGTAGCAGATGAACCTCTAGATTTTATGATATTTACCCCCTTGGCCAGATCTACTAGTAAAAGAGTTTTTTTTTCTACTTTCTTATCGATCTGGTCTAGTTGAGAGTTACACAGGTTAATTTTTTCTAACAGAGGCTGTATTAGTGATTTTACCAAACTTTCAATTTTTGCTAAGAGGCCGCCCTCGCTAGAGGAACAACAATGAGTTATCATTTGAGGGACAATAGGAGGAGTCAGTGAAGTAACCGCATCAACCAATGTTAAAGTAGAGCTCCTCTTCTGTAATTTGGCTTCCCGGGTCTTCAATGTTCAAGTTCAAGTTCAGAGATTTAAATAGCGCACTACTCACCCAGAGGGTCTCAAGGCGCTTGAGGGAGGGGTGTGCTTTATTTATCGAATATCCAAGTTTTTAGTTGCTTTCTGAAGGCGAGGTGGTTTTGTGTAAGGCGGAGGTGGGTGGGGAGAGAATTCCAGGTTTTGGCCGCTAGGTAGGAGAAGGATCTTCCCCCCATGGTGGATTTATGAATGCGCGGAATGGCGGCGAGGGCTTGATTGGACGATCGTAGTTGGCGGGAGGGGGTGTAGAAGGACAGTCGCGTGTTGAGGCATTCGGGTCCTTGGTCGTAGAGGGCTTTGTGTGCGTGGGTGAGGAGGCAAACATTATTCTCTTGTTGACGGGGAGCCAATGAAGGTCTTTCAGGTGGTCGGAAATGTGAGCTTGCCGAGGGATGTCCAATATGAGTCTGGCTGAGGCGTTTTGGATGCGTTGGAGCTTCTTCTTCAGTTTGCTGTTATTCCGGCGTAAAGGGTGTTTTCGTAGTCCAGTTGGCTAGTGACCAGTGTGTGGGTGACCGTCTTTCTTGTTTCGGTGGGGATCCAACGGAAGATTTTTTTTGTGCATGCAGAGGATGTTGAAGCAAGATGATGAGACGGCGTTGGCTTGTCTGGTCATCGAGAGGGCGGAGTCCAGGATGAAGCCCAGGTTACGTGCATGATCAGTAGGTTTGGGTGCGGTTCCCAGGGCTGGTGGCCACCAGGAGTCGTCACAGGCAGAGGGGGATGAGCCTCAGATGAGGACTTCCGTTTTGTCGGAGTTTAGTTTAAGACGGCTGTTCTTCATCCACTCAGCTACTTCTTTCATTCCTTCGTGTAAGTTGGTTTTGGCGGTGTATGGGTCTTTGGTGAGGGAGAGGATCAGCTGGGTGTCGTCAGCGTAGGAGATGATGTTGAGGTTGTGTTGGCGGGCGATGGATGCGAGGGGACTCATGTATACGTTGAAGAGGGTGGGACTGAGTGATGATCCTTGTGGTACGCCGCAGATGACTTCAGTGGCCTCTGATTTAAAAGGGGGGAGGCGGACTCTTTGGGTTCTTCCAACGAGGAACGAGAAGATCCAGTCCAATGCTTTCCCTTGTATTCCGATGTTGCTGAGGCGTTGAATGAGGGTGTTATGACAGACTGTGTCGAAGGCTGCGGAGAGGTCGAGTAGGATGAGGGCGGCTGTTTCTCCTTTGTACAGTAGAGTTCGAATGTCGTCTGTTGCTGCGATGAGGGCGGTTTCGGTGCTGTGTTTGGCTCGGAAGCCGGACTGTGAGGGGTCGAGGGATTTGTTGGATTCTAGGAAGGCGGCAAGTTGACTGTTGACGGCTTTCTCAATGACTTTGGCAGGGAATGGGAGGAGCGCGATGGGGCGGTAGTTCTTAAGTTCAGTGGGGTCTGCTATGGGTTTCTTCAGAAGGGCGCTGAGTTCGGCATGTTTCCAGCTTTCCAGGAAGGTAGCGGAGTTGAAGGAACAGTTGATGACAACCCCATCTTTTTTTTGTAATTTTAGTTTTGAGTGGTGACGTGTGGTTTATATTGGGAGAAGATACAGCGGAGAATCTAGGGGAATTTGATAACCCTTCGTCATCATAACTATTGTAAGGACACGAGAGGGATACTCGCGTACTAATAGGAGTACTCAGCAGGGAAACCTCAGTGCTAGAATATTCTGATGCTTCCCCTTTATCCTCCCTACCTCCAGTGTTTGATATCCCGGTGTCTTCTACAATAGTATGTATTTGGGTTAGCGTTGGTACTATCCCTATGTGCCCCAAAGAGGATCGTTTATCTGTCATGGAGTCCAGAGGAGGACTTCTTTTGTTGTTAGATATATATGCTTTTTGATTGTGCTTCCCCCTTCATCTTGATTTTGCTTTTTTAAATATTCTAGCCAAACGTGTGGGAGGAGTAGGATGTTCTATTCCCACAATATCTGGCCGATCATCAAGTCTTTCAGCATGCACCTGGGCTATGGCCGTCACAATTTTCCCAGGGGCAATAGGGGGGTTGTTGGGCATGGGTGTATCCGCCACAACTATTGACGCCTCATCCTGAATCAATGTGAGACTCCCCTGGCCTAAGGAGGCCCTTCTATCACTATTGATCTGGGTTACCTTCTTAATCAGATAATTATCCATGGGACCTAACCCAGGAGCAATTTTGTCGCTTTTGTCTATTTTCTCCTTAGACATCATACCAGCTTAGTTCCACACACAATCTAAAAAGGTTATTGAAAGAAAACAGGCCTGGAGGGATCAGCGATCATTACCTAAAACAAATATATAGAATGGGAGCTCACAGAAAGTACCTGCGTATACATTTTCCCTTCAGGACCAAAGTCTATGGCCCAGTCCAGTCTCCTCAGGCATCTGAGAACCCGCCCTTTGCCCGGGCTTAGCCCGGCGCCGCCCCGCGTGCTCCCGCGACTCTGGAAATGAGTCTCCAATTTAAGCACCTCCTGGTGCTATGTCCGTTGACGCGACTTCCGGTCGCAGGGGGTGATGGGGATTGTAGTTTCTGCCCCCCTCACGCTCTCCCCCACTCGGCGGCCGCACCCCAGGTCTCACAAGTGGGGCGGCGGAGGGAGAGCGGAAACCGGAGCACGGAGCTAGGTGTTAGCAACCTGGCTGGTAGAATGGCTGGCTGAGTGGCTACAGCAGGTAGGTAGCACAAATTCCAAAGCGTCCCCGCTCTGCCGCAAATGAGTCTCCAATTTAAACGCCTCCTGGCGCTATGTCCGTTGACGCGACTTCCGGTCGCAGGGGGTGATGGGGAATGTAGTTTCTGCCCCCCTCACGCTCTCCCCCACTCGGCGGCCGCACCCCAGGTCTCACAAGTGGGGCGGCGGAGGGAGAGCGGAAACCGGAGCACGGAGCTAGGTGTTAGCAAGCTGGCTGGTAGAATGGCTGACTGAGTGGCTACAGCAGGTAGGTAGCACAAATTCCAAAGCGTCCCCGCTCTGCCGCAAATGAGTCTCCAATTTAAACACCTCCTGGCGCTATGTCCGTTGACGCGACTTCCGGTCGCAGGGGGTGATGGGGATTGTAGTTTTTGCCCCCCTCACGCTCTCCCCCACTCGGCGGCCGCACCCCAGGTCTCACAAGTGCGGCAGCGGAGGGAGAGCGGAAACCGGAGCTCGGAGCTAGGTGTTAGCAAGCTGGCTGGTAGAATGGCTGGCAGAGTGGCTACAGCAGGTAGGTAGCACAAATTCCAAAGCGTTCCGGCTCTGCCGCAAATGAGTCTCCAATTTAAACGCCTCCTGGCGCTATGTCTGTTGACGCGACTTCCGGTCGCAGGGGGTGATGGGGATTGTAGTTTTTGCCCCCCTCACGCTCTCCCCCACTCGGCGGCCGCACCCCAGGTCTCACAAGTGCGGCGGCGGAGGGAGAGCGGAAACCGGAGCTCAGAGCTAGGTGTTAGCAAGCTGGCTGGTAGAATGGCTGGCAGAGTGGCTACAGCAGGTAGGTAGCACAAATTCCAAAGCGTTCCCGCTCTGCCGCAAATGAGTCTCCAATTTAAACGCCTCCTGGCGCTATGTCCGTTGACGCGACTTTCGGTCGCAGGGGGTGATGGGGATTGTAGTTTTTGCCCCCCTCACGCTCTCCCCCATTCGGCGGCCGCACCCCAGGACTCACAAGTGCGGCGGCGGAGGGAGAGCGGAAACCGGAGCACCAGCGCGGGGACACGCCGGTGCGCGTAACTCAGCGCTCTACAAATGCCCCTATTATTATTATTATTATTATTAGCAAGCTGGCTGGTAGATTGGCTGGCAGAGTGGCTACAGCAGGTAGGTAGCACAAATTCCAAAGCGTCCCCGCTCTGCCGCAAATGAGTCTCCAATTTAAACGCCTCCTGGCGCTATGTCCGTTGACGCAACTTCCGGTCGCAGGGGGTGATGGGGATTGTAGTTTTCGCCCCCCTCACGCTCTCCCCCACTCGGCGGCCGCACCCCAGGTCTCACAAGTGCGGCGGCGGTGGGAGAGCGGAAACGGAGCACGGAGCTGAATGGGGAGAGAGTTCCAGGCTTCTGGGGCGGTTTTACTGAAAGTTCTGTCACCATTTCTGACTGTCCGAACTCTGGGTACAAAGAGAAAGGCCTTGCTGGAGGAGCGTAGCCCTCTGACTGGGACATGGGCCTTGAGCTTGTGTTCAAGATAGACAGGTCCATGACCATTTACAGATTTATGGACTAGGTAGCATAATTTAAACTTTATGGGCTTTTGTTAAGGTAGCCAGTGCAAAGTCTGGAGGCAGGGAGCTGAGGGGGTATGAGGGGGTAGATCAAGTACTAGCCTAGCTGCAGTGTTTTGAAGGACCTGCAGTCGATTCAGTAGTGTTAAGTTGCTGGCTGATAAAAGAGCATTTCCGTAGTCCATCCGGTTAACAATTAGTCCTTGGACTAAGGGCATACGTGCTGAAAGTGGGATCCATTTGAAGATTTTCCTCAAACTACGCATCAGACCGTAGCTGTTGCCCACGGTTTTTCTGATGTGTTCAGACATGGTTAGCTTATCATCTATGATTACGCCAAGATTCCTGACAGAGGTCTTGGGAGCAGGGCAGGGACCGAGGGAGGCTGGCCACCAGTCTGGCAACCGGATTTTGTTGGCTTTGCCGAACAGCATGACCTAGTCTTTCCTGCGTTCATCATAAGGTAATTCCTAGTCATCCATTCCTGTATGCTGAACATACAGTTTTTAAACCTCATTTTGCATCATCAGGGTTTTGATTGATGGTGATGAGGATTTGAGTATCGTCGGCATAAGATACGGTTCCAAAACCATGTGCTCTGATGATCTTTGCAAGAGGGGAGACATATAGATTAAAAAGGGTCAGGCTCAGTATGGATCCCTGTGGTACACCCTTGTCACTTTTATAGAAAATGGAAGAGTGGGAGCCTATCTGGACCTTGGACCGCCTGTTGCCGAGATAGCTTGTCAGCCACTGAAGTGCGGTGCCTTCGACACCAACCTCCGCAAGGCGCTCTAACAGAACCCGATGCGAGATGGTGTCGAAGGCCGCAGAGAGGTCCAGCAGGATCAATATAGTTTCGAGTCTAAAGACAATCCTATATTGTCCACGACCTCAAGCAGGGCCGTTTCAGTGCTGTGGAATGCCCTGAAACCTGATTGGGAAGGATCAAGGAGTTTGTTGGACTCCAGGTGGGTGACAAGCTGTTTATTTATAAGGGCCTCCATGATTTTTCCAAAGAGTGGTAGAAGGGAGATTGGTCGGTAGTTGACTAGTTGGTCCGGGTCAGCTGTAGGCTTTTTTAAAATAGGCCTGATTACTGCCTCCTTCCAGTGCTTAGGGATGGAACAGTGGAGTAGGGATTGATTGAAAATGTTAGTTAGAATGGGGATTAGTGCTTGGGAGATTTTGGATATAACTTGCGGAGAGGCAGGATCTCCCGGGGCCTCAGACTTCATTTTCAGTATGGTTTGATTCACCTCATTTTCTAAAAAGGGAGAAAACTCTCTTAGCATGACAGTATGATTGTTGGGGTCACTGAACCCATTGACATCTGGGGCAGTGGTCTGGTCTGTTGTCGTTGACTGGGGAAAGCGTTTATGAATGTCATTGACTTTCTAATGAAAGTAAGAGGCTACAGATTCCACTCAGTCCTTGGTGTCGGGGGGCATCTGCTGCGCTCTAGTGGATTAGTGAATTCCTTATCAATGTTAAAGAGTTCTCTTTGTAAGTTAGCTGCTGATGCGATCCTATTGCCTAGGTAAACTTCTTTTGCCTCAGCAATATCCTTCATATAATGCCGATGTGCGCTTTATATGTTACCCTGTCTTGGACATTTTTTGTGTGTCGCCATTTCCTTTCTGCCATCCTGGTAGAGTATTTTGTTTGCTTCAGCTCTGGCGTAAACCAAGGTGAATTATTTTTCAGAGGATTAGATTCTCGTAAGGGTGCTATTTCATCTAGTGCGAGGGTGATTGCAGATTCAAGTTTCATGGCAGCCAGGCTAGGGTTGGTGCTCTTAGAGATGGTATGAGGAGAGAAGTTGGTGGCAAAGGCAGCCAGGGTGATCTTATTCTAAGGCCTGCTCTTTTTCAGCTTGGTTGGGCGAGCAATGACAAGATGAAGTCATTGTAGGAGGCGACAAACAGATTCTCCGAGCTAGAGCAATAACCCCGCCACATAACTTAGTTGGGGAGAATAAATATAATATTTCAGTAAAGGAGGAGGACTTAGAGAAGAGGTCCTGAAGGAATAACATCAGGATCGAGGAGTATATATGCGCGAAGAAGGGGAAGACAAGTAAACATGTTAGAGAAATGTTGCATACAATCCTCAAACAAAGACCCTGTACAAAGTGAAGTAGTGTGGCTCACTGGTTAGAGGCGGCAGACCCGAGAGCAGAGGATGGCCCGGGACCAGGGTTCCATTCCCGGTGTGGCAGATTTCTGGACCAGGGTCAGCGGACTCGATAATTCTCTCGCCTCGGTGCCCACTCTGATCAGCGATCACACTCGGCAACTCTGGGCATTAGCTTGCCTCATCTTCACTAACGGCCCCACCAGACCGCCGGGGATACCTGGTCTCACCCTGGAGATACCCATTAAGGGACAATCTCTCAGGGAAGCCAGGAAGGGTTTCGCAGCGGTCGAAGCGCCTTGGGACCCTACGGGTAAGTAGTGCGCTATATAAATGCCAATACACATTTACAAAGGGCGAACACTTGTGTCAGTTACTACACTAATAGACCAAGCTCAGAGCTTGAAAGGAAAACCCCTTGTGAGTCACGTCATTCGTTGAACCTGTGCCACCATGGAATCGTCCACAATGCTCAAAGTATTTCTTACAATCATCAATAGAATTGGAGCAGATCTGTAAAGATCGCTCAGTACTAAAGAAAGGTACCTATCCTCAATGAGCTTCCATTCTCCTTCTTGAGTGGGTGCAGTATTAGTTGTACGTAGGGTGGGAAAATCCTCGCCTCTATGACATTAATAGAGTTTAATGTTATTTCATGACAGCTCGAAAATATGGTTATGTTATATTACCACAACTTGTAAAGTGCAACAGCTGCCCCAGCGAAGGGGCGTCCCGGCGTTGACAGCAGAGCAACTGACATGTAAGGGTGGGACTGAGGGAAGGACTGTGGTGCAGGGAAAAGGTGAGTTTTAATAGCCTTCCTGAATTCTAGATAGTTGTTAAGGCAACGGATATGTGCTGGAAGAGCATTCGAGAGGAGGGCTGCTCTGCTGCGAAAAGAGCGGCCTCCAGCGCAGACTTTCTCTGTTCGGGGGACCACTCCCAGGTGTTGACTCTGTGAGCGAAGACGGCGTGAGGAAACATAAGGCAAGAGGAGGCTGGCCAAGATGTTAGGGGAAGCCAGTTTCAAGGCTTTTTAAGGCAATACATAAAGCCTTGAATTCAAATCGCCTGGTTTCAGGCAACCAGTGAGGGCGCCGGAGGGCGTTGGAAACCGGGCAGGACTGCTCAGATCTAGCAGGGTCCTTGCTGCTGCGTTCTGTGCCCTTTATAGCATCAGAATTTCAGCCTTATTGGACCCTAGATACAGAGAGCAGGCATAGTCCAGTCTTGACATTACAGATGCCTGAATGATGATCTGTCGTGTGGGTGGATCGAAGAAATCCAATGGGGGTCGAAGTCCCCGAAGTAATTCAAAGAAGGGTCCTACCACTTTTTTAGTTTGGGCTCGGAAGTTGAGAGATGAGTCTATCCACACCCCTAGATTTTTCACAACCTGCTTGGGGGGTATGGGGGCACTACCAAGGCTTGCGGGCCACCAGCGTACACTTCACTGACCATGGCCTTGCCCACCAGCAGTACCTCCGACTTGCTGGCATTCAGCTGGAGACAGTTGGTGGTCATCCATTCGGAAACTGCTGCTAGGTCGCCCTGAAACTTGCGGGCGTCCCGCTCAGTGTTATTCCAGAGCGCCACCACCAACTGTGTATCGTCGGCATAGGAGACCATGGTCAGTCCTCTGCTTTTAGCTATTGCCTCCAGGGGTTGGACGTAAAGATTAAATATCAGAGGGCTGAGGAGGAACCCTGTGGCACCCCTTGTTTGATGGGGTGTTTATCTGAGGCGTATGGAGGGACTGTTACCACGAACAACCTCTCATGAAGAAAAGAGGAAAGCCAGTCCAGTGCCGGATCAGTGATTCCTGCCTCCTCCAGGTGGCACAGCAGTATGGCATGGGACACAGTGTCAAACGCGGCGCTTCGATCCAGCAGGATCAGTGCTGATGTTTTACCGGCGTCTAGTGCGGACCAGAGATGTTCTGTCACAGCCAGCAGAGCAGACTCCAGGCTCTGACCTGGTCGGAAGCCGTTCTGGGAGGGGTCCAGCATGTTATTCCTGGTCAGAAAGTCAGATAGGAGGGAGTTAACATAGGCCTCAGTGATCTTTGTCGCGCAGGGGAGCAAGGAAATAGGACGATAGTTCTCTGGCTTGGCAGGGTCGAGGGAAGGTTTTTTAAGCAGGGGTATCACTTTGGCCTGTTTCCATGCCCTGGGCACAGTGGCCGTCGCAAGTGATCCGTTTATCACCTGACCCATGGAGGATAAGATAGCAGGAAGCACTTTCCTGAATTGGTCTGGTTTGAGCAGGTCTGCTGGAGATCCAGACTTGACTTTATTACACAGTGTTCGCAGCTGGTTGGCGGGGATAGGCGGAAGGATGTCTAAGGTATTCGCCTTTTGAGGGCGCCTTGCCGCTTGCTCGCTACTATGTGTTGTTGAGAAGGACCTACAGATGTTTTCCACCTTCCTAACGAAGAAGGTGGCAAGGTCCTCACACTGCTCATTGGACTTGATGGTTGGCTCAGCGGCAGTCCGCTGGGATTGAAGGATAGAGAGTATTGAGAACACGCTCTTTGCGGATTTTATTGGTGTAAAATGCCACTCGGGCCAACTGAATGGCCTTGTGGTACCTCTTAATCGTTGCTCGGTAAAAGCCCTTCGCGGCGGGATTGAAATCCCTTCTCCATATACGCTCCAGCCGCTTGCAGCTTTTGCGCATATTGTCCAAGTCACCTTTGTACCATGGTCTAGATTTAGATTTGTGGTTAATAGACTGTTTCTCAGGGATTAGGCTGTCTAACGGAAACCTGATCCAGTCGGAGAATACCCTGTATGCCTTGCTGGCGTCAACAAGCAGCCTCGGGAAGGTAACCGAGAGGCATGCGTCGTATTGTTCCCAGTTCAATTTGTACCATGGATGTTTGAGGGAGACCGAGCGATCCGTACTCCGTACCGGTGTTATACCCTGGAGTGACATACGGATTAGGTAGTGGTCTGACCATCCCATGGGGATGGGCGTGTGCACTGTAAGTGAGGGTATATTTGTGAAGACTGGTTCTAACAGGTGGCCAGCAATGTGCGTCGGACCCGATACCAATTGCACAAGCTGACAAGCCGCGAGATCGGCTACAAAGTTAGCTATGTCTGTGTCATCATAATTACCCAGATAGAGGTTCAAATCCCCAGAGACGGTAAAGTTAGCGGGGTTAACTGCTAATACAGTGACCGTCTCCATGAGGGCAGTCCTAAAGTGAGTGGATGGCCCAGGGGGGGTATACCAGGAGCCCTGACATCGTGTTGTTGGGGCTCAGTGAGATCTTAAAGTGTGCACATTCGCATCCAGTGACGACCTGTTTTACAAAAGTACACGCGTAGCAAGATTTAAAAATAATTGCGATGCCCCCACCTCTGGACTCCCTATTTAAAGTAAGGATGCAGTAGCCAGAAGGAAGTGCAAGGCCTGGCTCGGCTATCATGGCATCAGAGAGCCTCGTCTCGGTAAGGAAGAGCACGTCAGGGGAGGTGTCCTCTAATATGTCATGGATATCAGCGAAGTTTTTGGCTAAGGAGCGACAGTTCAGATTGAGGATGCTAAGATGCTTACTGGGATGGGGGAGGTAGCATCAGCATGGGATGGGGCTAGTACAGTAATGATGCCGCATTGTATACAGCAGAAAGGGCGGTCCCCATAGGACTGTCTACAATTGCTCACCGAGTTCCTGATTTTTAGGAGGTCATTTAGAGCGTAGAAGAGCCTATCTCTAGTGGGGGAGGCAGCATGCCTGGCATCTGGCAACTAACTGGCACGGACGGGCGCAGACGGCCTTGCCTTTGGCGCACCCGCTGGGCGCTTCCGCGCCATTGGCCCCTTTTCACTGGGCTGATGCCGAGTTTTGAGCAACTAGATCGTCTACTCACCCAAAATGGCAGAGGATCACGGCACACCGGAAGTGGGTATCCAACACTTTCACACAAGCAGCCCGCTCATGGGAAGGGATTTCAAGTCTCAGATACGGTGAGTGCAGATAGGGAGAAAGCAGCGTGTACTTTGTGGAATTTGCATACGTTTTTAAAAGACAGATTGTTAGAAATGGGGGTCTCTAGTTGGCAGTGGCTGGCCACAGTCCAAGTAGGGACCCTTCTTCCTAAGTCAGAGTAAGGGGGCTACACCCTTTGATAAACCCTGCTGAACCCTGTGGTAACGTAGCACGAGCAGCTAGGCTTATCTCAGAGGCAGTGTGTAAAGCATTTATGATCATACGGAGTAACACAGTGAAGAACTCTACAAAGGGACATCACAAGTAGTTATAAAAAATAAGTATCTTTATATATAGACTTAACACAAGACCAATAATGGTAAAAAGCCACAATACTGAAAAATGGGGGTACTCTTGGAAAGCTGGAAAAAGAGTTCAAAGTGTTCAAATAGGGGTTCAGTTCAAAGCAGGGGTCTCTGCGACCCTTTTACTTACAAAGTACCTGGATTTCGTAGCAAAACAAGCAAAATGTCGCAAACAAGCTGTAGCGATGATTTTCCCCAAGCTTGGCCGGCAATGCGTTGAATCCTTGCCACAAGGGAGCATGATGCGCCGGTCTGCGGGTGCGTGCAGGACCAAGCGACAGACTTCTTCACGCTAGGCCAGCGATGCATTGAATCCTTGCCGCAAGGGAGGATGATGCGCTGATCCTGTTGTGTGCGCGATCTTGTTACGATGAAAGAAAATGGTGCCCCGCGAGGGAGCGACGATCCGGGTGCGATGCGAGGAAAATGGTGGACGTATGGCACCTGCTCTGCGATGTCGTGTTGCGATGACCTCGGTGCGACGATCCGGGGTTAGCGAGCCTTCAAAAAGCCTGCAAATGTGCAATGCGATGATCTCTGGGGTTAGCGAGCACTTTGTGGCCCGCAAGCGTGCGATGCGATGATCTTTGGTTTGCGAGCGCTCAGCGGCAGCAGCGCGATGATTTTTCTTACGCTCTTCAGCTGCGGCGGCTCGCAAACAGGCGTTAGCGACGATTTCAGCACTCTCTTCTCTGTAGTAGAACTAGAGGCCCTGGAACTCACAGGGGCCTCACCTGCAGATAGAAATTCTCGCTGGGAGGAATCAGGAGGCTGGTGGGGGAGTCAGATGGGTCTGTGACTCCAGCAGGAGGCTAGCTCTCTTCTAGCCCTTAGGTGATTGCTTAGTAAAATAAATGTATCTCAAAAGTCCTTTTCCCTCTTCTTCCAAGTCCAAGGGGAACTACTGCAGGCCAATCAAAGAAACAACACATAAGCACAAGGACTGTCCTCTCCTGCAGATTCCTTCAGTAACACGGACAGAGGTTCCTCTTGACATCCAGGAGCAATACCAAAACCAGGAGTTTGGGCACAG
Organism: Lissotriton vulgaris; assembly: GCF_964263255.1. Taxonomy (NCBI): domain Eukaryota; kingdom Metazoa; phylum Chordata; class Amphibia; order Caudata; family Salamandridae; genus Lissotriton; species Lissotriton vulgaris. Next base: position 140,619 of record NW_028254578.1, read on the forward strand.
ACATTTATACCCCAAAAGTCTATGTTCTCAAAAGTCTCTAGTCACTGAACCCAGCCAGAACCAGTTCTGCTCAGGCATGGAGCACTTTGTTTACCAGGCTGCATCCTTCTTTTCAGGAAGAGGGGGGTCTGCCATCAGACGCACAGTAGGAGGTGGGGCCAGCATTCACCTTGCCAGGCACAGCCCTATTCAGGTCAAAGAGCTACCCCTCCTCAGTACTCAATGCAGATTTCTCTATTCAACCCAGGTTTGACTCAGCCTGCCTTGCCCCTCTAAACTCAGGCAGTCAATACACATAACAGCAGAGCACACTGGAAGGTTTAGGCAAGAAAATACCTACTTTCTAAAAGTGGTATTTTCAAACACAGAATATTAAAACCAACTTTGCTAAAAGATGTGTTGGAAATGGGATTCCCAGTTGGCTGGGGTTTGCAACAAAGCAAAGCAGGAACCCCCTCTCCCAAGCAATGGGGGGAAGCTATCCTCCAGAAATAACCCCTTGGATGAATACCTTGACTTGAGGTCAATCAGGCCTTAGAAAAATACCCTAAGATAGACGAGACACTGAGCTGTATGCCCTTTTGCCTGGAGGAAGGACCCCAATAACGGCTCCCTCTTTGCTGAAAACAGCCCTCAGGTATTGAAAAAAACCAATCCAATACACTAAGAGCTTTCTCCCCTGCGCCCCTAATGTTCCATGGTTAGGGATCCCCACACAAACAAGAGTAATAAAAACTAGAAGCATCTCCAGATGGACAGGAGAAGGTGTGAACACTGTTGGGAGGCTGTTCACTTTCAGTGTTTTATTAAACCATGAGAACTTTGTTAGAAAGCAAGGGGAACCAAATTCCTTTTACATTCTACATGCAGCATCAGTATGTACATTAGACGGAACTGGACACCAGAAAGCAGAGAGCCCCCAACGCACAATTTGGTACATACATTACACCATATGGGCAATGGAAGGTATTTAACTCTATGGCTGTACAAGGGAATTCACACTCAGGCGCAGTTTCACAGGAGGCGCTCAGAGAAAAGTGGAGCACTGATATAGGTAAAGAAACAATTGACAAAGAATGGGACATCACATTAGAATACCCCAAAGAGGTATCCTGCAATGCCAAATTAAAACGTATTCAACACATGGTGTTACAAAGGGCCTAGCTTACACCGCACCGATTAAAAAAAGATGTACCCGGAGGTGGGAGATCGCTGTCCCCAATGCTTTGCTCAGACTGCTGATCTGCTACATATGTAATAGGATTGTCCTCGATTGGTCCCCTTCAGGGCAAATGTGATGAAGGTCTAAGGAACTGTTGCGAACATAATAGGGGGACACCCCGCAGAATACTGTATACTAGGACTGCGCTGTGAATGCAAGAAACAAACAGTGCAACCCGATGTGCGAACTTAGCCCTAATATTGGAAAAACCCTCAATTACTATGAGGAGGAAATCTGCATTGCCCCCTGCAGTGCTCACCTGGCATGGAGAAGTAGTGAGATGGGGAAGGGCCGAAAGCATGGCAATAAGGAGGGAGGAAACCAGGGGATTAAGAAAGACCCCTATTTCACTAGAATGGGACGCAGTGCGTGAACTCTTTATATCCTCTGAAGCTTCATTACATTCAGACGCTGTAATTTAGATACTCACCCACCAATACAAAACCTAGAAAACCAAAGCAGATCCCCCCCAGACTTTAACAAACCAGATACACGCACAGCTGTAAACCAATTAATTGGAAATATACATACGAACAGGGACTAAACCAATTATTTATCGGCTCATGAGAGGACATGAGGGAGTCTAGAGATGGGAGGGGTGGGAATGTTTATGTTGTAAGTTATAGAAAGGCGGGGTATGTTAAGTTGATGTAGAATGAATGAATATATCAGTGACACCAGCACTGCTACTACGAGTTAAAACACTGTCACTGCATCGTCTATGGTGGTAACACCTCTTTACAGAATATAAGTATGTTGTAATGATCGCCCTCCGATTAAAGTAGGAAACTCCTATATGTATTTTGTTACATATGATTCGCTGTCTCGCTGTATTGTTCAGCATAAAAATCAAGAAAATATGTTTTTTTCAAGCAGAGAAGCATGGGAACTTTTGATAGTACATTTGCGATGACGGTTGTCTGGCTGAAGAATGTTCTAAAAGAATCCCTCTCCTGCAGTACATAGCAACACATGATATGTGGTCTCAGAGAATCCTAGAGATGGAGGGGAGTATCATACATGCATCTTAAACAGGAAGCTGTTCATGCACACTGGAGTGTATGCCATCATTGAACATTTAAAGGGCTTTCTGCGAGCTGGATATTGTTCATATCACTGGAGTGTACAACGTAACAGAAGATTTAGAAGGATAAAAGGTTTACCGAGTTTTGTGTCAAGAACTATCAATTCTATTAACTATACGAAGGTGAGGATTATGCTTCTCAGTCTTTGCTGCAATATTCACAGCAGCCATTAACCACATGGCTGCTGGGCGTTTCCCCCCCCCTGTGCTGGAAAATGCCATTTTAGTGGCACCATGACAAGCTCAGCTCGTCATCAGCACACGACACCCGTGGGTGATGACGAGCTGAGCTCGTCATCAGCATCGAAAGGGTTAAGGCAGTCAAACACAAAAACTACATTTATCATCAATTCAGTGACTAATCACAGACTCACCCTGTCTCTCGGTCGTGTATGTTATGCTGGTTATGGGGACACAGGGTTATGTTCTCAGTATGTTTTCTATTTCTTTCATGTAGCGTCACACCGCGTCACCATGGAACGTTCACATGTATATAGGTGAGGTCACCGTTAGTTGGGTGACAGATGACAGCTGACTCCCTTGGTACTGCCTGTTAATCCCGCTCCTGCGGGCCCTTGTTATCGTAATAAATAATTAATCACACAACACCTCTTCTACTGTCGTGTTGTACGCTACAATTGGCGACGAGGGTTTGCAACAACAAGGGCCAGCGGAAATAATTGGAGGATCGGCAGATGATTTTCGAAGATCGAGATCTTATCCAAGAAGTAAAATAGCGGGAAGAAACTTGTGAAGAATATTGTACGAAGTGAGTACACTGCGGAAAAGGGCGAGCGCTGACTGAAAGAAATATCTTGATGCAAAAGTAAATATAACGCATAAGGAATCAGTAGCGCATAAATTAAATAAGGGAGAGACTTTAATGTGCTTGAGGATATGTGCCAGAAGAATGTGCAGCATGTCTAAGTGAAGCGAATAAGTTTCAGGCAATCCTGTCAGGCCGCGACGCTGATGAAACCTGCCTTATGATATTCCAGTAATTGGCGCGCTTCGTTGACAGCTCACAGCTGAGGCGTCAGTCAGTTACCTCAGCTGAGTCGCGTGAAGCATGCCGGTAGTGTAAACTGATTGGACAAAGGCAGCGCGCGTCATCAACGTAAACAGCGTGCGACCATCTTTGATATTGACTTCAGGTGAGTGTGACCCACTTGTGGGACACCCCCGCGCCGCACGGCCACCAGCTGCTGCGTGTGCCCCTTGCCTGCCCTCTGCCTCGCTGCTGCCTCGTTTTGCCGATTGCCGGCGGGCGCCGCTGCGGTTGTTTTTGCCCTTGTTTTGTCCAACATTTGTGCCTGTCTGATATAACTTTGGTTTTTTCCTTGTTTTCCTTGTTTTGTTGAGAATTTGTGCCCGTTCTGTATAATTTTTATTTCCCCCGTGTTGTGGTTTCCTTCCTTGTTGTCCGCCTACCTCGCCGCCCTCCGCCCTCCCTTCCCGCCACCGCCGCTTTTCCCCGCCCCTTTTTCTATTCTGTACCCTCCCCGCTCCCGCCTCCCAGCTGCTCCGCCCACCCGCGCACTTCGCCTTAAATGGCGACCGTGCGAACGCGCAGCGGTCACGCGCAGCGGACGCGCCGATTGTGCGCCGAAGGCGCGCCAAAGGTAAGCCCGTCTACGCCCGTCCGCGCCTGGGCCGCGCCCAGTGCCAGGACCCCTGGCCCACGAAGACCCCGACCGACCCGCCTGACGTACTCCGCCGCCACCCTCACCGCTCTCAACACCGGCCGACTCCCAGAATGCCTTCAAGCCTCTCCACGTCGTACCCACGGACCCTTCAGCTGCCACGCCTGCAAGTTCACCTGCATCCGGACCTGCCTCGCACCAGCACCCACCAAGCCGAACACCAGCAACACCCACCTCAAGTGCATCCTACTCAACACCCGCTCCGTCCACAGACATGCCATCGAACTCTGGAACCTCCTCGACACCACAGCTCCAGACGTTGCCTTCCTCACGGAGACCTGGATGAACGCCTCTTCAGCTCCCGACATCGCCATCGCCATCCCAGAGGGCTACAAGATCGTCCGGAGGGACCGCAACGCCAACCAGATGGGAGGAGGCATCGCCATCATCCACAGGAGCACCATCCGTCTCACGACCAGCACCGACAACTCCCTGACCACCGCCGAACACCTGCATTTCCAGATCCACACCAACCCGAACGCCACCCTCAGAGGCACCCTGATCTACCGACCCCCTGGACCACGCACACAATTCAGCGAGGACATCGCCGACTTCGTCAGCCCACATGCCCTCCCCTCCGCTGACTACATCCTCCTGGGAGACCTCAACTTCCATCTGGAGAACAACAACGACCGCAACACCAGCACCCTGCTCGACAACCTCGCCAACCTGGGACTCAAGCAACTGGTGTCCACCCCCACCCACCTCGCCGGACACACACTCGACGCTGTCTTCTCATCCAGCAAGGACATCGACTTCAGCCACGCCACAGAGCTTCAATGGACGGACCACAGCTGCGTCCACTTCACCATCAAGAAAACAACGACCCACCACCACCAGCAACAGGCCGCCCGCAGAAGCTGGAACAAGATCACAGCAGACCAGCTCGCCACCTCCCTGAGCCAGCACCCTCCTGCCAGCTCAGCGAACCCCAGCCAGGCCGCCGACAACCTCACGAAGTGGATCAGCAACTGCGCGGACGAACTAGCCCCACTGAGGACCCCGCCCAGCAGACCCGGCAGCAAGAAAGCCCAATTATAGTATTAATTTTAGCTGTCCCAGGCGACCTACTGCCCCTGCCTCGCCTCCCCTCACCTCCATCTTGTTTGCTGTTGTTGTTTTCCCTGCCCCTCCTCCCCGCTACCGCCTCCCAGCTGCTGACCCTCCCACCCACGTTCACAGAGCCTACCTTGTCCTTCCAGCCCCTGTGACCGCCCGGACTCGCTCCTGACCGGTTGCTCCCTTGCTCATCTCCCAGTACTGCTGCTGTCTTCCTGGGGATCTTCACACCGCTAATAATATCACGGTATCGCCTGCATTGTGTTAATCATTGGTATCGCCTGCATGTAACCAATTTGCGCTGTGTTTTAAAAATTATCATTGCTCACAGCGCATGTGATTATAGCGCCGCCCGCCCTGCATTGCTTGTGTTTGTAGCGCCGCCCGCCCTGCACTGCATTTAGCTATATTTGGCCACCTGGCAGCATCGTATATTATAGTATTAATTTTAGCTGTCCCAGGCGACCTACTGCCCCTGCCTCGCCTCCCCTCACCTCCATCTTGTTTGCTGTTGTTGTTTTCCCTGCCCCTCCTCCCCGCTACCGCCTCCCAGCTGCTGACCCTCCCACCCACGTTCACAGAGCCTACCTCGTCCTTCCAGCCCCTGTGACCGCCCGGACTCGCTCCTGACCGGTTGCTCCCTTGCTCCTCTCCCAGTACTGCTGCTGTCTTCCTGGGGATCTTCACACCGCTAATAATATCACGGTATCGCCTGCATTGTGTTAATCATTGGTATCGCCTGCATGTAACCAATTTGCGCTGTGTTTTAAAAATTATCATTGCTCACAGCGCATGTGATTATAGCGCCGCCCGCCCTGCATTGCTTGTGTTTGTAGCGCCGCCCGCCCTGCACTGCATTTAGCTATATTTGGCCACCTGGCAGCATCGTATATTATAGTATTAATTTTAGCTGTCCCAGGCGACCTACTGCCCCTGCCTCGCCTCCCCTCACCTCCATCTTGTTTGCTGTTGTTGTTTTCCCTGCCCCTCCTCCCCGCTACCGCCTCCCAGCTGCTGACCCTCCCACCCACGTTCACAGAGCCTACCTCGTCCTTCCAGCCCCTGTGACCGCCCGGACTCGCTCCTGACCGGTTGCTCCCTTGCTCCTCTCCCAGTACTGCTGCTGTCTTCCTGGGGATCTTCACACCGCTAATAATATCACGGTATCGCCTGCATTGTGTTAATCATTGGTATCGCCTGCATGTAACCAATTTGCGCTGTGTTTTAAAAATTATCATTGCTCACAGCGCATGTGATTATAGCGCCGCCCGCCCTGCATTGCTTGTGTTTGTAGCGCCGCCCGCCCTGCACTGCATTTAGCTATATTTGGCCACCTGGCAGCATCGTATATTATAGTATTAATTTTAGCTGTCCCAGGCGACCTACTGCCCCTGCCTCGCCTCCCCTCACCTCCATCTTGTTTGCTGTTGTTGTTTTCCCTGCCCCTCCTCCCCGCTACCGCCTCCCAGCTGCTGACCCTCCCACGCTCCGCCCCCTCCACCATCCATTTATGGCCAATGCCTCCACGCGCAGCGTCCACGCGCTACGGACACGCCGAAGGTGTGCCAAAGGTAAGCCCGTCTACGCCCCTCCGCGCCTGGACCGCGCCCAGCGCCAGACCCCCTGCCCCACGCATTGCCCAGCCCCCCCGCGTTACCTACGATGCCGCCACCCTCCTAGCCCTTGACCCCGGTCGCGCCCCCAACTGCGTCCAAGCCGCTCCTGGACACACCCATGGACCTTTCTCTTGCTACTCCTGCAAATTCAGCGGCACCGTCAACAGCTCCGCCACGACCACATCACAGACCCCCGACCCCAACCACCTACAATGCATCCTTCTCAACACCCGCTCGGTCCACAGACACGCCATTGACCTATGGAATCTACTTGACACCATCTCTCCGGACATCGCCTTCCTAACGGAAACATGGATGAACGCTTCCTCCGCACCAGACATCACCATTGCCATCCCTGAAGACTATAAGATCACTCGCAAAGACCGTACCAGCCACACAGGAGGAGGGATCGCTATCGTCCATAAGAAATCCATCCGCATCTCAACCAGCTCTGACACCAACCTCGCCAACTCCGAACACCTCCACTTCCAAATACACATCGACCCCAAGACCACACTCAGAGGCACCCTCCTCTACAGACCACCAGGACCCCGAGCTAAATTCAGTGAAGACATCACGGACTTCATCACTCCACACGCGCTCCCCTCCAAAGACTACATCCTTCTGGGAGACCTCAACTTTCACCTTGAAAAGATCAACGACCGCAACACCGCCACCCTTGCGGACAACCTCGCCAACCTCGGAATTAAACAACTAGTCACTTGCCCCACCCACATCGCAGGTCACACACTCGACCCCATCTTCACATCCAGCAACCATGTCTCCTTCAGCCACACCACGGACCTCCTCTGGACCGACCACAGCTGCGTTCACTTCACCTACAACAAACCAAAACCCAACATCCACCTCCAACCTACCCTGCAAAGAAACTGGAACAAAATCACCACGGACCAAATCTCCGCATCGCTCCTTCGAAACTCCCCAGCCCTCTCTTCTAACACCAACGAAGCCGCCGCCAACCTCACCCTATGGTTATCCAACACCGCCGACACCTTAGCACCACTGAAAAATCGTCAAAGCAAACCTGGCAGCAAGAAGGCCTCATGGTTCAACGATGATCTCAAGAAGTCCAAGAAACTCTGCCGCTCCCTTGAAAAGGCCTGGAAAAAAGACCCAACCACCAGCACCAAGGACGCCTTCAAATGCGCCACCCGCACTCACCACCAATTGATCCGAAAAGCCAAGAAAACAGCATTCAAGGATCGACTTGACAACAACGCCCATAACAGCAAGGAACTTTTCAACATCGTCAAGGAATTCTCCAATCCCTCGGCCAACTCCAACGACATCACCCCCTCTCAAATCCTCTGCGACTCCCTAGCCTCATTTTTCCACAACAAGATTGCAGACATCCACAACAGCTTTGACAACCAACCCGGAAACCAACCCACCCCGCCATCTGCTGATCATCTCCCCCCCGTGAACACCCTTAACAACTGGAACCCAATCTCCACTGAGGACACCATCCGCCTGATGAATTCCATCCACTCTGGATCCCCCACAGACCCATGTCCTCACCACATCTTCAACAAAGCAGACTCCGTCATAGCACCACACCTCCGAGACGTCATCAACTGCTCCCTCAACTCCGCCACCTTCCCGGAAGACTGGAAACACGCTGAACTCACCGCCCTTCTGAAAAAACCAACAGCAGACCCCACCGAACTCAAAAATTACCGCCCCATCTCGCTTCTCCCATTCCCGGCCAAAGTCATCGAGAAAGCTGTCAACAACCAGCTCGCCGCCTTCCTCGAAGCCAACAAATCCCTCGACTCCTCTCAATCTGGCTTCCGAGCAAAACACAGCACTGAGACCGCCCTCATCGCATCAACAGAAGACATTCGAACTCTACTGGACAATGGAGACACAGTCGCCCTCATCCTCCTTGACCTCTCTGCAGCTTTCGACACAGTCTGCCACAGCACCCTTTTACAACGCCTCAATAACATCGGAATCCAAGGAAAAGCACTTGAATGGATCACCTCGTTCCTCACTGGAAGAACCCAGAGAGTCCGCCTTCCTCCATTCAAGTCCGAGGCCTCTGAAGTCATCTGCGGCGTACCACAAGGATCCTCGCTCAGTCCCACCCTCTTCAACGTATACATGAGCCCCCTCGCGGCCATCGCACGCCAACACAACCTCAACATCATCTCTTACGCGGACGACACTCAACTGATCCTTTCCCTCACCAATGACCCCAGCACCGCCAAAACTAACCTACACGAAGGAATGAAAGAAGTTGCCGAATGGATGAAACAAAGCCGTCTGAAACTGAACTCGGACAAAACAGAAGTCCTCATCTTAGGTACATCCCCCTCTGCATGGGACGACTCCTGGTGGCCAGAAGCCCTCGGAAAAGCACCCATCCCGACAGACCATGCACGGAACCTAGGTGTCATCCTGGATTCTTCACTCTCAATGAACAGACAAGTCAACGCCGTATCCTCTTCCTGCTTCAACATTCTTCGCATGCTCAGAAAAACATTTCGCTGGATCCCCTCCGAAACAAGGAAAACAGTCACCCACGCTCTGGTCACGAGCCGACTGGACTACGGAAACACCCTCTACGCAGGTACTACCGCAAAACTCCAGAAGAAACTCCAACGAATCCAAAACGCCTCAGCCAGGCTCATATTAGACATCCCACGCAACAAACACATCTCTGGTCACCTTAAAGACCTCCACTGGCTACCCGTCGATAAGAGGATCACTTTCCGTCTGCTTACCCACGCACACAAATCACTCTACGACATCGGACCAGATTGCCTCAACTCACGACTGTCCTTCTACACCCCCCCCCCGCCAACTACGTTCTTCCAGCCAAGCCCTCGCCACTGTACCTCGCATCAACAAGACCACCATGGGAGGCAGATCCTTTTCATACCTGGCTGCTAAAACATGGAACTCACTCCCCGCTCACCTCCGCCTTACCCAGAACCACCTAGCATTCAGAAAGCAACTTAAAACATGGATATTTGACAAGTAATCCTCCTCCCCTTCCTAAGCGCCTTGAAACCCTATGGGTATGTAGTGCGCTATACAAATTCCATGACTTGACTTGACTTGACATGGTTCACCGACGAACTCAAGAGCTCCAAGAAGAACTGCCGAGCCCTCGAGAAAGTCTGGAGAAGGGAACCGACACCGGACAACAGGACCTCCTTCAAACTTGCCACCCGGAAACACCACCAGCTGATCCGCGCCGCCAAGAAAACAGCATTCAAGGACCGGTTGGACAACAACGCACACAACTGCAAGGAACTCTTCAACATCGTCAAAGAGCTTTCCAACCCCAGCGCAGGAAACAACGACATCACCCCATCGCAAGACCTCTGCAACTCCCTGGCTTCATACTTCCACAACAAGATCGCGGACATACACAACAGCTTCAACAACCAACCAACGCACACCATGACCGAACAACCACCCCCCACCACCACCCTCCACGCCTGGACCCCGATCAGCACCGAAGACACCATCCGCACGATGAACTCCATCCACTCCGGATCACCGACCGACCCCTGCCCTCACCACGTCTTCAACAAGGCCGACGCTGTCATTGCACCCCACCTGCGAGACATCATCAACACATCCTTCGACACCACCATCTTCCCCGAGAGCTGGAAACACGCCGAACTCAGCGCTCTACTCAAGAAACCAACAGCGGACCCCACCGACCTCAAGAATTACCACCCCATCTCGCTCCTCCCGTTTCCAGCCAAAGTCATCGAGAAGACCGTCAACAAGCAGATGGCCGCTTTCCTCGAGACGAACGGATCCCTCGACCCCTCACAGTCCGGCTTCCGAGCCAACCACAGCACCGAGACCGCCCTCATCGCCGCCACCGATGACATCCGAGCCCTGATGGACAACGGAGAAACAGCGGCCCTCATCCTCCTGGACCTCTCCGCGGCATTCGACACGGTCTGCCACCGCACCCTAGTACGGCGCCTCAGCAACGTCGGAATCCAGGACAAGGCGCTGGAATGGATCATCTCCTTCCTCGACGGGAGAACACAGAGAGTCCGCCTACCACCGTACAAGTCAGAGGCCACCGAAGTCATGTGCGGCGTCCTCCAAGGATCATCTCTGAGCCCCACCCTCTTCAACGTCTACATGAGCCCCCTCGCGGCCATCGTACGCAAACACAACCTCAGCATAATCTCCTACGCCGACGACACCCAGCTGATCCTCTCCCTGACCAACGACCCCGCCGCCGCCAGAGCCAACCATCGCGTCCTCCAAGGATCATCTCTGAGCCCCACCCTCTTCAACGTCTACATGAGCCCCCTCGCGGCCATCGTACGCAAACACAACCTCAGCATAATCTCCTACGCCGACGACACCCAGCTGATCCTCTCCCTGACCAACGACCCTGCACGAAGGGATGAAAGAGGTAGCCGAGTGGATGACGACCAGCCGCCTGAAACTGAACTCGGACAAGACGGAGGTCCTCATCCTGGGCTCCTCTCCCTCCGCCTGGGACGACTCCTGGTGGCCTCCCGCCCTGGGCACCGCACCCAAACCGACAGACCATGCACGCAACCTGGGCTTCATCCTGGACTCCTCCCTCTCCATGACCAGGCAAGTCAACAACGTCTCCTCGGCATGCTTCAACATCCTACGCATGCTACGGAAGATCTTCTGGTGGATCCCCACCGAGACCAGGAAGACCGTCACCCAGGCCCTCGTCACCAGCCGACTGGACTACGGCAACGCCCTCTACGCCGGTACCACCGCCAAGCTCCAGAAGAGACTCCAGCGGATCCAGAACGCCTCAGCCAGACTCATCCTCGACATCCCACGAACCAGCCACATCTCCGGACATCTGAGAGACCTTCACTGGCTCCCCGTCAACAAAAGAATCACCTTCCGCCTCCTCACCCACGCACACAAAGCCCTACACGACCAAGGCCCGAGCTACCTCAACAGCCGAGTCAACTTCTACGCTCCCAAACGCCACCTCCGATCAGCCAACCACGCCCTCGCCGCCATCCCCCGCATCCGAAGAGCGACTACAGGAGGAAGGTCCTTCACCTACCTGGCCGCCAAGACCTGGAACTCCCTCCCGACCGACCTGCGCCTGACCCAAGACCACCTCTCCTTCAGGAAGAAGCTGAAGACCTGGCTGTTCGAGCAGTAGCGGCTCCCCCCCCCAGCGCCTTGAGACCCTACGGGTATGTAGCGCGCTTTATAAGTGTCACTGATTGATTGGTTGGTCAACGATAACGAATGCGAAGCAATTCGCGCCCACAACGGAGAAATCGCGCATAAGAAAATAATAAAGCGCAAAGAGGAAGTGTTGAGAAATAAGCACAAGTAAGCCTCAAAAGTAAATCGGAAGGAAAGTAAAGTATTTTACACCAAGTCCTACGGAGAAAATAGTCGGCTGTGAGGGAAATCAATTAAATATAACATGGCCAAATGCAATAACATATGTGCACCTCCTCGTTTCCTAGATGAGCCTGGGAAGCCCACAATGAAATGGAAGAAGTGGGTGAGGGCTTTCGAAAATTACATTGTATCAATAGATGGAAAAGCTTTTGATGCAGAAAGGAAATGTTCTTTGTTGTTTGGGCTGTTAGGAAAAGCGGGACAGGATATTTTTGACAGCCTGCCCGAATATGAGAGTCCACCAGGAACATTTATACCAATGAATGAGTATCAGGAGGCTTTGAAAAGGTTGGAGAGGCAGTTTGATGAGGAGAACAATATTATGGTTGCAAGGCATAAATTTGCCCAAAGGAAACAGCAAGAAGGGGAGTCTGTTGAAGACTATGTTGCATGTCTAAGGGTTTTGGCAGTAGAATGTGAGTATGAGGAGATGACAGATGTGTACATAAGAGACCAGATCGTATTTTACTGCTATACAAAGAAAGTGCAGGAAAGACTGTTAGCATGCAAAAGACCAACCTTGCAGGAAGTCATAGATATTGCTAGAGGTATCGAAAGGTCTTTAATTTCCACCAAAGAACTGTCTTCAACAGTAAATAACACTAATGTATTTTACTTACAGGATAAGAAGAAGGGTGATGGTAAGGCGTATGAAAAAAATGTGATTGAAAGAAAGGTGGGAGGTAAGCAGTTATGCTGTTTCAGATGTGGTTCAAATGAACACTTAGCTGATTTCAAAAACTGTCCTGCAATAGGTAAAAAGTGCATCAAATGCAAGAGATATGGTCACTATTCCACCTTGTGTAAAACCAAAAGAATAGGTAATAGCATGAGTATAAACACAGTAGGAAATTTTGATGAAGAAATGTGTGCGAATATAGTATTATACGTAGAAATGGAGGATGGAAAGATAAAGGGTCCAATTAGTGATGTAAAAATTGGTGAGGTTGAACTAAAATTTACTGCAGATTCAGGTGCGCCCATAACAACCATATCGGATACCCTTTTTGAAGAAAAATGGAAAAACGTGCAGTTAACAGAATCTGATATGAACCCGAAAGCTTTTGGGGAGAAGGAAATAAATATGCTGGGATATTTCAATGACACTGTGACTTTTAAGGGAAGAGTAATTGAGACAAAGATTTATATAGCGGAGAAGGGAAGAATACTAGTAGGATGGAGAGATTTGGCCCAACTGGGGGTGGTGTTGGTGCCGGGGGCAAAGGACCCAGTGATATTAAGAGAAGAATGGATGAACAGCATATGTATAGAGAAAGAAGAAGGAGATTTGAGTACTGTTTTTGAAAAACATAAAGATGTGTTTAAAAATGTAATTGGCTGTGTAAAGGGGTTCAACCATGACATCAAACTAAAGGAGGGCGCTATTCCATGTAAGCACAAAGTAAGATCAATACCTTTGGCGATAAAAAATGAGTTGAGGGAAGTACTTGAGAAGTTAAAGGAGGAAGGTGTGATTGAAGAAGCAGAAGAATCAGAATGGGTTTCTGCTATTGTAGTATCAAAGAAAAAAAAGACAGGGGACTTTAGGTTGTGTGTAGACCTGAGGTCGCTTAATAAAAATATTATTGTAAACTGTCATCCCCTACCAAAAATTCAAGATATTCTTCAGTCAACATCCGGCTCAAAATATTTTTCACTGATCGACTTACGAGCCGCTTATCATCAGATGTGTCTGTCAGAAAGGTCTAAAAAATTAACAACTTTCATCACACCATTTGGAGCGTTCAGATATGTGAGACTTCCCTTTGGCCTAGCGTCGTCTTCAGGAGTTTTCCAGAAACTCATGGATGTTTTATTTGGGAAAATGAAAGGGGTGGAAGCCTTTCAAGACGACATCCTTTTGCATTCAAAAACTGAACATGAGCACATTACATTGATTGGAACAGTTCTGGATGTGTTGAAAAAAAAAGGCATGACAGTCTCAAAGGACAAATGCAAATTCATGACCAAGGAGATTGAGTACTTAGGGCATGTTTTAACAGCTGAAGGCATCTTTCCTAAAGATGATTTAGTACGTGCTATAAGGGAGGCCCCGGAACCTAGGAACAAGGAAACCCTCAAGTCGTTCCTTGGCCTCAGTGAATATTATGCGAAGTTTATACAGAATTATGCAGAAAAGGTGGAACCACTCAGGAGACTGTTAAAAAAAATGTAGCATATGAGTGGAAGGATGAACAAGTTAAGGCGTTCAAGTCAGTCAAGGAGGAAATAGCGAGAGCACCTGCACTGAAACCCTATGACCCACAACTAAACAACGTAGTGACTGTAGATGCAAGCAATGAGGGAATCTCAGCTGTGTTCTGTCAGAGGAAAGGAAGTGAAGAGAACACGTTGCATTTATTTCCAGGAGGCTAAATGACACAGAGGTCCATTACAGCACAATAGAACGAGAGACTTTAGCTTGTGTATGGGCAGTGCACAAACTCAAGGACTATCTGTGGGGGAAGAGTTTCACACTTGTAACCGACCATAAACCGCTCGTATATATGATGGACGGCAAGGGTCGAGGCAACGGTAACGCAAGCTCTAGGCTGATTAGACTAATGTCAAAACTTCAGGAATTTAATTTCAAGATTGAGCACATAAAAGGAGGAAAAAACAGTAGGGCAGATTGCTTATCCAGATTGCCAATAAAGGAGAAAAAAGATGAAGAACAAGACGACACCGAGTGCGTGGTTGCGCACATTGATGCCACAATTATGTGTGAAGGATCAATAACTGACAAGGAGTGGGAGGAGAGTATGGAGACAGATACTGTCCTGACCAAGGTGAAAGAGTATGTACAAACCAAATGGCCACACATAAGGAACCTACCAAAAGAATTAAAGAATTACCAGCAAGTGAGCAATGAACTAACATTAGAGAATGGCTACTTAAAAAGGGGAGAGGTCTTTGTGCCGCCATTTGAGCTCAGACAGAAGATTATACAGATGGCTCACAGAGGGCATCCTGGCACCACGGCCACAAGGAACGTTCTAAGAATGCACTATTGGTGGCCAGGAGTGGACAGCGAAATTAGGAGTCTTGTAGACAAATGCGAGCAATGCTTAAGGTCAGACAAACATTGGAGAATTGAAAAAAATGAGCTGCAAATGGTGGAGATCCCTGATGGGCCCTGGGCCAAAGTAGTAATAGACTTTGCGGGACCCTTCAACATCTTGCCAGAGGGGTGCAGGTATCTAATAGTTTTGACGGACTACTATACTAAATGGGTGAGTTACAAGTTTGTGAATGTGGTTACAACGGAAGTGGTCATAAAATTTCTCGAGAAAACCTTTGAAAGAGAAGGACAGCCTAAAGTTATGGTGTCGGACAATGGATCACAACTGATATCACGAGTGATGGTGGAGTTCTTGGAAAAACGTGGAATAATACAGGAGAAAACACCTCTGTACAGTCCAAAGAGCAATGGCCAAGTGGAGAGAATAAACAGATTCTTTAAAGAAGGAATCCAAATGGCAATTGCAAATGATATGGATGTAAAAGAATTTATTAAAGTGAAAATCAATGCGTATAACAATACGCCAAAGGAAGCCCCCGGGTATACACCATTTTTCCTGATGAGAGGAAGAGCATGCAACAGTATCATAACACCGAAAATAGGTGGGTGGAAAGGAGCAGCTATTGAAGCAAGACAAGTGTGCGAAAAAGAACTCAAAGTGAGGGAGAACATAGAGAGTAAACAAATGAAAAATAAAACGTATTCTGATAAGGTAAACAGAGCTAAAGACAAAATCATAGCACCTGGAGACTGGGTGTTAGTAAAAAAGCCTGGTTTGGTGAGTAAGGGTGAATCTAAGCTCAGCAAACCTATGAAAGTTGGCAGAGCCTCAGGTGGTGCTGTATTCATTGAAGGGGAAGGATGGCGCAATAAAGATGATGTAGTAAAACTCAAACATGGACAAGAACAAATAATAATGAGGAATGTGGAAGGAGAAGCAAGTCTAAATGAAAGTGTCCTGGAATGGGATAACGTGTCTAGTAGCACAGAACTGTTGCATCCCAGTGTCAGCCAAAGATTACCTTTGGCTTTGGGAGACGGTTCAACCAGTTACTCTGCTGGCAGTAGGAACACTGTTTTGGCTCAGGAAGACTCTAAGATAGAAAACAATGTAGAGGAAATTGAATCTACTGTAACAGGCACGAGGGATGCTGAGGTCAATCAAACTGGGGGGCTGTCTTCCAGAATGGACAGAGTTATCAACTTGCCGACCAGGTTTAAAGACTATGTTATGGAATGAAACTCAGGTTGTGTTTCTGATGGAGGAAGGGAGATGTCGTGTATGTTATGCTGGTTATGGGGACACAGGGTTATGTTCTCAGTATGTTTTCTATTTCTTTCATGTAGCGTTACACCGCGTCACCATGGAACGTTCACATGTATATAGGTGACGTCACCGTTAGTTGGGTGACAGATGACAGCTGACTCCCTTGGTACTGCTTGTTAATCCCGCTCCTGCGGGCCCTTGTTATCGTAATAAATAATTAATGACACAACACCTCTTCTACTGTCGTGTTGTACGCTACACTCTCACCCCCCTCCTCCCCTCACCCTCTCTCCCCCCCCTCTGCCCCTGCTCCTCTCCCCCCTCCATCTGCCCCCCTATCTGCCCCCCTCCTCCTCCTCCTCCCCCTCCTCTGAACCCCCTCCATGCCCCTCCTCTGCCCCTCCTCTGCCCCACCTCTCTGCCCCTCCTCTCCCCCTCTCTGCCCCTCCTCTCTGCCCCTCCTCTCCCCCCTACTCCCTCCCTGCCCCTCCTCTCCCCTTCACACCTCCACCCCTCCTCCTCCCCCTCCTCTCTTAACCTCCTCCCCCTTCCCTCCTCCTCCCCCCTCCCCCTCCTCCTACTCCTCCCCCCACCCTCTCCCCCTCCTCCCCTTCCTCTCCCTCCTCCTCCTTCCCCCTCCTCCTCCCCCCTCTCCCTCCTCCTCCTCCCCCTCCCCCCCCCTCCTCCTCCTCCTCCTCTCAGTCTCACCCTCTCTCCTCTTCTCCTTCACTGTTGGAAACTCATCAACAGTTTCACTTATGGGTCACTTGGGGCAGAGTCGGCAGCAGCGGAGGCGGAATGAAGCCTCCTCTCAGGAGAACATAAGCCCCGCCCCTCCTTCTCAGTAATATCTGCTTCCGGGTCAGGAGCAGCAGAGTCAGCGTCAGTACCGGCTGTTACCGAGCTCTCCTCGTGCTTGTGAGTCTGATAGTGTCTGGGTCACGAGGGGCAGAGTCAGCACCAGCAGCGAGCCACAGCCTCCTGCAGAGGAGAGGAGCCCTGAGGGTCTGTCTGTCTGTCCAGGGGGAGGAGCCCTGAGGGTCTGTCTGTCCAGTGGAAGGAGGAGCCCTGAGGGTCTGTCTGTCTGTCTGTCTGTCCAGTGGAAGGAGGAGCCCTGAGGGACTGTCCGTCTGTCTGTCCATTGCAAGGAGGAGCCCTGAGGGTCTGTATGTCTGTCCAGAGCAAGGAGGAGCCCTGAGGGTCTGTCTGTCTGTCCAGAGGAAGGAGGAGCCCTGAGGGTCAGTCTGTCTGTCCGTCCAGTGGAAGGAGGAGCCCTGAGGGTCTGCCTGTCTGTCCAGAGAAAAGAGGAGCCGCTGAGGGTCTGCCTGTCTGTCCAGGGGAAAGAAGAGCCCTGAGGGTCTGTCCGTCTGTCCAGTGGAAGGAGGAGCCCTGAGGGTCTGTCTGTCTGTCTGTCTGTCCAGTGGAAGGAGGAGCCCTGAGGGTCTGTCTGTCTGTCCAGTAGAAGGAGGAGCCCTGAGGCTCTGTCTGTCCGTCTGTCCAGTGGAAGGAGGAGCCCCGGCTGCAGTTACCTTCAGTTTCAATCGTAGACCCATCAGGGGTAAGTGAGCCTCTAACAACCATCGGCAACCTAAGAGGTGTGAATACAGCCTGGGGGTGTACTGACCTCATACCATCATCAGGGGGTGCAGCGGGCAGGTGTACTGACCTCACACCATCATCCCGGAGTGCAGGGGGCAGGTGTATTGACCTCACACCATCATCGCGGGGTGCAGGGGGCAGGTGTACTGACCTCATACCATCATCGGAGGGTGGGGGCAGGTGTACTGACCTCACACCATCATCAGGGGGTGCAGGGGGCGTGTGTACTGACCTCACACCATCATCAGGGGGAGGGGGGCAGGTGTACTGACCTCACACCATCACCAGGGGAGGGGGGCAGGTGTACTTACCTCACACCATCATCAGGGGCGAGGGGGGCAGGTGTACTGACCTCACATCATTATCAGGGGGGAGGGGGCAGGTGTACAGGCCTCACACCATCATCTGGGGGTGCAGGACACAGGTGTACTGACCACACCATCATCAGGGGGAGGGGGCAGGTGTACTGACCTCACACCATCATCATGAGTGCAGGGGTCAGGTGTACTGACCTCACATCATCATCAGGGGTAGGGGGCAGGTGTACTGACCTCACACCATCATCATGGGGCGCAGGGGGCAGGTGTGCTGACCTCACACCATCATCAGGGGGCGCAGGGGGCAGGTGTACTGACCTCACACCATCATCATGGGGCGCAGGGGGCAGGTGTGCTGACCTCACACCATCATTAGGGGTGCAGCCTGCAGGTGTACTGACCTCACACCATCATCAGGGGGTGCAGCCTGCAGGTGTACTGACCTCACACCATCAACAGGGGGTGCGGGGGGCAAGTGCACTGACCTCACACCATCATCAGGGGGTGCAGGGGGCAGGTGTACTGACCTCACACCATCTTCAGGGGGTAGGTGTACTGACCTCACACCATCATCAGGGGGGAGGGGGTCAGGTGTACTGACCTCACACCATCATCAGGGGGTACAGGGGGCAGGTGTACTGACCTCACACCATCATCAGGGGGAAGGGGGCTGGTGTACTGACCTCACACCATCATCAGGGGGTGCAGCCTGAGGTGTACTGGCCTCACACCATCATCAGGGGGTAGGTGTACTGACCTCACACCGTCATCGGGGGATGCAGGAGGAAGGTGTAATGACCTCACACCGTCATCAGGGGGTGCAGGGGGCAGGTGTACTGACCTCACACCATCATCAGGGGGTGCAGCCTGCAGGTTTACTGACCTCACACCATCAACAGGGGGTGCAGGGGGCAAGTGCACTGACCTCACACCATCATCAGGGGGTGCAGGGGGCAGGTCTACTGACCTCACACCATCATCAGGGGGTAGGTGTACTGACCTCACACCATCATCAGGGGGGGAGGGGGGAAGGTGTACTGACCTCACGCCATCATCAGAGGTGCAGGGGGCAGTTCTACTGTCCTCACACCATCATCAGGGGGGTGCAGGGGGCAGGTGTACTGACCTCACACCATCATCAGAGGGTGCAGGGAGCAGGTGTACTGACCTCACACCATCATCCGGAATGCAGGGGGCAGGTGCACTGACCTCACATCATCATCAGAGGGGGCAGGTGTACTGACCTCACACCATCATCAGGGGGTGCAGGGGGCAGGTGTACTGACCTCACACCATCATCAGGGGTAGAGGGGGCAGTTGTACTGGCCTAACACCATCATCAGGGGGTGCGGGGGCAGGTATACTGACCTCACACCATCATCAGGGGAATGCAGCCT
Source organism: Lissotriton vulgaris (assembly GCF_964263255.1). Classification (NCBI taxonomy): domain Eukaryota; kingdom Metazoa; phylum Chordata; class Amphibia; order Caudata; family Salamandridae; genus Lissotriton; species Lissotriton vulgaris. The sequence goes on from NW_028254578.1 coordinate 160,320, forward strand.
GGGGTGTACTGACCTCACACCATCATCAGGGGGTGCAGGGGGCAGGTGTACTGGCCCCACACTATCATCAGGGGGTGCAGGGGGCAGGTGTACTGTCCTCACACCATCATCAGGAGGTGCAGGGGGCAGGTGTACTGAGCTCGCACCATCATCAGGGGATGCAGCCTGCAGGTGTATGTGTAATGTTTAATAATTGTGAGGCTACATGGCTCACTGTTATATATGAATCCCTTCATTTAGCCCTGACTCTTTAACCTCATCGCTGCAGCGGTAATTTTCACGCTATGCGGCTTTTTTCAAAAAGCCGCGTTAGATGACGAGCTCAGCTCGTTATCCGCACACGCCCCCCGTGGCTGATGACGAGCTGAGCTCGTCATCAGCATCGAAAGGGGTTAAAGAACATTGCATTATGATATTTAAACTCCCATATTAACAGTGTTTAGATCCAAGCTACATGTCCTAGAATGCTTTGTATACTTGCAGAAATGTAGGACTTGAGGTGTACTGTGCAAGGGGGTCACTTTGTGACCTTGTTATAATACATCAAAGATTTAGTGTGGCCTCAGTGTGTGGTCTTAACTCCTTTATATCCGGAACGGGAAACAACCTTTACGACACAACCATTACAACGCACTGCACTTACAACGCAGGCATTGCATCGCAACATCCTTCTCAAGGCATGACACAACAACGCAGGCATTACATCGCAACATCCTTTACAACGCATGATACTACATCGCAATTCACTACTACGCAGGCATTACAACGCATACCTTTACAACGCATACCATTGGAGTTAGAATAGTTATTTTTACCACTACACTATCCAAAACTTACCCTTCTGTTGCACCCCCTGGAGTTAGAATAGTTATTTGTATCCCCATACTATCCAATACTTACCTTAAAAGCAATGTAATAGTATGCGTTGTAATGGTTTGCGTTGATAAGGTAGTATGCGATGTAATGGAATGCATTGTAAAGGTAGTTTTTTAAAATACGATGTAGTGTCATGCCATGTAATGTAATGCGTTGTAGTGGATGTTGCAATGTAAAAACTGCAATGTAAGTGCATGCGTTTCATTTCATTTCAAATGTATGCGTTTTAACATCATACATTCATCCAGAATGGGTCCGTTTGGAGTCGTTACTCATTTTCACAAATACCTGCTCAGACCTTGTTTTTTGATGTTTGTATTCAGTGGGAGGTTGTCTCTGCAATGGATTAAGAGGTATGCTAGGAGGAAACAAATGCATATTTTTACAGAACAATATTAGTTTCTTCTCTCAGAATGTCTTTATTAAGCACCTTTGTCCACAGTTCTATACATTGAACCCTTTGATATCCGGACCTTGTTCCCTAAAGTAAGGTGGTTGTTTTATTCATAACTAGCATATGAAGCTGACTTCTAGTTCATTTGTGGGGCCCGGGCAACACATATTTGGGGCTCCCTATTTGGAATACATTTGAATTGATTACAGTTTTTAGGGTCATTGAAGTCCGTGTGATACCCCAAAAATATTTTATCATTTTAAACCTTCAGAACCCGGGGCCGGCAAAAGCATCTAAAAGCCCAAGCAGGCTATAGTCGACCAGCCAAGTACTATCAAAAGAAGCTTGAACAGACATTGATAAATATATTTCTTTTTGCGTTTGAGTCTATATTTTTTCTTGCAAAAAGGTTTTATGTGGCTGTCCAGTCAGCTTGTTACTCCTATTGCAGGAACTCCTGTTATGGGTTATGTGTTCTAACTTTAGTGGACTAGTGCATAATATTACAATAAAAAGACTTATACACATACCACTTGAAAGTGTAGCTTTAGTTGGTGAAAATTTGCAATTACAAATAAATCGCCTTTCACCATAGGCATTCCTGCTGTAGCGAAATTCCAAGCACTGATCTCAGGATTTTTGCCATTGCATTTGTGAAAATCAAATAACTTTCTCTTTATTTCTCTTCCCCTGCCTTGTCCATCTCAACTTCTGTATAAACCTACAGCTAAATGTTCGTGCAGAAACCCGAGCCGCTTTCAGTGGCGGGCATTTGCGGAGTCGCGAACCCCAAATCTCAACAACAATCGTTTCGTCGGTTTCCCACAAACGATGCCAGGGCCACAAGTATTCCTTTTCAGCGTGTTTTTATTTTATGCCAAGTCACTCGGCGCGTTTCGGAGATAACCTCCTTGTTCACGAGTACGAGTGCAATGCAAATCACAGTGTTTATACAATATCATGTGACACACTTCTAGGTAATAGACAGTGACAACAGATTCAAGGTGTTTGAACGTCCTCGGAGCTGGGAAAACAGACGTGTTTAGTCAATGTTGGCAGATACATCGTGAGACATTGCGTTAAAATCCTCATGCAGTATGTAAATTAAACATTAGGTCATTGCTGTTAACCTAAAATGTTTCTTGATTTTTTTTACGTGCTATTGCGAAAAGCATTAATTCTGCACCGTCATGTGCGGCACCTTGTCATTTCCAGTCGGAAAAGGAGAGAGTCTTCCCTAATCAATCCTCGGAGCTGGGAAAACAGACTTGTTTAGTCAATGTTGGCAGATACATCGTGAGACATTGCGTTAAAGTCCTCATGCAGTATGTAAATTAAACATTAGGTCATTGCTGTTAACCTAAAATTTTTCTTGATTTTTTTACGTGCTATTGCGAAAAGCATTAATTCTGCATCGTCATGTGCGGCACCTTGTCATTTCCAACCAAATAAGTGCTGGCGAAAATTCACTGTGATTATAAGATAAACCACGTCATCTATAATTCTACGCGCTTGGTGTAAAACACATTCAATCATTAGTGCTGGTGACCAAGCGCGTAGAATTACAGATGACGTGGTTTATCTTATAATCACACAGAACTCAACTCTGTGTTGAGGCTGGGTAGGCCAAGCATACACAGTTGAATGTGAGGGTTGAGGCTGAGCAGAACAAGCGTGCACCGTAGAATATGAGGGATAAGGATGGGCAGACCAAGCATGCACAAGAGAATGTGACGGTGGAGGCCGGCAGACCAAGCATGCACAAGAGAATTTGAGGGTTGAGACTGGGCAGACCAAGCATGCACAAGAGAATTTGAGGGTTGAGACTGGGCAGACCAAGCATGCACAAGAGAATGTGAGGGTTGAGTCTGAGCACACCATGCATGCACAAGAGAATGTGAGGGTTGAGGATGGGCAGACCAAGCATGCACAAGAGAATGTGAGGGTTGCGGATGGGCAGACCAAGCATGCACAAGAGAATTTGAGGGTTAAGACTGGGCAGACCAAGCATGCACAAGAGAACGTGAGGGTTGAGGCTGGGCGAACCAACCATGCACAGGAGAATGTGATGGTTAAATCTGGGCACACCACGCGTGCACAAGAGCATGTGAGCGTTGAGGCTGGGCGAACCAAGCATGCACAAGAGAATGTGAGGGTTTAATCTGGGCACACCACGCGTGCACAAGAGAATGTGAGGGTTGAGGCTGGGCGAACCAAGCATGCAAAGGAGAATGTGAGGGTTAAATCTGGGCACACCACGCGTACACAAGAGAATGTGAGGATTGAGGCTGGGCAGACCACGCATTCACAGGAGAATGTGAGGGTTGAGGCTGGGCAGACCACGCATGCACAAGAGAATGTGAGGGTTAAGTCTGGGCAGACCAGGCATGGACACTACGGAGCAGATTTATTATTTTTTTAGTGCAACATAGTTCAGCAGTTAGGTGCAGCGATGTGATGTGCTAGGGGGAGAGAGCCGCGCTGAGCCAAATTCATGAAATACAGCACGCTGCTGCTCATTACCCCTGCACTAGTACACAATCTACCTAGGGCCACACAAAACCTTTACACCATAGGCCAGAGGTGTGTGTGCTGTCTAGCATAGGATTCGTACTGGAAACACACCATTACAGTATAAAATCCTATACATAGAGTAATTCTTAAACACTCCAGAGTTTGTGTTTGTGCTGTAAAGTGCAGCACGGGTTGTCTTTGTGTTGTAAAGTGCTGGGCATGTTGTGTTTGTGCTGTAAAGTGCAGGGCAGGATGTGTGTGTGCTGTAAAGTGCTGCACAGGTTGTGTTTGTGCTGTAAAGTGCAGGGCAGGTTGGGTTTGTGCTGTAAAGAGCAGGGCAGGTTGTGTTTGTGCTGTAAAGTGCATGGCAGGTTGTGTTTGTGCTGTTAAGTACAGGGCAGGTTGTGTTTGTGCTCTGAAGTGCAGGGCAGGTTGTGTTTGTGCTTTAAAGTGCAGCGCACATACAATGTGTGGAGTGTTTGAAGAAGGGACAAGGTTTCTCTTTGTTATCACCTTATTCAAGGTTTTTTTAACATAAAATTCACAGACCCTCAGTGCTCTCACAATGCGATATTGAAGCCTTGTAAATGTTTCCATATTCCTGCGTGTCGATGATATATGAAGTATCGCGTGTCCATGGTGGTGATAGAAAGGAGGAGTTTATTTCTTACAGAATGCTCCATCCACAGATCTGCTTCCTCCTCAGACACTGATACCTTCCAACTTTCTCAGCAGCATTCCACATTGGGTGTTGCCTCAGAGACTCTGGGATGTCACAGCTCTGTTGAAGAGACTGCAAGAACTTTGTGTGAAGAGTGAGCCGTGATTATTTGAGGTGTTACATGTGATTGTGCAGATCTGTTCCCGCCCTGAGCCCACCCTGTGTGTAGGTCTCTTGGAGTAGTTGATGCCCCGTGAATGGCTTGGACGAAGCCTAACCTTTGAATACAAAATGTATGGAAGTGATTTGTCTGTACGAGATAGTGTGTATGTGTTTGTTTGTGATTGGTCGTCTTGGGTGGATACATTATATATGAGCGTGTAAGCGACTGATCCATCTGATTACTTCTTTCCAGTGTGTAGGTATTTGTGCCTGGAGATCAATTGTGTTTCGTGTGTGTATGTGTGCACAGCAGAGCAAAATGCCAGTGTAATTGTGCAGCATTGAAGATGTGGTTAAGAGATATCTGGTTTGTTACATTAATCCATTTATAAATGAGGTGTGAGGCTGTACGAGTGTGAGTTGGAGTTTGTGTCAAGTCTGTGAGTACACAATTGAATGGACTTTTTAAAGAGCCATTTTTTTTGTGTGTGTTTGTTGCAGAACATTTTGCGTCTGTGCTGCAAGCATTTTGCCAAAGACAAGCCTGTCTGCTACCAGGCAAACCTGTCCGCATCAGCTGGGACCAGGAATCATGTAGTATACTCAATATTTCTCATATTCAGCATAAGATCTAAAGTCTTTCAGGTGCACAGATTTTAGTATCCCCCCCATGCTTGTCTCAACTTTAGAAGCAAATGGCGTGTATGCCAGCCACACATATAGAGTAATCTGGCACTCAACAGCCCTCACTGCAGGCCAACAAACAATAAAACTCTTCTACATCCTCAGATTGAGGAGTCAATAAAAGCGGCTTTACTAAACCCATCCTCCCTAGGCAAAGAAAAAGTGGAAATACTCAAATTATTACAATCTCCTAAGCCGGATATCCTTTTCTTAACTGAACCCACCCGCCCTAGTCAAATTTCTTCTTTGCTGGATATCCTGTTCTGAACTGAAACCTGGTTGTCAGAGGAATCTACTCCAGATCTCCAGAAGCCATACCCGAGATGACCAAAAGAGAACAAGCTCGGAGGAAGGAGTGAGATAGCAGCAATTATTCACCAGTGGATTCACATATCTCTGAAACAAATTACTCAAACTGAAGGGGTAGATCTGCTTCACTTTTTCAAGTTTCGAATTGATGACGACAACTCGGTCCCTGAAGATAATGAATTTGCTGATTTAATGATGTTGAATTTACACCAACACATTACATGCTCAGATCACATAAAATGAAATCCCTTAGATCTGATCTGGGCGTATAATTCGAATTGACTGAATATAATCATCCCTCCTTGCTTACGGTCCAATCAGTATTTGCTCAGCGTTGTATTCCGGTAGATTTTTCTAACTTTATTCACAAGCAAAAAGTGAAACCATACACACATGGCGATACATTAATACAGAGCCAGTGTTATCAACACTTTCAAACCCCTCCCCCCTCTTCCCATCAATTGAAGACTTTCTCTCCAAAGAAAAATAATCCACTCTGTGGCTCAGACATGCTAGTGACCCACAACCCTCAAATCCAACAGCGTGTTATAAACCGCAATAGATCAGTGCCGTGGTAAAAGGCAGAGTTAAAGGAGGCAAAACCTGCCTTGCGTCGACACTGGCGGGAAAGGGATGATGAAGAGAGCAAAATCACATTTTAAATTGAGCTTGAGGAATATAAAGGGAAACCCGTTCCATGCAAAGTCCTCTTAATAGGCAAAACAAATCTTAGAAGCAAATGAAAATAGTTTTTTGAAATCCTGAATGATTATTCGCTCCCAGATGAAATGAGAACTTCCCTGACTCCTGTCGAGGCATTCTGTGACAATCTAAATACTTAACAAAAACATTCTTTAAAGATAGTATAAACAAATACAGCAGCAGTAATTCTGAAGTTGAGTCTGAAAATAACTCTCCTCTCCTTATCCTTGTTTGAAGAAATAAACAGGCTTCATGAATTTATGATCAAGGTCAAATCTGGGTCACCAACTGACCCTTGCCCTCCAGTGGTCATGGAATCTCTGACCTCATCAATCAATCAATCAGCATTTATAAGGCGTACCCCAAGGATATCTGGGCGCTGCAGGTGCTGCGTCTCCATCTAAAAGCCAGGTCTTGAGCAATCCCCTGCAGAGCGTTTTCATCAATTCAGCAGCTCAAGCTATCGCTCCAAGCACGTTTCAAAATGCTGCGCTGCTCACGATACTGAAAAACCAGGGAGAAGTTCCGGATATAACCAGGAATTATAGGGCAATACCTCTGCTCCCTTAACCTGTAAAAACCATTGGTCAGAGAACTATCTTGAAGAGGTTCCAGGCTTTATAAATACACCAGCTCTCAGATGATTCTTATCAATGGAATGTCAGCCTCACCACTCCAGTCTCAAAATATGATGCAATTTGATGATTACTTGATGAGGGTGAATCAGCTAAAACTGAATATTGACCAAACTGAGATTGTAATTTGAAAGAATAAGACCGTTTGGAGTCAACTTTACTCTCCAACAAAAATGAGATTGTTACCGGAGCCTAAACCCACAGCTAAAAGCCTCTGAGTGATAATCAATAGCAATCTTAGCAAGAACCAGCAGGCTGGAGCAGTAGGATCTAAATGCAGATTTGTGCTGAAACTGCTTCAGAAACTAACCCCACTCCTCCCACTTTACACAAGAAAATCAATAGTGGTGGCCGCCGTCCTATCTAGATCGCATTATGCCAACCGAGTATATGTAAGAATACCAAATATCACCATTCTTAGACTGCAAATAATTCACAGCGACGCAGCTTGTGTACTACATCATCTTCAGAGGTGGGCACGAGCCACACCTATATTGAAATAACAAATCCACTCCGAGACCCTCTGCCTCAGCCCTAAAGGGGTGAGAGGTCTAGCACCTCACTTCATTGCAAACCAGGTGGAAATGCATACACCCGTACAAAAGCAGAGATCTCCTCGCTTGAATTTACTTGCTATTGCAAAATTATTGAGGATCAGATCAGGTGGACGCAGCTTTGGTACAAGTTTCTTTCATCCAGAAATCTGACATCCCTCAAGCCTATTCAGACTAGATTCTTCCCCGTTATGGTTCGTTTTCTCCTCTTTTATGTATTTCTGATTCAGTTCCAAGAAACCCCAGGTTGAACATGCTCTCTATATGTGTAATGACATAACAAGCGTTTTGTAGATCCTGTAGAGGTTTGGTATGTTGGCGCGTGCTTCAGTCACAGACCTGAATATTGCAAAAGAGAGGTGTACAGTGCAAGTGAGGATGATAGCGCAGTCTTGTCTGCCAGGGTATTATAAACCTTTCATTGCTGCAAGGCTGTTACAGTATTCTCTTTTTGTGTTTGCACAGTGAACAATTTGAGCAGACCAAGGAACAGACGTAATGTTGGAAACACATTTCAAATCCGTGCCTTTCATAGTACATGAACTATGTTGCGGGTATTGTGAAATTTTAATGATTCCATTTTTTTCAGGTTTTAGAAATTCGCAATTTTCTCTGATCAGGAGTATTTTGGCCTAACTGTCCTGTAATAACGTGTTGACTTTTCTCTTTTCCTCTCCTCTGCAGACACTTGAGACTTGAACATCAATTTACCAGAATGGGCAAAAGACGTGCTCCAGAAAAGAAAGTGACAGCGCGGTGTTCACGTGCATCCGTAAGAGCCACAGTCTCATCTTTACCTCTTCATGACATTTCAACTTCAAGATCCCGAAATGATGCTCAGAGGGACCAAGACCTGGAACCGCTTTCGGAGAACCTGTCCCACATTATTCTTCTATCCATGCTGGAGGAGTTGGAAGCCAAACTGGATAACTTGCTGAATACTGTGGAGGACGTACCTTCTAGAGTCGCTGGGCTGATTAAGAAAATCTGGATAGAAAAGGATCAAGGTTCCCTAGATAATGCTGGAGTGTCTTTGGAGGTGGTCTGTCCGGCGAGCATTAGAGATTGTGCTGTTAGCCCGTCTCCTGCGACACCTCAACTGGACAGGCCAAGGGAGCCAAGCTTGTGTCTCCAGACAGTGTTTTCTGATGGGCATGCACCAAAGCAGGACTGTACGCTCTCCACGCCAAATGATGTTCAAGGGCGTCCAGAGGAGCCAAACCTTTGTCTACAGCCAATGTTTCAACATCGAAGTGACCCACAGCAGGACCAGTGCTTGCAGCCTGGGTTTCCAGGTAGAAATGGAGTACAGCAGGATTGTACTGTATCCAGATGCGCTCAGACAGATCCTCCAGGCAGATCACTGGAGGCAAAGCTGTGTCTTCACTCAGAATTTGTTGATGGGCAGACACCACAGCAAGTCCAGAGCGTACAGACGGCGTTACTAGAAGAGTGGGAGCCAGATGAGCCCCTGAAGCAAGAACCATCCCCATTGTCTACTAATAGCTGGGACCAGAAACAGAACCTCTGCCCACACCCACTATTTCCTGAAGGACATGAACCACAGCAAAACCACCATATACAACCCGCACTACCAGATAGGAACGGACCGGATGATCCCTTGGAGGAAGAACTGATGTGTTTTCATTTACAAGATCCCCAGGAGAACCACAGCCTACAACCCGTGTCACCTGAAGAGATGTCATCAGACGAACACATAGAGTCTGGGCTATTGTCCTTTGATGAGTTGGGGTTACAACAAACCCAGTGCCTACAGCAACACCTATGCTTGAAGCAGGAATTCCCTAATGCACCATTATTGCTGTTCGAAGCTACCCCAGGTATGTGTTTCACTATAAATGGACTCTCGGAGTGCATACTAACACATGTAACCTCTTCAAAATGCGTAATATCAGATTTTAGAAAGTCTCTGAGGGGAGGATTATGGTATGGGCCGGGATGCCCGCCACCCCTCCCAACACCAATTCCCCATGGGAGGAGACAGACGCAGATTGAACTTTTGGAAGGCGGGGGGGCCTCACGACCCACCCGGCCATATTTATTAAAATATGAAACAAAATTTAAAACTTTAAATTAAAAACGTTTCATGAATCATGTACAAATTCAACTTCAATTACATCTTGATGAAGACAGGTGTTTCAGGCTAACCTTAACAAATCTCTAATACAAAAGGTTTCCTAGCCGAGTCTAGCATCCTGATAAATGCATTACATTTGAATTTGTACAACCTAACATTAAGGGCCAACGGCAAGGTCTTAACCGGTGTCAGATCCCTATCACCAACTTCCCGCCCTCACAGTGTGAGTGGCGCATGCGCAGAGGACTTTACCCTCGCCGCCAATTGTAACTTCCCTTGTCGTGGGGGCCCCCTTTCACTCGACGCCATCTTAAGGTCGTCTGAGTTTGTGTGCGAGGTATCCGTAAGAAGGTAAGAAGGACAGCGTGTACTCCCCCCCCCTTCCCACACTCTCTTCCGCCGGAGCGGATATCCGGCCCCCGGGAAATTCTAGGAGGGGCATATAGCCGTCTCCCCCTGGGAGGGGCCTATGGCCGTCTCCCCCTGGGCGACCCATCCGTAGTGGGTGCCCCCCCCCGTGGGAGGGGCCAATGGCCGCCTCCCCCCGGGCGCTCCCATCCATAATGGGTGGCGCCCCCCCCCCGAGGGACCTTGAAATCACTGCTCCGTGAGCAGTGCTTTCAGGAAGCAGGTGGAGGCCCAGAATGCTCCGAGCGGGCATTCTGGGCCTCCACCTGCTTCCTGAGGGCCGCCAAGCTGCGATCTAGCGGTCAACTTTACCGAATTTCCGGTCCATCCCCGCCACTTGGTTCACCAACGTGCGCAGCATCCTTTCCATCTTGGAGCTCTTTCCGGGCTTCCTACCAGGCAACTCGATCTCCGACTACGCCTTGATAACTGAAAGAGAAAGACAAATATTACAAAATTCTCAAAAAAGTGCAGCTTGTTCCCATGAGGACTCACGAGCGACGAGTGGTGCATCCTTCAGAGCACAGGAACAAGAGGAAGCTTCGTTGGATTCTCGCACTATTTATCCAGCTGTGGGAGGGCGGGGACCCGCCTCAAGCACGCCCATCAGTGCACGGACTTCCGGGCGGGTGTTTAGGACAACCTCTTTTTGGGCGGGAGGAGCGTGTTCCGGCCACGCAGCTTCGGGCATACCAGCCGGGACACGCCCCTGCCCACAATGGTTTCCCGGGGGATCGGGGCACCCGTCCATACATTCGGGGGGACCGAGTGGTCTCCCCTTTCCATTTGGATGGAACCCACTGAGCGATACTGACCCCCAGAGTACGAGTACACTGGGTGCAGACGTGTCCCTGCATTCTCTACCTCTGTTTCCACACAGGACTGCATCCTTCCTGTGCAGAAACATGCCTGGTTATGGGACTCTGCATGAGACAAATAGGACAGTAGCTCTTGTCGTTCCATGATCGTCCCCATTCCAGGCTGAGGAACTGGAAATAGTGTTATTCATGGGAGGAATTACTGGCCAGAATCACGTAATAGTCGGATGCAAGTGATGTGGTGTTCATTGAGATTAGCAGACATGCGTAGCCTTGAGAGGGAACTGTGTTTCCAGTTGCACAGTTACATTGGGTAAGACGCAGTCTTCTCCAGTTCCTTATATAAAAATCCTAGTCTATATTCGGCCCCAACAGCAGGGCTGACCAGGGATGTTGGTGTCACTGCAGGGTTCTCCAGGAGTGCACACCACCTCATGATAGACAGATACACAAAGGTTTTGGAACTCTGAGATGACTTGCAATAATCTTATTATATGCACCAGGTGGTACTTTATCCTGTATAATACATGGTCACACCATCACCGTTCCCACAAACCTTGGTGCGTAGCTCCTACATATGCAGCAGCTTTAGTGTAGTTCCTATTTTTCCTAGAGGCCCTGCGCATTGGAATAACATAAACAGCAGTGTAGACGTAGGACTGAGGTCATCTAGGTCTCTACTGACTATGTTAGACTTAATTTAGGTTTGCGCCAGCTAGCTCAGAGGTCACTGGAAACTTTCTTGACTGAATCAGCTTCCCTGGCTCAGACAAGAAGGGATTCAGCTTCCGACAACCGCATAAACATGACAACTTTGCTCCCTCGGAATAAGAGTCAATCTCTAGAGTCGTGTGAAAAAAATAGACAATTATTTCACTCAGTCAGACGTGCATTCTTAGTTTCACCATAGTGCAGAGAATGGAGAGACGGGCATTTTCAATAAAAGATATTATTTATTGAGCAGTCTTCCTTCTCATGCAAGAGAAATGAATTGCCACAATTGCAATACTTATTATAAAGTAACATACGTACAGTAAAAGGAGTATTATGAAAGAAAACTGTAAAAGAATTGATATGGTTTCTTAGCCATAAGATACTTTTAAATGGATAAAATATATACATACATATATACATTAGCTAACGTGCTCAACTGGTGCTCCTAAAATACGCCTACCCCGGTGTACCTGACCTAAGCCTAATACTGGGAAGGGGTAAATAAGTAGCAGTTTAAGTTAAGTAGGTTTTGCCAAGAATCTGATTCAAGAATTCTCTCTAAGGGTTTAGTCAGCACTGTACCTTGGGAATAGAATGTAGGAGGTCTGGAATCTCTCTCTCAGGACTCGATATCCCAGTCACCCGCAAGGGTAGGCTGGAAACGCCGAAGGCTGGATTTTCTCGGCAAGAGAAAAGACAGCGTCTTTCTCAGCGCGTCAAAGAGGAGGGGCATCGTCCGTGGGCTTCTCGCATCTGCTGGGCTCTTGGAAAGTAGATAGCTGCTCTGCTCCAAAATTTACCACCGTGTGTTTGCTTAAGGCAGCGTTGGCATATTTATACCTGAAAGGTGCCGGGTTTGACGTAAAGTTGGACATAAGACGTCAATAAAGATGTCACTAAGAACTGGCCGTTCTTACAGTGCTTCTCAAGAGTTCTAGGACGAAATCAAAACAAAGCTAACGGGGATTTCCCAGGTTGCTGGAGGTTTGGTTTGTTGAAATCAATCAATCAATCAATCAAAGACATTTATAGAGCGCACTACTTACCCGTAGGGTCTCAAGGCGCTGGGGGGAGGGGGGTGCCGCTACTGCTCGAACAGCCAGGTCTTCAGCTTCTTCCTGAAGGAGAGGTGGTCTTGGGTCAGGCGCAGGTCGGTCGGGAGGGAGTTCCAGGTCTTGGCGGCCAGGTAGGAGAAGGACCTTCCTCCTGTGGTCGCTCTTCGGATGCGGGGGACGGCGGCGAGGGCGTGGTTGGCTGAACGGAGGTGGCGTTTGGGAGCGTAGAAGTTGATTCGGTTGTTGAGGTAGCTCGGGCCTTGGTCGTGTAGGGCTTTGTGTGCGTGGGTGAGGAGGCGGAAGGTGATTCTTTTGTTGACGGGGAGCCAATGCAGGTCTCTCAGATGTCCGGAGATGTGGCTGGTTCGTGGGATGTCGAGGATGAGTCTGGCCTGAGGCGTTCTGGATCCGCTGGAGTCTCTTCTGGAGCTTGCCGGTGGTACCGGCGTAAAGGGCGTTGCCGTAGTCCAGTCGACTGGTGACGAGGGCCTGGGTGACGGTCTTCCTGGTCTCGGTGGGGATCCACCAGAAGATCTTCCGTAGCATGCGAAGGATGTTGAAGCACGCTGAGGAGACGTTGTTGACTTGCCTGGTCATGGAGAGGGAGGAGTCCAGGATGAAGCCCAGGTTGCGTGTGTGGTCTGTCGGTTTGGGTGCGGTGCCCAGGGCGGGAGGCCACCAGGAGTCGTCCCAGGCGGAGGGCGAAGAGCCCAGGATGAGGACCTCCGTCTTGTCTGAGTTCAGTTTCAGGCGGCTGGTCGTCATCCACTCGGCTACCTCTTTCATCCCTTCGTGCAGGTTGGCTCTGGCGGCGGCGGAGTCGTTGGTCAGGGAGAGGATCAGCTGGGTGTCGTCGGCGTAGGAGATTATGCTGAGGTTGTGTTGGCGTGCGATGGCTGCGAGGGGGCTCATGTAGACGTTGAAGAGGGTGGGGCTCAGCGAGGATCCTTGAGGGACGCCGCAGATGACTTCGGTGGCCTCTGACTTGTACGGTGGTAGGCGGACTCTCTGTGTTCTTCCGTCGAGGAAGGAGATGATCCATTCCAGAGCCTTCTCCTGGATTCCGACGTTGCTGAGGCGCTGTACTAGGGTGCGGTGGCAGACAGTGTCGAATGCCGCGGAGAGGTCTAGGAGGATGAGGGCCGCTGTTTCTCCGTTGTCCATCAGGGCTCGGATGTCATCGGTGGCGGCGATGAGGGCGGTCTCGGTGCTGTGGTTGGCTCGGAAGCCAGACTGTGAGGGGTCGAGGGATCCATTCGTCTCAAGGAAGGCGGCCAGCTGCTTGTTAACGGTCTTCTCGATGACTTTGGCTGGAAACGGGAGGAGCGAGATGGGGCGGTAATTCTTGAGTTCGGTGGGGTCCGCTGTGGGTTTCTTGAGTAGAGCGCTGAGTTCGGCGTGCTTCCAGCTCTCAGGGAAGGTGGCGGTGTCGAAGGATGTGTTGATGATGTCTCGCAGGTGGGGTGCGATGACAGCGTCGGCCTTGTTGAAGACGTGGTGAGGGCAGGGGTCGGTCGGAGATCCGGAGTGGACGGAGTTCATCGTGCGGACGGTGTCTTCGATGCTGATCGGAGTCCAGGCGCGGAGGGTGGTGGTGGGGGGTGGTGGTTCGGTCGTGGTGTGCGTTGGTTGGTTGTTGAAGCTGTTGTGTATGTCCGCGATCTTGTTGTGGAAGTATGAGGCGAGGGAGTTGCAGAGGTCTTGCGATGGGGTGATGTCGTTGTTTCCTGCGCTGGGGTTGGATAGCTCTTTCACGATGTTGAAGAGTTCCTTTCAGTTGTGTGCGTTGTTGTCCAGCCGGTCCTTGAATGCAGTTTTCTTGGCGGCGCGGATCAGCTGGTGGTGCTTCCGGGTGGCAAGCGTGAAGGTGGTCATGTTGTCCTGTGTTGGTTCCCTTCTCCAGACTTTCTCGAGGGCTCGGCAGTTCTTCTTGGAGCTCTTGAGTTCGTCGGTGAACCATGGGGCTTTCTTGCTGCCGGGTCTGCTGGACGGGGTCCTCAGCGGGGCGAGCTCGTCCGCGCAGTTGCTGATCCACTTTGTGAGATTGTCGGCGGCCTGGCTGGGGTTCGCTGAGCTGGCAGGAGGGTGCTGGCTCAGGGAGGTGGCGAGCTGGTCGGCTGTGATCTTGTTCCAGCTTCTGCGCGCAGCCTGTTGCTGGTGGTGGTGGGTCGTCGTTCTTTTGAAGGTGAAGTGGACGCAGCTGTGGTCCGTCCATTGAAGCTCTGTGGCGTGGCTGAAGGCGATGTCTGTGCTGGATGAGAAGACTGCGTCGAGTGTGTGTCCGGCGAGGTGGGTGGGGGTGGACACCAGCTGCTTGAGTCCAAGATTGGCGAGGTTGTCGAGCAGGGTGCTGGTGTTGCGGTCGTTGTTGTTCTCCAGGTGGAAGTTGAGGTCCCCCAGGAGGATGTAGTCAGCGGAGGGGAGGGCGTGCGGGCTGACTAAGTCGGCGATGTTCTCGCTGAATTGGGTGCGTGGTCCCGGAGGTCGGTAGATCAGGGTGCCTCTGAGGGTGGTCTTCGGGTCGGTGTGGATCTGGAAATGCAGGTGTTCGGCGGTGGTCAGGGTGTTGTCGGTGCTGGTCGTGATGCGGATGGTGTTCCTGTGGATGATGGCGATGCCTCCTCCCATCTGGTTGGCGGTGCGATCCCTCCGGGTGATCTTGTAGCCCTCTGGGATGGCGATGGCGATGTCGGGAGCTGAAGAGGCGTTCATCCAGGTCTCCGTGAGGAAGGCAACGTCAGGGGCTGTGGTGTCGAGGAGGTTCCAGAGTTCGATGGCGTGTCTGTGGACGGAGCGGGTGTTGAGCAGGATGCACTTGAGGTGGGTCCTGCTGGTGTTCGACTTGGCGGGTGCTGGCGCGAGGCAGGTCCGGATGCAGGTGAACTTGCAGGCGTGGCAGCTGAAGGGTCCGTGGGTGCGTCGTGGTGTGGCTTGGTAGCATCCTGGGAGTCGACCAGCGTTGAGTGCGCTGAGGTTGGCGGCGGTGTACGTATGGCGGGTCGGTCGGGGTCCTCGTGGGCCAAGGGTCCTGGCACTGGGCGCGGTCCAGGCACGGACGGGCGCAGACAGGCTTACCTTTGGCGCGCCTTTGGCGCACAAACGGCGCACCCGCTGCGCGTGGCTGCTGCGCGTACGTACGGTCGCCATATATGGCGAAGTGCGCGGGGGCGGAGCAGCTGGGAGGCGGGAGCGGGGAGGGTACAGAAGGCAAAAGGGGCGGGGTTTCGCGGCGGTGGCGGGAAGCGGGGAGGGAGGGCGAAGGGCAGCGCTAAACGGAAAAGAACTCGTTGTGCTTTCTAGGAATCTAAGGAAGTGGCTTTTGCCGTGCTTTGGACTGCAAGGGCGATTTACTAAAATATGGATCTGATTCTTATGCCATTATATGGATATTATCGATTATAGTCATGTAAGGGCATAAAACGGTAATACTGATTCTGGTTCCTAGATAAACACACAACAAGCTAACATGTTTGCAAACAAGAAGAATTAACTTACAACCTCTTGTGCAAAAGTAAACATCAAAACTGTTAGATATTTGTTGCAAAAAGATGATAGAAACTGTTCAATAAAAGCCCATTGAAAAAAAAGCTGCAGTAGCTCAAAATGTGTAGAAACATGCAGAAAGATTCCACCCTTCCTTTATCTAAGGAAACTCATAAACATATTCCCTCTGCTTCTAATATTAAGCTCGTAACATACAGCAGAAGTAATAAAAGCAAAGTTCTGTTTGTTGCTTTAAACAGCTGCTTCAATTATGCTTCGTGACTTGACCTTCTTTTCACATCAGCTGCTGGTGCTGGCAGCAGGCATTGTGCCCTCAGGACTCGACTGTAATAACTTATAAAAGCCGAGTTCTGACGTCTTTTCTTCATAATCACTGACTTGGTGCGTCACAAATTCCTGATTATAAAGAAATTAGAGACTGCCATTTATACAGGGATTACAGAATCCCATGTAATATAATTATATATATATACATATAATAACTTTGGTACAGTTCAATGAATCCGCACAAAACTATCATGCAGTGTTTTTTTGTGGTCCTCAAATTAAGCCACTAGTCATTTAAGATAGAGCTAGCTGGACCATTAGCCTATGAATGGTCCGTGCATCTGGACACGCGGACCCAAATGTAAAAATCGATTGGATCTGATTGGATGAGAGAGCTTTTTCTCCTGTCGTCCATTTCAGATACGTAAACCCAAAGTTGGGTCTGCAGACCTCAAGCTCCCTGATTGGCTGGCTACATCTTGAACCATTACATGATGAAGAGACTTGTTCCCCGCATCCTGTAAGAATACTAAAGAAGCCATAAAGAGCCGTGGTGCCATCCTGTCTCTCCCGGGCACAGGGGCTGCCTAATGTTAAAATGTAAAAAGAAATTGCTGATTTTGAGACAGAGGTTGGATTCCACATCATGACCCTTGAGGTCCGCAAACCTTAGGCAGGTGTCTGCGCAGGCACAGTAATTGGCCTTGCACCCTGGTGGATATTTGTGATGTTCGGAGACCTGCTGCTCGGTCTGAAACCCTATTGATGTCCAATAAGGATACACAAGTTTGCAAGGGTCCGAGAACCCCAAGAAAGTGTCTGGGAACCCTTTAGCCTCTTAAGTGCTGCGCCTATACCAACGGCCGACGGCACCACTACCTCGGGAGTGCTGCCGTCGGCCGTTGGACGTTCCAGCTGCACCTGCGCAATGGAACGTTCAGCACTGGAGCTGGACGTTCCAAAGCAGCTAAGGTGTTAAAATAAAAAATGAAAAAACAAGCCAGGCCCTTCAGGGAATCCCCTGCTGTGGTCAGGCACCGTTGAACACCTGGCCCTGCTTGGAGTTGGCTGCAGGGAACTGTTGCGTGTGTATATGATGAAGGGGAAAAAAAACCCACTGAAAACAAGCATTGGCAAAACAAATAGGTGTCTCCTATCCGAAAGCTATTGGCTTTGGCAACGAGTTTTAGCCATTATATACCCCAGTGTGACTGCTGTTCGGCATAGCTAAAAGTTAGTGGCACGAGGTCGGGTGGGGTAGGTAGAAGGGGGATAAATTGGGATAGGGTGCAATGGGGTAGATTCGAGTCAAATGGGGTAGATTGAATTGAGGTAGATTTGGGTGAAGTGGAGTAGATTGAGGTGGAGTGGAGTGGATTGGAGTGGGATAGATTGGGAAAGAATGGGTGGAATGAGGTAGATTGGAGTAGAGTGAGGAAGTCTGGAGTGGAGTAGATTAGAGTGCAGTATATTGGGGTAGTTTGGATTGCGGTACATTGGACTGGAGTAGAATAGAGTGGAGTTATATAGAGTGGTGTAGGGTAGATTGGGTTTGGGTTGGGGTGGATTAGATTCGACTGGAATGAGGTAGATTTGGGTAGAGTGGGGTGGAGTGGAATTGGATAGATTGGAGTGGAGTGTTGTGGGGTAGATTCGGGTGGAGTGGAATGGGGTAGATTGGGTGGATTGTAGTGGGGTGGATATGATGGAGTGGGGTAGATTGGATGGAGTGGGGTAGATTAGATGAAGTGGAGAGAGAGAGAGATTGGGTGGAGTGGGGTAGATTACAGTGGAGTGCAGTAGATTATGGTAGATTTGTGTGGGGTAGATTGTGGTAGTTTGGAGTGGGTAGATTGTGGTAGGAGTGTGGATGAGTTGGATAGATCGCAGTGGGGTAAATTGAAATGGAGTTGGGTAAATTGGACTGAAGTAGAGCGAGGTAGATTGGGGTGAAGTCAGTTAGATTGGAGTAGGTTAGAATTGAGGTAATTTGAAGTGGAGTGGGGTATACTAGGGTATATTGGAGCAGAGTGGGGTAAATATGAGTGGAGTGTGGTAGATTGGGGTGGAGTGGGGTAGATTGGAGTGTGGTGGGGTTGACTGGCTTAGATTGAGTGTAGTAGGGTAGATCAGAGTGGGGTAGTTTGGAGTGGGATGGGGTAGATTGAAGTGAGGCGAGGTAGACTGGGTTATATTGGAGCAGAGTGGGGTAAATCTGAGTGGAGTGCGGTAGATTGGGGTGGAGTCAGTAGATTGGGTTAGATTGAGTGTATTAGGGTAGATTGGAGCAGGATGGGGTAGATTGAGGTAGAGTGAGGTTGATTGCGGTGGGTAAATTGGGAATGGATAGATTGGAATGGGGTGATTTGTAGTGGGATGGATTGGGATACTTTGGAGTGGAGTGGGATAGATTGGAGTGGGGTGGATTGGGTAAGTGGTGTGGAGTAGAGGAGTGTGGAGTGGAGTGTTGTTTCATGGGGTGAGTGACATAGATTGGAGTGGAGTGGAGTGGGGTGGATTGGAGTGGGGTAAGTGGTGTGGAGTAGAGGAGCGTTGAGTGAAGTGTTGTTTCATGGAGTGAGTGGCATAGATTGGAGTGGAGTGGAGTGGTTTGGAGTTGAGTGGCGTAGTGTGGAGTATACTTGGTGTGGTAGCGCACTGCCATTACAGACAACACATTTTCAATTGAAATGATCATTACATTTACACAGAAATATGGATTTACTGCACATAAATGATAATGTTTGCAAATGTCATCCCCTAGTGTATTAATGTGTTTCAATCTTATTCAAATGTTTTTCTCCGCACTTCAGTAATACAAAACAAATGTGCTTCATTTGTTCTAATTCTGATCTATTCTGAAACATCAGCCCAGTTCTTTTTTTTAGGTCTTGCCGCAACAGCGCTGAACTTTGTGGGCTTACTGCCCACCCATTGCTTTTTATTTGTTTCTTCGAATCTCCTTTAAACAGCCTTGCTTCCAAATGGCTAATCTTTCCTACCTGTCCCTCCTTTTCGTAAATTGTTCCCTCCCAAGGAGCACCGTCCCGTTACTTCTATCCTTGCAATGGTTCCATATTATCAACTGCTTTAGGCACTTTTTCTTTTTTCTTTGTCTAAGAGCATTTCATATGAGCACTTTTTTCACTCGCTCCAAGCTTTTTTGTAAACGGCTGTAATTCTTGTTCATATCTCGTCACATTTGCTGTTCATTCACAGGCCGAGATCAAACTTCAAATGCTTTTTCCCCTAAAAAGCCTGTTCTTTCTCTGACTTCAATGTAAGCGAGCCAGTTCCTCACCGTCTCACTCATCGCTGCTTGCCTCTCCTTGCTTGTTATTTATAAAAGCAAATTACTTCATTTTCTTGCCTTCATCACCTCCCCTTCGCTTAATGGTAGCAGTCGTTTCAACTAAAGTGCTCATGTCTACTGCTGCCGACCAGAAACTTCACTGTCGACTGTAAAGTTGGCACCTAGGGAAATGGAAGGACGGCTTGGGGTGGAGGGGACATTGGCATGTACAGAAGGCCGTGCCATTGTTATGTTATGTTATGTTATGTTATTATGTTATGTTATGTTATGTTATTAATGGGTCTTATATAGCGCAATGGCTTCTCCAAAGGAGTGTCCCGGCGCTTTGTGCTCCAGACCCAGAAAAGATGCTAACGAAGAACATAACAGCAAACAAAAAGACAGAGGAGAAGAAGACAGAACTCTACCTAGCAAATAACCAAGTCTTCAGACCCTTCCTAAAGGCTAACAGATTGGATCCATTGAAGCATCTTCTGGCAGTTCTCATCAGCAGCATTCTGACGCGACCCTGCCACATCTGTACGATGTTTCCGGGCCAAAAGCAGTTAAGGATAATAACTATATATTCGGTAACCAGTCTGTTTGCTACGTACAATCCACTGTACTAAATGATATGAGGTATTCTTAGTACATGTATTTATAAAATGTCACATGTTGTAATGTTTAGGACACATACTATTGTAATGCAAGTTGATCTCTAGTAATGTTTATGACATGTAGTATTTGTAAAGTAGAAATGTTTTCCACTTAAAATTGAATGTATGTACTTGGTAGTTTATTTAAAGGACTAATCAAACCAAATGTCCGAAGTACAATGCTATAGAATTGTGAAGCACTCTGATACCCATTTGGGTCATGTTCGCACTATATAAAACACTGAATTAATAAATGAATAACACACCTAAAGGCGGGGAGACCCTCCCTACACACACCTGGTGCCTGCTGTGAAGAAGGTGTGTGAGGGCTGAAAAATTACCTTCACGCCCTGCAAGACCAGCGCCATCGATGCTTCCTGCGTGGTGGCCATATTGAAGCAGAAAACCATCAGGACATCTCACGACCATTAGTTGGAGGTAGGGCCTTGGGTAGACCCTCTTTGCTAGGGCGGACATCTTTGGTGTAGGGCGGAGAGATGGGTGGGTCAAGAGAGAGTTCAATGTTAGATATTTTGTCAGAGAAGAATGTTGCAAACTCTTCGCTGCGCATGGTAGAGTCATTTATTGAGTGTTGAGGGAAAGAGGAGGTTTGCTGTTTGATGACGTTAAGAAGGTCTTTAGGTCTGTTCCTAGAACGGTCAAGTTGGGCTCAGAAGAAGAGGGATTTTTCTCTGAAGATGTGTGTTTTGTATTTTATGCGTTTAGCTCCCGATATTGCAAGATGTGTTA
This sequence comes from Lissotriton vulgaris, assembly GCF_964263255.1. Lineage (NCBI taxonomy): Eukaryota > Metazoa > Chordata > Amphibia > Caudata > Salamandridae > Lissotriton > Lissotriton vulgaris. The sequence continues at coordinate 181,373 of NW_028254578.1, forward strand.
ACCAGGGTTGTTGTCTCCAGTTTCTTTCAGCCAACCGGAGTGGTTGCCTCTTTGTTAAGGTCTTTGTTAAACCAAGATCTAGAAGGGATACTTCTTGATTTCTTGAGTTTCAAAGGGGCGTCTATGTCAAGCAGTTCTCCCATTTTTCTGTTGTAGTGGGCAGTGAGATCATCACCTTGGAATATGGGAACTGACAAACGCTTCTAACTCTGCCTGGGAGATTCAGTGCTTGTGCCGGGTATTTTGGGGGTGGGCCTTTGGTTCGATGGCATTGAGATTGAAAAGAATTAGGTGGTGGTGAGTCCAGTCAGTGGGTAGGATAGAGCGGAGGGATAAGGTGTTCTGCTTAGAGATGATTGCATCAAGTGTAGTGTGGTTCCTATATTCCCAATAGGCTCTGCACATTGGAAAAACATATACTATAGTTTCGACGTAGGACTGAGGTCGGCTAGGTCTCTATCGAATATATTAGACTTAATTGTGAGTGCCAGCTAGCTCAGAGGTCACTAGAAACTTTCTCGAATAGACAAGCAGGGATTAGTTTCTGACAACCGCATAAACATGACAACTTTGTTTCACAAGAATAAGAAATCAATCTCTAGAGTCGCGGAAACAATAGATAGTTATTTCACTCAGTCAATCGTGCATGCTTCGTTTCACCAGAGGTGCAGAGAAAATAGAGAGACAGGCGTTTTCAATATAAGTATTTATTGAACAGTCTTCTTTCTCAAGCACAAGAAATGAACTGCTACAATCGTAATACTGATTATAAAGTAACCTGCATATAATACGAAGAGTATTATAAAGTAGTACTGTAAAAGCATGGTATGGTTTCTAAGCCATATAAAATAACATAACATACATACATTAATAAATAATGACTAAATGTACTCAACTGGTGCTCTAAAATACTCCTACCCCGGTGTACCTAACCTAGGTCTAGTACAAGGGAAGAAGTAAGTGAGGTGTAGCTTAGTTTCAGTATTCTTTTTGCCAATAATCTATTCCAAGAATTCTCTGATGGTCTAATCAACTCTGTATCTTGGTTTAGGATGAAGGAGGTCTTGTATCTCTCTCTCAGGACTCGATTTCCCAGCAACCCGCAAGGGTGGCCTGGAAACACTGGAGCTGGATTTCTCGGCCAGAGAAAAGACAGTGTCTCTCAGTGCGTCTGCTGGAGGGTCGGCTTCCTTCGGCACTTGCTGTGGCGTGATGCGTCGGGCAAGTAGATAGTCGAACTGCTCCAAACCACTGTGTGTTTGTCTGGGCAAATGTGGGCATATTTATACCTCGAAGGTGCCGAGTTTGACGTACAGTTGGACATAATAATGTCATCAAAGACTCAGTTCTTTGAAAACTCCTTGATTTCTTAGATAAATTAGTATTCAAGCAAGGGGAAGTCCCTAGCTGCTGAAGACATTTTTTTCCAAGAAATCGTTGTGGATTCTCAGAACTAGTGGAAGTAGCCATGCCGTATTTGGGCTGCATAGGCTAAGTCTAAATATGGTTATGATTTCTATGTCTATATAAGGATAGGGTAATTTATACCTATATATGGGCATGGATCGGGAAATTACACTAGGGTCCTAGAGTCATATACAACACAAGGATAGAGCCCTTGGTATGAGTTTGTTTATTGCAGTGTTGGGTGAGCTCGTTCGCTTCCAGGAGGGTGGATAGGGCTTGTACTGTTGGATCATCGGCATTGTTCAAGTGCAGATTCAGGTCTCCTAGTAGAACGTCTGCGCTGCCTTTAAGGTAGTTTTGCGTTAATAGGTTTGTTTAGTCCTCAAATATTTGTCATTTTTCACCAGGAGGGTGATAGATGACATGAATTTTGATAGAGTTGGGGCCTTTGGACGAGAGTTGAACTCCTACATATTCAAAGGTAGGGTATTTCATGTTGAGGAATGGAGTTAAACACAGATAGTTTTTGTGTATGACAGTTAATCCACCGCCAATACGATCCTAGCGGTCGTACGGATGATTGAGAAGCCCTGTGGGTTGAGGAAATTGATAAAAGAGAATGAGTGGTCATTCAGCCGGATTTCAGTTGGAAAGCAGAAGTCAATTTTGTGTCCTAGGATGGTTTCAGCTATTTGAGTGGCATGCTTAACTGCTGACTGACAGTTTAGTAGCATGCAGCAACGCGTAGGTAGTGATCTTGGACCAGGCTGACAGGGTTGGATGGTTATTTGGGTGGGCCGCCTGGGAGGGCGAGTGGTGTTCAGGGTTCTACTCGTGCCAAGCATGACCGGGATCAGGCGGCGACTAGGCTTGCTCGGGGCATTGTCATACTTGTTGGTCAGCATTTCAGCTTCCCGTTGCGTGATTTCAGTCGTGGTGCATCTATGTTTGAGTTGGTGATGGATATAGGGGATAGTTTGCCTAGGGGTTAGGATAGGGGATCAGAGTGTATGTTTGTGGCAATATCAGTGTTCGCTATAGATGCATGAAGCTTTGGCAGGAAGTAGGCAATCTTTGTGTTCTTACGAGATTTCATCCAGAATAGTGTTGATTGCGAGTTCAAGCTGGGATGTTGTAGGGACCAGTTGAGTGGCGTTTGGGTCAGTGGTAGGATGTGGAGTGCAATGGAGCTCGGCTGAATTCGGTGCGGAGGCTAATGCAGGAGCGGCCCATGCAGATAAGAGCAGTGGGGCCGGGTGGGGGGATTCAATAGACGACAAGGAGGGGGAAATGATTTATTTAATTTTTCCTTGTCGTCGTCTGTCGCATTCCCCCTGGCCCCCCACTGCTCTTACCTGCACAGGCCGCTCCTGGGCTAATGTAGTATCCAGCCTGCTGTGGTTGGAGGACTGAGAGGATTCCGGTGGGATAGATGAGTCAAGCTGGGCAGTGGAGGTGACCCATGCAGAGGGGGCAAGTAGTTTTGGTATAGAAACAGAAGCACCAGTGCGTCTGGAGTTCAGAGAGGCTGTAGGGAGGTAGAGGTGGGGGCAGTGCAAGGGGGTAATAAAAGGTTCAGCTAGTAGATGAGGGCGTGCATGGGAGAGGGCGGAGGGGTGGTGGTGGGGGCGAATTGGATGGCGGCGCAGAGAGCCGGAAAGTGGAAAATAGATAATTTTGTTCAGTGGCTTGGATTAGGATGTTCCCATTTCTGTATATAGTTATGGACTGATCTCTGCTAAAGTTCTAGGATATTTAGATCCATAAGGGACATTGGTAGCATTAGTTACATGAAGATGTTAAATGACGTTTTCTCTCCTTTTGGCAGGTTTCGTAGTGTAGAAGATGAAGTCCATTTTAAGACTTCCGTGTGTTGTATTGTAGAAATGTCTGGTATTAGTGTCTCTGGGTGTTCTTTAAGGATTTTGTGTTTGTACTTTTTAGCAGCGTGTTTGGAGAGGTTTTTGCAGAAATGATTTGGGGGCGTATCTTTCCACGCTTCCGAAGTTGAAGTGATACTCAGAAGTTGTTTCTGGGGATAACCAAAGTTAGACTTCAGGAGAAGCATTCAGAGGTGTGCATAGTGGTCAAGAGGGAGTCTCCAACAGCTGAGATGGCCGCCTGATTGTAACATTGGGACCTTCAGTGGACGGTTGGTGGGCACTTCTTTGGAAGATTGGGATGCGAGTGTCAGAGGCATGTGAAAAAGGTCACCAAGGCGATCTGGTAGGATCCCTTTGAGGAAAAGGGGGCCTTGAATGCTGAAAAGCGCCAGTGGGCCTGTTGATGTCACTGGGTTCTTAGTGGCCACGGTATCTAGGAGCTGGTGGTTGTGATGGAGTTTATTGGTCAGTCTGCAGAAACGTCCTTTATATTTGAAGGCATATATACAAGTTATACACCCACATCATAGGTAGTATATCACTATCAGCATAGACTAGTAGACATCACAAAGGATGGGTCACTGCTATAGGCACATGGTGGGATAGGAAGCAGCATCAACTTGAGATGACAGTATATGCACGAGATAATATTGGAATAAGATGGGCAAAACAATCCCCATGTAGGCTTAGAATAACAGTGTCAATATAAAGACACAGTATACTCGCAAGATAGCATCTTGCACTTTAGCATTGTGTAACTTCGTTGAGAGTTCATTTTAATGGTGAGATATGTTAGGAGGGGTCACTATGTGCCATTGATGTAAATTGTCTCTGACACTATAATTTTGTGGGACTTTGTTGAGAGTTGTTTTTACTGGCATGAAGTATTAGAAGGGACAGTGGGTGGCACTGGGACCTCATTTATTCTTTTCCGGTCTGGAGTCCAATATTTGTGCCCACTAGTAGGAGTTTCTAGAGGCTTCCACCGCCATGACATGTCAGGCATCCCTTTCCTCCTTGCCCTGGGTCCAGTTTGTCCGGAGTCACAAAAGACCAGTGATAACTCCTTTGTGAGAGTGCTCGTGCAGAGCCTTTGTGATGTGCAACTGTGATAAGTGACAGCTGCTCCCCCTCGTTAAGGCAAAGAGGCCTATCCTGCCAGCACCTCGCTTCCAAATGAGCAGAGGAATACTGAAGCACTCAGCGTAGTCCAATGGCCATGCCTTGTGGCCCGTAAAGAAGTACTGCAAGATCAGAGATGTTTGTTGTGATTTATTGTTTCCACAATTATTCACCTTTCTTGCGTTGGAGACGTAAAATCCATTACAGACAGGCAGCCGTCACGAATTTCGTCATAGAGACTTTTTCAAGGCTGCAAGAGGATATAGAAAGTATCTTACACAACTGTAACAATGACATAGGGATAAGAAATGCAGCTGTTAAGTCACCACCACCAGATAGAAAAAGAAGAACACAAGTGCATCGGGTGAAATCCTAAAACAGATTGTGCCTGATAATCTGGCCTTGCTAAGTTATTGCAACTTGCTGTAAAATCATACTACTCCCGATAAAGTCATTGTTAGCCAAAACAACAGTAATCAAATCTATTAGCATTCCAGAATGCTCAAGTAGAATTGCGTCTCTGATTTAAAAAACATGCTGTATGGCGGCAATCCCCACAGATTTGAGGATACTAGTGTATAATGCACAGAAGTCCAAGGTAACCAGTATGTTGCTGTCAGTCTACTCACATTTTTTTCTTATTGCTTCATCAACCCTACCCCCTTCTGCTACATACACCAGAAGCAACATTACAAACAACCCCCTCTCCTTCCGCCGCTTCAGCTGTGCCGTTTAAGGTTTATTTTGTAACTTTAAAGCTGGATGCATCACTCGCTCTTCCCTAGACTCCACCCACTTTTCATCTGTGCTGGACTTGTACTTTTGGCAGGTTCACCCCTGAACTTTTTGCGATAAGCTCTGACATGGTGGTAGTGATTTTAGACCTCTGGGCACTTCAGCACTGTGGCCCAGTGTAGAGTTTGTGCGCTCTCTGAGTACATGTGGTGAGATTGGCCTGCCCTCCCATAGGAATGCATGGGGATATGTGTGTCCATGGTAATTCCTGGTATGAGAGGAGTGCAGGGTCGAGTTTAGTATGTATGAACTCTTGAGAATAAATGCTGCGCAATGGTGTGCACATATCTATGGTGACTTGCGGAGAAATGCCACTTTTAGAAGCTGGCATTGCTGTGTGTCTGCCTGCCTGATGTGAATGGCATGTCTGGTTTGTGAGTGACATGGGCTGGATGGTGTGGGTGGCTTCAAGACACAGGGTGAGTCAGCCCAGTAATGAATAGAGATATTTGCATGCAGATGGGAGGGAGGAGTTGCACCTGGGACCTGAATAGGGCTGTGCCTACCCTCCACAATGCTGGTTCCGCCTCCTGTGGTGTGTCTGATCACTGAACCCCCCACCTAACAATAGGGAAAGGGAGCCTGGTAAACAGAGTGCTCCAAAACCAATTGCATCTGGTTTACCAAGCCCAATGCTGTAGCACAAAGGAAATTGTCCTATAAATGTAGGGGCTGTGACCCCATGAAGTGTTACGCTTGTTCTGGGGGGACACTCTGCCAGGAGGAACCGCCACTGCGTGCTGGCCTGCCTCGCCGCACTTTGCTGGGGTCTCCCCAGCACCAAGGACTCTCTTATTTCTGCCGTTTTGAGGACTTTTGTGGCCTAGCGCCTCGTGAGCGCTGTATTTGGGTTGCCTAAGGGAAGAGGAGCAGGCCCTGCTGCAGTGCGAGGCTGCGAGGGAATCCCGGTGTGTGGAATTCCCCCCTGAGCTCCTTATTGAAGTAGAAGCCCACCTTGCATTTGTGTGCGCTGCCGGCAGGTGCCCACCCCGCAATCATCTTTACTGAAAGAGTGGGTGCCCACCTCGCACTGCCACTGTTTCCACAGATTAGTACTTTTTAAAAAAACGAAGCGGGAGCCCACGCCGCCGAGGACACAGAGGATCTACAAGAGTGGCCGCCGCGCTGCCCGTGGAACCCAGAAGCCAGGCAGAGCGGCCTGGTTGTGGGCGGGGAACTCCGTAAGAAGCCGGAAGCAGGCGGGAGCCTACCCCGCGCTCCTGTAGAAAAAGGAAAAAGGAAGCAGACGGGAGCCTACCCCGCGCTCCTTGGACCAAAAGAAGCGAGAGACCGCCAGACTAGGTGAGGAGGGGGCCAGGGGTGGGAGAGAGACGAGGCACGTTGTCAATGCCTGCCCCCATCCACCGGGACACAGAGAATTCTGCCAGTGCACCCCAGTGAGTGAGGGGGGCTGAATGCACCGCCGTGTTGGTGCCGCTCAAGGCACATTGTCGGTGCTTGTGGCACTTTCTCCACTGCACCGCAGACGCGGGCAGCTGCAACGTTTTGGGCCCTTCTCCAGTCTAATCTCCAACGAGATTCCCGTGCTCTTCCCCGTGTTGGCAAGATTTTGTTACATTTGCCCCGCGTGACAGTGGGCAACTGCCACATTTGGGGCAGAGTTTATTTTCAGAATCCTAGGGCGGGACTTCCAGGTGCTCAGTGCCCGTCCTCATTGCTTGTGGGGCATTGTTTTGGGCGCCAGAGGCACAGTGAGTGCCAGGGCTGCCGGTGCACTCCCACAGCTCCCCTGCGAAGCGCAGGCAGCTGCAACGTTTGGGCCCATTTCTTTTGTAAAGTCCCAGTGGGGGACAGAGGGTGCCAGTGCCCATCTTTTTGGATTCCACAGCTGCCCAGCAAGTAGAGGGCAGCTGCCACGTTTAGGCCAGCATTCCTTTGAGGGCATCTCTGAATGAGGTAGGAGTGAGATGCACTCCTCTGCCCAGCGCAATTGCGCCCTGCGAATTCCGCTGCATTGGCAGCAGCCCTGACATTTGGAACATAGGGCATTAGAGCCTCTGAGAAGGCCAATTGGCCAGGGGGACTAATAGGTGTGAAGGGCGCCAGGCCCTAAGGTGATTTATGAGTATGAGGTCTATCCTAATGTGTTTATGCCTAATGAGATAGCGTAATGTGTGTTTGCCCAAAGTGATGCAGACATAATGTGTTTATTACAGATGATAATGCTGAGGTCAATATGGTACCAGTAGTTACTGGTTGTTTCATTACTTGTGTTTTACTTACCTGTTCTGATGGTTATGACCAGGGCCCGATTGGCCTGGTCCTGTATATAATCCCCTGTGAATATTGCCTAGTGCCAGTTGCCACAGTGCATATTATGTGATTATGTTTTGAATGTGTTTATTACAATACATAGGCTATTTTTTATATAACCTTGTTTGGAGTTCCTTTTGTGGTGTGCCTAGGGTGTTGCTGCTGTGTATGTGTGTGTTGCGCAAACGCTTTACAGATTGCCTCCAGGATAAGCCTGACTGCTCCTGCCAAGCTACCAAGGGGGTGAGCAGGGGTTATCTTTGGCGTGTAACTCCCTTGCCCTGACTAGAGTGGTGGTCTCTGCCTGGCTTTGGCGCAAGCCTTAGCCAACCAGAGATCCCATTTCTAACATTGGTGGTCAGCGGTAAGTATAGGACTTGCGTTTGGCAAGTACAACAGCGACAACTGGTTGTTCTACAACCCTACATTTAGATAAGCACGTGTTTGGGGATTATTGTTTCCGAGTTTTATTTTATTTTTTTCTCCTAAAAGTGTCATTTTTTAATTACGTACCCCTGTTGCAGCTCTTGCACCTAGGTCTTCTGTGTTGCTCGTGTCTGCCTTTAATTTCTATGATCTTTTAGATTCAGTCAGTCAAGAATTCTTTATTCGATAAAATTAATTTCATAAAAGACATGGTACAATCATATTTATATAAAACATTTCAATTTGATTAACAAGATTCAATGCAATACATTCATTATCATTATTAAAAATATAATACATATTAAAAGAATTTCTAGCATTAAAAATGTGTGCCTTTTAAAAACTGTTAATACTGCAGCCTTACTACGTGAGCATAATACATTTTTTTACAGAAAAGCATTACTCAAAACAACTTTGGATCTGCGGTAAGCTGTTAATATTATTTCTTATATGAATGGCTGCCGTCAGAAAACTAGCCACACAAAACATAATATAGGGGCTACCCAGTTGCATTAAATATATTAGAGCTGGCCTAACCTGAATAAAGCCTGCCTTCTTCAAGAGTGGTAACATATATTTCCGTCTACATGGTTCATAATGAGTGCAAAACATAACAAAATGAAGCGTATCTTGTAATGAAAAGCAATCACAAGAACAGGGATCCGCCTTGTCAGGTGCGCACCAGGTGCGGAAAACTCCCAAAGAGTAGTGGATCAAATTTAGGCGGAATCTTGTCAGGAGGAATCTGTGGTGTCGATTATTCACCACTGTTAAGTATGGTTCCCGGCCTGGGCAACTAACCAGCCCATAATTTATTCTTACAAGAGGTTTTCTCAGCTCCGTCTCCTCCCGATCTAGTGCAAAAAGGTCCATTAGGGCCTTTTTTGTTGGAAGAATATCTTTTTTAGTTATTAATTCGGGAGAATAAAACATGGCTGAGCGACCTATTTTTTGCAGACCCTTTTTAATATAATTCAACCATACAATTTTATCGGCCCTCTCTAAATGCAGACAGTCTTTAATATTAGAGTGGTTTAGAGTAATTTCTTTGTTGAGCCAGATTTTTAGCCAATACAAAATGCTATTTGGATATGGTCTGAAATATAGCCAATCCCCACTTCAGTGTGTGTTGTAAAAGTGGGGTAGACTGAGGAACTGAGAGGAGACCCCTCAGGAATTTGTTTTCTACCAATTGGATTTTTTTTGGGTGTGGTATAACCCCATATTTGGCATCCATAGGAGGCCACTGCCAAACATTTTGCTTTGTAGACCTTAATGATGGCTTCAACCGGTCTACCACCCAGTTTTTTGGCAAAGCCCATGAGGCCCGAAACACTTCTACTAAAAACCACGCTACGACTTGTGTTTTGTGGACCCCAGGTACCCTTTTCATCGAACAATACCCCTAGATAGGGAAAGGAAGGGACCCTACATACCACTTCGTTATTACAATAAAAGCTTTTTAGTTTCCCCTTATTTCTGCCCTTCCCTGCTATTAGGACCTGGGATTTTTTGGCATTAACCTTTTGATCAAGGTTACTCATAAAGGTGCCAAAGGCATTCAGCAGTTTTTGAAGACTCACCCCGGTGCGGGCCATAAGTACGGCATCATCCGCATGTAGGAGAACAGATATTACCTGTTCCCCTATACGCGGAATGTCCTGAGAGACCTCCCCCAGCTCAGCCTCAAGGGCATTAATGTAGAGGGTAAACAACAGGGGCGCCAAGAGGCACCCCTGTCTTACCCCTCTTTCAGATCTGAATGGCCTAGTACATCGCCCATCCATACTCACTCTTATTTTTGCAGACAGATTTGTATGGAGGTTGCAGAAAGTGCACTAAGGGAGGGTCAAGACCTAGCTCAAGGAGACCCATCCAAAGCTTCGACCTATTAACTAGGTCATACGCTGAGGATAGGTCCATAAAACCCATGTATAAGTTGCCCTCCTTGGCCACTGTATACTTGCTGACTAATAAATGCAAATTTAAACATTGGTCAATGGTTCCTCTATTTGACCTAAAACCATATTGCATATTAGAAAGGACCCCTTTCTCCTTCAACCAATCACTTAGTCTGTGCAGGACCACCCTTTGCAGAACCTTTACAGAAGAATCGATCAGTGAAATTGGTCTATAGCAAGAGGGATCCTGCCTAGATCCTTTTTTATAGACCGGGATAATAGTTGGCGTTAGCCATGATTGTGGGATACTATCTTTACTAATAGAATTTGCTTTGAATAGATCGGCTGGGACCCCGTCTTGTCCTGGCGCCTTGTTTTTGGACATTTCCTCGATGGCTTTCGCAACCTCAGTGGTTTCAAAAGTCAACGGTGAGAAGGTGTTCTCAGGGAATTGGGCCTCAATATTTTGACAATTGGGGGGCAGGCTATAAATCTCCTCAAAATGTGCAATCCAGGCCTCATCTGTGATGTTACAGTCCATGGAAATTTTTAGATACAGTATGTGGGAGTTGGTGGGGTTCTGTGAGGAGAGAGACATAGCAGTCAGTAGGTCAGACACCACATCAAAACTTCGGTAAAACCTGATCCAATGGCAGAAGGATGAATGGGAACGTGTGCGCAACGAGGAGATGAGGACCCTGGACGCATGCCAAGAGGGTGGTGGGTCTGAGGGGGCCCTGTGGAGTTTGAAGGGGAGGAAGAAAATGACAGGACCGGGACACTAGTAGATAGTGAGAACCCCATAGATAGAGAGTCCCTAGCTGGGTCCAGTGTTGGGGGCAGTGCCCTATCCCTTTTCCTATCCCCAGAGGAGTGGGTAGATAGGAGGGAAGAAAGGGAGCATCAGCTGGCTTTGGAAAAGCTCAGGTTAGAGCATGCCAAGGAGATAGCGAGCTGAGGGTAGAGGAGAAAAAGCTAGAGACCGAAAGGGTCTTAGCGCAGGAGAAGATGGCAGAGGCTGAGAGGGCCTTCGCCAGGGAGAAATTAGCTCTGGAGATTAGATTATCCCCTGAGTGCAGTTGTGGTTTTCTGGATTCACCAGTGAGGGTGGGGTCCAGTGGTGGCAGCAATATGGAGTCCAGTGCAGGAAGTCCCATTCCCAGTTCCCAAAGTATGGTACCTTGTTCCCAAGAAGAGGAGTACAGGTTGAAGTTCAGGGACAGTAAGAAACTGTCTCACCAGTCTTGGGGGCAGTTTGCAGATGAATGTTATGATGCACTGGTTGATTGGGTGACGTTTAACCCAGAGCATGCTTTTGAGCGACTGATCAATCTAATGAATAATGCTGAAGCTTGTAAAGCGCATGATTACACTACCCAGTGTGTCCCCACGCTGAACCGCTGAGGAACCCGTCCTGCCCTGTTCCTGTGACCCTACCTGTGAGCTGAAGTGGAGTAGCGGTGTGTTGGGGAGCCATTACACGTCCCGCTGATCCTGGGACTGTCTTCTGTGTTCCAGCCGCTGCCCCTCGCCGCACCCGCTCCGCGGGTGCCGCTTCGCGGATTAAGGAGGGTGAAAGCATCTTCTAGGCGCTGGGCTCCAGGAGGCGCTGGGAGCAACATCGAACTGGCGTTGGCGCTGTAGCAGGGACTCGAAGATCCAGGAGTCCCCGCTCTCACAGGTGCGCGAGCGGACGCGCCCACCACCAGCCACGCCCCCCGCCTGGCCAGCCAGAAAAGGCGCGTGTCTCCAGTGCTCACCGGGACCCTACCTGTGAGCTGAAGTGGAGTAGCGGTGTGTTGGGGAGCCATTACACGTCCTGCTGATCCTGGGACTGTCTTCTGTGTTCCAGCCGCTGCCCCTCGCCGCACCTGCTCCGCGGGTGCCGCTTCGCGGATTAAGGAGGGTGAAAGCATCTTCTAGGCGCTGGGCTCCAGGAGGCGCTGGGAGCAACATCGAACTAGCGTTGGCGCTGTAGCAGGGACTCGAAGATCCAGGAGTCCCTGCTCTCACAGGTGCGCGAGCGGACGCGCCCACCACCAGCCACGCCCTCCGCCTGGCCAGCCAGAAAAGGCGCGTGTCTCCAGTGCTCCCCGGGACCCTACCTGTGAGCTGAAGTGGAGTAGCGGTGTGTTGGGGAGCCATTACACGTCCCGCTGATCCTGGGACTGTCTTCTGTGTTCCAGCCGCTGCCCCTCGCCGCACCCGCTCCGCCGGTGCCGCTTCGCGGATTAAGGAGGGTGAAAGCATCTTCTAGGCGCTGGGCTCCAGGAGGCGCTGGGAGCAACATCGAACTGGCGTTGGCGCTGTAGCAGGGACTCGAAGATCCAGGAGTCCCTGCTCTCACAGGTGCGCGAGCGGACGCGCCCACCACCAGCCACGCCCCCGCCTGCAACGCTCTCTGATTAACGCTCTGCCAGGCGCTCCGCGGGACGCGAGCGGGACGCCGAGCGAAGCCCGAGCAAAGGGCGGGCAGTCTGTGGCAGTCAGGGGCTGTCAAGGCTGGGCTGGGCCACGTCCCTTTCCTTCTGTTAACAGTGAGTACATTCGCCTGGTGTGTCCGCCCGTTCTGTTTCCCGAAACCATGTCTACTCGCTCTGGAAAGCTTCTTAGGAGCGAAGCTGAAAAGGGGTCAAATGCCGCGAGCTCTATTATAGGAACTATGGACCGGTTCATCACCAGGGTGGCGGCGGTGATTGAAAAGGAGATTGCCATGTCTGAGCGACGTTTATCTGAGGTTTACCTCCCCTCAAGAAGCTCATCTCTGGGGGTTGCCGCTCAGTCGCTTACACCGGCCAGTATCCAGGTCCAATCTGTTTCCCCACCTAGTGTGCCTGGTGTTCTCACAGACCCCCCTGCATAGAGCAAAATATAGATAGGCTGGAAAATCTGGCCGCTCTTCTCCCTATAGTTACAGTGGAAGATGGTGGCCTCAGTAAGCTGTCCACACCATTATCACCCAATCTCCCAAGCGAAGCTATCAGTGATCCTGAGTCCCCAAACCCGCTCACACCCTCCAGAGTTATATCAGAAGGGGAGTCAGTTAGGGCGTCCCCCAACACTCAAACCCCCGACACTAGGCAGGAGAATAGGCCCTTAAGCAAAAAGCCACGAAAACGCAAAAAGGGTAGGCTAGTGATACAGGCCGCTCTTTATCAAAGAGCAAGAAATCGTTCTGGAACGGGTACGAGAACCATAAGGGGTACGCCTATAGTGAATGAAATTGACATAGACGGGGATGTTCAGATCTCTCCCAAGGGGCTACACCCAGACGTTAACACTGCCAAGGTCTCTAAGCTCTCTGACTTATTAACAGTTGAAAACATCCTTGAGAAGGTATACAGCCTCTTGAAACCGTTACTATCACAAGTCAAGGGTCTAGGAGAGAGGATAGACAAATTAGAGCAATCAACCCTTGATGGGTTTCACTCACTCAAGACAACATTTAAACAAATAACCAGAGTGACTGAAAACAAGGACTTGGGCGCAAAGGGGAATGAACCACCACCTCAGAGAGACCCTAAGCCACCAATATGTCCAAAAAAAGTTGTCCCTAATAGTCCATTAATTTCAGCTCTTAAATCTCCTCCCCGTCCCAAATCAGGGCCAAAACACATGGGACCTTCAACACACTTAGAGCCTGACAAAAATAAGCCTAAGCCTCTTTTACAAAAGCAGCCACAGTCAGCTAGTGGTAAAACGGAAGACTCCCAAAAACCAGGGGCACGAAGCATACCACACGGGCTAGCGACAGGGAAAGCCCCTAGGTCTGCATCCCAATCTACTGCCCCCTCTACCCCCTCAACGGTCCCCAGCAATCCAGTGCGACGGATCCCCCCAGTAAACCTTCCACCAGACTGCCAACCTTTCGTTGCTGTCATGGTTAACGTGCCCCCTTTAAAGGATGGCCAGGTGGAAAATCACCAATCACTTAAGAATAAGTGTATACACTGGCTGAAGGGTGTGGATGGTATTATTCTAAGTGTCCGCAGAGTGGGTTGGGTAGGGCAGGGGAGAAAAACGCAGGAGGGGGATTGTATAATCATAAACTTCCAAGACCCAAGAGTAGTTCCATCGATTTGTACTCCTATTAAAAGTATGGGGGCCCCGGGGGTTAAGGTGGTAGATCTTTCTTATTTTTACCCCAGGCAAATTGTTAGCCCAACTGAAGGAAGTTTTGGTTCCCCTTTTATTGGTCAAAACTGGGCTGGGGTCTCGGGGGTACTAGGGAGAATCAATTGTGGGCATTAGGGCCTCACTGACTGGAAACTGGGAGCAGAGTAGAGCCAGCAGGAGTATCACTCACTCAAACAAACCTCACAAATGAAATAGGAGTCTCTATAGCCTCCCCACAAGGTCCCTCATCCCCTCAGATGCCTCCGAGGAGGTCCATAGATAGGGGCATTATAGCGCCCAACGACACTCCAGCTGTGACGGACCTAGTCTTTAAGGTTTTCAGCTGGAATGTCGCAGGGATTGCAAGAAAACTGGCTCTACCGGATTTTACTGCTTGGGTTGATGAGCACTCCTTGTGCCTCTTCCAAGAGACATGTAGCTTGGTCCCGGTCCATAGGGTGGGATTTTCTTCCTATTCCTCCCCTGCACAAGTCTCGGAAACAGGGAGAGGGCGACCTTCGGGCGGCCTTCTCATCTGGGTCGCGGCTTCTTTAGACTGCAGAGTAGTGGAGTTCCCCACAGGTTCCCCGGACATTCAAAACATCACCCTAATAGATCAAAGGGGAAGAATTGTCTTAAATGTTTATAATGTTTATGCCCGGGGAACCAAGGGTTGGAGAAAGTCTCCTGTAATATCTCTCCTCGAGACCTTGCTAAATAATACCCCTCACAAAACACGTACATTGGTTGCAGGTGATATGAACTGTACGTTCGAGCCTTTGGGCTCGGACGTCTCCCTCGACCAAGACGAGGAGGATTCCAGGATGGGGATCCCGGTACTAGAAATCCCACCGATCAGAAGGTGGACAGAAGTGGCGCTCCAGTTATACTCACTGAGCCTTGAATTTAACCTAAGGGCAGCTAACGGGAGGACACCCTCGGATAGGGGGGGTGCCCACACATACAATAGACCAGGACACACCTCTAGGCTAGATTACTTCCTAATAGATGTATTCTTATGGCCTTATGTAAGGGACATGCAGGTGGTCCCCTCGACCGAAAGTGACCACAATTCACTCTCCTTAAGTATGGTCCAGTGGTGGCGCACTTTAAAGAGGGATAATATTAACCTGGTAGCCGCATCCCCGGATGAGTCCGAAGTCTCCCCTTGTGGTAGACGAATAAAATGGGCGAAACTGGTCTTATCCGAGGTAAAGGTAGGGGAAATTCAATCCCTTTTAAACCAAGCTGTAACAACCCTCGGAACCTCCCTAGAAGGGGTGGGTAGAGCGAGTGGGCTTTTTATCTCCCTGGTAGAAGCCTTAACTAACGTTTTACCATGTACCCAAACAAGTCGGGTAACAAAGAATTTAAAAAACCAGTTGATGGTTGGTATACCCAAACTTGTAGGGTTCACAATACAAGGCTAGTTGAGGCGGTTAAACTTAAGTCCCGAAGTGTGATACAGGAAGCAAGGAAGGCCTATAATAAATCCCTTAAACTTGCTAGGAGGGAGTGGGAAGACAAATTCTGGGATGACCTGCTCCAGGCTAGTAAAATCAGGGATTCAAGGGCCTTTTGGAATCTCATAAGCACACGGAATAAACCCGATGCATCTGTGAGACCCTGCAACATCCCGCCCCAAAACTGGGTAAAACACTTTGGGACCCTATACCTCCCTCCAGATGGGGAACTGAATGTGGGAATGGACCTTACACGAGAAATTGAACCTCATGCCTATGATCTCTTCACTCCCCTAGAGATTGAGGGGGTTATAGGTTGGGTAGCGCCCCGTAAGGCAGTGGGCCCAGACGGCCTTCCGGGGGACCTTATGATGGCATTCCCAGCGGAGTGGGCAAGGGTTATAGCAGCTCTCCTAAACGATATCATGATGGGAGGGGCAGTGCCAGAATCCTGGAAAGGGGCAGTGGTGGTCCCGATCTACAAAAAAGGGTGCAGGGAAACACCGGGGAACTACCGCCCTATAAGTCTGATAGACTCCACCCAAAAGATAGCTGGCAAAGCTATCCTCGGAAGGATTCTTCATTGGGTGGAGGAGAATAAAATCTTATCTGACTTTCAGGCAGGTTTTCGGGCAGGTATGGGGACAATAGAGCAGGTGTTTAGGCTGGCACTACTGGGGTGGAAGGTGGTGGAACTAGGCAAGGGTAGTCTTTATTTGGCCTTTATAGACCTGAAGACTGCCTTTGACCTGGTCCCCCGGGAAGAGCTTTGGAGGGTAATCTATGAGTTGGGACTACCCCCTTACATCTTGTCCCTTCTTATTAGCCTTCATACCCATACCTATGCACAGGTCCGCTGGGGTAAAAACGGAGAGCGCACTGAGAAGATACCAGTGTCCAGGGGCGTAAGACAGGGCTGTGTCTTGGCTCCCACCCTCTTCTCATTATATGTGAACGGGGTGGTAAAACATCTTCAGCAAGAACCAGCCGACGCCCCCTGTCTCGGAGGAGTCCGCATCCCCACCCTACTCTTTGCGGACGACACGCTCCTGATTTCGAAGACCCCACAAGGCCTGCAGAAATTGCTAACGCGATTTCAGGAGTTCTGTACTGCAAAAGGGTTAATAATAAATGTGGACAAAACAAAATACCTAGTCCTAAATCCTCCTAAGAAACTGGGCCGCCCACCTACACTTAACTCGATCCCCTTAGAGAAAGTAGCCGAATTCGATTACCTCGGCATTCGGATCACGGATAGGTAGTCCTGGGCAAATCATATTGATAAAATGGTCCTCAACCATAGGAGAGTAGGAGGAGCTCTCATGAGGGAGTTCAGGGCCTCACCTAGGAGATCACTTACCCCAGTAATCGACATCTACAAGGCCAAAGTAGTATCATCAGCCTTGTATGGGGCAGAACTGTGGGGCCACTGCCGAATGGACGCCCTAGTGACAGCGGAGAGCAAGCTACTGAAATCCATTATCTCCATTCCACTGAGCACTCTATCTGTACCAGTGTGGTTGGACACGGGCTGTAAAAATATCAAAGACCAGGCCCAGCTTCGCCCGCTCCTGCTATGGACACGAATCTGGAGGGGTGAAGAACTAAAATCCTATGCTGATGCCCTGGGGGAAATAATGAGTCTGGGGGGTTGGGCTAAGATAAGATAGTTAAGAGAAACTAAAAAGCTTCTGGAGAAGATCGGACTAGGAGACTGCTGGTCATCACGTTCAGCCCCTCCAAAAGAAGTTGTTAAGGCGCATTACTGGAAATGGCCTTCGGAGCATCTAATTACAAACTCTAACCACTGCAAATCCACTGTTGCCTTTTTACAAATTAAAGATACTGTGGCCTTTGAACCCTACCTGGACATGATCACCCTCCCCCTTGACCGAGCCCTTTATTTTAAATTTAGTGTTGGATCCCTCCCGCTAGGTGCTGTGGTATCGAAATGGACATCAGCGGCCCGTACTTCCCCTAATTGTGCATGCTGCCCGAGCAGGGTTGAGTCCATTGCGCATGTCCTATTTGAATGCCCGGATTATGCAAGGCCTAGGAGCTCTTGGCTGAAACCTCTTTGTCGAAATATGGGCACACGTAACCACCTAGTAGCCTTGCGTATCCTAACCACGGACACTTCCCCCCCTATAGTGTGTGGAACAGCAAAATTTTTAAAGCAGTTTTGGCTTATTCGTTGTAAGAGATTGTCAGTAGCTGTTTAATTCATTTTTTAGCTAATTTATTAACGGGCACTTCATGTCCTTTTATCTTTTCTAATGAGTTTTATACTGGCTTCTTGTAGCAATGTTTTTCTTTTTTGAAAACTGTAATGTTTGTATTTTAAATGTGCTTACAAGATATCTTGCATATCGAATAAAAGCTTATGACTGACTGACTGTTCCTGTGAGGCACCCAACTCCTAGGCACCCCATGGTGAAGCCAGGCTTCCTTAGCGGTTAGGGCCGGTGTGGAGATTAAGCAATCTATTGCCCAGAGTTGCAGCGTGGGACCCCATGATTAGAGTAGGCACCGTGCCGAGAATTATCGAGTCCGCGGACATTAGAGTCCAAGACCCTGCTGCGACGGGAATTGAACCCTGGTCCCGGGCCAGACCTCTGCATCAGGGTCTGCCGCTCTAATCAGTGAGCCACACTCCTCCAATATGGTTATCAAAGAGCACATGCTCAGTCGTTGTTTGCCGGGGTTGTGCCAACACCTGTTGGAGTGTGAGTCCTTTAATCCTTGGGAACTTGCACAGGAGGCAGACTTCTGGGTAAGTGCCCGAAGTTCTGCCAAAGCATTGGAGAGTGATTCCAAAAGTAGCGGCTTGGGTATCTTCCCGTCCTGTGTGGGGGAAGAGGTTCAGTGTAGCCCAGCTAGGTCCCTGTGTAGTGGGAGGGATGTAGGGGCTCACGTCCTGTCTCAGTGGAGTAGGAGTGAGTGTGGGACTGTGTGTCCCCAGGTGCCCGAAACCCAGTCTCAGGGCCTGGAGGGTTCCCTAAGGGAACACCAGGTTGAGGGCTTAGGCTGTACTAGGAATCCATTTGAGGGGGATCTCCTTGTGTTAGGAGACCCTGGAGCATCTGTAAACGGAGCTCCAGTAGTTCTGGTGTCTGGTAGTACCGCTCCAGTTGGGAGGGTGCAGAGGTCCGGATTGAGGGGTGAGAGGGGGATGTGTTCCCCAGTGGAAAAACCAGTGGGTCAGGGGCCAGCCAGAAGGACTGAGTCACCATTGAATGGCAATGGTGCCACCACTTCTGTCTTGGGGGATCTTCGCGTGCTGTCAGATGAACAGGGGTCGGGAGATCTGCGCCAGGCAGACTTTCACATGACACATAAGTCATGTGTTACCCTCATGGGGTTGAGGCTGTGTGCGCCCCCAGAAGTCCTGGCGTACCAGGCAAGTGTTCAACCGCAGGGGTTGGTCCCTGGGTTGGCAGGACAGGTTCAGGATCTGCCTGACCTGGAGAGAGGGACATCTGTAACCAGTGTCTTGACCAGTTTGGCTTCCAGGGGCACCGCTCCAGTTGGGAGGGTGCAGAACACTGGAAGGGGGTGCAGAGGGAGGGAGCCCTTGCCTCTGACCCTGGTGAACCTGAGGGTTTAGACCCTAGGTTTGGAGACCAGTTGCTGGAGAGAGGTCCTGAACTGGTGGGAGAGTTGTGCTCTGGGGGGCCTCTCAAAGGAGCAGAGTGCTGAACCCTAGGAGGAGAGGTAGGGGGAGGAGAGCCTCGCCCGTGACTTCTGGTCAGCCTCAGGGTGCGGACCCTAGGCTGGAGGATCAGTGGCAGTCTAGAACTGCCCTTATGAGGGGAAGAGTGGAGAATTGCTACTATGTGCCAGGGGTAACTACCCCCACTCTGTGGATGGGCAAGGACCAGTGGCATCTGGGTGGCCTAGGGCCTGGTCCTGGCCGCGGGCAGCTAAGAGGTACCAGTGGGGTAGCCTAGTTGGTCCTGAGAGTTTTTACAAAGGGTACCACATGGGTTCACAGTGGCGTAGAACAGGAGGGTGTCCTAAGGCCAACAGAAACAAATTCAGTAATAATAGGAAGTGTGAAGGCACCAGTTTGGGGGGACCCTGTAGAGAGGGCAATGTCTACCAAATTCAATAGCTGTTTTCTTCAGTGCAACTAACAAGCTTATTCTTGCAGTAGTAGGATCGATCCTTCATGAGTGACTTCCAAGGTATATCGGTAAGGACGAAAGCGCTGGAGAGATGAGTTAAAGGCCAGTGTAGAATGTTGAGTTCTGACGTACAAGCAGTATAATCAAGATATGTTCAACTACTCTCCATGTGTGGCATGGTTATTGGAGAGTACCTGGGCTGGAAGGAAGCTATAACTGGTGACAAGATAGGGGATACGAAGCCCGTACACTAAAAGCGCTCTTACAGAGAGTTTGCCGTGGTCCAGCACACTGCTCGTGCGTGCCACATGTGCCTCAGTTGAAGTGCAGAATCAATGCTGGCACTGGTGGAGTCTCAGTGCAATGCCAGCCTGAATAAAATGCTTAAAGATAAAGACAGCGACACTGAAAGTCTACATGTCGCTGTACAGGAACTGAACGAAACAGCTTCTATAAGAATATATGGTACCATTACGCAAATTAATACGATTACGCTATGTGGAGTAAGAAAACTAAAGGTGGACAAGGAAAGCACACAGAAATAGTTCAGTACACATTACACTGAAATTCACATGCTATGAAGCGGAGATTAACCAGGTGTTTGGTCGATTTTGTGCTGAAATGTTTCTTCACAGTGTTATCTGCTTTCATGTACTAGTAGTGTACAAAGATTTATCTCCTTCCCGAAACCATCAACAAATCATCGTCTTACAACATGCTGGAGAGCAGTCCCAGAAAGAGGGTCGGGTTGGGGGTGCTGAGTTTCCCAAGACGAAGCGGCCCACCACCAAAGCTGCTGCATAAGGTGCCCAGAACAACACCTTAGACAGCCATAACATACAGAGCTCCGATGGAGAGCCAGGACGAGACCCAAGCTCCAAAAGTCATTAAGACGTCGAAGCCAGCACATCACAAGGCACTAGAGAAGCTCTGTCTGATCAAGTTCCACAGGGAGTGCCTGAGAGACCACTACTGTCCTCCAATGTATATACAGCTGCTGCATTCTTAAAACCGCAAACTGTGTTTGATATTGCAAAAAACGGAATATTGGCGATAGATGGATGGATAGAGACTTTTGAAGAGTTCATAGATGCAATAGATGAAAAAGAGTATAAAGTATCTTGAGAGACATATCCGGTGAAGGAGGAAAGAAGCCATGAAAAAGAATTTACAAGAAGGTGAAATGACATATGAGCAAATCGAAAAGGCCTTTAATGTCAAGTTTAAGCCAGGGCCAAATGTGAATTATAAAAGATATATATTCATCCAGAGACCAGGTTAGACCATTGATGAGTTTGTTGAAAGACTGGATGTTTGGTAAAGCACTGTAAATTCAATTAATTTATGATAAGGAGGCTACCCTCCTCAGAGTGATCAATGGATGTCTGCCGTAAGAATTTCAACGACGAATGCTGATGGAAACTGAGCTTGTATCAAGTCCTCAAGGCTGCTTGCGCTGACTAGCATACTTATCGCCAAGTGACTGACATGGAGGCCGTAGGTGCCCAAAGTGCGTCGGTCATAAGCATGAAAAGTAAGCCAAGGTACAAGGCAGAGGGACACAAGGTCCTGTCTCCACAGAAAAACAAAACGTGTTACAGATACGGACTGTCATTTCCACATGAAGGTAAATGTTCCGCCATTTGACATATATGCATAGACTGTGGTAAAGCGAATCATTTCGTGACGACTTGTAACGCGAAGATAAAAGTAAGTGTGTTGCAGCGTGAAGACAAAATGGCCGACCAAACGGTACATCAGTGACATTCGACGTACTCCCACAAGGCTAAGCGGTCACACCAATTGAGGCAAATCGACGCAAAATTAAGTTGATAATCGTGTCTAAATCATCGAGACAGAATTCCTCTGTGTGTATTTACAATGAAAGGGACCATGACAATTGTGCAACATTAATGTTTACTGCAAAAAGGCATGCACATATGGGGCTAGTCGAATGTGAGAAAAAATCCAAAGTGAAGACAACTCCACATGAAGACAGCTGTGCATCGATAAATATTATGCCACTGGAGATGTATCACGAATACTCTCCGGTACCACAACTTTACGAATTCAAAGACTAAAGTATACTCATGGGCTCCCTCAAAGCCCTTCAAAAGTCAAATAAAAAATGTGTAGCCACGATGAAATTTAAGAAAACTGTGGTGAATGCGCCTATTCATGTACTTCAAGGAACAGCTTCGCGTTTGCTGTTTCCATAGTGCTGCTGATATGGGTCTGATATCAGGAACTACACTATGAATGCTCATCGTGAAATTGTAAGTCGATCTCCTTCATTATTTCATGGGTCAGGAAAACTCAAACATTCTATTTTGCGCAGACCGAGGAAGGAGGGGGGTGTGGGGCTTCCCGACATTCAATTGTATTACATAGTGTCATATAGTTCCTGCTTTTCTATATACTGTGTTAAGTTAGCATGAGCTTATTAAATGTTTAAACGCCATTTTTCCTTTTGCTTAAGTTTGCACACGACACATAATTGTTATTTTAGCTTTCAACCTAGAAGAGCGTTGTGATTTACTTGTGAATAATATGTTATTACTCTGATATCAGCTTTGCTTGGTACACTGTCTGTACAGTGAGTGCTGAAACCTCCAAGGATAACTCAACACAGTGTTGTTGTGAGGTCTGATCTTCGCACCTTCCTAGACATAACACAAATGCAGCTGCTGCCAAAATCTGGCTTCAAGCGGGTTTTATATTGCTTTGTTGAGAGCACACGTGACACTCTTGATGGTGCTTCGCATGCAGAGAGCTGGTGGAAGATGATGTGATCCTCTGCCACTGAGATTTTGAGGTATGAGCCCGCCCTGCTAAAACCCAAAGAGACCTTCATAGATATAATATACTATGCTAGTTAGGGAGGGTGAGAAATAGGTGTTGTTAATTCCTATTCATTTCAGCATCTTAGTATGCTGTCACCGTTCGCTTTCTATGGACTAGTAACTATGCTGATAACTTTGTTTCTTATAATATGTTTGCTTGTATTATATAAGATACTGCATTTGAGAACCCTGCATTAGTAAATAAATATTTCAAATATGCACGTGTCCTCATTTACTCCACGTTCTGGTTTGAAATGATTATATAGCGAAAGAGTGTTCATGTGTTCCACGATACCTGAGGTATTCCAAGTTCATGTTCTGGTCTGTCTAAACATTGGGAGTTTGTTATGACCAATGAGACACTGTAGCTAGCTCGGTAAGGGGATTTTGGTTACTGAGGTGAGTTTTGGGCCATCCTAATTCACTGAGGTTCCAAATCTCTATGCACAGTTCTGTAGGAGAACGGAATTCCCGCTACATGGCGCCCAACATTGTTGGTCTTATATCATGACACTCAAGTAGTTAATCATTCAATCCTTAACACCTTCGCTGTCGTTTCCGGAAAACGGTGGTGTCGGAACAAACCTACCTATTTGTGAAATAGGTCTTTTCAAGCTTGAATCTTTCTAAAACGCTTTCCTTGAATTACTACCCAGTTGTGCTACAAAGTTTACCTTGTTTTTCTAAGTTCCTGTGCTGTCATGGCCAATCCCGTGGACATTCCGGAGAATAGTCGCATTGCGGTGCGCAATCATTTGCGGGCTTACAATGTACCCCTGGAAGGCTTGGCGGTGATAATGGTGGTGAGTGCGGATGCAGCTTACCCGTACGAACTATTTTATTCGTGGGTGACGTTTCCGGAGGTGGACGCTAATTCTGGTGTGTTCCACACATACACTCCCTCTGCTGTACCGAATGAATATACTCCGTACAGGGCACAGGAAGTACCTATTGATGTTTGGCAGCATCGAGTTTGGTTTGGTGGCGCCCTACACCATTCTTTGACCGCTCCGTGTTTAGGTCCTTTGTCCATTCCAGGGGCAAATTGGCCTGTTTTGGCTGGATTTACTCCTCATCCTCTACACGGCAATTGTAACCTAGCTGAACTTCGTAGACTACATGTAGTCTCTATTGCCGTGATTAGAGCCTTAGTGCACTACATTGTCCGTAATCTTCCGGGTGGGCCCCCGGGGGGTGCAGCGCTTCCGTCCGGACAGGGTGGTTTAAAACTCAGTCCCGTAATGGTCAAAGCTGTAATGGGCAAGCGACCCCAGGATAAGGATGATTTTCCTTTCTGGCTTGCCGAGAAATTTGACCAGCTGGAAGCTGTATTTCCTAATACGACTCCTGGTGAAAAACACAGGATACTGACACTTACTTTGCCGAAAGATTTGGCCCCTGAACTCGTTGACTGTGAGACCTGGGGTAAGACGTTTGCGGCGGTCTATGCGAGGTGCTACGGCACTCCGTCTATGACTGTCCTGCCTACGGTCCTTAAACGTGTTCAAGATGATCACGGACCGGAATCTGCGGTTGAGTTGGGTATGCGCCTGTGAGGCACCTTTGATGTGGTTTGCGATCTCATCCTTGCTAATGTCAAGGGGGATGCAGTGAACTTTCAGGTAGCTAATGCTTTGGCTGAGATTCCCGAGGCCGATAAACCCCGACAGATAGCGAGGATTATTGTGGCGGCTTATAAAACCGTGGGTCGCAATAGTAAGGGTCTCAAGCCTTTTTCTGTTAAAGAGAAAAAGCAACCCCACGGGCAAGCTACGGAAACAGAAGTTCAGCCCAAGTCCAAGAAACAAAATTGGCCTAAAAAACAGAAACAGGGAAAGCAACAGCAACAACAACAAACACAGGTTTCTCGCCCTGCGTCTCCGTTGCCTGCGCAAACAGAACGTGTTTATGACTTGCGCGATCGCGCAAGGATTAAATCTCCTGATCGATTTCAAGTTTCTGATCAATGCTCTCCTCGTTCCTTTCAGGACTCATCAGCCTCGACGACCGGTGGTGGAGGGGGCGGCAGGGGTCGGTGTGGTCAGCAAGGTCGTGACCAGCCGACCCCCCACATCCCCCCCCCCCCGAAAGATGGTGCAGGAAGGCAGGCCGAAGAGACCGCAGTTTGCCAATCACACTTGTACACTTCGGCTGAAATGCGATTTTCCACTGTGGTGAAGGTTTTAACGGCTGTGCAGATGGCAATTCAAACGTGCCCTGTCACAGGGAAAACGCATGTTGGTTGTTACCCAGTCTCCTGCCTTGGAGGCAGTTACGAAAGCCAGTGTACCAAATTCTAAAGCTTTGCACCCTCGGTGGATTCAATGGGCTGTATCCTTGACGTCCCAGGATGTCACGTTTATTTTTTACGCCTCATTACGGTCGCAGGAGTATTCACAGTATGAATTCGTTCATCTGGCTCCCTTAGCAATGCGACCTTTGGAGGATTTCCATTGCATCATTTACACTGATGGTTCGGCGCAGGTTGCGCATGGCTCTAAACATACCTACCTTTCCGCATGCGCCATTGTGGTCGGTGCCATGGTGAACGATGAGTTTCAAGTCCAGTGTCGTGCACACGCAGACACTAGGGGACTGCACCGCACAATTAGCAGAACTTCGTGCTCTGATGCTTGCATTGGAGTACGCTGATCCTAATGTGACGACTCTGATTGTAAGTGATTCTTACTACTGTGTCCAGTCTTACAATGAGAACTTGTTCTTTTGGATTCAGAATGATTTTCGTGATTCCAAGGGTAGCACAATAAAACATAAGATGATCTGGGTCAGAGTGGCTGAACTTAAGGAGAAGTTGTCACTTGTGTTTATGATTCATACTCTCGGCCATCAGCGTGTTGGAGTTCACGCTGTCGGTAACTCGCTTGCTGATGAAGCGGCGAAATCAGCGGTATCGAAATATTTAGTTGCAGCAGTTACACGGTCCAAAAGTAAAATAGATGATGACATCTTGGCGGCTGTGGCTGCCACTGAGAAGGGAGGTAAATGTCCTACGGGTTTCCCTTCGAAGTACACATACCACTTAAGTCCCTATAAGGTTCCTTATGTGAACATTCCTGAAGTTGGGGAACGGTTGATTCCCAACTCGGATCTCAGAGCTACGTTGATTACAGCGGCGCATGAAGGTGTGGCGTCTGCGCATGCGGATGTCTCGGCCACTGTATCTCAGCTACAACAACGTTTCTGGTGGCGGGGACTGTACAAACAGGCACGCGATTATGTCCTTCAATGTGACATTTGCCAGCAGATTAAACCTTCGACTGCTGCGCGGCCGTCACAGACACAGTTGTATATTTCTAATAAACCACTAGGATGCGTTTATTTGGATCACTGCGGTCCTTTTTCATCTGATACTGCGTATAAGTACATCTTAGTAGCAGTTGATTCATGCACACGTTTTGTATGGGTCTGGCCCCATCGCAGCGCTGATTCACAGACTGTCATAAGAGATTTGCGTGTCTTTGTAGGGATTTTTGCCTGTGGCACCTTCCATTCGGATCAGGGTCCTGCTTTCGCCTCTAAGGCATATAAGGATGCTATGATTTCGTTGGGGGTCCAAGTCAAGTTTTCGTCTCCATACAGGCCTGAGGGTAATAGTGTAGTGGAACGAATGAACCGTGACTTAAAGCAATCTTTGACAGCACGAGTTATAGACACTGGCAGAAACTGGTTGGCCCATCTCAGTGGCGTGCAGCGTGCTCTTAATAATCTCCCTAGAAGGTCTCTGGGTGGGCGGACCCCATACGAAATGCTCTTTGGTATCAAGATGTTTGTCCCGGACCTTGACGGTCTAGACTGCGTGGCCCAAGCCACGGCCTTTGACGTAGATGAACATTGCAATGTTTTACAGAATCTACAAAAGACCCGAGACAGTCTTGCAAAGGAACATTTGCCCTCCACATCGGATGATGCGTTGCAGATCCCGGTAGTTGGCTGGCTACCCCAAGTTGGAGAACTGGTTTGAGAGAAGATCGATAACAAGAAAGAATTAGGTCCTTCCTATCGAGCTCCGGTTCCCGTTCTTGGAGTGAAAGGCACAAGAACAGTCATTTTAACACCACTTCCAGGTCATAAGGAAAACAGGTTTATCTCAATTGACAATGTCAAGATACACAGGGTGGCCGATTCTTCATAGTATGACACCGGCGGTCTCCTGTCCTTCGATTGTGAGAAATTCTGTGTTGGCCACTACTTCTACTGCTAAGCCAGAAGTGGCCCTCAAGATGCCTGCTGTTTCCAGTCCTTTATTAAGTACTTCACCTGTCAATAATATTGATGAACTAGATTACACCTATCCAGCTGACTTATCGATGCCTGATTTGCAAACCCGTTTGGCCACAGAATCCAGATTCTCATTTGACACTGTTTCAGAACATTCGAAAAAGCCCTCACATTTTGCAATTTATGCCACTTTATTTAGAAAACATTTTTTGATCCCCCCTTGGACATATATTTGGCTGGTACTTTTTTCAATTTACCTTTTTATGTCAATTGGTTTTGTGTTTTATTTTTTCCATCTTATCGATGGACACTATGTCGAGGAGAGAACATGCATTCGGCATCTTAATGGAACTTTGGCCCCCCTTTCCTCGTCACATTCTGCACACAGACTGAAGAGAGACTTGAGTTTTGTTAACATCACTGCTTGGCCTGTTCTTGATGGGATTGTGTGGGATGCGGTTAAATTTCAAATCCATGGCCCTACTGAAGTAGTTAATGTCCCTAATGTGCTCAGGGTAAACATGGGAGATGTGGTGAAACAAAACATACGTTCTGATGATTGGGATATTCAGGTCGTAGAAGCATTATTCTCTGATTTGAAATATTATGCTGCCTTTGATGCTGTAGATTTATATTTAGATTCTGCTAATTATGGTGAATTATTTTGTTTTGAACATTTTGGCAACCATTATCTGCATAAAACGAGTTCCAGAAGGGGTACTGTAAATTACACACAGTGGGAACATTGCCCAGCACTTGTACAAGGCAGTTCGAGTACTTTTTTGAAAAAGTACACTTATTTTACCGACTTTAATTATGTTAGGAATCAGGTAGTCCCTTGTTTATGATCATGTCTTGTGATCACATGACTGGGAAGTAGGATAAAAGGTGGTCCTACCTTTAGCTCGATGCTTGATATCTGCCAGTGTTTGGATTTCTACCCTGGTTGTTGGCTGTTGTTTTGCTGCTGGATCGAGTTCTTTCCTGCTGATTGAATCCCTCATTCCTTTTTGGGCTGTGTCCCTCCCTCTTCTCACGGGCTCGTGGGAAAGATTGACGTTTTTGTCCCTTCCTTGAACTGTTCCACCCCGTCTTAGTTAGAAGGGTGTCCTCGGTTCCCCTCCCGTCCCGTTTTATTTACATTTTTCTGCCTTCTTGTGGGATTTCTTTTTGTACGTGTGTCCGGGGGCCCCCGCTCACACGTGCGTTGCACTGTGACATTTCTCTCGTTAGAGAAAGCAACGCGGAGTTGAAGCGGAGCGTCGGCGTTTCCAGCGCGTCTTCGCTGGCGCCGCTCTCCACTTTGTTTTTAGCGGAAGTGACGTTTTGGGTCACTCCGCGAAGGCAGCGCTGGGTTGTGATTGAGACTCGGCTTGACTTGTAATTGGGTCCGCTGTTTTCTGTAGAAGAAACGAAGGGGTTTTTTAGGCGGTGTCCTTTTTTCCCCTTATTGGCCATTATTCTTTTTTGTTTATTTTTCTTTGGCTTAGCGACGACAGCGTCCTCTCCTCCCCTGCAAGTTACCTTACCATTATTGCAGGAACTGGAGTGCTGTGCCTATGTAAACTGAACTCCTATTCTTTACGAAGCAAAGCCTGCATAGTAAAGCGGTAAGAGGGGATTGACTGTGTTCCAAGGCATGATCATGGAGGGTTGGTGGTTTATTTATCAGCATTGATATATGAAGGGATTGTTTTGTTTTTCCTATTACAGTTTGGTGCAGAAGCGTAAAGCAGGAGGGAGCTGTCTTCTTTTCGTCGCCAAGGGTGGAAGACTTGGTGTCTGTTCAACATTACCACCCTCTTTTCGGGTCCCCTGGTGCCCACATAGTGTTTTGACCTGTGGGGGTCCACGGGGCTAGTAAAGGGGATTGGTGCATGCTACGTCCCTGCAGTGCTTGGGCCAGTGGGAATCTAACAAATTAATCTAGTCCTGAGTCCTTTTATTTTAAAATGACACAGAAGTCCATGTCCAAGGTTAGACATACCGATACTAAATTGTTGTATTCGAAGTCCTTTCTAGACAAGTTAGCTGTAGAGGGCTACGAGCTATGGAGGGAAACCATTGACCTTAAATCGGTTTGGGGTTCTAAAAGTTGGCAGGTACAAGAAGTTGAGGCTTTGCACCGTGCATGTCTCATCTCAAATCATATGTTGTTTTTAAATTCTACCATTTCTCAGACAACATGCTTTGGATTGGCTACTTCTAAAAAATTCAATACACCTACTATCCCTGATTTGGAAGAATACTCCGGTTGGAATAATTTTACACAGTTTTCCATTCGAGAATTGCAAGCACTATTGCACAATTCATCCTTTAATATATCCAGTTTGGATTCAAAGGGTTGGCTGATGTGGCACAGAAGCTCTGATTCGTGCCAACGTCGCTTTCTTGGTTTAGCTGACAGATTTACACAAGTCAGGCCTGATCCCTGTTTTGATACTGACCATTCTGTCACCACTTACTCGGTAGGCAAATTGTGTCAGAATTGGCTGAAACATTCTACGTTGGCTGCAGTTAAACTACAACTATCAAAGCTGACTGATGATGTGGATTTAAATGATTTCATAAAAGGCCCAGCTAGTGGTAGATCTAAAAGATGGATTTATGCGATTTACAATGAAATCTGGAAAACTTCACAAACTGAGGCTGCTAAACGCCTTAGAGCAATTGATCAAGCTAATTTGGAAAAGGTGCTTGCAGTTGTGGATAACAG
The DNA here is from genome assembly GCF_964263255.1 of Lissotriton vulgaris. Taxonomy (NCBI): domain Eukaryota; kingdom Metazoa; phylum Chordata; class Amphibia; order Caudata; family Salamandridae; genus Lissotriton; species Lissotriton vulgaris. Next base: position 210,685 of record NW_028254578.1, read on the forward strand.
TATTAACATGCTTTCTTAACTCATTTACACGTTGAATAATATTATGTCTTCTGTTGTTGATATTGTACATGATGAAGTGTCTGTGTTATACCATGGTCAAAATCAATTGCGTTCCATTATGCAATTTGCTTGGACCCTGCAGACGCTTAAGGCTGGTAGGGTGCCTTGGAATTACATGAACGTGTCCTCCCTCTTTGCCCCTTTTAATTTGACTGACAAGTAGCGCATGCTTTCAATGCGTGATGCATCCTTTTCCATGTTACACATTGAGAGGTTGGAATCTTTACAGTTCTCTGTCGCTGAGGCCTCTGCTGCAACATGGCTTATTCACGGGTTATTCACATCACCATTTGCTTTATACAAATTTACAAATTGTATGCGATATATTGCAATAGGCAGATATGAGCCACTAGGTAGCTCATTTCTCCATGAGGCATGGTCGCTCCATTCACTTATCGGTGCCTGAAAGACGAGAAAGAAGTGTATCTTAAGGGGGAAGAGTGCACAGAAACACCTGATCATTCATTGATATGCAGACACATCCAGTTGCACGGTTCTTGTAACCAGGACCGGCCGAATTTAGCCTGTGTTTTGAAAGGTACTCCAGTTCCCGCAATCGTTCTAACTTTCACATTACTGGCAAACGGCAGTTATTTACTATTGAATAACGAAGGCTGTTGTGGGTTAATTATAGGTATCGCTTATGTGGTAACAGTATCAGAACATGTGGTGTGTTGCAAAAACGTTCTGTATCCCCCTACGCATGGGAATTCAGATGTTTCCATCTGGCCGCGCATCTCAACCTTGAAGGCAGAGTTCCATGGTATGAGTAGAATAAGAGCCCTTTTGTCTCAAAAAGAGGTGGCCCTGAGTTCGGCCTGGGAAACATTTGTCCTTCACATAGCTAACACGTGCACAGAGGTGCAAGCGCTTTTAAATACTGATTTGCCATTACATTTCAGCGAGCTGGTTCATCAAATCTTTAATGCCTCCTCCACTTCTGGTCCCGCACACTTTTTGAAAATAGTTAGCAGTGGTCTTGTGACTTCCTTCGAGAAAATATTTGGAGTCATCCCTGCTTTCTTTCATTTTATATTTTCGAGCCTATTTGGTGGCTTCCCAGTTTTGCTAGCATTGGCAGGAGGCGTTCTGGTGATATTTTGTTTTATTAAAAATGGATGCCCGTCCTGCGTTAGAAGCCGCACAGCCCCTACTGCCACTGTTTCACAACTGGATGCTTGTTTACTACGGCGCACTGCCACTTGCGACTTTAAGCACAGCATTTGGATTATCCTTTCGGTTTTCCTATTTCACGTGTGTCCAGCCTGTGTTTCATTGCCTGAGCTGCGATTTCGACTGGGCCATTGATTTGTGTCTCTGCAAGACGGTGTCTCCTGACGTCGATTTTAATCACGTGATGAGTCCCGTAGTTACTCACGAGTTGATTTGTTCTGGCGAAAGGATTATGGCCTTGGCAGCGATGCATGGACTACTGGGTCATTGGAACATACTCACAGCAGCGCAAGAGTTCTTGGCACAGAGCTTTCTTGAGAACCCACCGATTTGTCCTCTGATAATGCTAGAGGCTCCGGTGCTGGAGGAGCACGTATGTTCTTTCCAACTAATAAATTGGATGGCTGAACTGTTTTCGGATGATGACAGTGATTTCATGCTGGAGGCTGTTGCTGCATATTTTGCATATCAGTCCTGTCCTGAGAAGCCTTCGGAACTTTTGCTAGTAGCACGTTCCTGATTAAATTGTGTTTTGGGTCTTTTTTGCATACAAGAATTTTTTTACAAGCCCCAGACCTATTGACTTGAGTGAATGTGGGCAGTGAATTGAAAAGTTTGGAACTTTTTAAATTGAGCGCTATAAGGCCATTGCATCTGCATTTGAAAATTATATTAGCTCATTATTATTGAACTCTGCTTTCATGTTATGCCACTATTCTGGTCTTACCTTACCTTATCTTGTCCATGCTCGGATCATTGGGGTGGTGTCATATAGTTACTGCTTTTCTATATACTGTGTTAAGTTAGCATGAGCTTATTAAATGTTTAAGCGCCATTTTTCCTTTTGCTTAAGTTTGCACACGACACATAATTGTTATTTTAGCTTTCAACCTAGAAGAGCGTTGTGATTTACTTGAGAATAATATGTTATTACTCTGATATCAGCTTTGCTTGGTACACTGTCTGTACAGTGAGTGCTGAAACCTCCAAGGATAACTCGACAGAGTGTTGTTGTGAGGTCTGATCTTCGCACCTTCCTAGACATAACACAAATGCAGCTGCTGCCAAAATCTGGCTTTACGCGGGTTTTATATTGCTTTGTTTAGAGCACATGTAACACACTTGATGGTGCTTCGCATGCAGAGAGCTGGTGGAAGATGATGTGATCCTCTGCCACTGAGATTTTGAGGTATGGGCCCGCCCTGCTAAAACCCAAAGAGACCTTCATAGATATAATATACTATGCTAGTTAGCGAGGGTGAGAAATAGGTGTTGTTAATTCCTATTCATTTCAGCATCTTAGTATGCTGTCACCGTTCGCTTTCTATGGACTAGTAACTATGCTGATAACTTTGTTTCTTATGATATGTTTGCTTGTATTATATAAGATACTGCGTTTGAGAACCCTGCATTAGTAAATAAATATTTCAAATATGCACGTGTCCTCATTTACTCCACTTTCTGGTTTGAAATGATTATATAGCGAAAGAGTGTTCATGTGTTCCACGATACCTGAGGTATTCTAAGTTCAAGTTCTGGTCTGTCTAAACATTGGGAGTTTGTTATGACCAATGAGACACTGTAGCTAGCTCGGTAAGGGGATTTTGGGTACTGAGGTGAGTTTTGGGCCATCCTAATTCACCGAGGTTCTATGCACAGTTCTGTAGGAGAACAGAATTCCCGCTACAATAGCAGCGCAACTCTGAGTATTGGTAGAATGGACACAACAGGAGTCAGAAAAACACTGGTTACATATGGATCGGAGCATTGCAAGGATGACGATCTGGAATTTGGTATGGAGGCCCAAGAGCGACAGGCCCAAAAATGTTTATATCAGCACCCCCACCCGCACTACTTTAAAGGTTTGGGACTCGGTTTCCAAGCATGACAAGTGGACTACCTTTCCCTCCCCTTTTACGCCAATACACTTCAATCCTGCTCCCCCCCCCCGCGCTAGAAGAGAGTCCCTTTGAGGCTTGGAAGGAGGGAGGCTGCCTTGCATAAACACATCTCTTCCATAACTTCTATCCGCTCACCTTTGACAATTGTAAGAGGGACTATGGGGTTGGGGAATATGAACGGTATCATCAAGCACAACTACTTCACTGGGCACTATCTCCTCAGGTGAGAGACGCAGCTACACGGCCCCTCACGAAATTTGAGGCCTTTCTCACCAAGACCTACTCCATGAAGGATGTCATATACGGGTTCTTACTTTCCACTGTGATTTCTCCTAGACCCCGATACATGTCCATGTGGGAGGGAGTCCTTCGACAAGAAATCACCGACGAGGAGTGGACACATTTATGGTCAGATATCGCAAAGTTATATCACTCCTTGGAATTTAGGGAGGCGCACATGAAAACCATGATGGATTGGTACCTATACCCAGCCAAGCTGAGACAGATATTCCCTGGTACCTCTGACAGATGTTGGAGGGGATGTGGGCTACTAGGGGACTTTCAGCATATCTGGTGGGACTGCCCCAGCATCCGTCCGTTCTGGGAGGAAATTCTTGCCCATATTAAAGAGATGTTGGGTTACCCCATCCCTACATCGATGGCTACTACCCTACTAGGTCACCGTGATCCAAGTCTCGAACATCAGACTAAGGCAGATAAAAAGATTGTGTGGCTCTGCATTGGGGCTGCCAAGCTCACCCTGGCTGCGGCGTGGAAAAGAAAGGACGCGCCGGCCACCCCCCTCTGGCATTCTCGCCTATGGAAGCTACTGAGTCTAGAGCGGATGGCTGACATCTTTAGGGATGATTTTAAGAACTTTGAATTCCGCTGGGGCCCATTGGTCGCTTTTCTTTCCAAGGGTCTTCCGTTTGCAGTGTATCCTGCTAGTGTTAGAGCTCTCCACCTCTTTCAGCTATGAATCCGTGACAATATGTTTACTTGACCTCCGTCTTTTTTAAGTTGCTACCACCACTGGGGAGGGGGAGGGATTTGGGTGGGGAGGGGGTTCCGTATTTCATTGTTGTTTGTGTGTTTGTTCCTTCTTATCATTTCTTTTATGACAATGCCCACAAGGGAAACTACTTGGGGAAGCACTCCAATTGACATTCCGCAATACGGCAGCTATTAATTTTAGCCTTGGGACTGTAGGCCGCTATACGGGCCGCCGGGAGTGTGATTGCCTTGAGCCTTCGCAACTTCTCCTCTTCATTTGGCAGGTCGCATGGAATACCCCGTTTCTGTCAGAAGCTGTATCCTTCAGAGAGCTAGCTTGTGTGATAGGGGTCCTGCTTATTTGGGGTTCTGTCTTGCTTCACCATGTTGCATTTGGGCTTTGGTTTAATTGCTACCCCCTGCGGTGGAAGATGAGCGGGATTGTCGCATGTTTCTGTTTTAAATATTAATAAACATAACTTTGACAAAAAAAAACATAGACGAGTTGCGTTTCACTTACAAGAAGCTGTTGAAAAGAAACTTCATTTTTTACTTATACATGGCATCATTGAATGCTCCATTGGTCCGACACCATGGCTTTCTCCCATTGTAACAGTGCCTAAAAGAGACAGGGAAGGAGCTGTACGCATAAGTGTTGACATGCGTCAGGCCAACGGAACAACTGGGCGAGAGAAACCTCACAGTCCGCACATTGCTGATATAATAACTCAATTGAATGGCGCAAAGTTCTTCTCTCGACTCAACCTAAATAAAGGATCTTACCAATTGGAACTTGAAGAAAAATCCAGATACGTTGCAACCTTTTCTACGCATATTGGTTTGTTTTGCTACAAGCGATTGAGTTTTGGTGTATCCTCTGCTGCAGAACTTTTCCAAGTCGTCATTTGACTTATCATATAGCCTGTAGTAAATGCATTTAACTGTAGTGGTATATTGGTATTATGGGGCTGCACAGAAAGAGCATTACAAAACTCTCATGCAAGTATATCGTTTGCTGAATGATGCAGCCTTAACTCTGAATGCTGACAAATGTGAATTCCACAAAAAAAGCCTGGAATTCTTCAGCCATGTCTTTTGTGATGGGGGTATGAAACCTGATCCAGCTAGCGTGCAAGCATTGTCTACTGCAAATCCCCCACAAGGCATTTCTATGATACAGTCATTTCGTGGAACGGTCAATTACTGTTCTAGATACATACAAGACTTTGCTATGGTCATTGCACCAGAACTAACCAAAAAGTATGTGTCTTTTCATTGGTCACGTGAGTGTGAGAAGAGCGTCCAAAAAATCAAACAAGCCATTGAGAGCGTCATTGAAACGCCCGACTTTGATCCCAAACTCCATACAGAGGTTGTAGTTTATGCTAGCCCTGTAGGGTTAGGCGCAATCCTTGCACAGCACAAGGGACCGCCAAATGCCTGGAGACATATCGTGGTACATGCCAATAAGAGCCAGTCACAAACTGAACGTACATACTCGCACCCTGAGAAAGAAAGTGTGGCACTGGTTTGGGCTTGTGAATAATTTCCATGTGTTTGTGTATGGAAAGCCCTTCACATTAGTAGCTGATGCCCAAGCATTGTTGATGGTATTTGGCAATCCCACAGCCAAAATGCCTCCTCGAATTGAGCATTGGGGTTTGAGGTCACAAGAATTACAACTAAACGATTCTTCATCTTCTTTTTTTTTTTTTTTTTTTAAACAATTTTTTATTGAAGTTCTTTGGATCATAAGGTCTGAACAAATACAGAAACAATATCAACATCAAAGCATAAATTAAAACAAAAATACGTTCACATACAGAAAGGGCTACGTTTTCAGCATAAATACAATAGTCCAGAATGACTCAAAATGCGATCTCCAAATTTTTTCAAACTTCCTCATCCCTCCTATTCGTTGTGCATATAAAGATTCACTTCTTCTAACATTACTCATTTTTTGCAACCATGCATGAAACAAAGGGACCTGAATTGATCTCCAATTTTGCAATATTAACGACCTTGCTACTGCCATTACAATATACAGCAATTTAACCGTTTGATCAGCAAATTCCAGCTCGGAATCATATCCGTACAGCATTAATTTTACATTATACGAAATCTGAATCTCACAGTCAGCTTGCAGAAATCTAAAAATCTCATTCCAAAAGGGTACAATTTTAGAGCAATAGACTATAATGTGAGTGAAGAAGTGTGGCTCACTGATTAGAGCGGCAGACCCTGATGCAGAGGTCTGGCCCGGGACCAGGGTTCAATTCCCGACGCGGCAGAGTCCTGAGCCCAAAAATGTCCACGGACTCGATAATTCTCGCCTCGGTGCCTATTCTAATCATGGGGTCCCACGCTGCAACTCTGGGCAATAGCTTGCTTAATCTCCACTACGGTGGCCCACCTGCTGCGGGATGCCTGGCTTTCACCTTGGGGATGCCCAGTAGGGGTTATCTCACAGGGAAAAAGCCAGGACGGGTTCCCAAGGCAAGCGCCTTGATGCCTTCGGGTGATACGTGCGCTATATAAGTCGCAATACATTACATTACATTACATTATAGACCAATTAGCAGGGGAGAATTGCTGACATCTAAAACAATTAGCAGATGTATTAACGTACATTTTTGAGATAACCGCCGGGGTGTGGTATAAAAGCCATTTATTAAAAAATAGCATTCTTCTCCAGTTAGCGCAACGCACTGAAGTTTAATTCTTTTAAAGTCTTCCACACATTACCAGAAAGAGCATGGTTCTCTTGATCCTGCCATTTTTTAATAGCTTTCAGACTCACATCCACCTCGATATGATGAGCTAAACAACATTTCTATTCCCCAGGTTTCCTCGACCGTATAGTCAAAAACAAATCATCCCATAGCTGAATCGATGAACAGAGATTTCTGGGATCCAGTTGTTCCAGCATTTTATAAATCAAAGTATGAGAACCCATTAGCAGATAGTTTCCCTGAATCAATTGTTGCATCTTGCCGGGGTTTAACCAAGCCTCATCCCTTAAAAAGTCTGATAAAGTGTTAAACCCTCTGCAATTCCACTGCATTACAATATCTGGACTGATTTTAATCCCTGTATATATGAAGATATATTTTAAGGGGGTCCTAGAATTGAAATGCGAAGAGAGTATCTTTTGAGGATAGCATCCCGTCGTTTAAAAAACCAGTTCATAATCTTATATCGCACTAATTTTGGAGATTTCGGAATTTGCAAAGAGAAGGGAATCTGAGTCTCGTAACAAATTACATTAAAAAAAAAGTTAATAAATAAATTAGGACTGTGCATTCCAATTTTGAAACGCTCTAAATATTGAGCTGGGGGTCGCGTAACTAGCAAAATATGCGCTACAGTAATCTTTAATATTAGGTAGAGAAAGCCCTCCTTGTTTTATATCTGCATAAAGAGTTCTTGTTGCTAATCTAGGAGTTTTTTTGGCCCATATGAATCCTAAGAATAAAGATTCTACTTTTGAGAAAAAGGCCGCAGGTAGAGAACATGGAATAGTTGAAAATAAAAAGTTGAAAAGCGGGAGTACAGACATTCTGATCAGGGCCACACGACCCAAAATTGACAGTGGCAAGGGACTCCATCTAACAAACATGGAATGTATTTTCCGTAAAAGAGGTTCAAAAATAAGGGGTCGATTAGGATCGTGGACGGACTTGCGTCCGTCCGCGACCCCAGAGCAGGAGGGAACCTCCGCATGGCATGCGGAGTTCCCTCCTGTGCAATTAGGATGTGATCGCCACCCTGACGGTCACATCCTCTATTTTTAACATTGCCGCGGTTGCAGCTTCCATGCTGCACCCGCGGCAATGTTAAAAATGCACGCATTGCATTTGTATGCAGAAAGAGGCAGGCACCGCGCGGTGCCTGCCGCTTTCTGCATGCAAATGCAGGGGGGTACCATAGGTAGCCCCCATGTGCACCCCCCACCCCCCCTTCACCTAGGGGGCCCGCAACGGGCCCCCGCAGTGAAGTTCCGTATGCTTTTCCGTGGCGGAAAACCCGCCGCGGAAAAGCATACTTTACTGGCCATCCTAATATGGTGGACGGTGTCTGGAAGACACCGTCCACCATATTAGAGCTTTTCCGCAGCGGTTGTAATCCGACCGCTGCGGAAAAGCTGTGGACGGAAACCAGGACCCACCAGCCATCCTAATCTGGCGGTGGGCCTTTGGTCAGTCCGCTGCGGATTTTCCGCATCCTCGGGGCCGGCGGTGGCTTCCGCCGGCCCCGAGGATGCGGAAAATCCGCTATCATAATGACCCCCTAAGTGTGTATAGGTCTGAGACCGAGACGGAAAAAAACCCCTAAATACCTCTTTGGCCTTGAATTAATACATCCAGCTAACTCTGGGTGTAAATTAGAATCTATACCTCCACAGACTAATATTTCGTTTTTTTTTTTTATTAATCCGATAGCCGCCTAAGGTTTCGAATTCCTCAAAAAGCTGTAAGGCACAGGACTGAGACTTAATATCCGGCTTAATTAAAAGCATGATATCATCTGCGTACATTTAAATTTTGGCCATGGAGGGAACCGGAGGGACAATATTTACAGAGTTACGAATTGTTAAGGCTAAAGGCTCGATAAAAAAAGCAAAAAGAATGGGGGACAGAGGGCAGCCTTGCCGAGTCCCTCGCTGAACCAAAACTGTGCCTGCCAAAACCGAATTAATAATTATATTGGCTTTAGCACCAGTGATAAGTTTTGAATTAAACTAATAATTTGTGGGGGAATTCCAAAATGTGCCAAAATAACAAATAATGTTGTCCAAACCACCAAATCAAAAGCCTTTTCTTCATCTAACAGTAAAATTAAAGCAGGGATCTTTTTAATCTCAAAATAATCTAAGGCCTCCACCAAAAAGTGAGTATTAGTTACCAGTTGGCGGCCCGCAATAAAGCCTTTCTGGTCAGGGTGAATAAGATCCGCAGCAGCAATGGAATTAAACCGCAATGATAGTAATTTGGTTGTGATCTTATAATCGGTGTTCAATAAGGTAATAGGCCTATATGAATTGGGATCTTTAAGGTCTTTACCCTTTTTAGGAAAACTAACCACAGAGCCTTCAGCGAAGGAATCTGGCACTTGCCCACCATTTAGCATAGAGTTTAACAGCTGAAGTAAGAAATCAGAAAAAGAATTTAAGAAAACCTAAAAAATTCGGCTGGAAGGCCATCCGGGTCACTAGCCTTACCCATTGGTAAGTCCTTTACCACCAGTTCTAATTCAGCCTTGGTAAATGGAGTTGACATTGCTTCCTGATCTTCTTGAGGAAGAGAGGGTATTTCATATCGGTTTAAAAAATGAATGAGTTTTGCGTGATCTATATTTTGATGTTGTGTATATATCTGTTGATAATGCGACAGCATTAGAGTACCAATTACTGCAGCCTGCGATGTCTCTATACGTGTAGTGGGACATTTTAACAAACAAATCTGATTCGCGGCAGCTTGTTCTTTCGCCTGCCAGGCCAAGAGTTTACAGGTAAGATTGCTCTCCTCATAAATCTGCTGAGATTGTCTTCGAAATTGTTCCTCACTCTGTTTAAAAAAATTTGCACTGAGTTCACGTTTTGCTTCATTTAACTTGTTTTTAACAACGTAAGAGGGATCGGATTGCCGCAATAAGGTTAAGGCATTTATTTTTTGATAAAGTGAATTTCTCGCTTGCTTGACAACACACCATTCTGAAGCATCCTTACTTATTAGAATACCACGAAAAAAGGCTTTCAGTGAATCCCAAACAATGTGAAGAGGGGCAGTATCCGAATTACGTATTATAAAATCTGAAATCTCCAATTTTAATGAATTAATCCAATTATCATCCTGGTAACGATTCTTCATTATCCAGGGAAAGATCAGAAACTGGCTGATTATGCCTTGGTACCCCATCTAAGACAGTGGAGGATTACATCCAATTTATTGTGAAATCGAGTACACCAACTGTCATGTCTTTAGAGCAAATTGCCACTGCCACAAGCCAAGGTAGTGGCATGTCAAGATTAAAAGTTGTGGACCAGTATTCTAGACCTCTCACTAATGACAGCGAGTATATGAAGTTCAGAAATGTGAGATGAACATTCAGTAAAGCAGAAAGGCCTCATTCTGCAAGGTACACGGATTGTTATTCACCAAAGTCTCTGACAACAAGTAGTAGAATTAGCCCAAGAAGGAGTTCGAGGAATAGTTGCCACTAAGAGAGCTCTCCGTGATCGAGTCTGTCGATCTGTCTTTCATCTCAAGTTAGTCAGCAACCATTGATTATGTCAGAATTGCCCCATCATGCTTGGGAGAGAATTGCTATTGATTTTATATGTCCGTCTGGATAATGGGCATTATCTTCTAGTTATTGTTGATCAATACTCCCATTTTCCATTGGTAGAAGACCTTTCATCCACTACACATGAGCAGGGCTATTCAAAACCTAGATGGCATCTTTGCGTCATGACTTGTACCTGCAATCTTAAAATCTGACAACAACCCACCTTTTAATAGTCGAGAATTCAAAAACCTTCTAAATCACCTCAATATAAAGAATCAAAAAAAGCACTCCCCTTTGACCCCAGGCCAATGGTCTGGTCGAACGCCTCATAAGTACTCTAAAGAAAGCTGTTCAGCATTCTACATTGGGGAAGCTCGACCTCGAAGGTGTTTTGAACACTATTCATTGAGGTTACTGTTTGACCCCCTCACTCAACTACAGAGGAAACTGCAACTATCATGTTTGGAAGAGTCATGACAACCAACTTTTCCCAATGGAAGGGGCTGGGTGTGACAGGGGATACATCTGCATTCATCTGCATGCTGATAGTCTTCTTGGGCTGGAAGAGAGGTGATTCACACTTACATTTGAATAGGTTGTGTCCTGTCCTCACTCAAAGGACTGATTTACCCCCTAGTTATCGTCTGGAGCCAGGATGGGCTGCAAGGGACTGTTGAACACTTCTGAGGGTTCATTTGAAGTCACCCGTTCATCAAAGACATTTTTGAGTATATGTACTGGAGCTCTGATCCCATGTTTTTAGACGCTTCTTGGGACTGATAGCCAGACACTGTTGGCTCTACAAACTGCTCATTGCCATGAGGACTGCTGTGCTGCCAGGAGCAACAACCATTTCAACTAACTGCCTTGTTGTGTTGACCTGCTGCAGCTGGGCTGCAGGGCGGACTACCAATTTGCAACCTAACTGTATGTGCTGTCTGCTGGCTGCCACCTCCTTTTGTGCCCCGAAATGCTCTCCAAGGACTTTTTTGTCTTGCCCCCTGTTCTCTCGAGATCTCAGGGCCATCAAAGACCTTGTTGCATCTTTTCTCCAAGACTTCTGCTGGGTGAGCCCATTTTACAAGGGCTAGCATGTTGCCAGTGCTCCCTTCTGCACCAAGGTAAAACTTTGTGCATTACAGGACAGTGCACCATGGAACTACAGTGCAGCTCTATGACCAGGGGAGTGCCTTTGTGCATTCTAGGGAAGTGTTCCATGTTTTACAAACCAGCATGTGGTGAATGTTTTTCTCTAGCGTGAACAGCGTTGGTTCGCCTGGAGGCATTACCAGAGAAACAAACACGTCCTTGAGCCAGCGTGCTCACTGCAGCTAAATTGCATTGTGAACCTCACCCCCGGAGTCTGGCAAGATATCGCCACCATCAGATGCCACCAAGAACAAACTAGTGTGGCCCCTATGGTTGTGAGACCCGAGGAACAGCCCCCTGAAGACGTGTACTGCTCTGAGGTGGTACAGTGCAGCGTCCAAGGCTGCAGAGCTACAGGAGCTGCACAAAGCCTTCAAGGCAGGCCTTTCGATGACACGTTCTGTAACATGCGGCGGGCCAGCATTCTGAGGCTCATTCCAGCCAGCCTCGCCCTCTGGTTTTAACGCGTATACTGCACGAAGCTTTCAACGTCGGGTCTCACTCCCGAGACATTACAACATTGTTAGCAAGTTACAGATGCCCTGAGGACAGTGACCCTGCACCCACAAAGGTACTGTGAGGCGGGTTAGGTCTAGAAGAGGGTTAAAGCCACCCTGCTCCCCTTCACGGGTGGCTTGGTTTCCCTTGGGCAAAGATACGCGATTCAAGCAGCCCCGGCGGGCTCCAAATTCGCAAGAGCGGGAGGGGCATTTCTTGTTCAGCATTGTCTCTACTCTGGAGATGACCTCAAGAATGGCGTAGGCCGTCCATAGAGGAGAACTGCTGGAAGACTCAAGCTCAATTACTGTTTAGCGTTTAGTAGCTGCTCCTGCGCCCTACATTTGGTTTCTAAATGCAATCACTTCAACCACGTTCACTAGGCTTACCGTATGAAGTGTAATAGGAGCGCAGGTGTGCTGTGACCTATGTTTTCATAGTAATTTGTGTTTGTCTCTGTCAAACCTGCATTATTTGCACTAACGGTGTGATTTAAGTCAGTTTGGTCTTGTTTAATTTACAATATAGATTTTTTTTTTTACATAATCCTGCGTGGATTCCCTTTTGTGGTTTACTCACTGTGTTGATGCGCGAGTGTGTTGCACAAATGCTCTGCACATTGCCTCTTTAAACTAGCCTGACTGCTCTGCACCAATCTACCAGAGGGTGAGCGCAGGTTATCTTAGGTGTGTATCCGACTTACCAGGACTAGAGTGGTGGATTCTGCCTGGCTTATGTACCTACCCTAGCCAACCAGAAACCCCATGTCGAACAGTGGTTCTTGTGAATCACTTGATTTCCCAGCATGCTCCTGCTGCAGGACCAGGTCAACGCACTTTATGTAGGAGGACTAGCCACCATTTGTGCCTCAAAGGGAAGTGTGACTCTTTTTCCTAGAACTTACATTTTTTTACCCTGAATTGTAACTGTTCACTTCTCCATATTATATTAAGGCAGCTTTTTCAAGAAATATTTTCTTCATGTAATTTTCAATGTTTTTTCTATTTTGCAGAACAACAATCACATCTAGAAAATATGAATGGGAAAGAAAGCCATAAAGGTTCCGGAGGCAAGATGAATATAACTCAAAATATCGACTTAAGGAAACGGCGCAGAATGCACATGAAGGAGAGACGCTTTGCTTGTAATCTGTGTGACAAAGAATTTATCAATGAGACAAATCTTGTGAGGCACAAAAAAGGACACACCAGCCTCAGGCCATATCCCTGCGGAACGTGTAAAAAGTGTTTCACTCAAAAGGCAACTTTTTTACAGCATCAAAGAACACACACTGGAGAGAGGCCTTATCACTGCACAGAGTGTTCCAAGCGCTTTGCTCATAAGAATAGCCTTGTACGGCATCAAAGTGTATACACAGGGGAGAGGCCTCATCAAAGCGTACACACAGGAGAGAGGCCTTATCACTGTTCTGTATGTGCCAAGAGCTTCACTCAAAAGAAAATTCTTCATCAGCATCAATGCATACACACAGGAGAAAAGCCTTATCACTGCACCATGTGTGAGAAGAGCTTCAGTCATAAGGGACATCTACTACAGCACCAAAGAAAACACACAGGGGAGAAACCTTATCACTGCACTGTGTGTTCCAAAACCTTTTCTCGGAAGAGAAACCTTGTACTGCATCAAAGAACTCACACAGGAGAGCGGCCTTATCGCTGCACCATGTGTGAGAAGAGCTTCAGTCAAAAGGCAAATCTACTACAGCACCAAAGAAAACACACAGGGGAGAAACCTTATCACTGCACTGTGTGTTCAAAGCGCTTTTCTTGTAAGGCGACCCTTGTACGTCATCAAAGCGTACACACAGGAGAGAGGCCTCATCATTGCACTGTGTGTTCCAAAACCTTTTCTCAGAAGGCACACCTTGTACTGCATCAAAGAACTCACACAGGAGAGCGGCCTTATCACTGTACTGTATGTGCCAAGAGCTTCACTCAAAAGGAAAATTTTCTTCAGCATCAACGCATACACACAGGAGAAAAGCCTTTTCACTGCACCATGTGTGAGAAGAGCTTCAGTCAAAAGGCAAAACTTCTTCAGCACCAAAGAAAACATACAGGGGATAAACCTTATCATTGATTGCACTGTGTGTTCAAAGCGCTTTTCTTGTAAGGCGACCCTTGTAAAGCATCAAAGCGTACACACAGGAGAGAGGCCTCATCATTGCACTGTGTGTTCCAAAACCTTTTCTCAGAAGAGAAATCTTGTACTGCATCAAAGAACTCACACAGGAGAGCGGCCTTATCACTGCACTCTGTGTTCCAAGCGCTTTGCTGATAGGAGTACCCTTGTGCGGCATCAAAATGTACACACCGGAGAGCAGCCTTATCACTGAACAGTGTGTTCCAAGTGCTTTGCTGATAAGGGATCGCTTGTACTGCATCAAAGAACATACACAGGAGGGAGGCCTTATCTCTGCATTAAGTGTTCCAAGCGCTTCGTTTATCAGGCATACCTTGTACGGCATCAAAGTGTACACACATGAGAGAAGCCTTTTCACTGCACTGTGTGCGAAAAGAGCTTAAATCAAAAGTCAAGTCTTGTAACACCAAACACACCGGAGAGAAACCTTATCACTGCAAAGTGTCTTCCAAGCGCTTTTCTTTTTTTCACACGAAAGAGGCCTTATCAATGCACAGTGTGCGGGAAGAGCTTTACTGGTAAGGCACTTTTTCTACAGCTCCGAAGTTTACACTCCAGTGAGAGGCCTCATCGCTGCACTGAGTGTGAGAAGAGCTTCATATGCAATGGCACCAAATAATACACACTAAACTGAAACCTATCACTGCACAGTTTATGCCAGGAACTTCACTCAAAACGACGTTTCTACAACACCAATTAATACAAACAAGATAGATTCATTTTCACTGTAACAATCTTATGTCCTGCTTACCCCAAAGTAAGTTTCACTTGAATGTTGTAATTTAGCGAGGGCTTATAGCCAAAAATGCCTAATGGCCAGAGTTCCCTGTAGGGGACGTGCATTTAGTGTAATAACACTGAGTGCGCAAACTCCGTTGCGAAGCGCATACACTTCATCGCTGAGCATGTTTCTTCTTCGCATGATGTTTGCTGCACTAGTTTCTGAGAGAGGTTGCAGAGCTTTACAGGCAGCAGTGGCTTGCAGATTAATTTATTTTAATAGTCCATGCACTAATTAGCATTGTTCGGTATTTAAGGGCATGATGTACGGCATACTGATGTTTAAGTCCCAGCTAAAAGTGTTCAAAAGGCAAGCACTCCATGCATAATGGTATGCCTGTGCTAAATTTATTTAGAGAAGTCATTTCTGACCTTGCCGCCAGCATGCCAAGTCATATGTGCCCCCAGTGAGGCAGCATCATTAAGATGAGTAATTTTCCCGGCCTAGACCTGGGCTCTGTAATTGCAGCTCTGGTCACCTTAGTGACTGTTAGCTCCCATTAATCCACAGCTTCCTGAGGCGGAAAGCCGGGACCTGCTCTTAACGCTAGGAGAAAATCCAAAAACCGATATTAGGGTTTTAGGCATTTTGCTCTGTGCCACTCACCTCGATTGTAGCCGAGTTAGGGCTACGTGGGGCTGCCATCTTGGGTGAGGAGAAGGCTGGTGGGCTAGCATTCGAGCGCTTAGCCCTGCCCGCACTCCCGCCCTTGAGTGTATAAAATGGCACCCTCATACAGGAAGTGCAGCGGACGGGCGCAGCGGGGGCGCCGGCGGAGCACCGAAGGCGCGCCAAAGGCATGCCCGTCTGCGCCCGTCCGCTCCTGGCCGGGACCAGGGGCCACGACCCCTGGTCCGGTGCCGTGGTACCCCAGGGAAGCCTTGCTTGCACTAAATAATAAAACCGGTCTCATTAGCCCGCAAACAGTGGAGGCACTAAGGTAGGAGGAGCTGCTGAAACCCACAGCCGAGTCATCTACTAGTAAAACTAACACTAGGAGGGAAAGAGGCAAAGTAACATCACAGAGCGTTGCCCTGCTCAACACACGCTCCCTCCAAAAACACAATTTGGAGGTGTTCTCTTTGCTCCAAGAAGGCAACCTAGATGTAGTAGGAATCATGGAGATGTGGCTAGAGGATTCGTCCATGCCTGACTTGGTGGCAGCTCTGCCACCCAACTTCAGCGCCACCATCCACAATAGGAAAGATGGTAGGAAGGGGGGGGAGGTGTCATTTTTTTATAATAACTCCTTTAAATCGGAAACCATTTGTGCAGAAAGTATAGAGGGTGCGGACATCCTGGGAGTCAAGCTTTGTTCTGCCACCAATTGCCTGGCGATACACATCGTCTATCGCCCCCCCAGAACTCTCCCAGCCTTTATCGAGCCTTTTTTGGGACTAGTTTACGACCTCCGAACAAGGTATGAGGGTCTTGTGGTAATAGGAGATTTCAATCTCCACTGGGAGGAGTCCACCAAAGACGCAACGTCCAAACAGTTGGAAGAAGCTATGACCGCACTAGAACTAACCCAGATAGTGACAGGTTCAACACACAAGAAAGGTCACACATTGGATCTGATTTGGACCTCAGTCCCGGTGCTGAGCCCTATCACTATCTCGCCCTGCATATGGTCGGATCATCACCTGCTGCAGGGTAGATTAGCATTCCCGGGGCAAAAAGTAATCCCCACCGCCGAGTGGAAGATTGTGAGAAGGTGCAACTCAATTTACACTGATACTCTATTATCCACATTAGAGAAACCCTCCCACCTTAACAGACTACCAGAGGATGACATTGAGATGGCTAGCCTCAAACTGTTACAAAAACTGGAAAACGCCATTGAAGCAGTGGCACCTGCACGAAGGGTAAAAATTGGGGACAAAGGGAAAGGGGCCCCCTGGTTCAATGACGCTCTGAGGCTCCTGAAATGCTCCCTGGGTCGGAGCGAGAGAGCCTGGCAAAAGGGGTATGATCCCAATACCCAAGCCTCGTATGTTAAAGAGCTCACCACTTATAAACAAGCTATTAGGGCCTGGAAAAGTGAGTTTTACGAAAGCAGAATTGCGACAGCACCCAATCCTCAGAAAGAAATTTTCAAAGTCCTTACAGAACTGATAAAAAGGAAGGAACAGCCCCCCTCCTTCACGCAAGAAGACTGCCATAAATTTCAGTCCTTCTTCACCATCAAGATATCTGACCTCCTGACAGAAATCGAGACCACCCCTAGACTGGACTGCCCGGGAATCACTCAAAAACCTACCCCTACCATCCCTTACTCACTAAAGAAACTCTGAAAATAGTGATGGGTCAAGTCAAATCAGGCTCACCGGCAGACCCATGCCCGCCGAGGATCTACAAACAAGCCTGGTCAGGACTGGAGGATGACATACTATCGCTCCTAAACAGCTCACTCACATCCGGACAGGTACCTTCCAACCTTAAGGAAGCCCGGTTGATTCCTCTCTTAAAAAAGGCAGGGGCAGACACCAAGATCTTGAAAAACTACAGGCCCATCACACAGCTTCCTTTCTTAGCCAAAATAATGGAGCAGCATGTGCTGCCCAGCCTCTCACATCATCAACAACTCCTTGTTGGAACCCAACCAGGCCGGATTCAGGGCCCATAATAGCACGGAATTGGTCATGCTCTCCGTGCTGGACGACCTGCGATTGAAAGCAGATAAAAAAGACCCTTGTGCCCTGGTGCTGCTTGACCTCTCCGTGGCATTCGATATGGTCAAACACGACCTACTACTGTCGCGGATGTGGGATTTCAGTATCCAGGGCATGACCCATGCCTGGCTGACCTCGTTCCTTGGTGAACGGGTCCAGAGAGTACAACTGGATAACCTGGTATCCGAGGCAGCAAGGATCACGTGTGGAGTCCCACAAGGCTCGGCCCTGTCACCCTTGATGTTTAATGCATATCTGCAACCTCTTATCTCATCACTAAATAAGATGGACTGTAGTATATACAATTACGCTGATGACACACAGATCATCATTCAAATTGGTAACTCTCCAACAGCAGATCAGAAATTGCAAAACATCCTAAAATTTACCGTCAATTGGATGACGGCAAATTCATTAAAGATTAATCCTGACAAAACTGAGGTACTTGCAACTACGACAAGATCTAGCCCTTGGAGTGACCTCTTATGGCCCACTGAATTAGGAAACTCCCCAGTACCTGCAGAAACAGTTAAAAGCCTAGGCATAGTTTTAGATGCCAATCTCACTATGTCAGCCCAGGTATCAGCTGTAGTGGGCACCTGTGTGGGCCTAATAAGACAACTGCGTAAATTGTCCCCCATCTTGACGGTGGACACTCTCAGGAGAGCAGTATCAGCATTAATCCTGGAACATCTGGACTACGGTAATGTTCTGTATGTCGGTACTCCACAAAAGCTGATGAACAGACTCCAGATAGTCATGAACGACGCGGCCAGACTCATTTTCAATAAACCAAGAAAGACTCATGCCACCTCCCTCCTTCGCAAACTTCATTGGCTGCCGTTGAAACAGCGGGCCAAGTTCAAGGGCCTATGCATTACGCATAAAGCCTTTTACGGGCAAGCCCCTAAATACATTAAGGAACGTCTTGTCCTGTACGCCCCTAGCAGGAATTTACGATCAGTAGATGCTGCACTGTTGGTATGTCCACGGTTCAAACTGTCCTCTCTAGGAGGGCGCACTTTCTCCTACACAATTCCTAGTGCATGGAATAAACTGCCAGAGAGCTTGCGTAAAGAAACAAGCCTGTTGCCCTTCAGAAAAAAGCTAAAAACCGTGCTGTTTCAGGAGGCATGGGGTACCATCTAGCTGCTTCCCTAACAACACTGTGTCCACTCTCCGCTAAGCGCTTAGAGACCCCGGGTTGATAAGGCGCTCTACAAATCCAATATACAATACAATACAATACAATACCTGTGAAGCGTGATTGCAAGCAGCTGTACAAGAATGTAAGGAGATATGATTGGTAACCAATCACATCCTTGTGTTATTTCTTTATAAATGTTCTGAGTCTTTCTCACTGCGAGTTGATTCTATTGTACCAACCGAATATAGGATTCATTTACCACCTCGCTCACGCCATTACATGAGGGCACAGCCGCAACGCTATCACACCGTCTTACAAAACACACACTAAACTACTACTTACACGTCACAACAACTTTTAGCTTACAGCTTGGGCTCTCAGCACAGACCCCTATTCACAGATGCCAAAGTCCCTACTCGCCTCTCAGAACGGACTTGCTTCCATCTTCAGCCCAGGTGCTGCTCGCTCTTTGTGGTGTGTGATTACCGTTGGAGCTGCAGAAAGAAACGTGGGGTCTTTTATCTTCCCATCATACCTTTTATCACATATGTTTGAGAGTTAGTAGTTGAACTGTAGTTATTGCAGATGTATGTAGACCTCTTTTCCTCAATAAATCCTGCTGTATCTTGCATTACAATGGGTTCGAGTCAGCATTCTGTGCATTTAAGATCCCCTCCTATAGGGCTCACATTTATTTTTGTGTCGCTCTTTAAGCTCTACAGCGCTCAGGCTTCGGTAGTGAAGAGTGCTGCCGCAACCAACAACAAAGCAGCAAACCCACTGAGCAGCCCCTTATCTATGAGTGCCGCCAGATAAAACTTGATTTACCTCTTGTAAGGAGTAAGTACTGTGTCCAGACTGATTTTTTTAAATGTCTATTTTCATCCCAGTTCTGTTTGGCTTTCCTCATTCGAAGAATGCAAAATAAAACCAGACTTAGGGCAGGATGTGCTAGCATCAGGAATACCGATTTCGTATTTGCGATTCTCTGAGTCGGAATTTGGAAATTGGAATTCCTAATGTATGAAACTCTTTTGAGTTTCATTAGCGATTGCTAGCGAGATTCAAATAGACCTACCTCATGCATATTAGTGAGGTAGGTCGCAATTTGAGACCCATTAGTAATCACAGCCATCACAGAGATGGCAGCCTGCTGAGGTCAGCTGGTCACAATGTCTATGATTGGGTTTTAATAAAGCAGTCTGTTTCTTTTTTTTTAATGCAGCCCGTTTTCCTTAAAGGATAATGGGATACATTTAAAAAGAAAAAAAATAAGCTTTTTCGTTGAATTTTTTAAGAGTAGACAGTGGGGTCCGAGGGACAGCCGCCTGCTCTTAAAAATATTTGTTTTCCATTCTTCAAAGGACCAAAACCTATTTGCAAATGGGTTACCACCTCCTTCAGGGAGTCAGTAAAACTTGACCTTAATTCGGTCGCAACACTTTCATACAGCCCATTCAGATTCAGTAATTGGAAGAAATGCCGTAAACACGCCCCCTATAAATACCAAATCGCACACACTAATTGCAAGTAGGTAGCGTGTTACTGAATCACAATTTGTATTTGGTACATTTGTGAAAGCATTTTTGCAGTTGGACGTTTCCGACTGCAAAAATGCTTTGTACAGCTGGAGAACTAGCCAATAGGGCACTAAACTAATGGTGCAGCGCCATGTGAAGCAAAATCGGTGGCATGAGCACTGGCACAGGGTTTTTTTTTTTTTTAAACACATTATTCACTGCAAGCATTCATTTATTTGTGCTATTCATGATTGAAGATGTCTCTTTCAGCCTTAGAGATAATATTTTGTTTGAAGTCCATGTTCGTGTTTTCCCAGCGGACAGCAGATCCTCCTGCTGTTCTTGGTCAAGTTCAGGTTCAAGTTCCAATATTTGTATAGCGCACTACTCACCGAGAGGGTCTCAAGGCGCTTGAGGGAGGTGCTTTACTTATTGAATATCCATGTTTTTAGTTACTGAAGGAGAGGTGGTTCTGTGTAAGGCGGAGGTGGGTGAACAGAGAGTTCCAGGTTTTTTCCGCTAAGTAGGAGAAGGATCTTCCCCCCATGGTGGATCTGTGGATGCGCGGAATAGCGGCGAGGGCTTGATTGGACGATCGTAGTTGGCGGGGGGGGTGCAGAAGGATAGTCGTGTGTTGAGGCATTCAGGTCCTAGGTCGTAGAGGGCTTTGTGTGCGTGGGTGAGGAGACGGTACGTTATTCTCTTGTTGACAGGGAGCCAATGGAGGTCTTTGAGGTGGCCGGAAATGTGGGCTTGTCGAGGGATGTCCAATATGAGTCTGGCTGAGGCGTTTTGGATGCGTTGGAGTTTTTTCTGTAGTGTGGCTGTGGTTCCGGCGTAAAGGGTGTTTCCGTAATCCAGTCGGCTTGTGACCAGTGCTTGGGTGACAGTCTTTCTTGTTTCGGTGGGGATCCAACGGAAGATTTTTTTGAGGATTCGTAGGATGTTGAAGCATGATGATGAGATGGCGTTGACTTGTCTGGTCATCGAGAGGGAGGAGTCCAGGATGAAGCCCAGGTTATGTGCGTGGTCCGTAGGTATGGGTGCAGTTCTGTTATCCTCCAAGTCCTCGGAATCAGCAGGCTGACCACCTCCTGATCTAACCGAACCCAGAAAGCTATTATAGCCTGGGTCCAGGAAGGATCAAGTGAGGGCAGAAGGACAAAATAATAAACAGGAAGGAAAGGATGGGAACAGCAGGGAGGGAGAACTGTAACGACAAAAAGAGAAAAGAGTGATCGTCTTGATTCTTGATGTAATTTAGACACAACAATACTCAAGGAACCACTGCACCCTATACCTGTAAATAAACTAAGAGTAGGCCCTGAAGATACTTCTCTTCCCCCACTATTTGGTCCAAGGGATAGGTCTGAATCGTATTTAACTCCACCTTCAATACACAATTAGATGAGGGCTTAGCGTGGATATGACCTTCCAGACACTTAATTAGGAAGATTAATAAGTACCTATCATGCTTACTCTGATGGAGTCTAAGAAGGTTCAACATCCCAATAGTACAGACCAATGATACTACTGTACCAAGTTACACGAAGAAGTGAATAATTAGAACGGGTTACGTCACCCAAAGCAATATGAAACTACAGTACCTGATAAGATGGCTCAAGTCTGTATAAACAGGAACGTGGCGCACCCTGCACGAGCCGGTGCAAGAAGGCTCAGCCACAAGGGACACCGGAGGGATTATGAGTGTAGAAGCGTAGCGCACCCTGCACGAGCCGGTGCAAGAAGGCTCAGCCAACAGGGGCGCAAATTGAGTGGATTACAATCAGGGCGTTTCCCGCATGAGCCGGTGCAAGAAAGCTCTGCCAACGGGGACGCCGTGGGAAGAAAGGAAGGTGGAATCTTAGCGCACCCTGCACGAGCCGAAGAAAGAAGGCTCAGCCAACAGGGGCGCGGGATAATTTAAACAGCCACAAAACAAGGAAGCACCTTGTTAACCTCACAAGGCGTGACGGTAAAGACCGTACTCTGTAATCTCTCCCAGCACACGCACGCTATCTACGAAGGCGTATCGGAACTCAGAATCTCCAAACAGCAAGGAACACAGCCTCACTCGCACGAGCCTTAGGAAGAAAGACTCCGCCTCAGTACAAACCACTCGGCTGAGAAGAAGAACGGGAAAACCGGCTCTAGGTAGCAAACAGGAACTCCAAGAAACGAAACTCTCCACACCCGGTCCGGAACCAAAATATCCGACGCCCAGCGTTGTCCGATTCTCCCTTTTATTCTCCGCCCACAACGCCAAGGATTCTGGGATCTGTAGTCTTGGGTGCAGAATCGTCTTTAAGGGGGCTCTTTCAGGGTGCTTCTAGACACTTGACAAGTTCCCAGGGCCGGTGGCCACCATGAGTCGTCCCAGGCAGAGGGGGATGACCCTAAGATGAGGACTTCCGTTTTGTCCGAGTTTAATTTTAAACGGCTTTTCTTCATCCACTCGGCTACTTCTTTCATTCCATCATGCAAGTTGGTTTTGGCGGTGTTTGGGTCTTTGGTGAGGGAGAGGACCAGCTGGGTGTCGTCTGCGTAGGAGATGATGTTGAGGTTGTGTTGTCGTGCGATGGATGCAAGGGGACTCATGTAAACGTGGGACTGACTGATGAACCTTGTGGTATGCCGCTAATGACTTCGTGGCCTCTGATTTGAAAGGGGGTAGGCGGACTCTCTGGGTTCTTCCGGCGAGGAACGAGGTGATCCATTCCAGTGCTTTTCCTTGTATTCCGACTTTGCTGAGGCGTTGTATGAGGGTGCTGTGTTTGGCTCGGAAGCTGGATTGTGAACGGTCGAGGGATTTGTTGGATTCGAGGAAGGCGGCGAGCTGACTGTTGACGGCTTTCTCAATGACTTTGGCAGGAAATGGGAGGAGCGAGATGGGGCGGTAGTTCTCAAGTTCGGTGGGGTCTGCTGTGGGTTTCTTCAGAAGGGCGCTGAGTTCGGTCTGTTTCCAAGGAACAGTTGATGACATCGCGGAGATGGGGTGCGATGATGGAGTCTGCTTTGTTGAAAATGTGGTGGGGACATGGGTCGGTTGGCGATCCTGAGTTGATGGAGTTCATCATCAGGCGGATGGTGTCTTCGGTGCAGTAGGTACAGTGTCACGGGGACCAGGGCTGTGAGGGGCCAGTTGAACCTTGTATATTAGCAGCCCAACAACAGTCAAATTGGTGATTTCCTTTGCTTGCACCTGAGCTCATGGCATCCTGATCTTTCCACAAATATGCATAAACCCGAGCAGGACGTTCCTGATAGCACTGATGGAGGGCTGTACGTTTTGGAAGGAGAGTGGATCTCTCAGGACCATGCTCAGATAAAATGATAATTATTACGAGTCTCTGCACTGCTGACGCCTGAGTAGCAGAAACCCTTCGTCTACCTCTTCTTGGTTCATGCGGGGCAAAGTTAGCTTTTAGTGGGATGAACAGCACATTGGATTATACCTGCAAGCGTTTTGGAAATACAAAACAGACACACACACGCATCAACCCTTTTAAGAATATCCACATCTTATGTCCATTATACTCCACTCCACATGTTGTATTGCATTCCCCATCATAGGGAGGGGACGCCTTCACAAAAGAAGTGTTGAGGATGTGTTGCATCTTAAAAGGCTTCAAGCCTGTGCTCTGCGTGCTGCAGATGTCCCCAGTGGATGCCTTAACCATCAGCGCTACCTTACATGCTTACTAAGACACAAGAACAACGGTGTGTGTGTGTCATTTGTAACTGAGGATCAACAAACGTTTTGGTTTAGAGGATCGCCTAAACCTTTTTGTTTCGTAGCTACAAGCAGTTTCTTGCTGTGGCACTTTCAATTTCATGTTCACTGTGCTGCGGCTCACCATTACCAGTCCACCGAAAACAAAATGCAATTGGGAATTGGTTGCAGGTTGCAGGCTCCACTCATCCTCCACCATTCCACAAGCAGGTAGTTTGGATCTTCCATTTATTTAAGGCAATTCCTGAAATATCAGAAATAGCTGTATAGTCCAGAATTTTCTTTCACACTCTCAGGGGATTCCTTTCTTTTCTTGTCCAACTCCTCTCTGCTGTTTTTTTTTAAATTATTTTTTTATTAACATTTTAAAGATCACACGTGCACATTTGACCACCTCGTAGTCCCACTGCACAACATAGTTCTTGTATGATACATAAAGTAGTATAAAGCATGCAGTGGTAAGTGGCGCTCTTCAGTATACCTTTCTGCTGCTGACAATCATTTCATAGACCTCTCCCCACACATCTGCCCCAGAGGACCTGTATTCCGTACATTCTTCAACTGCATACATTCGTTCGTCCTTTGCAGGGGTCTGGTGTTACAGCATCCCCATTCCATAGCCCACCCCGTTGCAGCCTGCAAACCTCTTTTAGTATCCAGTGTCCAGAATCGCCCCTCTGCGTGCCCTTCCTTCTCTGCATTTTTGCAATTGTCCACTAAGTATGCCTTATAAAGGGTCCAGTAGTCCCTAGGGTGGTTCTGCACAGACTGAAGCTCATTAACCCCTACGCTGCTAGGCCTTTTCCCCTCCTGTGCTAAGCCCTTTTTTGGCGATTTGGGGTAGTGCGCGCTTAGGCCCTTGTAACTTTTTGACCACATAAGGTATCCACGCCAAATTTGCGTCCTTTTCTTCCAACATCATGTGGATTCTAAAGGCACCCAGGGTTTGTGGATTCCCTTGGAGGGGTCCCAGAAATTACCCAAAATATAGTGGTTTTTTTTTCTCAGACAAATGGGAAAAACGGGCTGCAAATGAAAGCCTCTGGGTTTTTCCCTGAAAATGTTATCAAAAAAGGGTTTGTGGGGCTGAAATCTCCATTTTCTCAGTTTATGCGAATGTACTGCTACTGGGGACTACTGAGAAAAACATGAGGCGGCTCCAGGTGCTACAAAATACTGCAGCCCGGCTAGTTCTCAGACTCCCCAAAAGAACGGCATCAAAACCCACTCTGTCTGCCCTTCACTGGCTTCCTATAAAAAAAAGGATCCTATTCAAGGCACTCTTAATCTGCTACAGGATTACCGCTTCAAAAGCCCCTGAATATTTGAAGGATTTAGCTATCCCCTACCAACCCAACAGAGCACTTCGCTCCATGGGCATGGGCCTTCTAAAAGTACCCCACATTAAGAAGGCCAGAATGGGTGGTCGCTCCTTCCGAGTGTTGGCAGCCAACCAGTGGAACATTCTTCCCTATGAAATTAGGCAGGCCAAGACCGAAACGGTATTTAGGAAGTTACTAAAAACACACTTGTTCATCCAGTAGCCTCGGTTACTGCCTGCTCCGTCACTCTCTCCACAGCGCGGGGACACGCCGGGATGGCGTCACCATTGCGCTTTATAAGCCCCTTTATTATTATTATTATTATTATTTAGGAAATGACAGTCTTTGGTCAGAGAACCGACATTTTTCACACAGTTTTGGCATTTTTCTGGGACATAGCCTATTTTTGCTATTTTTAGAGCTTTCCACCTCCTTCCAGTTAATGGTAGAAATGAGTCTGAAAGCAATAATGGATCCTAGAAAGCTGTACATTTTCGAAAAGTAGACAAAATTCTGAATTCATAAAGGGGTCATTTGTCTACATCCATGAAGGTTTCTTTATAGAAACTAACAGTTAAATATTGGAATATTTGAAAATTTGTTGAAAAAAACAGCCTTTTGTCTCAACGTTTTCACCTATAACTTTTTCTAATTTTGATAGCTCTTGGAAAGCAATATGCCGTTACATCCGTTATACCTTCCTGGTTGTGGGGATATATAGGACTTGTAGTTTTACCAAGAACCCGACGAACCCAGATCCAAAAACTGAGCAGCAACTTGCAATGGTATTTTTTCATTTACTGGGTATAGAGCACTTTGTCTTGGAAAATGTATACATGGAAAAATCTGTATGAAAGACACCTATGTATTTCTGAATTGGGTACAAATTATAGAGTTCAGAAACAGTATATAATTGCTAATTTTCAAAATTGGGAATACTCATACTAGTATGAGAATTATTGGTCATTTTTCAAAATTTATTTTTTTACACAATGTCTTTCCTTGAAAGGGAGAAATGTGCGAAAGCTCAATTGGTAATAACAGTTGATTTACAAATCTGAATTACCCCAAGTCTCCCGATAAAAACGGTACCTCACTTGTGTGGGTTAGCCTTGTGCCTGCGACAGGAAACAGCGCAAAATGCAACGTGGTGACACCTAAATTTTGCAGTTACAAATTGACCCTTTTTTAGCAAAGTGCCTACCTGTAGTTTTTGCACCCTAGCTCTGCCGGCACCTAAGGAAACCTAGCAAACCTATACATTTTTGAAAAGTAGACACCCAGGGGAA
Source organism: Lissotriton vulgaris (assembly GCF_964263255.1). Lineage (NCBI taxonomy): Eukaryota > Metazoa > Chordata > Amphibia > Caudata > Salamandridae > Lissotriton > Lissotriton vulgaris. The sequence goes on from NW_028254578.1 coordinate 237,374, forward strand.
TTCAGGATGGGGTGAATCGACTGCCTACCACCAGGTCTTGTTACCCAGAATCCCTTGCAAAGCTAAGAATTTGCCAAAAAAAACACATTTTCCTCACATTTCTGTGGAGGAAAGATATGGAATCTGCGTGGATCAACAAATTTCCACCCACCCAGTGTTTCCCCAGGTCTCCCGGAAAAAATGGTACCTCACTTGCATGGGTAGGCATAGTGGCTGCGACATGAAACAGCGCAAAACGCAACATGGTCGCACCTCAATTTACCAGTAACATTTTGCACTTTCTGGACAAAAAGACTACCTTTTGTTTTTGCGCCCTAGCTCTGCCAGAACCTAAGGAAACCTAGCAAACCTATACAGTTTTGAAAACTAGACACACAGGGGAATTCAGGATGGGGTGACTCGTCTGCCTACCCCCAGGTTTTGTTACCCAGAATCCCTTGCAAAGCTAAGATTTTGACAAAAAAAACACATTTTCCTAACATTTCTGTGGTGGAAAGTTCTGGAATCTGCGTGGATCAACAAATTTCCATACACCCAGCGTTCCCCCAGGTCTCCCAAAAAAGATGGTACCTCACTTGCATGGGTAGGCATAGTGGCTGCGACATGAAACAGCGCAAAACGCAACATGGTCGCACCTCAATTTCCCAGTAAAATTTTGCACTTTTTGGACAAAAAGACTACCTTTTGTTTTTGCGCCCTAGCTCTGCCAGCACCTAAGGAAACCTAGCAAACCTATTCATTTTGTAAAAGTAGACACCCAGGGGAATTCAGGATGGGGTGACTCCTCTGCCTACCCTCAGGTTTTATTACCCAGAATCCCTTGCAAAGCTAAGATTTTGACAAACAAAACACATTTTCCTAACATTTCTGTGGTGGAAAGTTCTGGAATCTGCGTGGATCAACAAATTTCCACCCACCCAGCGTTCCCCCAGGTCTCCCGGAAAAAATGGTATCTCACTTGCGTGGGTAGGCATAGTGGCTGCGACATGAAACAGCGCAAAACACAACATGGTCGCACCTCAATTTCCCAGTACAATTTTGCACTTTTTGGACAAAAAGACTACCTTTTGTTTTTGCGCCCTAGCTCTGCCAGCACCTAAGGAAACCTAGCAAACTTATACATTTTTGAAATGCAGACACCCAGGGGAATTCAGGATGGGGTAACTCCTCTGCCTACCCTCAGGTTTTGTTACCCAGAATCCCTTGCAAAGCTAGGATTTTGACAAAAAATACACATTTTCCTGACATTTCTGTGGTGGAAAGTTCTGGAATCTGCGTGGATCAACAAATTTCCACCCACCCAGCGTTCCCCCAGGTCTCCCGGAAAAAATGGTACCTCACTTGCGTGGGTAGGCATAGTGGCTGCGACATGAAACAGCGCAAAACACAACATGGTCGCACCTCAATTTCCCAGTAAAATTTTGCACTTTTTGGACAAAAAGACATCCTTTTGTTTTTGTGCCCTAGCTCTGCCAGCACCTAAAGAAACCCAGCAAACCTATACATTTTTGAAAAGTAGACACCCAGGGGAATTCAGGATGGGGTGACTCCTCTGCCTACCCTCAGGTTTTGTTACCCAGAATCCCTTGCAAAGCTAGGATTTTGACAAAAAAAAACAAATTTTCCTGACATTTCTGTGGTGGAAAGTTCTGGAATCTGCGTGGATCAACACATTTCCACCCACCCAGCGTTCCCCCAGGTCTCCCGGAAAAATGGTACCTCACTTGCGTGGGTAGGTATAGTGGCTGCGACATGAAACAGCGCAAAACACAACATGGTCGCACCTCAATTTCCCGGTAAAATTTTGCACTTTTTGGACAAAAAGACTACCTTTTGTTTTTGCGCCCTAGCTCTGCCAGCACCTAAGGAAACCTAGCAAACCTATACATTTTTGAAAAGTAGACACCCAGGGGAATTCAGGATGGGGTGACTCCTCTGCCTACCCTCAGGTTTTGTTACCCAGAATCCCTTGCAAAGCTAAGATTTTGACAAAAAAAACACATTTCCCTAACATTTCTGTGGTGGAAAGTTCTGGAATCTGCGTGGATCAACAAATTTCCACCCACCCAGCGTTTCCCCAGGTCTCCCAAAAACAATGGTACCTCACTTGCGTGGGTAGGCATAGTGGCTGCAACATGAAACAGCGCAAAGCGCAACATGGTCGCACCTCAATTTCCCAGTAAAATTTTGCACTTTTTGGACAAAAAGACTACCTTTTGTTTTTGCGCCCTAGCTCTGCCAGCACCTAAGGAAACCTAGCAAACCTATACATTATTGAAAAGTAGACACCCAGGGGAATTCAGGATGGGGTGACTCCTCTGCCTACCCTCAGGTTTTGTTACCGAGAATCCCTTGCAAAGCTAAGATTTTGACAAAAAAACCAAATTTTCCTAACATTTCGGTGGTGGAAAGTTCTGGAATCTGCGTGGATCATCAAATTTCCACCCACCCAGCGTTCCCCCAGGTCTCCCACTAAAAAATGGTACCTCACTTGCGTGGGTAGGTATAGTGGCTGCAACAGGAAACGGTTCAAATTGTACGGTGGTGAATTTACAATACCCAAATGCAAAACAACCTTGATTTTTTGGGGGGGGGCTCCTGAGTCTTTGGCCCGGGGCTCGGTGGTATTCTTTGGAAACTACCAAACCCAAACAGTTCTGAAAAGTAGACACCCGGGGGAGTCCAGGGAGGTATGGCATGCGTAGGTCCCCCAATGTTTTCCTACCCGGAACTCCTTGCAAACCTTAAAATTAGGTAAAAATATCACTTTTCTAAACTTTTTTGCTTGGGATCTCCGTGCCGGCAAAAATGTCCTACCACCCAGCATTCCCCTTGTTTTCCCAAGTAAAAGGATACCTCACTTGTGTGGGTGCCCCAAAGCAGAACAGTCCAAAAATGAATTTTGAAAAAGTAGTATTTGAGTTTTACAAATTAAGCCCCCCTGCCTTAGACACAGGCCTTTGGCCCACCCACACAAATGAGGTATCGTTTTACTCGGGAGAACAAGGGGAACGCTGGGTGGTAGGACATTTGTGCCAACACGGAGATCCCACGCAAAAATGTATGGTAAACTGTTTTTTTAACCTAAATTCATGGTTTGCAGGGATTTCTGGGTAGGAAAACATTGGGGGACCCACGAATGCCATACCTCCCTGGACTCCCCCGGGTGTCTAGTTTTCAGAACTGTTTGGGTTTGGTAGTTTCCAAAGATGCCCGCCGAGCCCCGGTTCAAAAACTCAATCCTACCCCCAAAAAAGAAGGTAATGTTGCTATTGGTTATTGTAATTTCTCCACCGTACGATTTGGACCGTTTCCTGTTGCAGCCACTATGCCTACCCACGCAAGTGAGGTACCATTTTTATCGGGAGACCAGGGGGAACGCTGGGTGGGAGGAAATTTGTGTGAGCCCAGTGACGCCACGCTTTCCCACGCATAAAAAGTGTGAAAAAACTGATTTTTCCAGCAGAAATTGAGGTTTGCAAGGGATTCTGGGTAAAGGAACGTTGGAGGATCCACGCAAGCCATACCTCCTTGGAAGCCCCCAGGTGTCTACTTTTCAGAAATGTATGGGTTTGGTAGGTTTCCCTAGATGGCCGTCTAGCACGGGGCCAAAAACCCAGGTAACCCCTCTTGCAAAAGCTGGCGGTATTGACATTCAATACAACCAGCTTTTGCAAGAGGGGTTACCTGGGTTTTTGGCCCCGTGCTAGACGGCCATCTAGGGAAACCTACCAAACCCATACATTTCTGAAAAGTAGACACCCGGGGGCTTCCAAGGAGGTAGACACCCGGGGGCTTCCAAGGAGGTATGGCTTGCGTGGATCCTCTAACGTTCCTTTACCCAGAATCCCTTGCAAACCTCAATTTTAGCTAAAAAAAAAATCAGTTTTTTCACACTTTTTTGCATGGGAAAGCGTGGCATCACTGGGCTCACACAAATTTCCTCCCACCCAGCGTTCCCCCAGGTCTCCCGATAAAAATGGTACCTCACTTGCGTGGGTAGGCATAGTGGCTGCAACAGGAAACAGTTCAAATTGTACGGTGGTGAATTTACAATACCCAAATGCAAAACAACCTTGATTTTTTGGGGGGGGGGCACCTGAGTCTTTGGCCCGGGGCTCGGTGGTATTCTTTGGAAACTACCAAACCCAAACAGTTCTGAAAAGTAGACACCCGGGGGAGTCCAGGGAGGTATGGCATGCGTAGGTCCCCCAATGTTTTCCTACCCAGAACTCCTTGCAAACCTTACAATTAGGTAAAAATATCACTTTTCCAAACTTTTTTGCGTGGGATCTCCGTGCCGGCAAAAATGTCCTACCACCCAGCGTTACCCCTGTTCTCCCGAGTAAAAGGATACCTCACTTGTGTGGGTGCCCCAAAGCAGAACAGTCCGAAAATGAATTTTGAAAAAGTAGTATTTGAGTTTTACAAATTAAACCCCCCTGCCTTAGACACAGGCCTTTGGCCTACCCACACAAGTGAGGTATCATTTTACTCGGGAGAACAAGGGGAACGCTGGGTGGTAGGACATTTGTGCCGACACGGAGATCCCACGCAAAAATGTATGGAGAACTGTTTTTTTAACCTAAATTCATGGTTTGCAGGGATTTTTGGGTAGGAAAACATTGGGGGACCCATGCATGCCATACCTCCCTGGACTCCCCCAGGTGTCTAGTTTTCAGAACTGTTTGGGTTTGGTAGTTTCCAAAGATGCCCGCCGAGCCCCGGTCCAAAAACTCAATCCTACCCGCCAAAAAAGAAGGTAATGTTGCTATTGGTTATTGTAATTTCTCCACCATACGATTTGGACCGTTTCCTGTTGCAGCCACTATGCCTACCCACGCAAGTGAGGTATCATTTTTATCGGGAGACCTGGGGGAACGCTGGGTGGGAGGAAATTTGTGTGAGCCCAGTGACGCCACGCTTTCCCACGCATAAAAAGTGTGAAAAAACTGATTTTCCAGCTAAAATTGAGGTTTGCAAGGGATTCTGGGTAAAGGAACGTTGGAGGATCCACGCAAGCCATACCTCCTTGGAAGCCCCCGGGTGTCTACTTTTCAGAAATGTATGGGTTTGGTAGGTTTCCTTAGATGGCCGTCTAGCACGGGGCCAAAAACCCAGGTAACCCCTCTTGCTAAAGCTGGCGGTATTGACATTCAATACAACCAGCTTTTGCAAGAGGGGTTACCTGGGTTTTTGGCCCCGTGCTAGACGGCCATCTAGGGAAACTTACCAAACCCATACATTTCTGAAAAGTAGACGCCCGGGGGCTTCCAAGGAGGTATGGCTTATGTGGATCCTCCAACGTTCCTTTACCCAGAAACCCTTGCAAACCTCCATTTTAGCTAAAAAAAAATCTGTTTTTTCACACTTTTTTTGCATGGGAAAGCGTGGCATCACTGGGCTCACACAAATTTCCTCCCACCCAGCGTTCCCCCAGGTCTCCCAATAAAAATGGTACCTCACTTGCGTGGGTAGGCATAGTGGCAGCAACAGGAAACGGTCCAAATCGTACAGTGGAGAATTAAGTTTTCAATTTGAGAGCGTGTGATTCAAGGAAATTGTGACAGACAATTTCAAGTTTGCAGGAGATTCCGGATAAAAATCAACAATAGAATTCACCAGAAAGACATGACCATAAACTTCCATGGTTTAACAATAATAACTACATTTAGTAAGTTATTTATACCTATAATGTACACCGTAACAGAGTTACTCAAAAGTCAAACATTCAAGGCACGGCTAACTATTCCTCAAAGACACACACATACAGGTTGGATTTGGCACGAGGGCGAGTGATGGTTCAGTACATAAAATTTTATTAACAAGATATTTCAAAAAATGAAATGCTCTGTCAATAAATAAATCCATAAAAACCGAACCAGTGACTCGCAACTCGTGAGCTGTAAAGCCACGACATGGCACCAACCGTTTTACAGGCCATTCACGCGCCTTTCATACCTGATACAAACCAGACCATTGACACCATCCGGAAAGAACAGCAACACATTACAACAATCACAATAAGGGACAAAGTACACCCTACTGCAGAAAGAGATATAAGACAAACATTACTGCACAGCCATCTAATCCGCAAGCACACACACATTCTGGTTGGATTTGGCACGAGGGTGAGTGATGATTCAGTACATACAATTGTATTCGCAAGTAATTTAAAAAAAAAATGAAATACACTGCGTATAATTGAAAGTATGATAAACTGAACCACTGACTCACAGCTCGTGAGCTGTAAAGCCACGTCAAGGCACCAACCTCTTTACAGGCCATTTATACACCTTTTGTACGTGTGACACATACAAAACATTCACACCGCCAGCCGCGGACCCATCACATTCCAACACTCACACCAGCAGACAGCGCCATTCAAGGGCCCATCACTTTCACACGCCCACATTTCTGACATTGCAACAACACAAAATGATGGACTGCGTGGAGTGTCACTCACCTAGCAGTGTGTGTAGTGACCAACAGAAAGTAACTACTCACACACCGCCAGCCGAGCGTCAGTCCACCGACACCACCATCCAAGCACCAGACCATGCACACCACTAGCCAAACACCACTCAGCGCACACCGACAGCCAAGTACCACTCCACACACACCACCAGCCAAGCAACACTCCACACACACTGCAAGCCAAGCGGCACTCCACACACAACGCCAGCCAAGCACCACTCCGTGCACAGACAGCCAAGTACCACTCCACACACACCGCCAGCTAAGCGCCACTCCACGCGCACCACCATCCAAGCACCGGACCATGCACACCGCCAGCCAAACACCACTCAGCGCACACCGACAGGCAAGTACCACTCCACACACACCACCAGCCAAGCACCAATCCATGCACACCCTAAGCCAAGTGCCACTCCACAAACACCGCCAGGCAAGCACCACTCCGTGCACAGACAGCCAAGTAGCACTCCACGCACACCACCAGCCAAGCGCCACTCCACACACACCACCAGCCAAGCGCCACTCCACACACACCACCAGCCAAGCGCAACTCCACACACACCGTCAGCCAAGCACCACTTTGTGCACAGACAGCCAAGTATCACTCCACGCACACCACCAGCCAAGCGCCACTCCACGCACACCACCAGCCAAGGACAAATCCAAACACAACACCAGGCAAGCGCAAGAGCACACACACGGCGAACAAAACACCAGACCACGCACACCGCCAGCCAAGCACCAGTCCACAGACACCGCCAGACAAGCACCAGTCCACAGACACCGGCAGCCAAGCGCCAAACCATGCACACCGTCAGACAATGGACACTACACGCAAACCAACATCATACTTTAGTTTTTTTTGAAAATAAAAGAAAAACAAAAACAAATTGCAAATTGATACAAATCTACTAACTCAACAACTACACTAAAAAGACTACACAAATGCAAACTTTGAAACTGAGCAATAAGACCAACCAGTTCACTTTACCACTCATTGATACTCCCAAAATTTTTTTTGCGTGTTTTTACAATCTAAAACAACCTTGTACACACAGCCCGGGGTTTGAAGGGCAGTAAGGGCAGTACATACGAACCTCCTTCCGCAAACCTCTTCGCCAACAGACTCTACATCTCCGACTGGGAAAGTCTTTTGAGGTTGTAGGAGGAATTTGACCAGGAAAGTGGCGATCTTTCAATCTGGCAATATCCTCCACCACTCCAACTCTAGGAATACTTGCCAGTTGCACTAAAACAAGGCTGCCTATTACAGACTCCTGAAACTTTTCAAAAGACAACTTTGACTGGGGACAAGATTTCTGGAACACAAAAAAAGCATTAAAGGTTGCCAAGTGGAAAAGATGGATAGCCAACTTCTTGTACCAAATGTAAGACTTACGAAGAGCAGCATACGGTTCCAACCTCTGATCTACTCTGTCAACACCACCCATGTACTTATTGCAGTGCATTATGCACACAGGTTTGCGCACTTCTGCAACCTGACCCCAAACAGTCACCGGTTCAGTGCTTTCATCAAGTATTGTAGTCAACATGTAGACATCTCTCCTGTCTGAAAACTTCACAGCTAGAAGCTCCTCACAACGCAATGCACTACACTGTCCCCGAGCAAGCTTCTGACACACAAGTTCTTTTGGGAAACCTTTACGGTTTGAGCGGATTGTGCCACAAGCAACAGTGTCCACTTTGCCCAATTCCCTGAACAACCACACACCAGTGTAGAAGTTATCGACATACAAATGATGGCCTTTGTTAAAAAATCCACGACCAAGTTCCCACACAATTTTCTCAGTCACTCCAAAAGACGATGGACAACCAGGGGGGTTAATCCTAGATTCCTTACCAGTGTACACCCTGAAATTAGAGACATATCCAGTCTCACTGTCACACAGCATATACAGTTTGATTCCATAGCGTGCCCTCTTACTAGGAATGTATTGCCGAAATACCAAGCGGCCTTTGAACAACAGCAAAGACTCGTACACTGCAATTTCTTTCCCAGGATAAAAGATCTCAGAAAATCGATCAACGAAATGATCAATGACAGGCCGAATCTTGAAAAGACGGTCACAATCAGGGTGATCTCGTGGCAAAGCAAGACTATTGTCAACAAAATGCATCATCCGAAGCAGAAGCAAATACCGATCACGACTCATGACTGCCGGAAATATAGCTGTTGCCATCAAGGGACTAGCAGACCAATATGAAGCCATTGATGGTTTCCTAAGCAAGCCCATCAAAAAAGATAAACCCAAAAACTTTTTCATCTCCTCCAAATTTGTGGGAGTCCACCGGGTAGCTCTAGCGTGGGGCTTAAGGCTGGCACTGTTCACCCTCAAAAAATTTTCAGCATACAAATTAGTCTGCTCTACAATCTCTGCCACAAACACATTATCCATACAACTTGAAAAAATCAATAGGCAAAAAGTTTTCAGTGTTCACCCTACATCCTGGAACACCAGTAAATTCAGGCAATGCCGGCTGCACCATGCCTGGTTCAACCCAGAGGTCAGAACTTTCAACATCAAGTCTTGCAGCCGCAGGCTGCCGCCCAGCTGCCTTTCGTCTCACTGCACCAACTGGAAGACTAGCAACCCCAGGCTGCAGCCCAGATGTCTCTTGCCGCACTATTGGCACAGGAATGTCCTCCGCGACCACAGGCACAACAATGTCCTCTGCAACCACAGGCGCAGCAATGTCCTCCGCAACCACAGGCACATCATCCACACCAAAAGTAGCTTCATCAGCACTCAGAGTGTCTTCATCATCAGATGAAACCATGTGTAGAGAAAACTCACTACCTGAATCTTCACCTCCCACCTCTGGATCAGAATCAGAGTCAGACTCTGGACCATGGTCAGAGGTAGAATCAAAAAGCAATCCAACAACTTGCTGAGCAGTAATCCGGTGGCTAGCCATTATCCTTACAAATAAAGGAGTCTGCACAAACAACTCAACAACACCAACACTGCGCAAAGTAAGATAAAAAATGTAAGCCTTTTTTTTTAAAAACTAATTTAGAAAATATATACAATTCACTTACAAGACACAACTACACTCACCAGCACCTACTCTGCAAAGACACAGCAAAGAGGCAACGATATCCCACTAGAAAGAAGAAGAAAAAAAACGTACATCTACAGAAGGACACATCAAAAACAAATGCAAAGCATGTTTTACAATCACAACAAACAGAAACCAAACATACTCGTATTTTACTACACACTTTGCAAAAAAATACAATTACAGTACAATTGAACAAAAAAGAGGTCTCTTACCAAACACATACAACTACAGAAACAGCAGAACAACAGAACCACCAGTAACGGAACCGCACACTGCAACACTCTAAAGAGAAAAAAAACAATACACATTAGAAGAAACAAAAACAACACACATTACAACAGGCTATGTCACAAATGGGGGGTCTGTCCCCAAGGGGGGAAGATTATAAATCATTATAAACGTGGGCCCCCTGGAAGCAACCCTACGGAGGGCAGAGAGCCCAAATACAGACACGGCAGAACATACTTTTGAAATGGGCACAAGGAAGCAACCCTTGGCCAAGGGGTCGCTCCCTATAAAAAACCCTGAAGTCTAGTGGGCTTTTCTACCCCCCCCTGGGTCCAGAAACGGTAAAAAACAGTCGAGGGGGGGCAGAACAGGTTACAATATTTATAATGCCCCCTGGAAGCGACCCTTCCCCAAGGGGTCACTTCCTTTTCAAAATACAAACAAATCCCTGGTGACTAGTGGGCTTTTCTGCCCCCCCCCCCCCCCCCCGGGTGCAGATCGGCCAAAAAACGGCCAATCTGCCCCGGGGGGTGGGGGGGCAGAAAAGTCTGAAAAAATATGTTATCCCCTAAGGAAGCGACCCTTGCCCAAGGGGTCGCTTCCTTTATAAATATAACCCAATCCCTGGTGTCTAGTGGGCTTTTCTGCCCCCCCCTGGGTCCAGATGCGGCCCAAAAAACGGCCAATCTGCCCCCAGGGGGGGCAGAAAAGTCTAAAAAAATATTAGGGCCACTAGGAAGCGACCCTTCCCCAAGGGGTCGCTTCCTTTTCAAATCAAAACAAATCCCTGGTGACTAGTGGGCTTTTCTGCTCCCTCTGGGTGCAGATCGGCCGAAAAAACGGCCGATCTGCCCCAGGGGGGGCAGAAAAGTCTGAAAATTATTGAATGCCCCTAAGGAAGCGACCCTTGCCCAAGGGGTCGCTTCCTTTATAAATAAAAATCAATCCCTGGTGTCCAGTGGGCTTTTCTGCCCCCCCCCCCCCCTGGGTCCAGATGCTGCCCAAAAAACCGCCGATCTGCCCCAGGGGAGGGCAGAAAAGTCTGAAACATTATTTGCCCCCAAAAGGAAGCGACCCTTGCCCAAGGGGTCGCTTCCGATTTCAAACACAAAGTAATCCCTGGCTCTAGTGGGCTTTTCTGCCCACCCTGGGTGTAGATCGGCCAAAAAAACGGCCGATCTGCCCCAGGGGGGGGCAGAAAAGTCTAAAACATAATTTGGCCCCCAAAGGAAGCGACCCTTGCCCAAGGGGTCGCTTCCTGCACATAAATAAACACACACACACAATCCCTGGTGTCTAGTGGGGCATTCCTGGTGCACGATCGCGACGCTGTGCACGATCGTGCTCCAGGAATGCCCTGCATTGGGACATCAGGGGAGAGGAAACACAGTTTCCTCCCCCCCAATGCCTCAAGGCACCGAAAACCGCCCCCCCCCCGCCCCACCGGAGCACCAAACATGCACCTTGCTCCTGGACGCGCTGGAAACAAATGGCTTCCAGCGGGTCCAGCGCTTCCTGATGACGTTGGCGCGCGCTGTGCGCGCTGACGTCACCAGGAAGCGTGGGGGGGCCAGGGTGTGGCAGCGGAAAGTCTACCGCTGCCACCCCTGCACAAATAACTAAAATCGCTGCACAGGGGGGGAGCGCCAGCGCTCCCCCCCAGGGCTGTACTGATGACGGAGCGGTTCTGTCATCAGCACAGCCCAACCGATGCTGATGACGGAACCGCTCCGTCATCAGCATCGAAGGGGTTAAAAGTGTCCAACTACTCATTACAGTTTGCCAGGTCCGAGTGCCGATCCCCCAATTTTGAAGCAGGGCCCCATGCCCAGCGCGTCGCTACTCTGCGCTTAGCTAATAGTAGTCCAATAACTACTAGCTTCCTGACCGATTTTCCTAGGTCCTTATCGTATCACAATAAAGCTAGCATTGGTTCCATCTGTATAGTGAGGATGTTCTAGCCGTCAATGCCTGGAAAACTCCGTCCCAGATTTGAAGTATCACTGGACAGTACCGAGCAGCATGTATAAACCCTTCTTCCTGCTCACTGCATCGCAGGCAGTTTGAAGATTCCCATAGGCCATATCGGTACAATCTTTCCAGCGTATAATACACACGGTTTATGTACTTAAAGTGTATCGACTGGTGTCCCCATATACAGATCGCTCCTTAGTTCTAGCGCAGCAGGACTGCCATACCTTATCTTCTATGGGCCTACCCAAGTTTCTCGGCTTGTCCGATCTTAGTCACACGCTCCGTGGGAGACGCTCGCGACTGCAGAAGGCTCCAGCTGGGAACTGCGAGGCCCAGAAGGCAGTGGGCACACCGGAGGACAGCTTGCCCCTCCCCCTAGGCACCGGGAGCTTGTTAGAATTGCAGGTCTCTGGTTGGCACAGGTATACACTTGTGACAAACAGGGACCCTCTCCTCTACACAGGGCAAGGGAACTACCCCTTAAGGATACCCCCTGCTCACCCTCTAGGTTGCGTGGCGCGAGCAGTCAAGGCTAAACTCAGGAAGGATAAGTCAGTTAAGCATTTGTAATCCTCCACAATAAATACACTGATTCCCCCACAAATGGACACCAGGCTGTGATTTTTCTGTATCAAAAATACGTATTCTTTACGTAAAAATATATATATGCAGGCACATGTTTCACAAGACCTTTTATAACGTTTCAAGGTTGGGGCCACGAGGTATAAAACAATGGCAAGTGTTCTCAGTTTCAAAATACTTTAGGTTGCTTTGTTAAATGGTCACCTCAAGGTTTTGTTCTATTTTGGCAGTCTATCTGCTGGGGGGCGCTTCGTAGCGCTCTAGTACCTCACTAACGGGGGTCCGGGAGCCGTCCTTCCAACTCTCACACCCCATGCGGACACGTCTGTCCCAAGCGCTGCGTATAATGTGAAGCGTACACCGCTAGAGGCCTAGCCGGGAGTGCGCGGCGTACCCCTCAGTGCAAGGCGTACTTCAAACAGCTACGCGCCTCATGTATGGTTGAGACGTACCGGTTTTAAGTAAATAGTGACGCTATGGTACCAGCGTGGAAAACAGAACGTTGCGGACCTCGAGTCCGTGTTGGTCACAGTACCTTGAGTTACTTTGTTGTTGCAGATGCGCTTCGGTCCACACGGCGGGCATAGAGGGGGCAAGACCTCTCAGTAGGTGCCGACGGGCGAAGCGTACTTCCGGGTCTCGGGGATGGATGCTTTCCACCAGGTAGGCGCGGCACAGGACCTCCAGTACGGTCCGTACTGGGGGTCGTTCCCGAGTGCGGCGCGGCCTGTTACAGGGGTTCGGAGGGCAGCCGCGGGGCGGCCGGGTACGTTGCACGTAAGGGCGGCGGTCCGAGGCAGACGCTGCCCTTCGAGTCCTGGATTCTGGCGGGAGGGGCGGGTGAGCACACAACACGCTCCTGTTACAGGCGGGGTGGCAGAGGAGCAGGCGGCCCGTCCCAAGGGGGAGAGAGCGGCTCTACATGAGCAGGGCTCTCAGAGGGCGGCAGGGCAGCCAAAAGCTCCCGAGTGCCACGGCCCTAGGAGGGGCGAGGGGGCACAAATTGCAGCTCCGGCGGGAAGGAGCACACAGCTGGGCCAAGACGAGCGAAAGCACAATGAACCCACTGGTCCTGGGGTTCAGCTCAGAGGGCAAGCTCAATCAAGCCCTTGGAGATAGTTTAGAGCACAAGTCAGCAAAGTCCTCTTTGGTCTTTTCCTCTCCTTCCTCAGCAAGGCAAACTGCAGATCAGTCCTTCAGCTTCTTCTTTGGTCCTTCTAGTTGGGCAGAGGTTCGTTGTGGTAAAGCTGGATCTGATTTCTTGGGAGCAGGGCTCCTATACTTATACTCAGTTTCTCTTTTCAGGCCAGGGGGGCCTCTGCATAATCCATTTCAGTTTTGGAGCACTCTGTGTTGCTGTTCCTGGTTTCTCCTTTCAGTGTGAGGGGCAGGGACATCAGACGCTCCGCAGGAGGTGGAGCCAGCATTGAGATGACAAGTACAGTCAGGAGTACTCTGTTGACAGTCCTCCCTCTTCCTGGGCCAGGTGTCGGGCAGAGTCATCAGTCGCTCCCCAGGAGGTGGAGCCAGCATTGTGGTGGCAGAGCACATCCCTATTCAGAGTCAAGGGGCACTTCCACCACCCACTCTGGTGCAATCCCTCCATTCACCACCTGTCATCCTCAGCCCTGTCACTCACACAACCCAGACAGCAGATACACATCCTGGCAGAGGCGGGCTGAAATTGTTAGGCAAGTAAAGGCTAACTTTCTAAAAGTAAACACAGGATATTAAAATAAACTTTACTAAAAGAAGTATTTGATTATTCTGAGTTCAGGCAGACTAAACTTATCTTTCTACTATGTTCCCTGAGCCTGCTGGGATTATAGAGTGTAATAATTCCAGCAGCCCATTCCGGCCTATGAGAACAGGCAGCCTTACAATAGTGAAAAACGTAAATGGCTGTAATTCACTATTAGGCATGCCACACACATCAGGGCTTGTCCTACCTTATGCTTACAATGCACCCTGCCCTTGGGCCTACCATAGGGGTGACTCAGATGAAGTAAAGGGAAGGTTTAGAGGCTGGCAAGTGTGTGCACTTGCCCAGCCAGCATGACAGTACCAGACTGCACGCAGGTTCTACAATGGCAGACCTTAGACACATTTTGAGAGGCTGCTTTTTTGGGTGGCGCAACCAGCCCTGCAGGCCCACTAGCAGTATTGGCATTCACAAGCCCTGGCACTCCTGGTGCACTTTACTGGGGACTGACAGTAAATCCAATGAACCAATCATGGACATCAATTACAGGTACACTTTACATTGGGGGCACTTGCACTGCGACACGGATTGGCCGTGGCGCAGTGCCCTGAGCAGCTAACACCAGCAAAACATCTGAGGCACATCAGCAAAAAGTGGAAGGGAGACTCACGCCAAGGTGCCAGGTCTAACAGGGCTACATAGACGTCTCGCCTCTCCCGCTCCACGGGAGACGCTCGCGCCTGCAGAAGCTTCCAGCTGAGAACTGCGAGGCCCAGAAGGCAGAGGGCACACTGGAGGACAGCTTGCCCCTCCCCCTACCCACCGGGGGCTACATAGACCTCTCGCGTCTCCCGCTCTGCGGGAGACGCTCGTGACAGCAGAAGGCTCCAGCTGGGAACTGCGAGGCCCAGAAGGCAGTGGGCACACTGGAGGACAGCTTGACCCTCCACCTAGCCACCTGGGGCTACATAGACCTCTCGCGTCTCCCGCTCCGCGGGAGACTCTCGCGACTGCAGAAGGCTCCAGCTGGGAACTGCGAGGCCCAGAAAGCAGTGGGCACACCTGAGGACACCTTGCCTTTCCCCCTAGCCATCGGGGGCTACATAGACCTCTCGTGTCTCCCGCTATGCGGCAGACGCTCGCGACTGCAGAAGACTCCAGCTGGGAACTGCGAGGCCCAGAAGGCAGTGGGCACACCGGAGGACATCTTGCCCCTCCCCCTAGCCACCGGGAGCTACATAGACCTCTCGCGCGCGCAACTGCAGAAGGCTCCAGCTGAGAACTGCGAGGCCCAGAAGGCAGTGGGCACACCGGAGGACAGCTTGCCCCTCCCCTTAGCCACCGGGGGCTACATAGACCTCTTGCGTCTCCCACTATGCGGGAGACGCTCGCGACTGCAGAAGGCTCCAGCTGGGGACTGCGAGGCCCAGAAGGCAGTGGGCACACCGGAGGACAGCTTGCCCCTCCACCTAGCCACCTGGGGCTACATAGAACTCTTGCATCTCCCGCTCCGCGGGAGACTCTCGCGACTGCAGAAGGCTCCAGCTGGGAACTGCGAGGCCCAGAAGGCAGTGGGCATACCGGGGGACAGCTTGCCCCTCCCGCTAGCCACCGGGGGCTACATAGACCTCTTGCGTCTCCCGCTCCGCGGGGGACACTTCCGACTGCAGAAGGCTCCAGCTGGGAACTGCGAGGTCCAGAAGGCAGTGGGCACACCGGAGGACAGCTTGCCCTCCCCCTAGCCATCTGAAGGACATAAGCGTCTGGTCCCTCCCGCTGCGTGGGCGGGCGCCAGGCTAAACCCGGCAAAGGGTGGGCCGTCAGGGGCCGGAGGAGGCTGGGCTGGGCCACCCCCCTTGTTATCGCCTCAAGAAGGTGCTGTTGACATTGTAAGTGTGCCTTAATAGCACGAGAACCTAAGTAATGGGGAAGAGAAAATGTATGGAGGGAGGGGGTGAGGGCCCAACTGTACTGACAAAGGGGAAGAAGTCAAAAAAGTCTTAAGAAAGTAGCAAAGCATGCAGGGGGGAACTGTGTTATGGACCGTATTGACGAGCTGATCGAGGAATGTGGAACACTACTTACAACCAACCACCTCCATAATCAGAAGCCAGAAAGTGGATGTTGGAGCCCCGTGGAAGTACTAAGGGGGGGGGATTAAACAAGGCCCAATAGTCGTCCCTGACATGTTCCTAGGGAGAAAACAAGGTGACAGAGTTCTAGATCAAGAGACTGCTGAGGGGGAAATGAGATCAGTAATTCTGGAATAGAACATAGAGTAAAAATAGGTTTCCAGCCCTAGCAAATACTGATAGCTGTAGTTCTACGATTGATTGTAAAGGAGCCCAACCCAGTACATGTGAGATTGTTGTTCCCCAAGGAGCTAGTGAATCAACACTGGGGGGACTTCTTGACTTTCTCGTTCCCACTAAGGAAGACAGCACTGCCCTGACCATTGTGGTCAAACAATTATGTAAACTGGTTGAGGGCATGCAGGTTAAGATCGAAAGCCTTACCGCTGAGGTCTCTGTTCTACTTGCATAGCTAATAAGAAAGCAAATGGTATGCCTATAGATCAGGGCAATGTGGCAACTCAACGCATCGTGTCTCACCCAAGCAGAGATAGTGTTTTGATCCAGGCTGGTGCTTTGTATAGGGAAGCAGCTAGGGCAGGGACAGGGTTGTCCCAAGTCCCTTACACTAATGTTGGCAAACAACCAATTGTAACATTAGGGGAAACGCAGCTAAGGGAAAGAAGTGGTGATTCCAAACTGAGTGGTAGACATTGTGACCAAGGTAGCATGTCCAAACAAATTAACTATAAAATTCCTACAATGGACAGAGGTAAACAACAACACCATGCCGATATGAATGAAACACTGAAAGTTTATTTGGTGAATGATCCAAATCAAGTGAATCTCTAACTAATAAGGCTATTCATTGGATTAGGCACACCACAGGTTGTCGATCAGTGATAAGCGATGATATTGTTAGGGCACAAAGGCTTTCTACCCAAGGGGGCAAAACCGACTGTATTGAACTTGTTTTTAAACAGGCAAATATGGCAGAGAATGTAATACTGTTGGAATTTAGAAGTTGCTCCCCAGATTATTCTGACATACAAATGAGATCTTCTCCCCTCAACATTGCCTGGCTGAAACAGGAAAGTGAGCACTCGAAAATGAACAATGCTGTTCGGGCTTAGAGTCTAATGATTGACTACCAGGTAAAGGTGACCAATCAGGCCTCTTTGTCCCTATCGTAGCTGAAAGTCCGAGCCTGCATTCTTTGCACACCAGTAGCCTCGTGGTTGTTGGAAGATCACGATAACCCCATGTCAGGTCGCGTCCTAGAAGGCCCAAATTTAAATATGAACCCTAACCTCCCTGATGGCCTTGAGAAATTTGGTTCAATCTTATCTTGGAACGTCGCAGGATTGAACACGAAGATTCAAATCCTGGAATGGGCCTCGTTTATTAATGTGTATAATATCTCTCTATTCCAAGAAACCTGGCTACTTGGAGCACAGTATTTTCCGGGTTTTTAAAATGTTATCATTCCAGCGGAAAAGGGCGAAAGAGGGCGCCCTTCAGGGGGTTTAGGTATCTGGATTAGGCAGGACTTAGAAGTTAGTGTAAAGGTGCTCCCCTCAAACCACAGGGATATACAGATTGTTACCCTTAAGTATAGACAGGCTAAACCTGTAGATATCTACAATGTATATGCGAGGAGTACAGGGGGCAAAAAATCAGAGTCTATTGCCAACCTAGAAGAACTTATAGAAAGATACTCCACGCAATCATATATAATTGTAGCAGGCGATTTTAATACGTCTTTTGAGCCATTGTTAAGTGGCGACTGGAACCTCACAGATGAAGAAGATAAGCAGTGGGGAGTTCCTAAATTAGAATTGGAGCCTGTAAAGAGGTGGTCTGAGCTGACAATTCAGATTAATTAAATTTGCATGAATAAGGGGTTGAGGGCAACCAATGGCAGGACATCGCAGGATAAGCTGGGTGCTACTACTTTCAAGAGCGGCCTACTGGAAAGTAGAATTGACTACATTTTAGTGAGTCTTGGAATGTGGGAATACATAGAGGATAAGATGGTTGTTGATCGGTTGGAGAGCGATCACAATCCTCTATGTATGTTCTTGTCTTATTGGAAGGAGCCTACGGCTGCCAGGGGATCGAATGAAGTATCTCCCCCAAATATAGTTCTTGCGAATAATATGCGCCACATAAAATGGGCAAAATTGCTAGAATGCCAAGAGCATATAGATTTATTTCAAGCAAGCTAAAGCAAGCCACACGGGAGTTGGGGGTACATGCCAGTAGTGGTGGTACGGACTTAGATTTAGAATCTGGTACTAGGACACACGAAACATTGTTTAACCAATTAAAGGGTTTGCTTGTTAGACCATGCAAGGTGAATAAGGCACAAACTAACCGCTCTCCACACTGGTATTCCAAAGAATGTAGCAAGCACGTCATGATTTGGGTCAGGCTATAAAGTTTGGATCTAGTATCGCTGTACGCCTTGCAAGGGCAGCCTATAAAAGTGTAATATCCAAATCAAAGCGAGCCTGGGATGAGGAGAGGTGGCAAGAGCTCAAGGAAGCCAGCGCCCCCAAGAATTCCAAATGTTTTTGGAATATACTTAAGTGGGGTTGTGAGGGCCGACCTGAAAAGCCACAAAACTGGGTAGCCCAAGAAAAGTGGGTGGCTTATTTTAAGCCGCAATATGCAAAAAGTATGGAACCAAGTACAAGTGTAGAGGTTATACGCACACCCTTTTCGGAAGACCCATTCAATATTGGGGATTTAAATTGCGCCTTAGCTTCTGTGGTACCTGGTAGGGCGCCAGGTATAGACGGCGTACCAGCTGATACCTTTTTGCATGATAGAGAATCTTGGGGGAGGTATATATTATTGTTGGCAAATCTAATAGCAAAGGGAACACCTATACCCGAATCGTGGAATGGTGCGGAAATTATACCAGTTTTTAAGAAGGGGGATAAGTCACTCCCCGGTAATTACGGCCCAATCAGTCTGATTGATACCATGCAAAAGAACTTTGGTAGACTGATTTTGAACAAAGTACAGGAATGGGAGCGCAAGCAGAATATTTTATCCCACCTCCAAGCAGTATTTAGAGCCTGTATTAGCACAGTCGACCAAATATTGCATTTTGCAATGCTTCATTGGAAGACTGGGCAATTAGGTGGGAGTAGTTTATATGCTGCCTTTATTGATCGAAGGGCAGCCTTTGATCTTGTTCCACACTCGATCCTGTGGTCTGTTCTACATGATATGGGTATGCCTCGTGCCCTTCTTTCGCTAATTATGAGACTCCATGAGCATAATTATGCGCAGATAAGATGGGGTTCTCCTGGAAGCGTTACCAGCCAGTTTCCAGTAGAAAGAGGGATGCGACAAGGCTGTGCGCTAGCGCCAACCCTGTTTTCTCCATACATTAATGATGTGGCCAAACTACTGATTGAAGCTAATGTTGATGCCCCAACTGTAACAGGTGCGAAAGTACCCATTTTAATGTTTGCTGATGATTGTCTAATTATTGCTAAGACACCGAGTGGATTGCAAAAAGCTCTTGGTATTTTTGAAAATGTTTGCACCAACCGAGGTCTAGAAGTAAATGTTTTAAAATCCAAATTTATGTCTTTTAATCAACATAAATCCTATAAGGGCAATATATTCATGAATGAATTACCCCTTGAGCAAGTCAAGGCTTTTACCTATTTGGGTGTTAGTATTCAACATGATTTGCGATAGAACCAACAGGTTGAGTTGGCAACGCTCAAGCATCGCCAACTGGCTGGAGCCTTGAGCTTAGAGAATGGTAAGTCATTAACAAAACCAGTTGCCCCTGCTCTACGTGTTTACGACGCAAAGGTGGTTAGCTCAGCCCTTTACGGCGTAGCGATCTGGGGCTTTAAAAATGTAGGTAAAATGATGTATCTGAAAATAGGTTCCTACACAATCTTATTAATCGACCCCCGAGTACCCCTATGCGTCCTGTTTTATGATTTAGGAATGAGACCAATTGAACTTATTGCTAACCTGCGACCAATATTGTACTGGAGGCACCTATGGCCAACACCTGAACTAAGAAGATTTGCTGCAGGACTCATGGATATAATTAAGAGTGACGCCTTTCACAAAATCAAGTGGTTATCGGGCGTTGATGGGATCCTTGTAGAGTTAGGAATGCAAGAGCTGTGGGAGGATCCACTCAACGCTAGGTTTCCACCGAAGAAGGTTTTAAAGGGTATGTACTGGGAGTCAGTGGTCTCAAAAGCTTTTAGGACTACTGCTCCACTTTCGCTCACAGGGATCTTCAAAGATGAGATTATTTTAGAAACATTCTGGGATGACATAACCAAACCACTGGATAGAAAGCTCTATATCCATCTTAGAATTAGTGTTTACCAATCAGAGCATTCACATCTAGGTGGTCAAATGGTGGAAAGGCCTCTTGTCCTTGTTGTCCGGCCCCCTTGGAGTCAATCGGCCACATGCTGTTTGGGTGCCCTGCGTATTCTGCCCCACGGAGGGCATGGCTGCACCCAATGTGTAAACTATTGGGTACCAGGAGTGGTATGGCAGCTACTAGAATTATTTGCACAAGTACTAACCCTCCTGTATATATAGCAGTGGCAAAGTTCCTAGGGTGGTCTTGGACTATTAGGAGTAAAATGTTGAAGGGGTAATTTGGCCATATTGTGCTTATGTGGTATTTTGTGGTATATTGTATATTTTAGCTATTATGAATTTTATGCCGAATTTTAAGATGAATTGCACTTTAGATATTATGTATTTTAAGCTTTTTAACATTTGACATACATTCTATGTATCTTATGCTTTTATGACATTTGTCGAATAAAGCTTGCTTGAATGAATGCTTTAGTCACACTGGGTCTCCGCCTGCCTGTGCGTAAGCATAGAGCCCTCTTACTAGCTTGTCTGGGGCTTCTTCAGTTTCAGGGCAGAACTGGCCGGCATGTCTGGTGGCTCTTGCAAGTCTTGTCCTAATAGTTCTCTCAATTCATGGCAGTGATATCGAGTCAGGGCTGATGGCGGGTGCTTTGCTCAGGGATATTCCTCCGATTCCCAACCTTTACTTTGTGAAAAAGATCTCCCATCTTTGTTACCCCTTGCGTTTACAGGGCAGTTCTCATATTTGTTACCAGTACTAACGAGA
Organism: Lissotriton vulgaris; assembly: GCF_964263255.1. Classification (NCBI taxonomy): domain Eukaryota; kingdom Metazoa; phylum Chordata; class Amphibia; order Caudata; family Salamandridae; genus Lissotriton; species Lissotriton vulgaris. Next base: position 258,642 of record NW_028254578.1, read on the forward strand.
GCCAGGTGCACCGCTCTAGTTTAACGTGGGAATACAAGAGTGTGCCCCTTGTTTATCTCACAAGCTCCACCTTGCATGTGATGTAGTGTTCAGTAGATCAAAGACTCCAATTTGGCGGGTTGGAGCCTTGAAAGTTTCTGTGGGAGTGTGTGGGGGTGTGCTGCGTCGATCTCCAAGCACTGATTAGGCAGATCGTGTGGGCCATGAATCCAGTAGTAGGCGAAGGAGCTTTGCACCACTTTATAGTACACTTCTAGGTCTGGCACATTAAGACCCCCCATGTCATAAGGTAGAGTGAGGACCTCCCACCGAACCTTTGGCTGCTTTCCCGCCCATGCTCATTTTGTCAGAAAACTGCATAATGTTGCAAAAATAGCTTTAGGCAGGAGAATAGGTATGTTCAGAAACAGAAATCTAGGGAGGACTACCATTTCCATAAGAGCTATGCGCCCAATGAGAGAGAGTGGTAGTATGACCCAGCGGTTCACATCTTCTAACATTTGTATTGCCTTACCGTAGTTCTCAAGTATGACTATTGCTGGATCTGTATGAATCTGTATTCCCAAATATCTTTCTGCTTCTGTCGTCTATCGTAAGGGGGATTCCAATACTGGTGGCAACGTGGATGGGGTAAGTGGAAAAATGATGGACTTATCCCAGTTAACCTTTAGCCCTGAAAGACCCCCAAATCGTACCACTTCTCTTAGCATAGGCGTAAGATTCTTGCCTGGTTCCCAAACATACAGTCTTTCTTTTTTAAGCGACTATTTTTAATGGGAAGAGACTTCCTCTGCATAGTACTCGATATCAAGATTTTAGTTCTTTCAAACTAGGAGATTGGATTGGCTCTCTTCTTGGTTTGCTCAAGCGACCCAAACTCAATTATCCTATTAATTGTTTTGTTAATTTGCTTCTGATTCTCGCTATTCCAAAATATTCGGGCAGGCTTTTGTTTGATTAATACCTCTCCCCTACCATGTGATAGAGACCATGTAGAAACTGGCTGAAGACGAAGGTCTATTTCCAGACGAAGTATTGTGTGATCACTGCTTTGGACAGATTGTGTTGATAAACTGAAAAATGTATTGAAAAAGTCATAACTGCTGATAATATAGTCTAGATAGCCCTGATGGACCCTTCCGCATATATGAACCTGGCACATCTCCTCTCGTTCTTCCGTTTAAAATTATTCTGTTGATTTAATTGATTTGTTCCAATATGATTTCCTTCCTTTATTAGTTTTGATATGGTCTGGTAAAACTGCCGCTGGGATAGAGCAGGACGGAATTCCAAAATGCATGCAGTAAAGAATTAGATATTTTTGCATTAAAATCACCTGTTCGGAGTATCTGTGCATTCTCTTTTGAACCTAGGGTAATATTTATTTATAGAATATGTTTAAGAGTATTGTATCCTGTTCAAACCCAGGTGGAACAAAAATGTTAAACAGAAATATTGACTTAGTACGAGCATTTGTATCTAAATGCTTTAGGTTAAGTCATTGTACATTAGGGCTAGTTAGGGGAATTATTTCTTGGTCCCAGCTTAATTCTTCTGATAACAGGATAGCAAGGCCTCCCTTTGCATGTCCTCGTCTGAAGACGAAGTAGTTTTTTTTGGTCAAAATTATCGACTAACCAAGTTTCCTGTAGGCATACTATTGAAGGTTGGATACCTAGCAACCAAGATATTTTATCAAATTTTAAACTGGTTATGTTCTACGAGACGATAGTGGAGCTGTTGCTAAAAAGGATGCTTGGGGGGGGGGGGCGTGGCTTGGCATGTGCAGCGGAATGGCCGCAATGTAGAACGGCTCCGCCGGCCGAGTCACTTAATGTGCTACACCATCCGTAAGAACACATGCAAATGCAAATGAGGTCCACCAGCTGTGAATCGTCTCGGGACCTGCCCAGTAGTAATTGGTGACCCGACTGCCGGGAGAAACGCCCGAACGAAGACTGCCTGACTTGCGCATCGCTGTGGGGCCTGATTGCGCTGTGCTTGCTTGAGGCCGGGGACTGGATTCCTACGCCGCCCATGTGGAGACGAGACGGCGCATCTGTGAGATGGCGAATCGGAGCATTGGAAGGTGGGGGCTGGTGGCGCTGCTGGAGAGAGATGCCGGAGACCAGGAGACTGGATCGGCTCCTAGTGAGACCCGCTAATTGAAGGCATATCGGAGGCAGTACTGACTGTAGAGACTGCCGCTGGAGCCGCAAGATTGTGATCGAAGGTGCCCAGGCGGTCCCGGCTGAGTAGAGGTGAGCTGCCGGGATACGGGTGAGAGGGGGAAGTGCTCCGGGAGACAGTGGAGTTGTGCGGACCCCCCCCCCCCCTTGGCGCGGCGGTCTGTGGGAGAGAGACAAGGCAATTAAGGAGTGGGGGGCCGCCATTTTGAGTTATTTTGGGCACTGGCGGTGTGCGGCACCCCCTACCGGAAGTCAGGACAATGAACACCCCCACCTGAGTGTTTGGGACGGCAGAAGGAGACCAGTGGTAAAATATTGGCTGTGGGAAACACCCTCCTGAGCATTTGGTACAACAGAAGGTCACCGGAGATAGAACATTTGATGTTGGTGATACCCCCATAAGTGTTTTGAACAATAGATGGCCACTGGGGGTAGAATATTGGCTATTGGTGGCAGCACCTTTGGACCAAACTCGGTGGTCGAGGAGGAGTACAGCGGGGAGCACTGGAGGGCGATTTGCAACCTGGGAGGCACGGAGTTTTGAAGGCAGGACTAGGAAGCCTCCGCACAGAGAGAAGTGGGTGACTCCAGCGGAAGGTGAGGGAGTGTGTGAGCCATTCCTGTAACTTTGAGGCATTGAGAAGGGGCCAGAGAGGACAGTTACGCACTCGCCCTGCGGTTGTGACAGGGAGACGGAGGCGGCAGTGCAGAACACCGTGTAGAGAAAGCAGCATAGTGGTAGAGAGCCGGATTGTGGGCTGCTCACCTGGAGAAGCACTCTAGGACGCGACAACTGCCCAGGCTACAACACCTCGCGTCGTACAGAAGTACACTGGAAATCTATATACAGATGCAGAGCGGCCACATTGGACTTCACAGAAGTGACAAGTGGGCAGCCTACGGAGGCAGCGGAAACACCCAACAGAGGCATACGACAAGATACGGCCCTTGGGAGTCGTGACATGGAGTGAGCTGTGTCCTGCTGCATATCCGGGTCAGTGCACATAGAAAAGTGCTTCGACTAGATCATTATGTATAAGCTAGTTTTTTGATGACTTAGATACATCACGGAGCTGAAACAGCAAGATGGGAAAGCCGGACACTAGACAACCAAAGATTTCATTTGCTAAAAGAAAAGCTAAAGGAATGGATACGGATATTAGCCATCAAGACCAAGCGGGGGACACCGCGTCGCAGCAACCTCCGGACGAAGACATCCGTGAAATGTTTCGGGATCTCAAATCCAACCTACAGGGCCTCGACACTAAGATGGACTCATTGGCGGACAGGATGGACAGGATCACACAAAGGATGGACAAGCAGAAGAGCCGTGTGAGCGTGTTAGATACAAGGGTCACTGAAATGGAAGAGGGCCAAATGGAAATGGACAAGAAGATTCGAAGTATGGACGGAGTCTTGTATGCGATACAACAGAAGAATGAGGATTTGGAAGCCAGGTCTAGGCACAACAACGTACGAATTACAGGGATTGGGGAATCTACTGACATTAAAATTATGGAGCAATATATAGAGTTGATGATGAAGGACTTATTTGGACAAGATCTATCTCCTATGTTTCTTATAGAACGTGCATATCGCACACTGGGACCACGACCAAGACCAGGAACGCCGTCATGGCCCATCATGGCGCGCGTGTTAAACTACAGGTTGCGAGACACTATTTTGCGAAAGGCAAGGGATAGAGGAGAAATACAATACCAAGGCAACAACATCGCGCTATACCCAGACTTCACATTGCAGGTTCAGGCGGCACGGAGGGAATTTGTACCGGCCAGGAAGATCTTCCAACAAATTGGTACTAAATACTCTTTAATTTACCCTGCAGATCTGAGAGTCCAGGGACCGGGAAACCCTCCTTTTTTACAGATGCAAAAGCAGCGCTACAGTATGCTAAGCAAATGGCAAAAGACCACAAGCAACAGGAAGGGACTAGCTGCCTGCAGACTGTATGAGCGATAACGACTGAGAGCGGACAACTGGAGCAGATCACGTAGATAAGTATTGAGTCCTGAACTCTGGGGCAAAGGTTATGCAGTGGCGGGGTGTTGATAACGAAGGTAGAATTGGAAGATCGGCAGAATGGCTGGGACACTATTGTACAATATAGGTTCCCTGATGGTCGATAATCATTGTATACAATAGTGTACATATTAGGACCGTGGATGCATGTGCTACACCGACAACCCTGTCATGAATACAGGGGAGTATTGCAGGCACACTCATGCACCCCACTGGGATGATTCCCGTGTGTTCACTACTGTGGACCATTTGTTTCCAGTTTTGGGGAAAGGGGGAGGGTACTACACAACCTGTTTGGGGGGATGGTGTGGGTTGGGGGGGGGAGTACGGGGGTAACGTTCGACAATTTCCTCCTGCATAGACAACTGCCACTGCTAATGGAACACAAATGTATGATGCATGCACCCTGTTGGTTAGATATTTATATTACGGGTTTAATATGTCGGTGTTAAAATGCCGCTCCTGCAATATGCGGGGTCTGAATGACTGTAGAAAGGTCAGGCTGATCCACTCATATTTAGTAAGACACGAAAAAGACATATGCCTGCTGCAAGAGACCCATCTGACGACTACAGCAGCTACTACACTTAAACACACAAGATGGGGGAGGTGGTGGAAGCTGGGTATTCAAATTATACAAGGGGGGTGGTGATACTGATTCGCAGAGGGCTACAGTGGCGGACACATCACAAATATATTGACAGAGAAGGAAGGTATATATTATTACAAGGCACACTGTATAACACCCCAGTAGTGATGATAAATACCTATGGGCCAAACACAGGCGATCCCCTTTTCTTTAACGAGCTGGGACAAAAGATAAGGATTTTAGGCGACAAGGCGATCCTATGGGGAAATTACTTTAACCTGGTACTCTCACTGGGTGTGGACAGGCAGGGAGCAATGCGGGAACATCACCCGAAAGCAACTGAAGTTCTGTTGTGACTTATAGAAGAACACTGTTTAGTGGACGTCTGGAGAAGGTTACATCCGACAGATAGGGAAGGCACGTGCATGACGTATCATCGTAATGCCTGGTCTAGACTGGATTTCTGGCTTGCGTCAAGAGACATACACGCATGGATACTGGATGCTGTACATTGCCCCCAAACTGTCTGATCATACACCCACACTGATAACACTGCAAATACCAACACCATATCGCCAACCCTGTAGCTGGCGTTTCCCTTTCAAGAGCGCTCCTAGATCAGGTTTTTCGTGAGGAGCTAAGAGAGAAAATACACGAATACTTCACACTGAATGAGGGAACAGTAGATTCTCTGGGTACCCTGCGGGAGGCGTTTAAGGTGGTTATCAGAGGGAACTGTATGGCACTTAAAACAGGTGCACTTAGGGACATACGCAACACAATGCATAGGCTAGAGCGCGACATAGGCGAAACTGAGAGATCAATCAGACAAGCACCGTCCCCCGGCGCCCTCGCTCACCTGAGAACCAAACTAACAGAATATCAGACAGAGGCAGAACGAGAAAACGCGTACATGTGTAAATATACACAAGTGAGACGATATGGTGAGTGAGAAAGGGCAGGCAAAACCTTGGCTTGTCTGCTAAGAGGCCCAAGAGGAGTTAACTATATCACTGAGCTGCAGACGGAGAGTGGTGAGGTAAAGAATGCCCAGCGACATATTGCACGTAATGACCACATTCTATGAACAACTGTACACTTCGCAGACGAATCCCGCCCACTCCACCATTGTAGAATACCTTGAAACAGTGGCACTAGCATGGTTTAATAGGGGAGCCCAGGAATATATGGATTTACTGATAACAGTTGAAGATGTGAGACAGGTGATAAGTGGAATGCCAGCAGATAAATCCCCTGGGGCAGTCGGATTGACAGTGGCCTTTTATAAGGAATACGCAGAGGTACTGGCCCCGCATCTATTGCGGGTATATATGGAGGCAATGGAAACAGGTGTGCTGCCATCCACCCTTAGGGAAGCCACAATAATTACGATATTGTAACCTGGCAAAGACCCCACTAGACCGAATTCCTACAGGCCACTATCATTGATTAATATAGATGCCAAAATATACGCCAAATTGCTTGCAAACAGACTACAGCTGATGCTGCCACAAATGGCGTTGCCAAATCAATCTGGTTTTATTCCAGGCCGGTCAATTGCGCACAACTTACGAACTATATTTGGTATCTGAAAGAGACACGTTAGTGATGGATTCCTTACCTTAGAATATTTCCAGGCATCAGACTGGATCCGGAAATGTTTTGCGTAGCAATACCCCTGCGCGTCGGTAGTCGTCGTCTGCGGCTCCGCGTCCGTCGTCGGCGTCGTGAGCGCCGGAATGACGTCGTCGGAGTACTTAGACGCCGCCCATGCGCGCTAACGTCAGTTCTTCTTTTTTCCGCGCCAGCTAGCGCAGATCCGGAAGAAGCTCTACCCCCAGTCAATTTTTGACTGAACTTTTTGGTCTTTTGATCACTCTTTTTTGTCGAATCTTCGACTCTATCGGTGCCAGGGATGCCCGGGTTCAAGCCTTGCTCGAAGTGCGATTGACTCATGTCGGTCACGGACCCCCATCGCCGGTGCCTGAAGTGCTTAGGCCTCGACCATGACGATCGAACCTGCTCCGACTGCCGGGCCCTGACGTCGAAGGCTAGGCGGGAGTAGTCCCGCAAGCGACTCGAGCTGAGGCAGTCGGCCCGCGTCGCTCCAGGTCCCGGTCCCACGGAAGGTCGATGGACAGGTGCGAGGTCGGAGTCATCGAAGCTCCAGGAGTGGACACCGATCGTCTGGTTCCAAGTCCTCAGGTAAGAGGCATGAGAGTTCGGAGCTACGTCATCGATCCTCCGACCCACCCCGACGCTCGCACGATGCGGCCTGGGGCTCGGGTGACACCGCCCACGCGGCTCCGCAGGAGTCGCTAGTGTCGCCGCCTGCCCCACACCTTCGGGTCCCTGGGCACAGCGCGACGCCGGAGGAGGTCGAGAGGTACCTCATGGCCATGAGGGCCCTCCCTCCTCAGTCGGTTCCGTGGCGCCTTTTGGCCCAACGGTTCCGTCTGGAGGTCCTAACGGGTCGGGCGCTTCAGCCCCGACGCCGTCGGGTGCTTCGGCCCCGGCGCCGCCGGCGACTTCGGTCTCGGTGCCACGGGACCTCGCCGGATTCGGCTCCGGGTCCGGGACTTCGCCGGTCGACCTTACGACCTCACAGGCGCCGTCCCCACGGGTGTCGCCCCCGGCGCCCTCAATGTTTCCTACGGTCCGACTCAGGCGCCGGAAGGGCGCCGCTGGGTGCCGATTCCGTCGGCCTTTGGGGATTTTTATCTCCACGAGGAGGCCCTGTCTGCTAATCCTGGTTTACAGGACACAGGTGACCTAGATTGCCAGTCTCAACAGGACTGGACATACGAGCTTGGGAGGCCAGTGGTCTTGACACTTAGCCGGACACTGGATTTAGCTCACCTCCGACTGTGGCTTCGGAGGTAGGCTCGACATATAGTGTAGTGTTGACGAAGGCAGCTAAGGCCTTAAACCTTAAGCTCCCCGTCACGGCCGTGAGGACTAACCTCCTCACAGAGGTCCTCAAACCGCAATCAAGCTCCAGTGAGCCCCTGCTGCCGTTCAATGAGGCCTTGTGTGACGTTCTTGTGGGCCGTTGGTCCAAGCCCGCCACAGGTCCGCCTGTCGATAGGAACGTGGCCAGACGCTACCGCCCGGCCCCGGGCGACCCATGCTTATTGTCCACCCACACCACCCCGAGAGTCTGGTCATCCAGGCCTCAAACTCCCAGACCGCATTCCCGTCTGCCATGCCCGACAGGGAATCCAAGAGATACGAACAGTTCGGGAAGAAGGTTTAGCTTAGGGCTGCCATCTGTGAATACCGCCTGTCTCTTGGGCCGCTACACCCACACTCTGTGGGACACGGTTGCGGAGGTGCTGCCACAATGCCCGGAGGAGGTCCAGGCTAAACTCGGCCAAGGCCTTGCGGAAGGCCGAGATGCAGCACGTTTTTCTATCCGGTGTGGGCTGGATACAACGGACTCACTGGGCAGGGCGATGGCAAGGACAGTGGCGGTTCGACGCCACGCCTGGTTGAGGTCCGCCAACTTCTCGGCCGATGTCCGGGCCACACTCCTGGACATGCCGTTTGATGGCCGTCGCCTCTTCGGTGACAAGGCAGACCATGCACTGGAACGTTTCAAGGACTCCAGGGCTACGGCCCCACGCCAGCAATTGGGTGCCTTTCGCTCATTTCATGGCCACGGAAGGGGCACCCCCCCACGTACTGCCAGCCACGCGCCGCAGAATGTCCAACAGCGCGGTGGCGGACATGGAAACTGCCGTGCCGGCGGTCGGGGACCACGGTGAGGCCAGTCCACAACTCCTTCAGCAGCACCTGCCTCAAAACCTTCCTAGTCTGAGTTTTCAGGCCCACTGGCGCACAGTCACTTCGGACAGGTGGGTGCTGCAGATTGTCCGAAGGGGCTACTCCCTCCCCTTCGAGGCATCCCCTCCATCCATGCCACCGCAATGCCACCGCGTGTCGGGGGATCACTTGCAACTTCTGCAAGAGGAAGTCACGGCCCTCTTGGCCAAAAGGGCCATCGAGCGCGTTCCTGGGCCAGAAGTAGGGTGTGGATGTTACACCCACTACTTTCTGGTGCCCAAGAAGGGCAAAGGGGGCCTACGCCCGATCTTGGACCTGCGGAACGTCAACGGCTTCCTCCGGAAGGAGAAGTTCAAGAGGCTGACTTTGGCTCAGGTCCTGGCTGCCCTGGACCCGGAAGACTGGATAGTAGCGTTGGACCTGCAGGACGCTTATTTCCACATCCCCGTCCTGCCGGCCCACCGGCGTTACCTGCAGTTCACGGTAGGCCAAGAGCTCTTTCAGTTTACCGTGCTCCCCTTCGGCCTTAACAGCGCCCCATGGGTGTTCACGAAGGTGATGGAGGTGGTTGCAGCTCATCTGTGCAGGCATGGGGTATCAGTCTTCCCCTACCTCGACGACTGGTTGTTGAAGGCGGGCTCGCCCCAGGTAGTCGTCACCCACCTCCAGACTACGGCCGACCTCCTGCACTTGCTGGGGTTCTCCATCAATGTGCCGAAGTCACACCTGTGCCCCTCTCAGAAGCTCCTCTTCATCCGAGCGGTTCTCGACTCGGTGCAGTTTCGGGTTTACCCACCGGAACAGCGGGTTCGGGATATTCAGGCTCTGATTCCCATCTTCCAGCCGTTATCCCGAGTCTCGGTCAGGTTGACGCTGCGGCTTCTGGGGCTGATGGCCTCCTGCATTCTTCTGGTGCATCACGCCAGGTGGCGGATGCGGTCTCTGCAGCGGGACCTGAAGTTTCAGTGGGCCCAGCATCAGGGCAACCTGTCCGATCATGTCTTGATCTCGGAGGGCACTGCAAAACAACTGCAGTGGTGGCTCACGGACCGCGACTGGGTCAGTGGCAGATCCCTCTCCCTACCCCACCTGGAGCACGTAGTTGTGACGGACGCGTCCCTCCAGGGCTGGGGAGGCCATATGGGAGAGGCGGAGATCAGAGGCCTCTGGTCTCCAGCGGAGTCCCGGCTCCATATCAACATGTTGGAGCTTCGGGCGATTCGTCAAGCACTGAAGGCATTCCTCCCCTCTGTTCGGGGGAGTGTAGTGCAAGTGTTCACCGCCATGTGGTACTGCAACAAACAAGGCGGAGTGGGGTCGTGGACCCTGTAGGAGAGTAGGGTCTGCAATCCTATGATCACCCGGACTTTTTGCTTTTGTTTCACTGGTTTACGACTTTCTCGGGCTATGGGCCTGCCAATCAGACCCACAGCCTAGCTGTTCTCTCGCTAAATTGTATGTGTACCTTAGGTGCATTACCCAATTGGAACTGGGCCACCTTGTCAGACCCTGTAACTCAGGGCATCGGTGTACCCAGGGCCTACCAGGGGCTGAAGCATGTATTATGCCACCCCTGGATGGCCATCTAAAACTGACACAACTGGCTGCACGACAGCTGGGGCAACGTAGCGTACTCGTTCGTTGCTTTAGGTATAGTATCCCTATATCTAACCTCACAATGGACACCCGGGTTCCTATCAGTCACTCCTATGGCAGGCCTTGACAATCCTGAAGGCAGAGTGCATGGACCCGTGTGAATTGGGCTCTGGCACGAGCCGAGCCCGGTTGCAGCTTGCGGAACCAAGACCCAATGGCTGTTCCATGATAACGCGTATCATATCGGTAACTTCGGTATTGCGTTATCAAGACATGTCGAGTAAGGTGTCATACGAATCGGGATGCTGCCCCCTCACCAATTCTGGCGATGAGGTTAGCATTCCGCCCTTCTAGAGGGACACGACATGTACGTAACTGTGAACCCCGGTTAAAGTTAACTGAAGCCTCAGCTCCACAAGATGGACGCTGCCACCACAGACACAAGTCTGACCTCCTGCTGCTGGGAGTCCTTCCAGCGAGGAGAGCTCGGACAAAGGGTTTCCTGTCAAGGGCGGTGTTCGCACCGTCCCAGACAGGGTTTGTGTATTCTGGGTAGGTAGGGCTTTGCGAGAAGGTGACTGCGGAGTGGCACCCCGGTGCTCACTACGCATCTGCCGGCTAGAACCAGTTCCAGGGGCGCGCAGCCCCTGACCTGGGGAAAGTCCAGCAGGGGGAGAGGGGTGTAACTACCCCCCTTCCTGGTCCCACCCTTAGGGCAGGACCTAGTCATGTACCCACCCCTTTCTTTAGGATAAAGGCCGGAGCGGGGACCCTTCCAAATTAGATCATCTTTGAATCAAGAATACTTTCTACGAAAGGACTTCGAGACTCTTCTCAAGATTTCTCCCTTGTGGCTAAGGAGTAGTCACCCTGCAACAGCAGGCACCATCTAAGAACTCTGCGGTTTGCTGCAAGTCCTTCCTCAAGGATCCAACGGCCCAGCTCGACGAGAACCGGCTTCCCTGGCACCTCTGACCTCTACCCACGTCGTCAGCTCAGCTGAGATCTGTGGGTGCGACGAGACCTCGAAGGACCGGCCATCATCAAAACCTGCACGCTTTCTTAACCAGCACGACCATCGAAGCAATTCTCTGGTGAGTGCTCTGGGGACCGAGAAGCCCCGACCCTGAGCAGCTCCAGCATCAAAGTGCAGCCTCCCAGCATCTCCACGATCTGCGTGGGGCCCTTCTGCTCGCTGCTCAGCACGTTGTCTGGTCACTAGCCGCTGGCTTGTGCCCTTCTTTGACGACATGTGGAATTTTAATTTACGAGCTGAACATCATCTGCGCCAGCTTGTCACCCACGTATAACTTGCATGGCAGTCATTTTGGGGTACCATGGTCTCCCTGTTCACGATCGATCGCCAGCGCACTCCCCTGACCCTGCAAGCGTCCTCCGCGCACCCTGGCTGCCCCCTCCCTCACATGCACAAGTCCGCATGACCCTGTCCTTGGGAGTCGCACCCGCGCCTGACCAACACCTCCTCTCCTTTCATGAATACCCCTCTGTTGATAAGCTCCGCGCTTGTTTGTCCACCCAGACCATTCCCCTCATGAATACTTCTCCTTTGATGACCCTTTCCTCTGAATCCGACCGGCCGCACGAGGTCCCAGGCCTTCACCTAGTCGGAAGACGCAGTTTTATTGCCCTCTATTGTATGAAGTCACTCCTCTTCAAAGGACCCACTATTGATCAGGGCCTCCCCACCCCCTGGGATATGATCAGGCGCACACATCCTAAGAATCGGCAGAACACTCAGCTGCGTGATAACCCCCTCCTCTTATCAGCAGGTTGAGGACCTCTATTGTGGAGGTATGTGGGGGTGGGATTGACACGAGGATTACGGGGATGTCTTTTTCCTTGCTTCACAATGTCTTGATTGTAATAAAGAAAGGTCACATGCCATAAACCAGTGTATAAGAGGCCAGGCCTCAGAGAGGCTGTTAGAGCACCTCGAGACGATACCTTGTTGTCTGATCTGATGTGTTCTGCTCCGTCGGAATAAAACTTCTGTTTCCTGCCTTCCAGTCTCCGGCGCCTGCCTCATTGCTTGATAACTTGAATGGTATAGAGGCGGTTAGCGCCGGGCAAATCTTGAAAAAGGCCATAGCCCTACCCTTTTTCCACAATTGGCGTCCCAAAGCTTGGGGCCCATCAGCGACACGTGGATCCAGTGGGAGAGGTCCCGACGACAGAGTGAACGACTGCAACGATCGGGAGAGCTCGTGTCCGATAGACCCTCGTCTGACAGCCGATCATCCGACCTTCACTAGTTCCGAACAGACCTCTCCCACTGATTGGTAGCCTGTTCAGCCCGGACCGCTTATTAGAGATGAACCATCCAGCTCCACTGGAAGGCACCCCTAATAAGGACATGTTCACTAAGCATGGACTAGTCGCTATAGCTTATACTAAGTTATGGCATAAATATACAAAGAAGAACCCTGAAAGTCAGTGGCCACTGATAGGTTCCTTTGATGATCATAAAATAAAAACATTAGAAATAGCGCTCCAGAAAAATAAGACTACGCCCACTATGCTCGATAGTATCGGCATGTGGCGCAAAGAAACGGAACAACGAAGAAAAAGAGAGGAAGCAAAAATAGGGAAAGAATTACGAAAGGCAGCCCACCTAGCCGCTAAGCAACTAGAAGAAGAAATAAAAGAAAGAAAGGAAGCTACACAAAACCAAGAATCAGGGTTGACAGGTCAATGTCCCGTTAGGACCCCCTCTGTGCTTTACCCTGACTTGCCCTCCAAACAGCGGGCGAACGATGAATTACTGCTAGGTCCCCCAATCATCTACATGCCCCCTCCATATGCCCCCTGCCAACAACACCTACAAGCCCTGAGTGCGAACAAGAGTGACCTTAGCGCTAGTGCACCAGCCCTCGCGGCCTCCGCACCAGCCACGTTAGCAGCACCACCAGATGACCCCGAGGCTAGCAAGCAACCACCAGCCAGACCAAATAGGTTGAGCAAAGATGAGCGGGATGGGATTGACAAAATAGCAAAGACATTAGTAGAACGAAGGGAGAGCGAAGAATACACAATGAACATGTATAACTTGCATGCCGACAGCCACAGACGGCATTTCATTTTGCGATTCAGCTACCACACCCTGAACGCATATGAGGATAGGTATCAAAGTAAGGGCCCCGCTAAACTGACAACGCTGTATAGGAAGATTGATGTCGGAGATGGGACTGAACGTGAGGCGACGGAGCTCTTCATGCAGATGCTTGAGGTCTTCCGCCACCTCACGGAACAAAAACCAGAAGCTAAGGTTACAGTCCCTGAAACGACCTCAGTAGAAGTAGCCAACACTATGATGCCCATCAGAGAGGCGGCCCCTTACTGGATCCCGCCACGTGGTCTGGGAACAAACGATGATATTAATCATGCAGATGCAAAGGGGAGGGTTGTGTACAATTGGGTTTACCAACCATGGGACCGACAAGATATTCTAACTTTTAGACAAACTCTGCCCGATTTAAGAAATAACCCGACAGCCTTCTATACCGAATTAGGCACAGCCTTGGGTTCGATGATAATGACTTTAGCGGACATTGACTTGTTTTTCGGGTTATGCCTGCCAGCTGACGTGTGGAAGCAAATCCGGAAGGCTGACCACACGGATCTGTTTGGACATACCTGGAACCAACTCAGTGAACTAGATAAACAGCGAGAGCCTGGAAGGAAACCAGTAAAGGACATATTAGAACTCCCAGACAAATTAGTTCAGAAGTTAAAGACACTGATCCCAGAGAAAAAGGTAGATTGGTCGATAGTCACGGCCTGTCGTCAGAAACCCCAGGAAGATGTATCAGAATACTTCTCCCGATTCGAGACGGTGTTCTCCGACTACAGTTGCCAAGACATGACCACCGCAACCGGACAACACCTGTTTGTACAAAATTATGTAAAGGGCCTATCACAAGAGGTCTCCCAAAAACTGCAGACGAGTGAGAGTAGTTGGGGGGCCTCCAAACCTGCAGCTATCCTTCAGATGGCTCAGTATTACGAGCACCAGAAGAATGAGAGTGATAGGGCATCCGAGAAAAAGAAGAAAGATTTGAAAGAAAGGGTGATGATAGCTCAGATACAAGGTATAACGGTCGGACGGGAACCCCACAGGGGGAACTATCAATCGACCACCCCTAGAAACCCACCTCCCAAAGATCACACCCCAACACCCCACACTGGACGTAGAGACATTAGCGAGGACCAATGTGCCTTCTGCAAAGGATTCGGCCATTGGAAATCCCAGTGTCCGGTTCTGTTAGAGATGAACAGAAATAGGGACCCCAAGGACGTAGCGGGTGGGCCAAGAAACAGGGGACAAGGACGAGGGCACACGAACGACACCAACAATGACAGATCAGGGAGATCGAACACATTTGACCGCCCCCGACAGAACCAGTATCAACTATCCGACGGTGAGAATGCCCCCGACTTTGCATAGGACTGCCAGGGGCAAGGGAGGGATCCAGTCGAGCTCTGTGTTGACCAGCAAGGTCCTTATGTCACTGCTAAGGTCCTGGGTACAGAGTCTACATTTTAGGTAGACACTGGGGCGACACGTAGTGTGTTATCGAAACGACTGATCCCAAGGGCACCCTTGTCTGGCTCACACATTACATCGATAGGTTTCGATGGGACGCCCTCCACTAACCCCCTGTCCGTGCCTATCACCTTTGACCTAGAAAGCAACACCACTGACACAACATTTCTGCTCTCCTCCAACTCCCCTGACGCCATTATGGGCATTGACTTACTGAAACATTTTCGAGCTACCATTAGGTGTTCCCCAGATGGAATCCGAGTCATCCTGTACGACAACCCAGGCATGCCCAAATCCTGCCCTGCACGACACATGTGCTCCATAACTAACGCTGACCTGTCCTTGCTTGACACCCTGCCTCCATACCTATGGGCCAAAAATGACTCTGATGTGGGACGAATGATGATTGACCCTATTCATATAACTGTGAGACAGGACGCTATGCTCCCGAAACTTCCGCAGTATCGGATATCGCCCGAGGGTGAGAAGGCACTGGTAGCGATCATTCAGTCTCTGGTAGATGCAGGAGTGGTCGAAGAAGTGGTTATTGTCAAAAGGAGGGAGGGAGGAAGAAAAAGTGATCACTTGATCAACAGACACTATTTACCACTCGGGTTAGTGGAAGGTCCAGTCACAGCGTGTGTCCGTACCTAAGAATACAACAATAGGGGGTTGCTGGACTGTTCCAATGTAAAACTAGGGAAGATTTAACTGGCGTGACCAAAGGTGTAAGAGTAACACCCTAGGGCATCCATTTTGTTGGATGTATTTGCCTCACACACCCAGAAGGGTGTCATGCTTCATCATCGGCGGTTGCTCCTCGTCGGGGAGGCGGTGCAATCCCCGACGGGCTCACCTCAAAGAGGGGCTCTTTGGCGGAGATCTTTTTATCCAACAGCCTTATGGTGAGGTGTGGGTGTGTGGGCAAGATGGTGTGTGGTAGTGAAATGGGATATTAAAATGTAGCTAGGGGTACCGGAATTCCCTTTATTCTGGGGGTCCCCTGGCTGCAATTAAAAACAAGGGACTAGCTCACTAGGTGTCAACAAGTTAGGTCAGGTGACCCTAGATGAGACTAGGGGTGAAGACGGTCGACATGTTTCTCGCAATGGGTAATAATTGCCCGCGATTCATCAGGACCTTAAAAAGGTGAAAAACAACATGCTGGTGTCATGTGTGTGATAGTGTATGTTTACCTCTGTGGGTTGTCCTATGCCTATACATAGGGAAGAGATAAACAACAATGGTTAAAAACAAGTTTGCAATAAAGAAAGTAGGTCACGTCAATCATAGGATCTGTGAACAGTGTGGCATGCTGTTGGTATTATTGAGCATTAAACAAAAACCACTGCATGCCTTGTAAGTTGTATGTGCATAGTGTGACAAGTGAGGCACACACAACAACCACTGAGCTGGTGAGGGGGTTTGTGGAGTGGGGGAGGTTAAAAGGCTAAAAAAGGGTATATACAGCAGCTATCCAGGCTAGAGACACTATTCACCTCGGTTCTTGCCAAGGGCAGGCATTGTACGGAGACAGAGAGAGACACCGTTTATTGCTTAAGGTGGCTAGGTGCAAACACACACACATACTCTGTGACTAGAGGAGCTAAAGGTATGTAAGGCTCGTATTCCCTACTTACCTACTGGTCAAGAACTACAAAGCCACATGAGGGGTCGGCGGGACAGAACATCAAGGATGAGCCCTTGGGTTTTAGCTGAAGTTAGGACATAAGTAGCGCCAAAGGGTTATTTGCAGGTGAACAACTCTTAAAAAACCAAGGGGCTCTAAACCTCCCATCCCCCGTTTATCGCTCTTGCACTCACCTCTAATCTCCTGTGTCCGGGTGGTATGACCTACCCTTCTCCGCCGAGCTCGCGTAGATATGTGAGCTCGGCGGTCAGGGTTATTTAATCAAAACAAAACGAATCGGCGTGTACCACGCGTCTCCGCCTTTTGTGACGTGTCACGTGATTATGGCCGATCGGGACGCGGCCATCTTAGACTGGTGTATCGATGTGTAAAGGGCTGGTCGCTTGTAGACGCTAGCTCTGTTAGCAGTAACCAATGTTACTAGTACGGGGAGCCTGATGGGGAGTCTAGCGTACTGTGTGAGACATTTGAAGGACTAACTGTTTTCTTTAACGGACATAGTGTATTATGTCCCGCCGGGGCGGCGTTTGTGACGTGTCATAGCCCATAGCGTCGCATTACGTGATATTGACCAATGTAATGGCGGCCATCTTGGACTGGTGCATCGGTGCCTATGATACTGAGCTTATCCAAACTATGCCTAGTATTACTAAAAATGTGCATAGTTTGGGAAGCATAGGCGGTGTGTAAACGTCAGTAGTTTGGCGCTGGGGGATCCAATGGCTTCCTGAATAAATTGGGATAACCCCCCTGTCTCATGTGTGTTAGGAAGACAGCGACCCAGACGCAACTGGCACAGGGATTGCACAGGGTCGTAGAGTGGCTGAGTGAGTGGCAATAAATATGGCCATGGTGTACCAGAGATATGGGAACCATGTATAGTGTGTGTGTTGTTCACTGGGGGGTATGGTACCAGCGGGGGAAGGTATTGGAGGAGAGCTGAGTCACTGAGTGCAGCTCAGTGATGGTCATAAGGCTATTTTGTAATGGTGGCAACAGTATAATGGTTGGGACTGGATGGTTCAAAGAGAGTGCCACGGAATGTCTTCGTTGAGACCCTGCTTGTCTGAAGACAGTCGATGGACCCATCTCTGTTCCTTCTGGAAGAGGGCATTTTTCGGGCAGTTGGGGCTAGATTCAAGTACTACCCACTTCATGGAATCTTCATCATGGCTGTGGTCTACATAATGTTTGCACATTTTGGTGTGAGTCTTCTTGCAGCGAAAGTTGCTGCGATGTTCAATGATTCGGGTTTTAACGGGACGTGTTGTCATCCCGATATATTGTAAGCCACAAGGGCACGTGAGTAGGTAAATACAGTGTGAGGTGTTACAGTTTGTGTGGTGTCTAATCTCCCATGTGAAGGTCTCTGAGAGCTGTATGGTTTTGACTGTCATAGTGTACCTACAGACACCACACATCCCACAAGGATAATGGCCCGTGACCGGAGGTAAATGCCACAATGTTAGTTGGGTTTCCCTTCTGGTTCTCTTAGGTCTGGTGCTAATTAGGATATCCTTCAGATTTTGCGATCTCTTAAAGGCGAACCTAGGTTCTTCCAGGGTCATGTCACCTGTGTTTAATATGTCCCAATGATGTTTAATCGTGTTCCTAATTTGATTGGACAATGGGGTAAATGTAGTCACACAAGTGATAGGTTGGTTCTCGACAGGGACTCTTTCCTGTCGCTCAAGCAGTGCCTCACGGTTGTTGTTCCTAGCCCGTTTTCTAGCTTTCAAGACCTCGCTTTTAGGGTAGCCCCTGTCGAGTAGGTTCCTAGAAAGGATTGTGGATTCCTTTTTGTAATCAGACACAGCACTACAATTACGCCTTATCCGCAGGAATTGGCCGAAAGGTAAGTTGGTGCGTAAGGCCCTCGGATGGTGGCTTTTATAGTGAAGGAGACTGTTGCGGTCGGTGGGTTTACGATACATAGTCGTGCTTATGGACCCTTCATCCAGTCTTATCGTTAGATCCAGGAAGGCGATCTCCTTGGGTGAGGCGGCCATGGTGAAGTTTAAATGGGGGTTTAATGTATTGACCCACTCTAGGAACGCTTCATGTGAGGTTGGGGGGCCTTTCCACAAGATCAGGATGTCATCAATGAAGCGTTTCCACATTTTGATGTTGTTCCGAAAGGGATTAGACTCATGGTGTATGTGTGTACATTCAAACTTGAAAGCAGTATGAGCCTTACAGGGGGTAAGGACAAATCCTGGGCACTCTGGTAGGCACCTTAGTGCGTAAATATATTCAATAAAGTTCTGGTTTCAATGTTGAACAAAACTTATATTTGATTTATTTCAACGAATCTTATTCATGATAGTAGTTTGTTAATCATAGTTCAATGTTTCCATCGTCATATTCTGGTCATATGATCAATAAATTAAAGTTTCAGCATTCTTGTAGAATTATACATTCAAAATGATCCCCGATGCATTTCGTGCAAAGGTGCACTTCTTCAGGGGGAATCTAGAAGGTAAAAGGAAACATGTGTAGGGCGCTAATACAGGAGTCCTAAATACACAACATACACTAATGGGGAGTAGGTGATAAATAGAAAGTGATACCATGGTTAAGGTGAACATAGCGATAATATAAGGAGTGTGGGGTCATCACCGGTCTGTGAAGTGGAACGCGAGCAATGGAAAATGAAACGTGATTTAGGAGGGTCAAAATGCACTGAGAAAAAATAAGGAGTTTCAGGAAATCCAACCCGAGGTGAACGTATGGGAATTGAAAAAACGGCGGTGCTCAAAGATAGGTAATAGCTTGTGGTCGGCAGGAGCGTAAAGGAAAATCGTGCCTTCTTACCGAGTATGTGAAGATTAAACAGCATTCTACGATGTGGTCCAAGGAACCTCCGAGATAGTGTTCGTGAACCCGGAAGACGCCGAGCATGCGCGTTAGAGTGAACTATGAACGCGAGGAACATAAAAAGTGAGGACAGACTGAGCTGAGGGGGCGGTGAAAAACGCGTGTGAAGCAAATGTGTAGGAACAGGGTGGAAAGTCCGAAAAAAGTTCGCAATACTAAAAAGTGAAAGGATAAAATAAAGGATAAAGTAAAGGATAAAATAAAGAGTAAAATGAAATGGTGAAACATATACAAGAAAAGAGAAAATAGATAATCAAAGTGAAGTAACAGAGGAACAACATGCATGAACAGAGGAAAGGTATACATGATAAGGTGAAAAATGCAATGGTGGGCATAGCTTATATTACAAAGGATAGAATAATAACAAGGAACAGTGAGATGACAGTGGTCACAAATAAGAAATCTGAGACATAAAAGAAACAAAGTTAACACGCGTAAAGGGAATCAACCAAATTAGCAATTCAAGATACAAGTGGAATAATATGGATGCCGGAACAATCCCTAGAGGTAACAACTGTATTCCAATCTATCATCTAGTCCTTTAGGGTGCATGGTCAGAAGGCGGTGTATCCAGTATAGTTCACGACGTAACAAGTTTTTATTGTTGTCTGTGTGTGGATGTTTATCCACTACTTCCAAAATGAGGAAGCAAATTTGGCTGGGGTTGTGGCCATGTAGGATGAAATGAGCTGCTACGCAGGATTTGAGATTTTTAGTACGTATGTTACTGCGGTGCTCCGTCAGTCTTACTTTGATTTTCCGTTCAGTTTTGCCTACGTATGGAAGGCCACACGGGCATTTCAACATGTATATCACGTTTGTAGAGTCGCAGGTGGCATTAACTCTAAGTCGTATGGGCGTCCCTTGAGTGGGGTGTGATACACAATTTCCTGGAATGATGCTGCTACAGTGACCACAATTGTAGCATGGTATAGTGCCTTTGTAGGCAATTTGTTCTTTGGTAGGAGATTGTTTCAGCATAGACGCAATATTTTTAGAGCGTTGGTGTGCAAAAATCGGTGGTTGGTCAAATATTTTGTTGAAATCCGTTTCAAGTTGTAGCATTTGCCAGTGCCTGCGAATAGATTGTTTTATTTTTGTGGATTGTGTCGAATATTTGGAGACAAACACAACACGGGTGTCTGATTCTGTAGGTTTTTCTCTGGGTTTTAGTAGTTCCTGTCTTGGTTTATTCAAAACTCTGATTTTAGCTGATTCTGTGAGTTCATCTGGGTAATCCCGTTGTCTGAATTTTGTGATGATTGTGGTACTATTATAGTCATAGTTCTCTGGTGCGGATGCAATTCTTTTGGCCCGCAAGAGTTGCGAGTATGGCAGATGTCGTTTCAGGCTAGGTTGGTGGAAACTCTTATAATGCAGGTAGTTGTTCCGGTCGGTGACTTTGGTGTGTATTGAAGTAACAAATTGATTTTTGGATAGTATGATTTGTACATCAAGGAAAGATATAGATTTAGAATCAAAACTGTAGGTGAATTGGATACGATCATCCACGTGGTTGAGTTCACTGATGGCTTGATGAAGTTGATTCTTATTACCTATCCAAACAAGGAAAATATCATCGATGTATCGATAGTAAGCATGTATGTATGGTTGCCACATTTGATGATTCAATATATGTTTGGTCTCGAATGAGTGCATGAACAGATTTGCGTACGCAGGAGCCGCACAATTGCCCATGGCGACTCCTGATAACTGTTTGTAGAATTGGCCGGTAGAAGCTTTGAAATAACTGTGATGTAATGTATATTGCATAAGTTCCATGATGAAAACTTGTAAGTCCGTAGGTTTTTGGCTTTGTACCAGGGCGGTTTCTAATGCTTCCAATCCCAAGTTGTGAGGTATTGATGTATATAGGGAGTTAACATCAATGGTGCATAAGATCACAGGTTGGTTGGGTGGAATGTTGATGTTTTGAAGCTTGATTAGAAAATCTGTGGTATCCTGTATGTAAGTGGGCATATTTGTCACGGATTTTTGCAAATGTTTATCAATGTACTTGCCGGTCGGTTCATGAATGGAATCACATGTGCTCACTATAGGCCTGAAAGGTGGCTTGGTGGCATGCTTATGAATTTTGGGTACAAGATAAATGTATGGTATCTGAGGATGTTCTTTGACTAGGAATCTTTTGTCTTTTTCGGTGATAGTTCCAGATGAAACAGCTTTGGTAACGATAGTAATCAGAACCTGTTTGTATTCGTGGGTGGGATCAGTGTTCAAGGGCATGTACAGATCAGGGTTGTTCAAATGCATGTCTAGATTTTGGTTGTAGTAGCAGGTGTCTAAAGCTACTAGTGCTCCTCCTTTGTCTGCTTTGCAGATTTTTATGTTGCAATTAGAAGAAAGTTGTCGTAGTGCTTGAAATTCATTGGTAGATAAGTTGGAACGGTGTTTTGGAGAGGTTTTGAAGATGGTATGAATGTCTTGTTGCACTGCTATTTCAAACGTGTCCAACACTTTGTGACTTGTAGGCGGGATGAAGGAACTCTTTGGTCTTAGCCCCATTAGGGTGTTTGATTCTTGAGCGGTTTGTGGGGGACACACGTTGGTGAAAAAGTGTCTTAGACGCAAGGTTCTCATGAACTTATAGAAAGAGATGGTGGTATCAAGCTCATTGGTGTGGTACGTTGGTACGAAATTCATACCTTTCTGAAGTACTTGTTGTTGGATGTTAGTTAGTGGAGTTTGTGAGATATTTATTACTAAATTCTGTGACTCCTGGTGGATTTCGCCGGTGGTAAGTCGGTGGGTCCTGCGGGACCTCCTGGGTCTGTGGTTGGTGCTTTGGTGCTTGGCCAACTTCTAAAAAAGAAGAAGGTGTTGTGTCTGTAAGGTTCCTGGGGTCACTTAGTGAACCTGAAGTTGATGGTTGGCCTGATCTTGGGCGTTCAGATGCGTTAGGCCTTGGTCTTGGTTGGCCTCTGGTAAATCCTGTTCTTGAAGTGTCCTCGGATGATGAAGTGTCTCCGTCAGTTGATCTGTTGGTTTGTGCGCGGTTTTGTCGCCTGGACACGTAGATTTCAGCCCAATTGTAAACTTCTCCCAGTTTATAGTCAACTGTGTCTCGTTTAAATTTTCTTATTTTCCTCTCGTTTATTTCTTTCACGTATTTGTCCAATTGGCTATTAATGTCTTCCAATGTTGAGGCAAGTTCCTCTGAGGTGAGTTTTGTGCTTAGATCGTGTTTTAGTTGTTTAACTTCGTTGTCAGGTTCTTCTAATAGTTTGGATAGTTCTTCGACTATGAGCAGTATTAGATCTAGGGAGCACTTATTGAGTATCCCGTACCACTTCTCTGTGAATCGGGGATTGTTTTTGCACAAAGTTGATTTCAATGGAATTCGCAAGCCTCTGGGAATGCGTTGTACCCGGTGGTATCTGATTAGGGTTGAAGCGTGCAGTCTTTGATTGATTTCCCTTTTGGCAGTATATAAAAGTTGTCGGATATTGGCTTGTGCAGATCCAGTACTGGAGGATATATAGTCTGGCTCCTGTATTAGTGCATGTATGCGATCAGTATCGTCGGTGTTAAATTCAAAAGTATCCGCTTTGTTTGTGGTTATTCCAGCAATGTCAGCATAAGACATGGTCAGTGGGTGCACAAGCGGTTTGGACCGGGAGGAAATAGATACTATATGTGAGAACCGCTGCACTCCAAGGTAAATGGATTAAACTGGGTGAGGTAGGTATTCTGTTAGATAGGTGCACAGGAAGTCACCTTCCAGGTCCAAAAGGTGCGTTTGATATGAAAGCAGTATGAGCCTTACAGGGGGTAAGGACAAATCCTGGACACTCTGGTAGGCACCTTAGTGCGTAAATATATTCAATAAAGTTCTGGATTCAATGTTGAACAAAACTTATATTTGATTTATTTCAACAAATCTTATTCATGATAGTAGTTTGTTAATCATAGTTCAATGTTTCCATCGTCATATTCTGGTCATATGATCAATAAATTAAAGTTTCAGCATTCTTGTAGAATTATACATTCAAAATGATCCCCGATGCATTTCGTGCAAAGGTGCACTTCTTCAGGGGGAATCTAGAAGGTAAAAGGAAACATGTGTAGGGCGCTAATACAGGAGTCCTAAATACACAACATACACTAATGGGGAGTAGGTGATAAATAGAAAGTGATACCATGGTTAAGGTGAACATAGCGATAATATAAGGAGTGTGGGGTCATCACCGGTCTGTGAAGTGGAACGCGAGCAATGGAAAATGAAACGTGATTTAGGAGGGTCAAAATGCACTGAGAAAAAATAAGGAGTTTCAGGAAATCCAACCCGAGGTGAACGTATGGGAATTGAAAAAACGGCGGTGCTCAAAGATAGGTAATAGCTTGTGGTCGGCAGGAGCATAAAGGAAAATCGTGCCTTCTTACCGAGTATGTGAAGATTAAACAGCATTCTACGATGTGGTCCAAGGAACCTCCGAGATAGTGTTCGTGAACCCGGAAGACGCCGAGCATGCGCGTTAGAGTGAACTATGAACGCGAGGAACATAAAAAGTGAGGACAGACTGAGCTGAGGGGGCGGTGAAAAACGCGTGTGAAGCAAATGTGTAGGAACAGGGTGGAAAGTCCGAAAAAAGTTCGCAATACTAAAAAGTGAATAGATATAAGAAATAAAGGATAAAATAAAGGATAAAGTAAAGGATAAAATAAAGAGTAAAATGAAATGGTGAAACATATACAAGAAAAGAGAAAATAGATAATCAAAGTGAAGTAACAGAGGAACAACATGCATGAACAGAGGAAAGGTATACATGATAAGGTGAAAAATGCAATGGTGGGCATAGCTTATATTACAAAGGATAGAATAATAACAAGGAACAGTGAGATGACAGTGGTCACAAATAAGAAATCTGAGACATAAAAGAAACAAAGTTAACACGCGTAAAGGGAATCAACCAAATTAGCAATTCAAGATACAAGTGGAATAATATGGATGCCGGAACAATCCCTAGAGGTAACAACTGTATTCCAATCTATCATTTAGTCCTTTAGGGTGCATGGCCAGAAGGCGGTGTATCCAGTATAGTTCACGACGTAACAAGTTTTTATTGTTGTCTGTGTGTGGATGTTTATCCACTACTTCCAAAATGAGGAAGCAAATTTGGCTGGGGTTGTGGCCATGTAGGATGAAATGAGCTGCTACGCAGGATTTGAGATTTTTAGTACGTATGTTACTGCGGTGCTCCGTCAGTCTTATTTTGATTTTCCGTTCAGTTTTGCCTACGTATGGAAGGCCACACGGGCATTTCAACATGTATATCACGTTTGTAGAGTCGCAGGTGGCATTAACTCTAAGTCGTATGGGCGTCCCTTGAGTGGGGTGTGATACACAATTTCCTGGAATGATGCTGCTACTGTGACCACAATTGTAGCATGGTATAGTGCCTTTGTAGGCAATTTGTTCTTTGGTAGGAGATTGTTTCAGCATAGACGCAATATTTTTAGAGCGTTGGTGTGCAAAAATCGGTGGTTGGTCAAATATTTTGTTGAAATCCGTTTCAAGTTGTAGCATTTGCCAGGGCCTGCGAATAGATTGTTTTATTTTTGTGGATTGTGTCGAATATTTGGAGACAAACACAACACGGGTGTCTGATTCTGTAGGTTTTTCTCTGGGTTTTAGTAGTTCCTGTCTTGGTTTATTCAAAACTCTGATTTTAGCTGATTCTGTGAGTTCATCTGGGTAACCCCGTTGTCTGAATTTTGTGATGATTGTGGTACTATTATAGTCATAGTTCTCTGGTGTGGATGCAATTCTTTTGGCCCGCAAGAGTTGCGAGTATGGCAGATGTCGTTTCAGGCTAGGTTGGTGGAAACTCTTATAATGCAGGTAGTTGTTCCGGTCGGTGACTTTGGTGTGTATTGAAGTAACAAATTGATTATTGGATAGTATGATTTGTACATCAAGGAAAGATATAGATTTAGAATCAAAACTGTAGGTGAATTGGATACGATCATCCACGTGGTTGAGTTCACTGATGGCTTGATGAAGTTGATTCTCATTACCTATCCAAGCAAGGAAAATATCATCGATGTATCGATAGTAAGCATGTATGTATGGTTGCCACATTTGATGATTCAATATATGTTTGGTCTCGAATGAGTGCATGAACAGATTTGCGTACGCAGGAGCCGCACAATTGCCCATGGCGACTCCTGATAACTGTTGGTAGAATTGGCCGGTAGAAGCTTTGAAATAACTGTGATGTAATGTATATTGCATAAGTTCCATGATGAAAACTTGTAAGTCCGTAGGTTTTTGGCTTTGTACCAGGACGGTTTCTAATGCTTCCAATCCCAAGTTGTGAGGTATTGATGTATATAGGGAGTTAACATCAATGGTGCATAAGATCACAGGTTGGTTGGGTGGAATGTTGATGTTTTGAAGCTTGATTAGAAAATCTGTGGTATCCTGTATGTAAGTGGGCATATTTGTCACGGATTTTTGCAAATGTTTATCAATGTACTTGCCGGTCGGTTCATGAATGGAATCACATGTGCTCACTATAGGCCTGAAAGGTGGCTTGGTGGCATGCTTATGAATTTTGGGTACAAGATAAATGTATGGTATCTGAGGATGTTCTTTGACTAGGAATCTTTTGTCTTTTTCGGTGATAGTTCCAGATGAAACAGCTTTGGTAACGATAGTAATCAGAACCTGTTTGTATTCGTGGGTGGGATCAGTGTTCAAGGGCATGTACAGATCAGGGTTGTTCAAATGCATGTCTAGATTTTGGTTGTAGTAGCAGGTGTCTAAAGCTACTAGTGCTCCTCCTTTGTCTGCTTTGCAGATTTTTATGTTGCAATTAGAAGAAAGTTGTCGTAGTGCTTGAAATTCATTGGTAGATAAGTTGGAACGGTGTTTTGGAGAGGTTTTGAAGATGGTATGAATGTCTTGTTGCACTGCTATTTCAAACGTGTCCAACACTTTGTGACTTGTAGGCGGGATGAAGGAACTCTTTGGTCTTAGTCCCATTAGGGTGTTTGATTCTTGAGCGGCTTGTGGGGGACACACGTTGGTGAAAAAGTGTCTTAGACGCAAGGTTCTCATGAACTTATAGAAAGAGATGGTGGTATCAAGCTCATTGGTGTGGTACGTTGGTACGAAATTCATACCTTTCTGAAGTACTTGTTGTTGGATGTTAGTTAGTGGAGTTTGTGAGATATTTATTACTAAATTCTGTGACTCCTGGTGGATTTCGCCGGTGGTAAGTCGGTGGGTCCTGCGGGACCTCCTGGGTCTGTGGTTGGTGCTTGGCCAACTTCTAAAAAAGAAGAAGGTGTTGTGTCTGTAAGGTTCCTGGGGTCACTTAGTGAACCTGAAGTTGACGGTTGGTCTGATCTTGGGCGGTCAGATGCGTTAGGCCTTGGTCTTGGTTGGCCTCTGGTAAATCCTGTTCTTGAAGTGTCCTCGGATGATGAAGTGTCTCCGTCAGTTGATCTGTTGGTTTGTGCGCGGTTTTGTCGCCTGGACGCGTAGATTTCAGCCCAATTGTAAACTTCTCCCAGTTTATAGTCAACTGTGTCTCATTTAAATTTTCTTATTTTCCTCTCGTTTATTTCTTTCACGTATTTGTCCAATTGGCTATTAATGTCTTCCAATGTTGAGGCAAGTTCCTCTGAGGTGAGTTTTGTGCTTAGATCGTGTTTTAGTTGTTTAACTTCGTTGTCAAGTTCTTCTAATAGTTTGGATAGTTCTTCGACTATGAGCAGTATTAGATCTAGGGAGCACTTATTGAGTATCCCGTACCACTTCTCTGTGAATCGGGGATTGTTTTTGCACAAAGTTGATTTCAATGGAATTCGCAAGCCTCTGGGAATGCGTTGTACCCGGTGGTATCTGATTAGGGTTGAAGCGTGCAGTCTTTGATTGATTTCCCTTTTGGCAGTATATAAAAGTTGTCGGATATTGGCTTGTGCAGATCCAGTACTGGAGGATATATAGTCTGGCTCCTGTATTAGTGCATATATGCGATCAGTATCGTCGGTGTTAAATTCAAAAGTATCCGCTTTGTTTGTGGTTATTCCAGCAATGTCAGCATAAGACATGGTCAGTGGGTGCACAAGCGGTTTGGACCGGGAGGAAATAGATACTATATGTGAGAACCGCTGCACTCCAAGGTAAATGGATTAAACTGGGTGAGGTAGGTATTCTGTTAGATAGGTGCGCAGGAAGTCACCTTCCAGGTCCAAAAGGTGCGTTTGATATGAAAGCAGTATGAGCCTTAGAGGGGGTAAGGACAAATCCTGGGCACTCTGGTAGGCACCTTAGTGCGTAAATATATTCAATAAAGTTCTGGATTCAATGTTGAACAAAACTTATATTTGATTTATTTCAACAAATCTTATTCATGATAGTAGTTTGTTAATCATAGTTCAATGTTTCCATCGTCATATTCTGGTCATATGATCAATAAATTAAAGTTTCAGCATTCTTGTAGAATTATACATTCAAAATGATCCCCGATGCATTTCGTGCAAAGGTGCACTTCTTCAGGGGGAATCTAGAAGGTAAAAGGAAACATGTGTAGGGCGCTAATACAGGAGTCCTAAATACACAACATACACTAATGGGGAGTAGGTGATAAATAGAAAGTGATACCATGGTTAAGGTGAACATAGCGATAATATAAGGAGTGTGGGGTCATCACCGGTCTGTGAAGTGGAACGCGAGCAATGGAAAATGAAACGTGATTTAGGAGGGTCAAAATGCACTGAGAAAAAATAAGGAGTTTCAGGAAATCCAACCCGAGGTGAACGTATGGGAATTGAAAAAACGGCGGTGCTCAAAGATAGGTAATAGCTTGTGGTCGGCAGGAGCGTAAAGGAAAATCGTGCCTTCTTACCGAGTATGTGAAGATTAAACAGCATTCTACGATGTGGTCCAAGGAACCTCCGAGATAGTGTTCGTGAACCCGGAAGACGCCGAGCATGCGCGTTAGAGTGAACTATGAACGCGAGGAACATAAAAAGTGAGGACAGACTGAGCTGAGGGGGCGGTGAAAAACGCGTGTGAAGCAAATGTGTAGGAACAGGGTGGAAAGTCCGAAAAAAGTTTGCAATACTAAAAAGTGAATAGATATAAGAAATAAAGGATAAAATAAAGGATAAAGTAAAGGATAAAATAAAGAGTAAAATGAAATGGTGAAACATATACAAGAAAAGCGAAAATAGATAATCAAAGTGAAGTAACAGAGGAACAACATGCATGAACAGAGGAAAGGTATACATGATAAGGTGAAAAATGCAATGGTGGGCATAGCTTATATTACAAAGGATAGAATAATAACAAGGAACAGTGAGATGACAGTGGTCACAAATAAGAAATCTGAGACATAAAGGAAACAAAGTTAACACGCGTAAAGGGAATCAACCAAATTAGCAATTCAAGATACAAGTGGAATAATATGGATGCCGGAACAATCCCTAGAGGTAACAACTGTATTCCAATCTATCATTTAGTCCTTTAGGGTGCATGGCCAGAAGGCGGTGTATCCAGTATAGTTCACGACGTAACAAGTTGTTATTGTTGTCTGTGTGTGGATGTTTATCCACTACTTCCAAAATGAGGAAGCGAATTTGGCTGGGGTTGTGGCCATGTAGGATGAAATGAGCTGCTACGCAGGATTTGAGATTTTTTGTACGTATGTTACTGCGGTGCTCCGTCAGTCTTACTTTGATTTTCCGTTCAGTTTTGCCTACGTATGGAAGGCCACACGGGCATTTCAACATGTATATCACGTTTGTAGAGTCGCAGGTGGCATTAACTCTAAGTCGTATGGGCGTCCCTTGAGTGGTGTGTGATACACAATTTCCTGGAATGATGCTGCTACAGTGACCACAATTGAATCATGGTATAGTGCCTTTGTAGGCAATTTGTTCTTGCGGGCCAAAAGAATTGCATCCACACCAGAGAACTATGACTATAATAGTACCACAATCATCACAAAATTCAGACAACGGGGTTACCCAGATGAACTCACAGAATCAGCTAAAATCAGAGTTTTGAATAAACCAAGACAGGAACTACTAAAACCCAGAGAAAAACCTACAGAATCAGACACCCGTGTTGTGTTTGTCTCCAAATATTCGACACAATCCACAAAAATAAAACAATCTATTTGCAGGCACTGGCAAATGCTACAACTTGAAACGGATTTCAACAAAATATTTGACCAACCACCGATTTTTGCACACCAACGCTCTAAAAATATTGCGTCTATGCTGAAACAATCTCCTACCAAAGAACAAATTGCCTACAAAGGCACTATACCATGCTACAATTGTGGTCACTGTAGCAGCATCATTCCAGGAAATTGTGTATCACACCCCACTCAAGGGACGCCCATACGACTTAGAGTTAATGCCACCTGCGACTCTACAAACGTGATATACATGTTGAAATGCCCGTGTGGCCTTCCATATTTGGCAAAACTGAACGGAAAATCAAAGTAAGACTGACGGAGCACCGCAGTAACATACGTACTAAAAATCTCAAATCCTGCGTAGCAGCTCATTTCATCCTACATGGCCACAACCCCAGCCAAATTTGCTTCCTCATTTTGGAAGTAGTGGATAAACATCCACACACAGACAACAATAAAAACTTGTTACGTCGTGAACTATACTGGATACACCGCCTTCTGGCCATGCACCCTAAAGGACTAAATGATAAATTGGAATACAGTTGTTACCTCTAGGGATTGTTCCGGCATCCATATTATTCCACTTGTATCTTGAATTGCTAATTTGGTTGATTCCCTTTACGCGTGTTAACTTTGTTTCTTTTATGTCTCAGATTTCTTATTTGTGACCACTGTCATCTCACTGTTCCTTGTTATTATTCTATCCTTTGTAATATACACTATGCCCACCATTGTATTTTTCACCTTATCATGTATACCTTTCCTCTGTTCATGCATGTTGTTCCTCTGTTACTTCACTTTGATTATCTATTTTCTCTTTTCTTGTATATGTTTCACCATTTCATTTTACTCTTTATTTTATCCTTTACTTTATCCTTTATTTTATCCTTTATTTCTTATATCTATTCACTTTTTAGTATTGCGAACTTTTTTCGGACTTTCCACCCTGTTCCTACACATTTGCTTCACACACGTTTTTCACCGCCCCCTCAGCTCAGTCTGTCCTCACTTTTTATGTTCCTCGCGTTCATAGTTCACTCTAACGCGCATGCTCGGCCTCTTCCGGGTTCACGAACACTATCTCGGAGGTTCCTTGGACCACATCGTAGAATGCTGTTTAATCTTCACATACTCGGTAAGAAGGCACGATTTTCCTTTACGCTCCTGCCGACCACAAGCTATTACCTATCTTTGAGCACCGCCGTTTTTTCAATTCCCATACGTTCACCTCGGGTTGGATTTCCTGAAACTCCTTATTTTTTCTCAGTGCATTTTGACCCTCCTAAATCACGTTTCATTTTCCATTGCTCGCGTTCCACTTCACAGACCGGTGATGACCCCACACTCCTTATATTATCGCTATGTTCACCTTAACCATGGTATCACTTTCTATTTATCACCTACTCCCCATTAGTGTATGTTGTGTATTTAGGACTCCTGTATTAGCGCCCTACACATGTTTCCTTTTACCTTCTAGATTCCCCTGAAGAAGTGCACCTTTGCACGAAATGCATCGGGGATCATTTTGAATGTATAATTCTACAAGAATGCTGAAACTTTAATTTATTGATCATATGACCAGAATATGACGATGGAAACATTGAACTATGATTAACAAACTAATATCATGAATAAGATTTGTTGAAATAAATCAAATATAAGTTTTGTTCAACATTGAATCCAGAACTTTATTGAATATATGTACGCACTAAGGTGCCTACCAGAGTGCCCAGGATTTGTCCTTACCCCCTGTAAGGCTCATACTGCTTTCATATCAAACGCACCTTTTGGACCTGGAAGGTGACTTCCTGCGCACCTATCTAACAGAATACCTACCTCACCCAGTTTAATCCATTTACCTTGGAGTGCAGCGGTTCACACATATAGTACATTCAAACTTGGCCATATACAGACAAGCCACCGAAGGGGCAAAAGTACTGCCCATAGAGGTGCCTTGGGTCTGGTGGTAGTACTTGCCCCTAAATTCAAAATAATTTTTTGTCAGTGCTAGGGTGGCACATTCCATGATGAAAGTCTGTGGAGTGTTTGAGTTCCAGGTTTCCAAACCTAGTCTCTCCTCAATTACCTCTAGAAGAAGAAGTGGTTAGCAATGTCTGCAACAGCCCTATCCTACCCATTGTTAAGAAGCAAGGCGAAGGAGATGAGAAAGCGTACCGCTTCATCATCGACCTGCGAGAGATTAACAAAGTGGTTGTACCCCAATACCCCGTAGTCTCAGATATCACCACCATTCTGACCCTCATCCCGTCCTCTGCCACCACCTTCACTGTTATCGACCTCAAAAATTCGTTTTTCTCTATCCCCATCCATCCAGACAGCCGTTATCTTTTCGGCTTTACACTGAAATCCCGCTCGTACCGATTTTGTAGAGCCCCCCAGGGGTACACTGAAAGTCCCAGTATTTAGAGCCAGGCCCTCAAAAGACAGCTGGACGCCGTCCAGCTACCGGACGGTGTGGTGTTGATCCAATATGTTGATGATATCCTTTTGGCGGCCGACACCACCCCACTTGCAATCACAGCCACTGTCCAACTCTTACACTTTCTCGCAGAAAATGGCCATAAAGTCTCTAAAAAGAAATTGCAGTTCTGCCAGCCACAAGTGACATACCTAGGCCATCTCCTGTCCAAAGAAGGGAGGAAACTTACGCCCGACCGAATCCAAACCATCCTAGACACCCCCATCCCAAAAACACAAAAGCAAGTCCGCTCTTTGGTTGGCCTTACCTCTTTTTGCAGACAATGGTTACCCAATTTCAGCCTCATTGTAAAACCCCTACTTGCCCTGTTGGCCAAAGATGCCCCCTTCCCGCTATCTTGGACCCCTGAGTGTCAAGCATCCTTTAAAGAATTACGAGATGCCCTCTGTTCAGCGCCCGTCCTAGGAACTCCGGATTACTCCAAACCCTTCTCCCTCTTCACTCACGAAAGGGAGGGGTGTGCATTGTCTGTCCTGACTCAGTCTATAGGTCCAAAGCAGCGCCCTTGTGCCTACTTCTCTGCCACTCTTGATCCTGTAGCCAGAGCTTTGCCTGTCTGCCTTCGAGCAGTAGCTGCCGCTGCTGTCTCTATCCATCAGAGTGAGGGAATCGTACTTTCAAACTCCCTCACTGTGTTAGTACCCCATGCAGTCGACACCCTTTTGAACCAAACGAAGACTCAACACCTGACTAGCGCACGACTTACAGGGTACGAATTGACGCTACTTGCACCCCACATCACACTAAAGAGATGCACGACTTTGAATCCTGCCACATTGTTGCCCTTGCCTGAAAATGACCCCGACGTTCCTCCCATACACGACTGTGTGACCCTCACTGACGAACAAACTAGGAGTAGAGTTGACCTCCGAGACACTGCCTTCACAGACCCCGATGGAGAGCTATGGGTAGACGGCTCATGCATCAAACTCCCAGATGGCACCACTTCAGCTGCCTATGCAGTAACGACAGCCCGAACAGTAGTTGAGACAGCCCGCATCACACAACGATCTGCCCAGGCAGCAGAGCTGATAGCCCTCACACGAGCATGCATCATAGCCACAGGGACCACCGCGAACGTATATACGGACAGCCAGTATGCCTTCGGGGTGGTTCACCATTTTGGGCTCCTGTGGAGGGAAAGGGGATTCTTGACGTCCCACGGCTCCCCCATCCTTCACGGAGATCTGGTTTTGGCCCTGATTGATGCAGTTCTCCTCCCCAAACGACTAGCAGTGATCAAATGCCAGGCACACAAGAAGGTGACAGACTTAGTCGGACAAGGGAACGCACTGGCCGACATCACTGCACGAACCACAGCTGAGAATAGGACGGTGACACGCATATATGTGACCAGGTCACAAGCAGAGAAATGGACTGATGCTAGGGAAATGATTAGAGACATCCAGTCGGCCAGCACCCCTCACGAACTGACCGAGTGGGCACGGGTGGGTTTTAAGGGCGATGAGGGCTGCTGGCGGACAAAAGGACCAAACAGATGGCTGCTGCCTGACTCATACCTGATCCCGATACTGACTATGGCACATTCCCCCGCACACATAGGATCTGCACCCATGATCATTTCCAAAGTCTGGCACAACGACAAAATTCCCGACTCAGCCAGACGCCTAGTCCAGCAGTTCCTCATCTGTCTGCAACACAACCCCGGGAAAGGAACTGTGGTACCCCGGGGAGGGTTTGGGACCCCCAATCACCCCTTTCAGGTCCTCCAGATGGATTACATCCAGCTGGAGAGATGTCAGGGCTTGAAGTGTGTACTAGTCATTGTATGTGCCTTCAGCAAATGGGTAGAGGCCTATCCAACCCGTGACGACACTGCCATGACTACTGCCAAAGTGCTACTGAAAGAATTCTTTCCTCGCTATGGCCTTTGTCGAATTTTATGGAGCGACAATGGCCCCCACTTCATAGCTGAGGTTATCCAACTAATCCTAAATGGGTTGGGGTGAAACAGAGATTTCACGCAGTCTTCCACCCCCAATCCGCCGGCCTGGTGGAACGCCATAATGCCACACTGAAGTTGAAATTGTCAAAAATAGTGGCCACCACCGGACTTAAATGGCCAGATGCCCTCCCACTGGCCTTGCTATCGATGCGCTCCACTCCCACCAAGCACCATTTGACCCCCTACGAGGTTGTATTCGGGCGACTGATGAACCTCTGAACTGCTCCTAAACCAACCTCCATTCATGACGTCCCGGACGTCCTACTGTCTGATTATTTGTGCAAGTTAACTAAAACGTTGTCTGTCATTCATCAGCAGGTGCAGCAAGCCATCCCCGATGCTTCCAGGGGCCCAGGCCACGACATCCAACCGGGGGACTTCGTTCTAATCCGCAACTTCCAACGGACCAAGAGCCTGGAACCCCGGTGGACGGGCCCCTGGCAAGTGCTGATCACCACACGGACGGCGCTTTGAGTGGAGGGGAAGAGGCACTGGCTGCACGCACACCACTGCCGGAAGGTCTCCGCGACCCTGGCCACGACAGAAAACGTCAACACCCAAGAAGAGCTCCTGAAAAAAGATCGACCTGCATTGAACTGTTATCCCGATACTGAAGCACTTGAACTTGCAAAATTCTCTGATCCCACTGTGCCAACCAGAGAAGGGTATTTCCTGCGTCGAAAGGAGGGAGCTTCGGCTAAGTAGGCCACGGACTAAGTTGAATCTCAGAACGGTGACCTAAACACAACCAAGGGTTACCGGGAGAGAAGCTAAACGAAGTCTGTGGTTCTGCCCGCTACCGAGCACCTTGAAGATGATGGAAGCGCCAGATAAGAAGATGATGGAAGCGCCAGATAAGAAGATGATGGAAACAACAGGAAATACCCACTATAGGAACCCAAAGACTGACAATTTGCACAAATCGAAGACAATCGCCCTCTTTATTGTCTTCCTCTTTTGCCTCCTCCTCATGACCTCCTTCTGGATCCTGGAGGAAAGCACGCCGGCTCATCAAGCATTGCTGCCCACTGCACGACCAACCCCCATGAAAGAGCACCACCTGATCTCCCTGTCACCTCAGCTCCGAGAGAGGCGCAGGGAGTTCTGGAACAATTCCTTCGTGCAACTGTTGCACCAACACAACCTTGCTGCAAATGCCACGAACTGCTGGATCTGCGGACTGCTCCCGCATGCCACTGGACACTCCATTCCCTTCATCCCTTCTCCTTTCTCAGTTCACAGCTCCTGCCTCGCCTGGTTGATCCTCATGCAAGAGAGCCACAAGGATAACGCCACTTCCAGCCAGACAGTATCGCACTTCTACTCTGGGTTTTGGCTGAACAGAACCGAAAGGACCTCTGCCCCCCTGTGTCCTGTGCCCTCGGGCGCCACCTTCCTTAAAAACATCCCAGCCAAAGAACGTGTTGAAGTGCAAGTGCTCCACAATCCGGCTAGACCCACCTTCTCTCATCTGGAAAAACAAACTGCCGCCACCCTAACTGTGGCTCTGACTGTTGTCAACGTCACAGGTCTTGTGTGCCTCGAAGGCCAGGGAACACGGCTGGTGGGTCACAGTTCCTGCCGCATCACCAGAACATTGGACTCAGTTGATCCCCCTTCCTTTGTTGCTTCTCCATATATGTACTTTGTTTGTGGCACAAAAGCTTACACCTGGCTCCCGAAAGGCTGGAAGGGCACCTGCTACATCGCCTTCGTTCTCCCTCCCACATATGTCGCCCCTGCTAACCATCACCGGCAGAGGCGCGCAAATGACATTGAACAAGCCGACTGCACCGGAGCACAGTTCCTGGATGCAGCAAAGGGACTTGTTCCTCTGTGGGGCCCAATGGCAAACAGCCGCGCTATCCGACACCTGACCCAGGCAGTAGAAACAACGATCAATATCACGGCTGGCATCCTCGCTAACAACACGGCTGAGCTTCAGGCGGTTCGCCTTGTGGCCCTTCAGAACCGCCTTGTTCTAGATGTGGTTCTAGCTGATCGAGGAGGAGCATGCCGCATCATCGGATCTAGCTGCTGCACCTACGTGCCAGATAACTCGCCTTCAGTCTACAAAGCAATTGAACACCTCCACAGACTTTCCTCAGAGGTTCACCAAGAACAAGAAGGATGGTCGCTTGGGAGCTGGTTTTGGGACACTCTGAAGGACTGGGGTTGGAGGTTGTTTTCCTTCGTACTGATACCTGTTGTGATATTATGTGGGTGTTGTTTAGGCATCCAATGTCTGCCATCTTTATTCAGCCTTGTTTCTAACTGTATGTGCCCAAAGACTTTGGACTTCCGAAATGAGCACATGAGTCCTCTCTATGAAGTAGAAATACGTGGCCTTATGGGGATAAATCCGAACTGACAAGTTGGCGAGACATGTTAAAAGGGAGGACTGTGGAATTTTAATTTACGAGCTGAACATCATCTGCGCCAGCTTGTCACCCACGTATAACCTGCACGGCAGTCATTTTGGGGTACCATGGTCTCCCTGTTCACGATCGATCGCCAGCGCGCTCCCCTGACCCTGCAAGCGTCCTCCGCGCACCCTGGCTGCTCCCTCCCTCACATGCACAAGTCCGCATGACCCTGTCCTTGGGAGTCGCACCCGCGCCTGACCAACACCTCCTCTCCTTTCATGAATACCCCTCTGTTGATAAGCTCCGCGCTTGTTTGTCCACCCAGACCATTCCCCTCATGAATACTTCTCCTTTGATGACCCTTTCCTCTGAATCCGACCGGCCGCACGAGGTCCCAGGCCTTCACCTAGTCGGAAGACGCAGTTTTATTGCCTTCTATTGTATGAAGTCACTCCTCTTCAAAGGACCCACTATTGATCAGGGCCTCCCCACCCCCTGGGATATGATCAGGCGCACACATCCTAAGAATCGGCAGAACACTCAGCTGCGTGATAACCCCCTCCTCTTATCAGCAGGTTGAAGACCTCTATTGTGGAGGTATGTGGGGGTGGGATTGACACGAGGATTACGGGGATGTCTTTTTCCTTGCTTCACAATGTCTTGATTGTAATAAAGAAAGGTCACATGCCATAAACCAGTGTATAAGAGGCCAGGCCTCAGAGAGGCTGTTAGAGCACCTCGAGACGATACCTTGTTGTCTGATCTAATGTGTTCTGCGCCGTCGGAATAAAACTTCTGTTTCCTGCCTTCCAGTCTCCGGCGCCTGCCTCATTGCTTGATAACTTGAATGGTATAGAGGCGGTTAGCGCCGGGCAAATCTTGAAAAAGGCCATAGCCCTACCCTTTTTCCACAGACACCCGACAACCAACGCTGCTGGTCTGGTTGCTCCAGACTGGCCTTTGCTTCCTTCTTTGAGAGAAGCACCCCGGACCCTCCTGGTCCACTCAAGACGCCATTTTAGGCCCACCTCGTGGCCCTGAAATCTGCCAAGGCTTGTTGCCCCAATCCTGGGCCCAGCGACGCCGACAGCATCAATCTTCGTGGGACAGCTCGCACCTCCATTCTGGTCGCCGACAACGCCTCCTGGTCCGTGAGACAGCAGAGCCCAGCGTCGCCCACTCACCTTGTCGAGGTGACGGCCATCCGGTGCCTTCCTGGTACCCTCTGACTACTGGCTAGTAGTAAGAACTTGGTCCCCTCTGCTTTCAGGTATCAACGATCTCTGATCCAGGCTTGGATCTCTACGAACTATTCAGCACTGGTCGCCGGCCAGCAACTCCTTTTCTTCCGGCTCCTGGCTCGTCAGAATGTCAGGGCTAGGGTGGCTTGTGGTCTAGGGCCCGCCCCACTCTGCATTCGGAGTTGCCCTTGTGGCAAAATGCATCAGTCCTCTTTGGGAGGGCGTTGGTGGCTGATGTGCTTTAAGCCTGCTTGTGCTGTTAAGTTGCATCCCTGTTTGTAGGTTTGTGCAAGTTTCCCTGTCCTTTGGCTGCTGTTTGCTGTGTTTTCCGCCTAATGCGTGAGGTTTGGCATGCTCACGCGTAATGCGTGAGGTTTGGCATGCTCACGCGTAATGCGTGAGGTTTGGTAGCCCGGTCGCATACGTGGGCGCCGTAAGCACGTTGGCTTACGCGACCGCGCCCTGTCTCCTGTGCTCACTATTCTGGAATCGTCTGGGGAGTGGCTGTGTTCTCTTCTTGCTCCCTCTCCCATTTGCAGAGTTCCAGCTGTTATTGATGAAGGATTCCATCGGAGGCCTTGAGGATCGTTTCCAAGGGGCGTGTCAGTATCCAGCTTGCTCCCTGTGCAAGGTTATCGGTTGGAAGAGCCATTTCGGAGATGTTTGTCCTTCAAAGGTAGTAGAGTAGGTCGTACTCTACAGGTAGGACTTATCAATCCTAGTTCTCGGCGCTAAAGTCCTTTGAGTATACTTTCTTGATTTATATTTGATAAAACTAGTAGTTTATGTTATGAGGAATAATTAAAAGCACAGAAGCGTGAAATCATTGGTATATTTTGCTCTTTGAAAACTGCGTTTACATCTTGTTGCTGGCAAGAGATGTTTAACTTAAAAGTGCAAAATATGTGAAAGCGCGTGCATTCATTTCTAAAACTGTTTGTTTTTGCGCAACTCTTTCTTTGAAATGTCTTTAGGGAAAAAGGTCAAGGGGAGTTTTAGTTATATCCGAAGACAAAGATAGCAGTGTGATTTTGTATTGGTTTGCTCTCAAAGCTTTGGTAAAGAGGTTATTTACTAAGGAGTGAGTTTTGTTTTTTGCTTAAAGAGAATCTGTCGCAATTCACAAGAGAAGAACAAAATTATGATAAGAATGTTTTGTCGCTATTCACAAGAGAATAACAATATGGTGAAAAGGTTGTTGTGAAAGATTTGGTATTTATTATTAAGAAGTCTAATGTATCTTCAGTGTCTGTGATTAAGCAACAGGTTTTTGCAGAATTATTCAGCTTTGGCTCCAGGTTTCAAAGTCAATTTAGATTTACGGAATGTTTTGTTACTAACTTTTCCTTTCCAGATCTCCTTCCCTGCTGTCCCCTTCCTAACTCCCTTTTCCCCCCCGCTTGATCACTCCAAGATTCTGTGTAGTAATTACATTCGGAATTGGAGGTATCGAGAGGTGGGTCTTTATAACTTCACGACAGATCCTGAGGAAAGCGTCGCCTTGACAGAATAGTGAGCCCACGAATTATTTTTTCCTCCTGGTCTGTACGTGAAGTCATAATGACCACCATCAATGACTTAATGTCTGCAATCATGCGTATTCAAGCAGATTTAAAGGAAACCATGGATGTAACTGCTTTGTTAGCAGCTAAGGTAGAAAATATTCAATTACAGAATACTCCTCTTCCGGAAGAGGTTCAAGAAACTGGTGTTAGTAGGGGAAATACAAACATAGCTGTTACTGTGCCCCCTCAAATTCCTTTGGCAGCTCCTGAACGTTTTTCTGGGGACCCCTCCAAGGTGCAAATTTTTTTGACTCAGATCGAGTTGCATTTTGCTTGTAGACCCACTGCGTTTCCAACCCCACAGTCTAAAATTGCGTTTTTAATTTCCTACTTGACCGGAGATGCCGCAAACTGGGCAGTTCCTTTGGTCAGACAAGATGACACTTTGCTTTACAATTGGAAACGATTTGTGGAGGAATTTGAAAAAGTTTTTGATCGCAGAACTGTTACTCTGTCCGCTGATCGAGAACTACTTCAATTGAAACAAGGCAATAGGGACCTTGTTTCTTATCTGTCTCATTTCAACAGATTAATCGCTGAAACTTCTTGACCAGAGGAAAAAAGAGCAGCTCTCTTTTATCAAGGTTTAAAGGACGATCTAAAAGATGTTCTGGCACAAATTGATCCTCAACCTGTAATTTGCTCTGAATTGATTAATCTTACGCTGCGCTTAGACCATAGACTCTCTGAACGGAGATCAGATAAAAAAAGAACGGATAAACCAAGTTGGAGATCAGAAGCTAAATCTAGGCCTCAATTTGCAAATTCAGAAACTGGTTCAGAGCCAATGGAAATAGGAACTTTAAGACAACCATTGTCCAAAGATGAGAAAGATAATCGTCGAAAGAATGGACAATGCCTTTATTGTGGTCGAAAAGGTCACTTCGTGAAGGACTGTTTAACGAAACCAAAGGGAAAATTTCCTAACTCTAGTAAATCAGCTGCTCTGGAAAAAACAGATCCAAAATCGGAAAACTAACTAGCCCAAGATGTTTGAAGGGAGATCTCTTGGGTACTATTGCCTTCCCTTCTGTGAACTCATGCGTTTCTAACTACAAAGCTCACTTCAGGTTAGCTGTACAAATCAGGTTAATTCATGAAACATGCCAAATGGAAGTTTTAGTCGATTCTGGAGCTACAGGAAATTTTGTAGATTTAGAAACAGCCCAACGTTTAGGAATCATCTGTGAACAAAAAGAGACTCCAGAAATAGTGCAAGCTGTGGATGGAAAAATTCTAGCTGGAGGTCCAGTAACCATGCAAACATCTAAAGTTGCTCTGTTCTGCAAAGATGCTAAGCAACAGGTACATAAGGAAGAGCTTCAATTTGATGTGATCCAAGCACCCCAGTATGGTTTCATTTTAGGAATGCCTTGGCTTTGCTTACACAATCCAACCATAGATTGGCGAAAGAGAGAACTGGTTTTCCTATCTGATTTTTGTCATTCGTCTTGTCTCAATACCTCAAAACCAATTCTGAGTCAATTGGCCACAGCTGAGGAAAAAGAAACATTGTTACCAAAAGTTTACAAGGACTTCGCAGAAGTTTTCAGTGAAGCTAAGGCAGCCATCCTTCCTCCTCATCGAAGCTATGACTGTCAAATCGATCTTGTACCTGGATCTAGTGTACCAAATTGTCGCATTTATGCTTTATCTGAAAAAGAGAATCAACATCTAAGACAATATCTCGATCAATATCTTGAGAATGGATTCATCCGCCCCTCCAAGTCTCCGGCAGCGTCTCCTTTATTTTTCATTCCGAAAGCTAATGGGGAATTGAGGACTTGCATCGATTATAGGGCGTTGAACAAAATCACAGTCAAAAATAAGTACCCATTGCCTCTCATCCCTGTTCTTTTGGACCAAGTTAAAAAGGCGAAAATCTACACTAAGTTGGACCTCAGAGGAGCCTACCATTTGGTTCGTATCAGGCAAGGGGATGAATGGAAGACTGCTTTCAAAACCCGATATGGATTGTTTGAGTACTTGGTGATGCCATTCGGGCTGTGCAATGCACCAGCTGCTTTTCAGTTTTTTTTGAATGATGCCTTGAAAGAGTTTCTAGATCTCTTTGTTATTGTCTATATAGACGATATTTTGATCTACTCAGATTCTGAAACTGAACATGAAGGTCACGTCAAAAAGGTTTTGAGCACCCTGCAATCTCATAATTTGTACTGCAAAATATCTAAATGTGATTTCCATGTTCATGAAGTTGAATTTTTAGGAGTCCTCCTCACTCCAACTGGCATGAAAATGACAGACAGAAAGATCAAGGCTGTTGCTGATTGGCCCACTCCGACATCTGTTCGAGACATTCAGTGCTTTTTGGGATTTGCAAACTTTTACCGCCGCTTCATTGATCACTTTTCTGCTGTAGTAGCTCCCATCACACGATTGTTGAGAAAGAAGGTGAACTTTGAATGGTCCACAGAAGCTGAATTTGCATTCCAGAAGTTAAAAAAAGCCTTTACTGAAGCTCCAGTTCTCATGCATCCCAATGTGGAGGAACCCTTTATCATTGAAGCTGACGCCTCTGATGTAGCTATAGCAGCCATCCTCTCTCAAAGACATCACACCACTGGACAAATGCATCCGGTTGCCTACATGTCTCGAAAACTAAATCCCGCAGAGCAAAATTATGTAATAGCTGAAAAAGAACTATTAGCTATTCTAGAAGCCTTTAAAGAATGGAGACATTACATAATGGGAGCGAAATTTACTGTAACCGTGTACACTGATCATAGAAATTTACAGTTTATGAGCTCAGCCAGAATGTTGACCCCGAGACAACTCAGGTGGATGATGTTCTTTGCCGAATATGACTTCATAATTACCTTCCGTCCAGGCCAAGACAACAAGAAAGCTGATGCCCTGTCCAGAAAAGACTCTTCTTTGCATCGCTTTGAAGGAACTCCTCAACCAATAATCGATCCAGGCAAAGTAATTAATGTACTTTCGGCAGACCAATTTTTGGAGAATATTCATGAAAATTTTCCTTCTTCTCTGTGGAAATCATGGTTGAACTCCAATGCTAACCAAACCATCAAAGAAGGGATACCTTTCCATGGAAAACAAGTTTATCTGCCCTCTTTGCAATTACAAGAAACTGTGTTTAACTGGTTACATTCACATCCTATGGCCGGGCATCCAGGCCCTCGGAAGACTGTGGAGAAAATACAAAAGATGTTTTGGTGGCCAACGCTGCAAAAGGATGTGCTGAAAATGGCTAATGATTGTGAGGTCTGTGCAAGATTTAAATCCGATCACACTAAGCCTAAAGGTTTTCTACAGGTTCTACCGACACCAACTGAACCATGGAAACATATTTCTTTGGACTTCATTACTGATCTACCACCAATTCAACACCATACTGTGATTCTAGTGGTTGTGGACAGTTTAACCAAATATGCTCATTTCATCCCTTGTAAACAGCTACCCACTGCGGGACAGTTAGCACAAATATTTCTGTGACATGTGGTGCGCTTACATGGACTGCCTTCAGTATTGCTTTCGGATCGAGGGTCTCAATTCTCTTCCAAGTTCTGGCAGCAATGGTGCAAAGATCTACACATCACCTCCAATATGTCCACTAGTTACCACCCCCAAACTGATGGGCAGACTGAAAGACTGAACCAAACTTTGAAACAATACTTGAGGTGTTATGTTACGGACTCTAAGAAATCTTGGTTGGATTTGCT
Source organism: Lissotriton vulgaris (assembly GCF_964263255.1). Classification (NCBI taxonomy): domain Eukaryota; kingdom Metazoa; phylum Chordata; class Amphibia; order Caudata; family Salamandridae; genus Lissotriton; species Lissotriton vulgaris. The sequence continues at coordinate 301,451 of NW_028254578.1, forward strand.
TTGGATTGCTGAATTTGCGTATAACACTTCGCCGCATTCATCAACCGGTTCCTCTCCGTTCCAGGCACTCTATGGCTATGAACCTAACACCATACCATTGACTATGGCTAAAGATGATGGTGGTGTACCAGCAGTTAGAGACTCTGTACAACTCATGCAAGCTATTCACCGTCAAATTCAGGAGCGCTTGTTGCAAAGCAAGAAGAAATACAAAGAGCAATATGACAAAAAACATCGTTCAGGTCCTGTGTATGCCCCTGGGGATAAAGTTTGGTTGTCTACCAAGAACTTGAACTTCAAACACAAAAGCATGTTTCAACCTAAGTACATTGGTCCTTACCCAGTTCTTCGACAGGTGAACCCTGTGACATTCAAGTTGTTGTTGCCTAAGTCTCTAAGAATTCATCCAGTGTTTCATACTTCCCTCCTTAAACCTGCTACTCAGACTCTGGCTCCCCGTCCAGCTCCGATTTTGGTTCATGGTAATTGGGAGTATGAGGTGCGAGACATTTTGGATTCTAGACGTCGGGGTTCCAGGTTGTGGTATCTTGTCTCCTGGAAGGGATACGGTGCTGAAAATGATTCCTGGGAACCGGCTGCAAATGTTCATGCCCCACGCTTGGTGCGCCGTTTCCACCTCCTCCACCCTCTGAAGCCGGGCCCTAGACCACTCTTGGGAGGGGGGTGTAATGTCAGGGCTAGGGTGGCTTGTGGTCTAGGGCCCGCCCCACTCAGCATTCGGAGTTGCCCTTGTGGCAAAATGCATCAGTCCTCTTTGGGAGGGCGTTGGTGGCTGATGTGCTTTAAGCCTGCTTGTGCTGTTAAGTTGCATCCCTGTTTGTAGGTTTGTGCAAGTTTCCCTGTCCTTTGGCTGCTGTTTGCTGTGTTTTCCGCCAAATGCGTGAGGTTTAGCATGCTCACGCGTAATGCGTGAGGTTTGGCATGCTCACGCGTAATGCGTGAGGTTTGGTAGCCCGGTCGCATACGTGGGCGCCGTAAGCACGTTGGCTTACGCGACCGCGCCCTGTCTCCTGTGCTCACTATTCTGGAATCGTCTGGGGAGTGGCTGTGTTCTCTTCTTGCTCCCTCTCCCATTTGCAGAGTTCCAGCTGTTATTGATGAAGGATTCCATCGGAGGCCTTGAGGATCGTTTCCAAGGGGCGTGTCAGTATCCAGCTTGCTCCTTGTGCAAGGTTATCGGTTGGAAGAGCCATTTCGGGGATGTTTGTCCTTCAAAGGTAGTAGAGTAGGTCGTACTCTACAGGTAGGACTTATCAATCCTAGTTCTCGGCGCTAAAGTCCTTTGAGTATACTTTCTTGATTTATATTTGATAAAACTAGTAGCTTATGTTATGAGGAATAATTAAAAGCACAGAAGCGTGAAATCATTGGTATATTTTGCTCTTTGAAAACTGCGTTTACATCTTGTTGCTGGCAAGAGATGTTTAACTTAAAAGTGCAAAATATGTGAAAGCGCGTGCATTCATTTCTAAAACTGTTTGTTTTTGCGCAACTCTTTCTTTGAAATGTCTTTAGGGAAAAAAGGTCAAGGGGAGTTTTAGTTATATCCGAAGACAAAGATAGCAGTGTGATTTTGTATTGGTTTGCTCTCAAAGCTTTGGTAAAGAGGTTATTTACTAAGGAGTGAGTTTTGTTTTTTGCTTAAAGAGAATCTGTCGCAATTCACAAGAGAAGAACAAAATTATGATAAGAATGTTTTGTCGCTATTCACAAGAGAATAACAATATGGTGAAAAGGTTGTTGTGAAAGATTTGGTATTTATTATTAAGAAGTCTAATGTATCTTCAGTGTCTGTGATTAAGCAACAGGTTTTTGCAGAATTATTCAGCTTTGGCTCCAGGTTTCAAAGTCAATTTAGATTTACGGAATGTTTTGTTACTAACTTTTCCTTTCCAGATCTCCGTCCCTGCTGTCCCCTTCCTAACTCCCTTTTCCCCCCCGCTTGATCACTCCAAGATTCTGTGTAGTAATTACATTCGGAATTGGAGGTATCGAGAGGTGGGTCTTTATAACTTCACGACAGATCCTGAGGAAAGCGTCGCCTTGACATCAGCGAAGACCCCGACGCCTGTAAGACTTGTGCAGCCGCAGCCCTCGTGGCTAGGTAACTTCGGCACTCCGGTGTCCGCATAGCCTCCTTACTTAAGGGTCCTGAGTCCCTCGCTTCCGACTTGCCTTATCGGGTCCGCCCGAGACCACTAGAAACTTTCCGTGCCCTCGGGCATTTGTTTTAATTGTGCACTTGAAGTATTTTCTAAGAGCTTTCGTTCTGTGCTTAGTACCCTGTCCTCATAAAGTGTCCAGGGCTGTTGTTATTCTTAATGAATATACTGTTTATTTTCATAACACTTGTGTGGTGTCCTTTCACTTGGTGTTCAAGGGGTATGTGATGGTATAACAGCTGGCTTAACACGCCCTCTAGAGTTTAGCCCGAAGACTGCTCGTATCCACGCTACTAGGATAGCTGGTCTAAGGCTGACTTACAACCAATCACCATAAGGGTCGTTTGGACCGATGCATAGTGGTCGCTAGAATAGCGAACGCTGCATATCGGGCCAACTTCTCACATTGGTGAGCAGCGGTTGGGATTTGAGCTTGCTGTTGTTTTACCTCGCGTATCCTAAGAATATCTTGTGAAAGATCGCATAAGTACTCCAGGTACATATAACTTAGCTTAGAATACTCTGAGTTCTACTGAACCAGCTGTTGTAGCTCCTCGAGGCTTAGCACACCTTGGCTACAACTCTTAGCAAGGGATCAGTAGGTAAACCCATAGTGTAGGTAGGTGCATCACTTACCCCACACTAGAAGCAGCATGTCCGACAAAGGCGGAAACTCTGAGTCTCCCCTCGTGTCAGTCGACCTTCCACAGGTCACCTCCAGATATGCTGCGCTTAGCTTTCACGAGATGCGACAGATCTGTACATCTCGAAAGCTAAAACAGGGTGCAAACCCTACCATTCCGTTTCTGATTGGTCTCTTGGAGACTTATGATGCCAGGAGGGCGGGTAACACCGACCCTTCTCATCCAGAAGTGGATATGCCTCCCCTCGAGGGAACCCGAGGTGACCCTGACCTTATCCATCTCTCCGCCGAGGGCGAAGAGGAGGACGAGGAACCAGAGACATCTGGGGACGAGGCAGACGAAGGTCCAGTCTTAGTTAGTCAGCTAACTCAGGAAAACTTAAGCCGGCACAAGATTGGTACTAGGAGACCCCTGGGCCCTCTCTCGGGCCAGCTTAACATTGGGAACGGACGAGTTAGATCTCTGTCAAGAGGCTCTAACAGATCTGTTCGAACCAATGGCTCTCGAGGCTCTGCTCGAAGAGGGATGACATCACCTCAGAGGAGAGTGTACGAAGCGAAGGAGCGGGAAGTCAATCTGCGGATCGAAAGGGAAGAACTTGCCCTAGCCAAAGAGAGACTCGCCTTTGCTCGAGAGCAAGAGTTGAGTGGGACAATTCCCACTGGTGGCAGCATTCCCCCATGGGAACCCAGGAGTTTAGACACTAAGCACCTGAATAAGATAGTGCCCCCCTTTAAGCAAGGGGACGACATCCACAAATGGATTACTGCTTTGGAGCGGGCCTGCACTGTACAGTGCATCCCCCAGAGTCAGTGGGCAGCTATCTTGTGGCTCTCCTTTGAAGGTAAAGGTAGAGATAAGCTCCTCACCACAAGGGTAGAGGATGCTAACAATTACCAGGTCCTGAAGAACACACTGATCGATGGGTTCGGCCTAACCACTGAGCAGTACAGGTTGCTGTTCAGGGATACCCAGAAAACTCAGTCTCAGGACTGGTCTGATTTCGTTGATTGTGCCACTAAGGCTTTGGAGGGCTGGTTGCTGGGCAGTAAGGTTACTGATTACACAGGATTGTATAATTTGATCATGCGAGAACAGATTTTAAACAATTGTCAGAACCAGTTGTTGCATCAGCACCTTGTCGACTCGGATCTGACCTCTCCCCAAGAATTGGGAAAGAGGGCAGACAGATGGGTCAGAACAAGGGTTAAGCAAAACCAGGGCCAGAACCAGGGTGGTCAGAAGAAAGCAGACCAGAAGGGTAAAGATTCGAAAGGGGAACAAAATGACCTGAAGTCTTCGACAGGTCCCCAACAACCCAAAGAGGGGGGGGGGGTCAGGCTTCCCAGAAACAGAAGAATCAAGAAGGCCAATCGAAAAGATGGTGCCAATACTGTAAAAGTAAAGTTTAGTGAGTTGTACTGTAAAAGTGGTTTAGTGAGTGCACCAAGAAAGGAGGGCAGACTCCTGCTACTGCAGCCCCTAAGGCACCTGTGCCCCCTAGTACAGCCAGCAGTAGTAGTGCGCCTCCCAAGGGACTAGTTGGGTTAACCTTGGGTTCTGAGGGGTGTGACAGCTTAGCTGGCACGCTCACTCAGGCTGTCCTTGTCTGTACAGGGGATGTGGATATATCCCCTGATGTCAGTCCCAATACTTTGGGCAAATACCGACAGGCGCCTTTAATAAATGGAAGAATGGCTCAGGCCTATAGGGACACTTGTGCCAGCGTCACCATGGTGACGCGTAACTTTGTGGACCCTGGACAGATCATGCCAGGTACAGATTTCCTGGTGACCAATGCCTGCAACGTCACTACCAGTCATAGTATGGCGATTGTTGCTTTCTCCTGGGGAGGGGTAAATGGCCAGAAAAAGGTTGTTGTTAGTTCAGACCTCCCAGTGGATTGCTTGTTGGGCAATGATTTGGAGTCATCACAATGGTCAGAAGTGGAGCAATGGACTCACATGGAGATGTTAGGCTTGCCAGCACACGTGTTTGCTGTGACCAGGTCACAGGTCAGACGATGCCCCACTGAACAGGTGCTGGATCCTGGAACAATGGACCAGACACCACCCAAGAAGAAGAGCAGTCGGGTTAAGGCTTCGCCTTCCCCCTTGCCCCAGGTCGAGGATCAGGTCTCAGAGGAGGCTGACCTCCAGGAATTGCGGGAAACAGAACCTAAAGAACTCGAACTTGATCAAGTTGAGTTTCTGGGCTCAGGGGGACCCACACGAGAGGACCTGGGGAAGGACCAGTTAGCCTGCCCTTCTCTTGAACCCCTCAGACAGCAGGCTGCTGCTGAGGCTGCTGGGAACGCCACAGGTACCCACAAGGTATACTGGGAAGATGGACTCCTGTACACTGAGGCAAGAGACCCCAAGCCTGGCATGACCAGGAGGCTGGTCGTCCCCTTGTCTCAGCGTGGTTTCCTCCTTACCTTGGCCCACGAGATTCCCTTAGCAGGACACTTAGGCCAGACGAAGACGTGGGACAGGCTTGTCTCACATTTCCACTGGCCTCACATGAACGAAGATACCAAGGAGTTTTGCCGCTCCTGTGTCACCTGCCAAGCCAGTGGTAAGTCAGGTGGCACGACAAAGGCCCCCCTTATACCAATGCCTGTGGTGGGGGTGCCCTTTGAACGGGTGGGGATTGACATCGTCGGTTCCATGGAACCACCAACAGCATCAGGGCACAAGTTTATACTGGTGGTAGTGGATCATGCCACCAGGTATCCTGAAGCTATTCCCCTTAGGACCACTACAGCACCTGTTGTGGCAAGAGCCCAAGTTGGAGTATTCTCCTTCCCTAAGGAGGTCGTCTCCGACAGAGGTGCAAACTTTATGTCGAGCTACTTAACTGCTATGTGGAAGGAATGTGGTGTCAACTACAAGTTCACTATGCCCTATCATCCACAATGCAATGGGCTTGTTGAGAGATTCAACAGGACCCTGGAAGGGATGATTCATGGACTACCTGAAAAGCTTCGGCGTAGATGGGACGTCCTGATCCCCTGCCTCTTATTCGCTTACAGAGAAGTCCCACAGAAGGGGGTTGGCTACAGCCCTTTTGAACTTTTGTACGGGCATCCTGTAAGAGGACCCCTGTGTTTGGTGAAGGAAGGATGGGAGAGACCTCTCAAAAAGCCTGCAACCAACATAGTGGACTATGTGCTTGGTCTCCGCTCGCGGATGGCCGAATACATGGAAAAGGCATCAGAAAACCTTAAGGCCAGCCAAGAACTCCAGAAAGCTTGGCATGACCAAAAGGCTGTCTTGACTGTTTACCAGCCCGGACAGAAGGTGTGGGTGTTGGAGCCAGTGGCCCCAGCAGCACTCAAGGACAAATGGTCCGGGCCCTACACCATTTTGGAGAAAAAGGGAGAGGTCACCTACCTGGTAGACCTGGGAACTTCCAGGAGCCCCCACAGGGTGCTCCATGTCAACAGGCTCAAGGCATATGTCGACAGGAAGGACATGAGTTTGCTCATGGCCATAGATGAGGGACAGGAGGAGGATAGTGACCCTCTCCCCGACCTGCTCACTCAGAATCCTGACGATGGATCGGTAGATGGTGTTGTCTTTTGTGGCAGCCTCTCCGAACATCAACAGGAGGATTGTAAACAGGTTCTTCAATCCTTCCGGCATATGTTCTCTCTAACACCCAGCCAGACCAATTGGTGCACCCATGAGGTCGACACTGGCGACAGCTTGCCCGTCAAGAGTAAAATCTACCGGCAGCCTGATCACGTTAGAGGCTGCATCAAGAGTGAAGTGCAGAAAATGTTGGAGCTGGGAGTCATTGAACCCTCGGACAGCCCCTGGGCTAGTCCCGTAGTTCTAGTGCCGAAACCTCACACCCCAGGCGGTAAGAAAGAGATGAGGTTCTGCGTAGACTACAGGGGTCTCAATGCAGTCACTAAGACTGATGCCCACCCAATACCAAGGTACCAAGGGCAGACGAGCTTTTCGATAGATTGGCTTCGGCCAACTACTTAAGCACGTTTGACCTGACAGCTGGGTATTGGCAAATCAGGTTAGCTGAGGACGCTAAGCCCAAAACAGCATTTTCTACCCTTGGTAGGCATTATCAGTTCGTGGTGATGCCCTTTGGTTTGAAAAATGCACCTGCCACCTTCCAACGGTTGGTGAATCACGTTCTCACTGGGCTGGATGACTTCTGTGCGGCGTATCTTGACGATATCGCTGTCTTTAGCTCCACCTGGGAGGATCACCTGGTCCACCTGCGGAAAGTGTTAGAGGCTCTGCAAGCTGCAGGTCTCACTATCAAGGCTACCAAGTGCCAGATAGGGCAGACACAGGATGTATACTTGGGCCACCTTGTCGGTGGAGGCCAAGTTCAACCACTGGAGAGCAAGATACAGTCAATCAGGGACTGGGCTCCTCCAACCACCCAGACTCAGGTTCGAGCTTTCTTGGGCCTGACTGGTTACTACCGGAAGTTCGTCAGGAATTACGGATCGATTGTGACTCCGCTCAATGAACTGACGAGTAAGAAAATGCCAAAAAAAGTTCAGTGGACAGCGAGCTGTCAAAAAGCATTCGATGACCTAAAACAGGCCATGTGCACGGCACCTATCCTCAAGAGTCCAGACTACTCCAAACCATTCATTGTCCAAATAGATGCTTCTGAGTTGGGTGTGGGAGCTGTTCTATCTCAACTGAATTTCGATGGTAATGACCAGCCCATTGCTTTCATAAGCAGACGGCTGACCCCCAGAGAGAAAAATTGGTCAGCTATTGAGAGGGAGGCCTTCGCTGTGGTATGGGCCCTGAAGAAACTGAGGCCATACTTGTTTGGCACTCATTTCAAGATTCCGACCGACCATAAGCCCCTCCTATGGCTAAATCAGATGAAGGGTGAAAACCCCAAACTGCTTAGGTGGTCCATTTCCCTACAGGGGATGGACTTCACAGTGGAGCATAGACCTGGCACTGATCATGGCAATGCAGATGGGCTCTCCAGGTATTTCCACTTAGAACAAGAAGACTCACCTGGTCAAGGTTAGTTTATTGTCCCAACGTTTGGGGGGGGGTCATGTAGGAGAGTAGGGTCTGCAATCCTATGATCACCCGGACTTTTTGCTTTTGTTTCACTGGTTTACGACTTTCTCGGGCTATGGGCCTGCCAATCAGACCCACAGCCTAACTGTTCTCTCGCTAAATTGATGTGTGTACCTTAGGTGCATTACCCAATTGGAACTGGGCCACCTTGTCAGACCCTGTAACTCAGGGCATCGGTGTACCCAGGGCCTACCAGGGGCTGAAGCATGTATTATGCCACCCCTGGATGGCCATCTAAAACTGACACAACTGGCTGCACGACAGCTGGGGCAACGTAGCGTACTCGCCCGTTGCTATAGGTATAGTATCCCTATATCTAACCCTAAAATGGACACCCGAGTTCCTATTAGTCACTCCTATGGCAGGCCTTGACAATCCTGAAGGCAGAGTGCATGGAATCGTGTGAATTGGGCTCTGGCACGAGCCGAGCCCGGTTGCAGCTTGCGGAACCAAGACCCAATGGCTGTTCCATGATAACGCGTATCATATCGGTAACTTCGGTATTGCGTTATCAAGACATGTCGAGTAAGGTGTCATACGAATCGGGATGCTGCCCCCTCACCAATTCTGGCGATGAGGTTAGCATTCCGCCCTTCTAGAGGGGCACGACATGTACGTAACTGTGAACCCCGGGTAAAGTTAACTGAAGCCTCAGCTCCACAAGATGGACGCTGCCACCACAGACACAAGTCTGACCTCCTGCTGCTGGGAGTCCTTCCAGCGAGGAGAGCTCGGACAAAGGGTTTCCTGTCAAGGGCGGTGTTCGCACCGTCCCAGACAGGGTTTGTGTATTCTGGATAGGTAGGGATTTGCGAGAAGGTGACTGCGGAGTGGCACCCCGGTGCTCACTACGCATCTGCCGGCTAGAACCAGTTCCAGGGGCGCGCAGCCCCTGACCTGGGGAAAGTCCAGCAGGGGGAGAGGGGTGTAACTACCCCCCTTCCTGGTCCCACCCTTAGGGCAGGACCTAGTCATGTACCCACCCCTTTCTTTAGGATAAAGGCCGGAGCGGGGACCCTTCCAAATTAGATCATCTTTGAATCAAGAATACTTTCTACGAAAGGACTTCGAGACTCTTCTCAAGATTTCTCCCTTGTGGCTAAGGAGTAGTCACCCTGCAACAGCAGGCACCATCTAAGAACTCTGCGGTTTGCTGCAAGTCCTTCCTCAAGGATCCGACGGCCCAGCTCGACGAGAACCGGCTTCCCTGGCACCTCTGACCTCTACCCACGTCGTCAGCTCAGCTGAAATCTGTGGGTGTGACGAGACCTCGAGGGACCGGCCATCATCAAAACCTGCACGCTTTCTTAACCAGCACGACCATCGAAGCAATTCTCTGGTGAGTGCTCTGGGGACCGAGAAGCCCCGACCCTGAGCAGCTCCAGCATCAAAGTGCAGCCTCCCAGCATCTCCACGATCTGCGTGGGGCCCTTCTGCTCGCTGCTCCGCACGTTGTCTGGTCACTAGCCGCTGGCTTGTGCCCTTCTTTGACGACACCCGACAACCAACGCTGCTGGTCTGGTTGCTCCAGACTGGCCTTTGCTTCCTTCTTTGAGAGAAGCACCCCGGACCCTCCTGGTCCACTCAAGACGCCATTTTAGGCCCACCTCGTGGCCCTGAAATCTGCCAAGGCTTGATGCCCCAATCCTGGGCCCAGCGACGCCAACAGCATCAATCTTCGTGGGACAGCTCGCACCTCCATCCTGGTCGCCGACAATGCCTCCTGGTCCGTGAGACAGCAGAGCCCAGCGTCGCCCACTCACCTTGTCGAGGTGACGGCCATCCGGTGCCTTCCTGGTACCCGCTGACTACTGGCTAGTAGTACGAACTTGGTCCCCTCTGCTTTCAGGTATCAACGATCTCTGATCCAGGCTTGGATCTCTACGAACTATTCAGCACTGGTCGCCGGCCAGCAACTCCTTTTCTTCCGGCTCCTGGCTCGTCAGCGAAGACCCCGACGCCTGTAAGACTTGTGCAGCCGCAGCCCTCGTGGCTAGGTAACTTCGGCACTCCGGTGTCTGCATAGCCTCCTTACTTAAGGGTCCTGAATCCCTCGCTTCCGACTTGCCTTATCGGGTCCGCCCGAGACCACTAGAAACTTTCCGTGCCCTCGGGCATTTGTTTTAATTGTGCACTTGAAGTATTTTCTAAGAGCTTTCGTTCTGTGCTTAGTACCCTGTCCTCATAAAGAGTCCAGGGCTGTTGTGATTCTTAATAAATATACTGTTTATTTTCATAACACTTGTGTGGTGTCCTTTCACTTGGTGTTCAAGGGGTATGTGATGGTATAACAGCTGGCTTAACACGCCCTCTAGAGTTTAGCCCGAAGACTGCTCGTATCCACACTACTAGGATAGCTGGTCTAAGGTTGACTTACAACCAATCACCATAAGGGTCGTTTGGACCGATGCATAGTGGTCGCTAGAATAGCGAACGCTGCATATCGGGCCAACTTCTCACAGACCCTATGCCAGGAGGCTCTGCGCCTATGGCAATGGCTGGAACATCAGGGCGCGACCCTGGTGGTTCAACACCTGGCAGGCTCTCTGAATGCCAGGGCGGACGAACTCAGCCGTCGGTGCATGAAGGATCACGAATGGCGACTGAACTCGGACGTGGCGCAAGGTCTCTTTCAGCAAAGGGGAGAGCCTTGGTTAGATCTATTCGGCACAGAAGAGAACGCGCAATGTCATCAGTTCTGCGCGTTGGAATTTCCAAGGCGGCACTCGCTCGGAGACGCTTTTCGTCGCGAGTGGAGTTGCGGTCTATTGTACGCCTTTCCGCCTATACCACTTCTGCCCAGAGTGCTGAAGAAGATCAGGCGCGACCGGGCCCAGGTTATCCTTGTGGCTCCGGACTGGGCACGAAGATACTGGTATCCCGAGCTACTCAGCATGTCAGTCGATCCCCCGATTCGTCTGCCTCTTCGGGAGGACCTTCTGTCACAGCAGCGGGGGACGGTGCTGCACCCGAACCTGTCCAGTCTCCACCTACAAGCTTGGAGATTGAGCGGCGACAGTTGAGGCCATTTGACTTGCCTCCTGAAGTCAAATGGCCTCATTCTGGCAGCCAGGCGTCCCTCCACAAAGTCGGTATACGCCTGCAGGTGGAACAGATTTGTGGCATGGTGCACAGCAAAGGCTGTGGATCCTCTCTCTGCACCCCTTTCGGAAGTGCTGCTCTTTCTTCTTTCCCTTGCCCAGCAGGGCTCTGCTCTGGGCACTCTTAAAGGGTACCTTTCTGCTCTTTCCGCCTTCTTACGGCTACCTGATCAGCCTTCTATATTCAAGTCCCCTATTGTAAATAGATTTCTGAAGGGCATCACACACATGTTTCCTCCTGTTCCCTTTATGATGCCCCAGTGGGACTTGAATCTTGTTCTCACTTATCTGATGTGTGCTCCCTTTGAGCCGCTCCATAACTGTCCTCTTCATCTTCTCACATTGAAGACTGCTTTCCTGGTCGCCATCACCTCTGCCAGGAGGGTGAGTGAGCTCCAGGCTCTTTCTTCTATTCCACCTTTCCTATCCGTTCTTCCTGACAAGGTGGTGTTGCGTACACTATCTTCCTTTCTGCCCAAGGTTGTCACGGCCTTCCACATTGGGCAGTCCATTACTTTGCCCACCTTCTTTCCGCCTCCGCATCCCTCGAAAGAGGAAGAGAGGCTCCACCGGCTGGATCCAAAACGTGCGCTCTCCTATTACCTAGATCGCACACGCCAATTCGGGGTGGATGACCAACTCTTTGTTGGTTACGTGGGCGCGAAGAAGTGTAAGGCGGTACACAAGAGGACCATTTCGCGGTGGATCATCTTATGTATCCTGGCATGTTACTCCATGGCGAAAAAGGAGCCCCCTGCTGGATTGCGGTATCATTCCACTTGTGCCACAGCAACAACAACTGCCCTGGGCCGAGGAGTCCCTTTACAGGACATTTGCCAGGCCTTGCTGCACACGTTCGCAAGACACTACGGCCTGGACAGTCAAGTCCGGAGGGATGGCTTCTTTGGCCGTTCCGTCCTCCAGGACTTTCTGGTGTGATATTGGTTCGCAGACCCACCACCGGGGTTGGTATTGCTGGGGTATCTATCACTAACGTGTCTCTTTCAGATGCACAAGTTACTACTTGTGTAACGATATATCAGTATGAGACATTAGTTAGTGATAGATTCCTTACCGACCCACCCATCCTCCCCGTTCTGTGAACCGATATCTAGGGTTAAGGTCATCCCCTTTCAGGGCCCTAGTTTCATGGCACCAGTGTTGGTTCTATCACGGCTCTGCGTATCTGCCGCGGAAAAGCTGTGTATCAGAACTGATGTCAGCGCGCATGGGCGGCGTCTAAGTACTCCGACGACGTCATTCCGGCGCTGACGACGCCGACGACGGACGCGGAGCCGCAGACGACGCCTACCGACGCGCAGGGGTATTGCTACGCAAAAAAATTCCGGATTCACTCTGACGCCTGGGGATATTCTAAGGTAAGGAATCTATCACTAACTAATGTCTCTTACAGATATATCGTTACACAAGTAGTAACTTGTGCTTATTGCACTACCTGACCCCCCATGTGAAGGCAGTGACTGTTTTTCTGGACGCAACCAAAGCATTCGACTCACTGGAGTGGAAGTATCTTTTAACTCTGTTGCCCCGGTTAGGGTTCAGCCCTGCATTTGTAAAGCAGATACAGGTAATTTACTGCAACCCGATGGCAGGCGTAAAGGTGAATGGGTGAATGTCTGGCTTATTTGATATCACGAGAGGGACACGTCAGGGGTGCCCACTCTCGCCACTATTATTTGCGATCGCCACTGAGCCACTGGCTGCCAGACTCCGCCAACATCACACCCAACGAAGCATAGGGTTTACGTCTCAAGGCTTACTAATTTCTATGTACGCTGATGATACGACGATATATCTTGTGAACCCAAGTGAAAACCTTGATGTAATTATGAGAGAACTGGTGCAATTTGGAGGCTTAACGGGAATACGGATAAACTGGGAGAAGTTGGTAATGTTACCACTCACTGACGGCACTACCCCCTGTGAGACGGAATTATCCATTCAATGGGCGGAAAGCACTACAAGGTATCTCAGCATATGGATAAGTAGGTCCATACAGGAGATATGGTTGGCTAACTATGGGAAGGTGATGGACTGGATTGAAAGAAGAGTCCGGTGTTGGAAGGGGCTCCTACTGTCATTAACGGGCCCCATAGCTATAACGAAAATGATAATACTCCCCAAACTCCTATACCTCTTTGTAAACATTCCGATGCCGCTAAATGTACACTTTTTTAAAAGGCTGCATACCAATAACATCGAGCTAATCTGGGCGGGTAGTCTACTCAGGGTATCATGGAACTTGTTGACATTGCCATTTGCTCAGGGGTGTCTGGCGGTCTCGGAATTTGAGCTTTATGCATATAGAGCACAGGCACAATACCTCCATTCTTGGCAACGTCCTACCCCATACCAACCACATATAGCGATAGAACTTGACAGAGTTGCGCCTACGGCACGGTGCTATACCAGCCATACAAGAGGTCTCATGATGAAATGAACACGGTAGAAGTAACGAGATGGGCCTGGAGAAACATAGCTAAAAGGGCAGGTTATAGCGAACTGTACGCACCATCAATGCCGCTGGGAGACAACCCACTATTGGCGCCGCTAACTGACCGAGCCACCGCACTAAGAGCTAAGGCACATAACTTGACAAAGGGGGGGGGGGGGCTCTATTCAGACAATGCATTTCTTGAGCTACAACAGATGTGCAAACAGCAGACACCATCGGCATCAGACATGCTGCTTTATTATCAACTAAGGGCGGCAAGTAGAGCCAGATATGAAAGCTTTCCGCAGGCGCCCCCCACTCTGGCAGCACTAGGAGACGTACTATCAAAGGCATCTCCTCACAAATTGATAACTCGTATATATAGTACCACCCAGAATTCGTCCCCTATCACTACGAGTACATCTAAAGGGCAGTGGTAGGCTGACACGGAGACCACTATAACTGAAAAACAGTGGCAATTTTGATGCTCGCAACTAGAACATTTATCACCAAATTACAGGTTACGACTTACACACTTCAAGTTTTTAAACAGGATATACAGAACACCGATACAGCTACACTGAATGGGTTTACAGGCTTTCACAAGATGCTGGAGATGTGGGGTGCAGGAGGCTACGTTCCTCCATCTAGCCTGGATGTGCGTGCCGATTGCGAATTATTGGGAGGAGGTTGGCAGGCACATTGGAGACATAACTGAGACACAATTACACCTCACCCCATTGATTGCATTGTTGGGCTTTGTAGCGGAAACACCAAAAAGCTTGCGGTGTTGCTGTTGCTGGCAAAATGCAGGTGGCTATGCACTGGAAGAAGCACCGGCTCCCCACGATAGCAGGATGGCTAAATGCAGCCATGTACTGCAGAGATCAGGTGACAAATTATTGGGAACTAACACCAGTAAGATCTAGACCGGTAGATGTATGGGAGCTGTTTGCAAGGTGGTTGCAATCCAGGGACGCAGACCTACAGAACGCTATTTAAAAACAAAGTACACAAATTGGGGGGGGGGCAGGGTGATCGCGGGGGGAATGGCCAAACTGACCCAGTTAACTGTGAGGACAGAGGACTATACACTGACATATACAGGAAGTTTACAGTGCACGTATGGAGATTGATAGGAGGGCAGGTAGCATCAGTAGAAAATTTGAAATATCAGGAGGACAGGGTAATGGAGGTTTGGAGTTCTGGACTTTTTGGTTCCGTCCAGAGGTGTCAGGGATAACACCCGAAGACCCCGGAGTTCTACCTGTCTCGGTGCACAAATAAACAGAAACACAGGCTTCTCAATGGTGGCGTCAAAGACCAAAGGTTTATTACTGCAGGGACACAGAAGTCACAGAAACTACACACGGGCAGTATCTAGGAGCCTGTTCGATTTGTACAAAGAGGGTTGCTCCTTATATACTAAATATTAGGCTTCGGGCAAATTCTTTACATGTTAGTACATTCCTAAACCTTTGTGTCCTAAACAATAAATATTTGGCGTTGCACAGGAATCGTCGACAATATCTGATGTCAAAACATTACAAACGAGGGGTTCCCACTATTCCATCATAATCTCATGTCAACTTTTCATTCAAGAGCCGGACCGCCTCATCGTAAATTTCGTTACCTCCCCCTAATAAAGGCCCAGAAGGAAAGGAGCAGAGCCAGGTGCAGAAGATAGAAAAGCAGGATAAGAGATGTTTGTGGGTCGTAAATGGGCAAGGCTACCAGCTTCGGCCGCCTAATCATGATCAGGCCAACGAACACGAGAACCAGTATAGCAGGACTGGCCTCAGGCAGAGGAGGCAGTTTCTGTCGAGTCATGCAACCATGGCGTTTTCTGTTCTTAAGGTGCACGTGTTACTAGAGAGGTGAATCGCCGGCCAAAGCCTACGTGTCCTTAATCGACATGAAGTAATCAGAGGTCATTGCGTGTCCATTGACTATGTGAGGGCAAGAAATACAAAATGGCTGCCGCAATCTAAGATGGATGCCATGGGTAGATCAGAAATGTGTTTGTAACAGGAGTGCTCTTGCTCGTATCATAGCGAAAACACCAGGATATGCTAAATGGATCATTTGCGGTTCACTGATACCAAAATTATGTATTTACGACAATGTTGAAAACACGGGTTCAAATCGTCACGGAACCTCAGACCCTCCTTTTGCCCTTACATAGGCAATTACTCAGTCTATGTCAGAGTCTAACTCTATGCTCATCAGGTCAGTGACATGTTGCTGTATCATCATCCTTTCTCGCGCCTTTTCTCCAAACGCAGGTGGTTTTCTGAAACAGGTTGCAGCACAGAGACTACACAAAGCGGGACCACATTGGATAATAAGGCAGCACGAGAACAGGAATACTAGGATGACACCAATGACCATCAGAACCTTCCATCACCACGCTGATAGCAGAGTCCAAAACCACTCCATTAAGGACCAGTTTCCCTTGTCTACGTGTATAGAGTCGGAAATCTTGTGTAGTTTAGAGATCGCCTCATAGACAGTCGGAGCATTATTGGGAATAAAAACACAGCAGCTCGATTGGATCATTCTGCATACCCCACCTCGATCTGCAAGTATTACGTCTAGAACCATACGGTTCTGCAACGTCATGAGACGATCCGCCTGAAGCTCAGCTGTTAAGTTACTAAGGGCACCAGCAGTTTCCGTAATAGTAGATTCAACTACCCGTGTTAGCTGACGTAGATTTCTACTATTGGCCATAGGCCCCCAGAACGGAAGGAAACCTTTGAAGAAGTCTCCAGCTTCCTGACCAGCGGTATCTTCCTTGCTGAAGACACCTCTTGCTACTCTGGTCTTGTGATAATCTGAAGAAGCAGTGTATGTTGGAGGCAACAGTCGAGCAATATAACATGAACCTGAAAAGTCAGCAGGCAACCATGTATACGCTCTGTCTTGACAGATGAAGTAGGTACCCCTAGCAGTAAAAAAGGCAGGGGAAGAGTTAGACGGAAACACGTAAGTCTCAACGCACTCACTCTTCCCTAGCTGAGCTCTCGGATTCCCCCCATTTCCCTGCAAACAGACTTGACCTCGGTGAGGTACAACCCAGACTGGAGTGGAGCTTTTACGTTTGCTTTCTCCCAAACTAAGGCGATACTCTGTAGAGTTCCAACTTAAATATACCCGTAATTCATCTCTAGGGTAAGATGGAGTATTATTGACGTCTTTAATCATGTCAATAATTCCCTGGCCTAAAGCTTTGTTGACAGAGTTGTATTTAGTGGAACGTGGTGGACGCGGAGGATAGGTCTCAAGGGCATAGGCAAAAATGGTCTGAAAGGCCTGAAATGATCCATTATAGCTGAAAGGCAAGACTAGATAGGGAATGCCTTTATCCATAGTGTGGGGTATCAAGCCACACACCCAGCAGTCTGTAGTGTTAACTACCAGTTGGTGTTGGTGCAAGAGCTGTACAAATGTGTTGTTAATGAATTCTGAGCGTCGAGCTTGTTTGTGTTCAGGAAACGAGTAAAAAGAATGCATAGAAGCAACAGTAGAAGAAACAGGATCAAGGGGAGGTACTGTAGTTGTTACCGGTGTAAGAATTAAATGCACACCAAAGACGATTCCACCCACCAACGTTATCAAAACAATCAAAAACGTAATGGCACATTGCATTAGAAAACATTTGCTGTGAAGAATTTTGTAAAGTCTATTTCTGCGAACATAAATTACATTCTCTCGTTGCAGCTCAGGAAGCTCCATCTTCTACAATCCGCTCGCGACCACTGATGATGTGTACGTAGATGCAAATGCCTCTATCAGCCCTGGGAGTTCCCAGAACTAACAGAAAGATCGACCTAGTGTCAGACCCCCGCAGATTCAACTAGGCACACAGCCACGACCCTACGGCTACCCAGACGGCAAGGCAATTTTAAAACAACAAAACAATACAAAGTATTAGCAAACTTCCTGGCTGGAGGCAATGTATCAAAATTCAAATGTGTAAAATAGGCAGTTTCCTGCTTTATTTGTCCATATTTCGAGATCGTAAATTGTATCTCAACTTTGCAGGAGCTGTTTGATCTGGAAACAGTGTATTTTCAGCAGGGGTTGCAATGTTCAAGTTCGCAGATGGCAAAGTTTCTTCTGATGCAGAGGACAAATGTTCAGAATTCAAAGGAGCAGTTTCAGAAGGGGAGTCAAAGTTCGCTGTGTCAGTGATTAGTTCTGCATCGCTGAAAGGGATAAACCTGGGGATTTGTTCAGCTTCAGAAGCACCGATTCCTTTCTTCACCCAGTCATC
The DNA here is from genome assembly GCF_964263255.1 of Lissotriton vulgaris. NCBI lineage: Eukaryota > Metazoa > Chordata > Amphibia > Caudata > Salamandridae > Lissotriton > Lissotriton vulgaris. Next base: position 319,197 of record NW_028254578.1, read on the forward strand.
ATAAGGAAGCGGCAGAGGCACACGCTTGACGTGTGTTGTATGGATCCAGTTCTTCCGTCCGGCCACACGAATAGCAGTTCTCGTCGCCAATAACACCTGGAAGGGGCCAACGAATCTGGGCTGGAGATTTTTCGTCCGGGCAAAATTACGAATGACCACTTGGTCACCTGGTTTCAGCTGATGACCTGGACTCTCCGGTGGCTTTGGCAATGCATCGAAAACCTGTTGGTGAATAAGACTCAATTTAGCAGTCAAGTCGAAAAAATAATCAATTAACATTGGGTATTCCAGCTGTTTAAATTCCTTCGGTCTAGGTACTCCCCAAACATTGGCAGGACGACCAAATACTATTTCGTATGGGCTAAGCCCCACTCTAGAATGCACGGTCGCTCTTGTGGATAGCAGAGCCAAAGGTAGTGCATCTGGCCAGGACAAACCCGTGGATGCTTGTATCTTAGCAAGTTTCAGTTTGAGGGTGCCATTGTAACCCTCAACTAAACCAGCAGACTGGGGATGATTTGCACTGTGGAACTTCTGTTTGATCCCTAAGCCGGCACACACACTCTGCATAACTTTCCCTACAAACTCACTTCCATTATCTGACCATACAATCCGTGGCATGCCATATCTGGGGAAGTATTCCTTGAGAAGAATTTTGGCAGTAGACAAAGCAGTGTTGTCCTTTAGTGGATATGCTTCGATCCATCTGGAAAACGCACAGACTACCACTAGGACGTACTTTAGATTGTTGCAACGATCCATGTGAATGAAGTCTAACTGAATCCCTTCAAAGGGGCAAGAAGGAGGAGCGAAGTGACTAGCGGGTGTGGGGATTCCCTTGCCAGGATTATGCATCAGGCATACCATACAATTTTTCACCACTCTCTCTGCATGCTTACTAATTCCATCATTCTTCCAGACTGGAGCCAACATCTTACAAATCCCTTTAGAACTGATGTGCGCTGCTCCATGCGCCATCGTTACTACTGCAAGCACGTACGCATCAGGCAACATCCAACGCTGTTGTTCTGACAAATCAATCCAACACCCACTCGAGTCCAATTTACCCGTGCTTTCTTTCCATGCGAGTTTTTCCTCCTCAGTCGCTCCTTTCTGAATTTCTTTCACACTTTCCATTGTGTCCTCACACATTCCAGACTCAGAAATCCATCTTGCAGACATAGCCACATACATTCTACTCATCATATTCTTAGCTGTCTGTTTAGCGGTCTCATCAGCAAAAGCATTCCCACGACCAACATCATCCGTGATTGCTTTATGAGCACTGCATTTCACAATCGCAACTTCAGTCGGCAAGGTTAGGGATTCCAACAAGTCGTTAACTAGCTGACCATGTTGAATCTTAGTCCCATGGGACGTAATGAAACCTCTCTCTTTCCACAAACGGCCAAAACTATGGGCCACGCCCAACGCGTACTGACTATCTGTGAACACATTCACTCTCTTTCCCTTAGCTAAAACACACGCTCTCGTTAGTGCAATTAATTCCGCAGCTTGGGCAGAATTCTGACTCACTCTCGCAGTCTCCACAATCGTACTCAAGGTCGTTACTGCGTAAGCAGCAGTCACATCACCATTCTCCAATTTAAAGCACGACCCATCAACATACAACGTGCCATCTGGATCTGACAACGGAGTGTCTTTTAAATCAATTCGTCCTTTTGTCTCTTCCTCGGTTCTGAAACAGCAATCATGTGGTTCAGAATCACTCGACTCCTAATTAGTCAGCAACAATGTTGCTGGATTCAATACATTGCATCTTTTGATCTGAATATGACTCGCTAACAGTGTCAGCTCATAGCCTGATAATCTAGCACTGGTAAGGTGTTGTGTCTTGGTTCGGTTCATGAGTGTATCCACAGCATGAGGAACCATAACCACTAGCATGTTGTTCATTACCAAACCAGCAGATTGTCGAATGGAAGCTGCAGCTGCTGCTGTAGCTCTCAAACAACTAGGCAACGCTCTAGCTACCGGATCTAATGTTGATGAAAAATACGCACAAGGGCGTTGTTTATCACCAAATCTCTGTGTCAGAACACTCAACGCGCAACCTTCTCTCTCGTGAACATAGAGCGTGAATGGCTTACTGTAATCGGGTGTACCCAATACAGGAGCTGAACATAATGCATTTCGTAACTCAGAAAAACTCTCCTGACATTCAGCAGACCATGGCACCGGACTCGGAACACCTTTCCCAGTCAAAGCTACCAATGGTTTTGCCAAAAGGGAAAAATTTGGGATCCACTGCCTACAGTACGAGGTAATACCTAAAAAGGCACGTACTTCTCTCTGTGTGCGGGGAACATTCATCTGCGTAATTGCTTTTATTCTCTCTGGGGTCAACTTCCTTCCCTCCTTTGACAAGAGATGACCTAGGTAGGTCACTTCTTGGCAACAGTATTGCATTTTCGAAGGTGACACCTTATGATTCAAACTAGACAAATGATGCAATAAGGAAATTGTAGCTGCTTTGCAAGTTTCCTTGTCATCGGCAGCCACCAGATGATCATCGACACTAGGCACTAGGGCAGAACCAGGAGGAAGTACAAAGGAATCTAAATGACTTTTTAATGCCTGACTGTAGATGGACGGACTCTCACAATAGCCTTGTGGAGCACGTTTAAATCTGAAGCTTCGACCTCCTAGAGAGAAGCCAAAAATATCTCTACTTTCCTCGGCTATCGGAATGCTGAAAAAGGCATTCTTCAAGTCGATAACTGAAAACCATGTGGCTGTAGCAGGAATCAACGTTAACAATGCAGTAATGTCTGGAACCACAGGAAACTGCGGAACCACAATTTTATTAACCTCTCTAAGATCGATTACAAACCTATACACTGGAGGCTTTGAAGGATCAGTACGTTTCAAAATTGGTAATACAGGACTGTTACAGACATTTCCTCTAGTTTCTTCAACCACGCCTTTCTTAATCAAATCTTGCACAATCAATAAAAGTGCACGTTCACCTTCACTAGAAATCTTGTATTGTGGAATTCGTGGAAATTTGACATTTGCTTTCAAAGTGACTACATATGGTGGAATTTCCAAAAGGCCTACATCGTTAGGACCAGTCGCCCAAAGAGTATCAGGGAGTGAACGCAGCTCTGGTGGGAGTGCATCCATTGACAAGTACATCGGAGAGGTGATTCTTTTACCCAATGTAAGCTGTACTCCTGACGGAGAACAGTACAGTGTCGCGTACAGGCGTTTTAACAAGTCTAAACCAAGCAGATTTTCATTACAACCGGTTGTCAAAATCAAGGGTGCTTTCAATTGACACGGTCCAACAGAAATAGACAAAGGACCGGATACGGGGTTGTAAACAGGGGCGCCTGAAAAACCTACTGAAACATTTGTTAAGCCAGACAAAGGTGCGCCAGGGAGTTTCGCATGAATGATAGAACTTTTTGCTGCACCAGTATCCAACAGAAACGGTTCGACTACACCTGATGTTGCTACTGCGACATAAGGCCCACTCTGATCCACTGGAACTGATACTACTCCCTCTCTTTGTCCATGGCTGTCCTAGTATTCAGTTTGCTGAAATCCCTCATCAACTTCACAATAGTCTTCAACATGATACTGTTGAGATCTATTTTGTTGGGCAGACTGTCCATTTCGCTGATCAAAATGATTAGAAGGGCGATCATTCGTTTGTGGAGGCATAGCACCTCGTCCTCGACCTCTAGAATTTTGCATGGAACCACCACGACCTCTCTGAGCTGCTGCAGCATTATTCTGCGCTAAGACTGGACAGTCATTCTTATAATGACCTTCTTTTTTACAGTACGCACACTGGTTCCACTGATATTGAGGCCTCGGCGAACTATAATCTGTCCTTTGATATGACCCTTGCTGTGTGTTAGTCTGATTCATGCGAGGCGGATATGCTTGCTGTAAAAGAACTTTAGTTTTTAAATCTTTCGTCTTCTTATCTGACTTTTCCTTCTCCTCTTTATCCCTATTTTCATAATACTGGGCAGTTGCAAGTATTTGCGCAGTTGTAGAGACAGCCCACGCACTCTCGGAATCTTTCAATTTATTACTGAGCTCTGGTAGCAGATTGTGTACAAATTTATCGACAAACAGTCTCTGTCCTACTTCTGTGCTCATATCCTGACCACTTTGATCTACAAAAGTCTCTTCGAACCTTGTGAAAAAGTCGAAGACACTTTCGTCTTTCTTCTGCCTGCATGCGGACAACTTGTCCCAGTTAACACGCAATGCTGGCATCAGAGTCTTCATCAATTCAATTATTCTCCCAGGAAGATTAGCAATTAGAGGTTCGGGTTTGGAACCACCTATTTGCTGACCATCTGCTGCAATGATAGCTGCCCAATCACCACCTAGGGCAACGGGATGATTCTCTTTACGAATTTTAGCCCAAATCGGTTGCGGAACTACATTCCCAAATAACATGTCAATGTCCGCTAAATTCATCACGCAAGCCTCAACTGTCTGCGCTAACTCCTTATAGTATCCGGCAGGATTCTTACGCGGATCTGGCAAGGCCTGTTTCACTGCTAACACTTCAGCTCGCTTCCACGGAATGTGTATCCACACTCTCTGGAATTGCGCCGGAGCGGCAACAATACCATTCACTGCGTCAGCTTGCACAGCTTCACGCCAAATTGGAGGAACCTCCCTCATTGGATATTGGCGATTCTGCTTCGTACTATGTTTCTCTAACTCTCTCGGTGAACGAAGGGATGGATCATTCCTATAGCTTAAAATCAGTTCCATCGCTTCCTTTATATTCTGACCAACTATCATACCTGCAGCAAACTCTTTCTGAACATTAATTAATTCTTCTAGATTTGATTCAGAGTCATCTTCTTCCAATTCCTCACGCAAAAGGGAGCACATCTCATCAAACACATATCGTTGTGTCGGTTCTTTCCATTGCATAAATGTATCTAATACATCTCTAGTACTATATCTCCTACTTTTTGAAATCCATCTGAGAGCTGTGGAATCTAATATTCCCCGTTCCTCAGTGCTGGGAAGCTGACTACGTCTCTGTACAGAGTCAGAGGCAGGAGTCTTAATTAAAGTTTTATAGAAGGGAGATAGAATATTAGATACAGAGTCAGTGATTCTCCGACGAACGGAAAGTGGAGTCATGATACTAGCAGAGGCAGAAAATACAGTAGCAGTTGGAACAGATAGAACAGGAACAGTAGGAGTATCAGGCAAAGTAGCTTGTGAAACAGCAGGCGTAAGCGATACAGGTATAGGTAAAGAAGCCGGTAACCCTGGAAGAGGGGGTGCCGAAGGAACATTAACATTGACCACAGGAGGTACAGGAGCTTGATTCAAGGGGACAGGAGCAGGAATACCAGGTTGTCCAGCAACCGGTAATTGAACATTCGGTAAAGGTGGAGCCGTAGCACCCTGTGCATACGGTGGGGGTGACCTTAACAAGTAAGACAACAGAGGATCATTTTCGGGGTCCTCTACTGTCTTAGCTGTACTCGAAGGCAAGGCAGGGTAGCACTTGTCTATCGCTAAATTACGCTCTCTAGTAGCCACCTCCATTGCTTTCTCAGACTCGTTGAGTTGCAGCTGCTTAGCAGACTGTTCTAAAGTCAACTCTTGCTCTTTCTGTTCTTTCTTCAACTTTTTAATTTCTCTCTGTTTAGATTCTTTTCGCCAATAACGGAAAGAATCAAACATTGCCGGCCGGGCTTTCTTCTTAAATAATTTCACTTCCAAATTATCAAGGACTTCGGGTTCAAAACTACCATGCAGTGGCCAACTAAGGACACTGTGTTTCTCCGTATATCGGATCCACACCTCATTATAAGATATAGGACCCACACCGTGCTTACAGTAAAGATCATATAGAGGAGTTCCGATCGGAGGAACCAGACATGAGTCCTCCAACCGGGAATCACTGTTGCAACCAAAACACGACAACATACAATTTTTCCGACTTACCATTTTATAATCCGGAACACAGAACAAACGAAAACACAAACAAAAAAATGTGCACTCGAACCAAGAACTTAGGCCTACCAAAGCGAACAAATGTATCGATACCCAAACTAAACCAATAGATTATCGTAAATCCAGAACAACCAGTGATAATCTTACGAAACCAAACCAAACCAAGAACTAAAAGGATTATCCAAACAGGAGCAACCTTTACGAAGTAACCAACTAGCAACCACCACTTAATACTTAACTGAGGCACTGAAGACGTCACCAAGGAGAAACCCGTCACGTCTCGCCGTACTAAGGACTGCACCTCGGGTCCAAGACAGGGCGACGGTCAAGGCAACGGACCACTGCAGCCGTCCTGAACGGGAACCCTCGTGGAAGAGAACGTCGGGCCACTTTTGCGATATGCCAGGATCGATGAAGTGGGGCGCCTCCCTCAGGAATCTTCACACGAAGCTTCTCGAACTCTTCAGGCTTTTGGACCGGTACCGAATGACGTCGCCCCACGTTGGGCGCCAATTGGAGTTCTGGACTTTTTGGTTCCGTCCAGAGGTGTCAGGGATAACACCCGAAGACCCCGGAGTTCTACCTGTCTCGGTGCACAAATAAACAGAAACACGGGCTTCTCGATGGTGGCGTCAAAGACCAAAGGTTTATTACTGCAGGGACACAGAAGTCACAGAAACTACACACGGGCAGTATCTAGGAGCCTGTTCGATTTGTACAAAGAGGGTTGCTCCTTATATACTAAATATTAGGCTTCGGGCAAATTCTTTACATGTTAGTACATTCCTAAACCTTTGTGTCCTAAACAATAAATATTTGGCGTTGCACAGGAATCGTCGACAATATCTGATGTCAAAACATTACGAACGAGGGGTTCCCACTATTCCATCATAATCTCATGTCAACTTTTCATTCAAGAGCCAAGAAACAAAATATTGGAGCATTGTGGACTGCCTGCATTGAAACGTTTGATGATTTCATTGATGCGCTGGAAGAAGTAGATAACAAGAAGATAATCAAATACCTCAAGAACCTTGCAGGTGAAGGAGTGAAGCAACGGATAAGGAAAATTCTACAAACTAAAGAGGCTTCTTACCATCAAATCAAAGAGGGGCTCAATATAAAATTCAATGCAATGCCAAATATTTTATTATGAGCAATATATCTTCAGGCAAGAAAAACAGGACGTTGGTGAAACATTCGGTTAATTAGTAGAAACTTGATATTCAATTCCATTCAAATACTTTATTGCGGTCATTAGACCATAAAAACACAAGTGCATAAAAATGATAATACATACAAGCATCCACCAGGGCCTAAACTCAAGGCCCCAGGGTCCTATATTACTATTGCAAGTTATCCGGCACCCCAATAAATAAGCACGGGACATAACAACACATACGTAGTGCAGTTTTTTTGTTTGAATTCTTTTTATTAACCATAGGAATCAATCACTAGGCAGTATACATAGTACAATGGCTTTGCTTATCTGAATCAAGGTGTTCTGACGTTTACAAATACCCAATGTAGTTATTGGTGATACATGTCATATCTACAACGGTTCATCTTGAGCTGGCACCAGCGGCGGGGTACAGAGATCCCCCTATATTCATTCCAGCCCTCTCAGATTCTGGACCACTTCCTGGGACATCCCCTGGGCACATAGACATATTTCTCACGAAACATGGACCAGTCCATATCCTTTTTCCAATCACAGCCGGTGTCCGCGCTGCCCCCAACTTCTGGGCTATGTTACGTTTAGAGATCATAAGCCCCAATGTAACCCAGGTGACACGATTGTTGTTCAGATCTGTCGGTTCCCACACGTTCAGGAGACATCTCCAGGGGGAGTATCTGATTTAACACTTCTCTCAGAGTCTCATGTATTGACTTCCAGTACCTCTGGACGTACGGGCAGCCCCATAGTATATGAAGCAACCTACCTTCGCCTCCACAACCCCTTCTGCATTTACCATCAGCTGCCCTACCCATGAGCACCAGCCCAGGTCCAGTGATATCGATGCGGTGCAATATTTTAAGTTGTACTAGCCTCAACTTTGCTGCGATGGCTACCTCTCTTGGCGAAGACAGTGCCGTCACCCAGTCCTCATCATTTAGAATTATGCCGCCCCCTTTCCATTTCTCTCGCAATTTCACTAAGGGGTCTCCTGTGTGATTCACAATCTTTTTGTATGTGAGCGAGATTGCCTTTGTCGGTAAGTATCCATCAAGGAGTCTATCTTCGAGGGGTGCCGTGTCAGGAGGGGCATCTCCCCTCTGAAGACAGGAGTACAGGGCATGGCGGACTTGCATGTACCTAAAATGTTCTGCGGCGGCAAGCTCATACTCTCGTTGTAACGTGGAAAATGACTTGACCTCCCCTTTCACCCATAGGTCGCCTACTTTCGAGATGCCTATGAGGTCCCATTTGTCAAAGCCTTTAGTGGACCATAGGTTCCCCAGTCTTTGGAAGTCCCACAGTGGTGTTGCAAGGGTTACTTTATTGTCCCATCCCATGCTCCTGGAGGCTTCTCTCCACACCAGTACTAATAGTCGGCCCGGTTAGAAGGTGCCCCCCGGTCTTTGAATAAAACGCCTGGTTATAGTTCCTTCCCGGTAGTATCCAGCGATCCATTGAATAGTCCGGGTCACCGGTTTGCCTATATGTGCCATGGTTGATAGCTACCAGATGGGCAGCCCAATAGTACTTTATGAGATCAGGGAGAGCAATCCCTCCTTCGTACCAGGTGAGGTTGAGTTTGGAGAGCGTGATGCGCGGTTTCCCATTCCATAGCAGACGGCGTTGTAGGGTTTCGATCTCCTTAAAATAGCTGGTGGGAACCAAATCTAGCGAGTTTTGTAGGATATATAGGAATCAGGGCAGGGACATCATTTTGAACAGGGAGGCTCTACCTTGCAGTGAGAGTGGGAGTTGCAACCAGCACTCAGAGTCTCTTTTAAGTCGCAGCAGAGGTGGGAGCAGATTCCTCGTGAATCTTTCCGCAGGGTTGGTGGTGATATAGATACCAAGGTATTTGAAGCCTTGAGTGCTGATTTGATTTGGCAGCCCCTGGGTAAGCCTGTGAGGGGTCCCTTGAGGGCATATAGAACTGACTTGAGCCAGTTTATGGTGTACCCTGAGTATCTGCCAAAGGTGGCAAAGATGTCAAGTACTGCTGTGAGCGAGACCTTCGGGGAAGTTAGGAACAGCAGTATGTCCTCCGCATAGAGTGAGATGCGGTCCTCCCAGGATGCTGCCCATCTGAATCCGCGGATCATCGGATCCCCCCGTATCCAAGATGCCAGGGGCTCCAGGGCTAAGGCAAACAGGAGGGGGAGAGCGGGCAACCCTGCCTCGTGCCTCTGCCTAGTTCAAACACGTCAGATTTTCTATTGTTTACCACAATCTGGGCTAGTGGTTTTGTGTAAAGGAGTCGTACCCACTGGATGAATTGGGGTCCAAACCCCATTTTCTCTAGCACTGCAAATAGGTATTTCCATTCAAGCATGTCGAATGCTATAGAGTCGTCCAGCGAGACCAGGACCGCCCCTTCTTGGATTGTTGTCACCCGCCCCATTGCATCGTGTACACTGCGCAAATTCAGTGCCGTGCTGCGCTGAGGCATGAAGCCCGATTGATCTGGGTGTACGAGGTAATTGATGACCTTAATTAACCTATTAGGAAGGAGTTTTGCTAGGATCTGTGGTTCGGCGTTTAATAGGGAGATCGGCCTATAGGAGGAGCAATCTGTCCGGCTTTTACCTTCATTGTGGATCATCACCAGAGTGTCTAGTCTTTGGTCCCTTGGCCGTTCCCCTATTTCCCTACACTCCTTGAACATATTGCAGAGGTGGGGGAACAACAATATCTGTCCCAAGTTTATAGAGTTCTATCGGTAGCCCGTTGGGCTCCGACGCTTTCCCTGAGTTGAAACCTCTGATTGCTAACACTACCTCATCTGGTGTGAGTGCCCCCTCCAGATACTCAAGCTCTGACTCCAAGAGTTTAGGAAGTGTTACATCTCGTAGAAGGGCAATAGAGTCTGGCATTGAGTATGGGTTGTGGGAAGCATATATCTCCTAGAAGTGTAGGGCAAATGTGTTTGCTATGTCTTGGGGGTCTGTAATTATGTGCTCGTCTTTATCTATTAGCTCTGAAAGCAGTCTATTTGCCAGTTTTTGTTTCTCGAGCCAAGCAAGTAGTTTCCCGGCTTTGTCTCCTTGATCGTAGATTCTGCCCAACGTGTCTCTCCCCAGATCTTTGGCCATATCAGTTACCAGGGCCCTGTAGCTATCCTGTTTTAATTGAAAGGTGTGTAAGGTGTCTGGGTTAGGTCGATCCGCCTGTTCTTCCTCTAGTCTGCAGATTTCCGTCTCTAGTGCTTCCACCTCCTTGACCCTTTCCTTCCTCACCCCGGCTATTTGGGAGTCTTAAACGCATCCCACAGTGTCTGGTATGAACTTACCGATCCCTCATTCTCAAGTAGTGCTTGATGGAGGCATGGACCGCTTTATTAACCACTGGGTTACGGAGCTGCCAGGGGTTGATGGGTGCCACTCTACCCACTCTCTGTTGGCCCACCACCAGTTGCATCCACAACAGGGAATGATCAGATATGCCTCTCACCTTGTGTTTGACCTCTTGGACATATTTTATCTGGTCAGGGGGGACCAACATGTAGTTCAATCTGGATTGTGAGTTGTGGGCAGCTGAATGAAAAGTGTACTGGGTGGTGCTTGGGTGAAGTGAGCGCCATGCGTCCTGTAGCCCCAGCGCCCCCAAAAAGTTAGGCAACCAGCTGTTAGATGGGCGAAGTCTTCTAGACGGGTGTCTGTCTTGTGTGCCATCTACCAATGCGTTCAGGTCCCCTCCCACTATCAACAGTCCCTCCGGGATCGTTATCAACATAGATCCTAGGTCCTTGAATGCTAGTTCCTGGAGGGCTGGCGGTAAGTAGACCGACATGAGCACTTTCCCCTCCCATTGGCCCGTGATGCCTGCGTATCTCCCCCCATGTCCACTCATGTCAATTTGATCGTGAGGGGAAAGGAGTTTCTCAATAGTATGCCCCTGCCTCTCGATCCTGAGGTGAAGCCCGCGTGTGCTGCCAGGTTATACCCCCACATATTGAGGGCCTTGTAGGAATTACCCACCAAGTGTGTCTCCTGTAGGAGTACTATGTCAGGGGCGTGCCCTCTGATGTGTTGTAGCACCACCGTTCTCTTTAATTTGTCCCCTAAGCTGTTGACATTCCAGCTCATTATTCTGAACCCTTTATCCCATTGCGCCATTCCTGACATTCACGTATCACCTACGTGTTTAAGTCGCCGGATTGCGGTGCCTGGATGATTCCTTAAAAACAAATAACTAAACATGAACCCCGACCAACTGCCCCACTCCCTGCTCCCCGGCACCCAGGGCTCCAAACTGCCCATGTTACCAACTATGCAGAGTGCCTGTCGCCCTTTAACCTAGACTAACTGAAGAAAATCGGGGGTACACTCTCTTTCATCTCTCCACCCCTCCCATGGTGATTATGAAATGGATACCCCATACCATTCGCTTACATTTGTTCTCCCGTTTGTCCTGTTCTGCTCTTCCTGGCTGCTCCTGTCCTGCTCGCTGACCCAGACCGCCACCGCTGATCGCCCCCTCCCTGCTGACTCTTGGAGTGGGACGGGCGGCTCCACCATCTTGGGCGGGTCTGGGCTCGGCGCTGCAGTTCTTTGGCCCCTCCCCCCTCGTCAAGTACTTCAGGCGGTCAGCTGCTAGCGCGCCTATCCTGCATCTCACCAGAACTCCCGAGGCGACTCCGGGAGCAACGCTGCTTTTAAAATTACTTGGACACTAGTCTACTAGTTCTTAGCCCGCCTACCTGCTTCGCTGTTTGGCGCTACGGAGCCAGCGCTTCTGCTCTTCCTGGCTGCTCCTGTCCTGCTCGCTGACCCAGACCGCCACCGCTGATCGCCCCCTCCCTGCTGACTCTTGGAGTGGGACGGGCGGCTCCACCATCTTGGGCGGGTCTGGGCTCGGCGCTGCAGTTCTTTGGCCCCTCCCCCCTCGTCAAGTACTTCAGGCGGTCAGCTGCTAGCGCGCCTATCCTGCATCTCACCAGAACTCCCGAGGCGACTCCGGGAGCAACGCTGCTTTTAAAATTACTTGGACACTAGTCTACTAGTTCTTAGCCCGCCTACCTGCTTCGCTGTTTGGCGCTACGGAGCCAGCGCTTCTGCTCTTCCTGGCTGCTCCTGTCCTGCTCGCTGACCCAGACCGCCACCGCTGATCGCCCCCTCCCTGCTGACTCTTGGAGTGGGACGGGCGGCTCCACCATCTTGGGCGGGTCTGGGCTCGGCGCTGCAGTTCTTTGGCCCCTCCCCCCTCGTCAAGTACTTCAGGCGGTCAGCTGCTAGCGCGCCTATCCTGCATCTCACCAGAACTCCCGAGGCGACTCCGGGAGCAACGCTGCTTTTAAAATTACTTGGACACTAGTCTACTAGTTCTTAGCCCGCCTACCTGCTTCGCTGTTTGGCGCTACGGAGCCAGCGCTTCTGCTCTTCCTGGCTGCTCCTGTCCTGCTCGCTGACCCAGACCGCCACCGCTGATCGCCCCCTCCCTGCTGACTCTTGGAGTGGGACGGGCGGCTCCACCATCTTGGGCGGGTCTGGGCTCGGCGCTGCAGTTCTTTGGCCCCTCCCCCCTTGCCACACCCCCGGACTCTTTCCCCCATGTGTCGCTACTTAATGGTTACCCAGTCCCGGCCGCGTAGCGGACGCGCGCAGCGGGCGCGACGAAGGCGCGCCGAAGTTGCGCCTAAGTTAAGCCCGTCTGCGCCCGTCCGCGACAGGCCGGGACCAGGGGCCACACCCCCTGCCCTTTCTTTAGCTTATACCTCCGCACAACTCCTAGCTTTCAATGCTGTTTCCCCACTTTCACCCCCACTCTTGCGCCACCTTGACACACTTGGTATTCTCGTCCCTCCTTCCCCTCACTTGACTCCGCTTCTTTCTAGCCCCAATAGCACTTCCCCCCTAGCTACTGATCCCCCCTCTGCCTCCTTTTCCTCCTCCCTCTCTGCCTCTGCCGCTGCCGCTGCTTCTGCCATACTGCTTAACACCCGCTCAGCGGCCAAACATCAGACGGCTCTCTTTAATCTTCTTACCTCCGACTCCCCAGATTTCCTTTTTTTGACCGAAACTTGGTTCACCGCTGACTCCCTTCCCGACCTCTTAGCCATTCTTCCCGACTCCTATTATGCCCTCCGGGCTGATCGTCCGGACGGCAAGGTGGGGGGAGGGGTGGCGATGATCATTCGGTCAACCCTTAAATTCCAACTTCTTAATTACCCCCCTATTTCTAATGTGGACTACCTAGTGGCCCGCTCTCTCAATCTACCTGTCCCCCTCACTGTTGTCCTTGTGTACCGTCCTCCTCAATCTATGCCCTCTTTTGTAGCCTCCATTCAGGACCTTATGGCCACCCTTGTGGTCAATAATTCTTCCGTCCTATTGCTCGGCGACTTTAATTATTGGCCGGGCGACCCCAGGGAAGACCTTCCCTCGAAAGATTTCTCAGGCACTCTCCAATGCCTAAATTTCACTTCTCATATCTCAGTTCCCACTCATGTCCAGGGTCACATCTTGGACCAAATCTGGTCCTCTCGCCCTATTGTTTCACCCCCTCTTGTTTCCCCTTGCGTCTGGTCGGATCATTTTTCCATCTCTTTTGCCATCCTCCTGGGAGTGGTTGACAAGCCTCCCCTCCCTAAGAACATCTCAGCCCGCAATTGGAATCGAACGGACCTTGACTCTCTCTCGCTCACTTTGGCTTCATCTGTCCCTACCCTCACCAATCTTTCTCTTGATTCTCAGGTCAATGCCATTGGCACATGGCTTTCCTCCTCCTGCGACCTTGTCGCTCCGCTTAAAAAGATCAAGGCGATGCGTCCTCATGACGCGCACAAATGGTTCTCTCCAGAACTTAAAACTCTTAAACTCGACCTAAGGCGGTCGGAACGCCACTGGAGACGGAACTATTGCCCCTTGTTGCGCGCCAAATACAAATCACTCCTTGCTGAATATAAAAATGCGATCCTGGCGGCAAAAACCGCCTATTTCTCTGAGAGAGTAGCTCTCGCGAATAACAAATCCCGTGAAATCTTCTCTCTGGTCTACAATCTTGCCACCTCTGATCGCTCCACCCCCAGTCCGGTTCCCTCACAGTCCCTCTGTTCTTCACTTAACGATTTTTTTATTGATAAGATCGTTAAGATCAAAGCTAACATTCCCACACTGCCACAACCCCGCCCCACCTGTCTTCCCATCTATCCTCCCTTCTCTTTCTCCTCTTTCCCTCCTCTTTCTACTGAACTATTTCTAAATCTACTGATCAAAATCAAGTCCGGTTCCCCCTTGGACTGCGCGCCAGCACGCATCCTTAAAACCCTCTTCACCACTTGCTCTGGACCTCCTCTTGCCCTCCTTAACTCCTCTCTGGCTCTTGGATCTGTCCCCTCCTCTTTCAAATCTGCCATAGTCCTTCCGATTTTAAAGAAAACTGGTTTAGATCCCTCTCTTCCCTCCAATTTCCGTCCCATCTCTCTCCTTCCCTACCTGGGCAAGATCCTCGAGGCTCATGTCACTTCTTGCCTCTCCTCTTACATTGAGGAGAACAGCCTCCTTGCATCCCATCAGGCAGGATTTCGCCCGGGCCACTCCACGGAGATGGTGGTCCTCGCAGTCTTGGATGAGCTTAAGGGGAAGGCTGACTCCAATCTCCCCCAGGCTCTGGTCCTTCTCGATTTGTCCGCTGCGTTTGACACGGTCGACCATGCCATCCTTCTCGACCGTGTCAGCGCAGCGGGCATTCGGGGCGTGGCCTTTTCCTGGCTGGCGTCCTTCCTTCAGGATAGGTCCCAGGCAGTTCATCTCTCCGGTTTTTCCGCTCCTCCCCGTCCTGTCACTTGTGGAGTTCCCCAAGGCTCTTCTCTCTCCCCTCTCCTCTTCAATCTCTATATTCACCCCCTCATCACTTCTCTTCTTGAGCTGGGGGTCTCTGTGTATAACTACGCAGATGACCTTCAGCTCGTCTTCGATCTTTCTTCCTCCCCTGACTCTCTTCCCAAGTTCTGTTCCACTTTAGTTTTCATTTCTGACTGGATGTGCGCTAACCAACTGAAGCTCAATCCAGATAAAACCGAACTTGTTCTCACCGGTGGCTCTTCTAACCCCTGGACTCCCGCACATTGGCCCCTCTCTTTTGGTCCCCCCCCTGTTCCCTCTTCTTCTGTCCGCACTCTTGGCATCAAAGTCAGTCATGACTTATCCATGCACAGTCAGATCAGCTCGGTTGTGTCCTCCTGCTTTCTTTCTCTCCGTTTAATCCGGAAAATCTCCCGCTTCTTCTCCTCTGATGCTCTCAAATCCATAGTCATGGCCCTCGTCATCTCTCGCCTTGACTACGGGAATGGCTTGTATGTGGGCATACCTGCTTACGAATCTCGCCGCCTACAGGCCATTCAAAACCAAGCCGCTCGTCTCATTCTCTCCCTCCCCAAATCCTCTCATATCACCCCGGCTCTTAAATCACTTCACTGGCTCCCTGTTCGTCTCAGATCCTTTTTCAAACTGGCCTGTCTAGCATTCTTGGCTCACTCTCGCTCCGCACCCCTGTTCATCAACTCTCTTGTCTCTTCCCATGCCCCTGTCCGCACCCTCCGTTCTTCCTCTCTCTCTCTTCTTCACACCCCTCGTTTCCGCAAATCCAGAACCGGGGGAACCCGATTCTCAGTCCTTGCCCCCCAGTTTTGGAATAGCCTTCCTCTCTCTATTCGCTCCATTCCCATCTACTCCCACTTTCGCAAAGCCCTTAAAACCTTCCTCTTCCTTCAGGCATTTCCCTCTTAAATCTTTCCTGGGTCCCCTCTGCCGAGTTTCTGATCAGGTCCCCAGCGCCAGGAAGCCGCTTGGCCATCGCGCGCTTTATTAAATATTTTATTCATTCATTCATTCACATATGGAGTACAACTGGGAGACACCTGGGACGGAACCCAATGATCCCAAAGTCAATCAGCAGAGCCTCTGTCCCTCCTTGTCGTAATTTGACAATGATCGGGTTAGCGTTAAGCTTTGCTACACGTATTTTCCCTTATCTTGACTATAGTTGTCGGACGCCATTTTGTATGTATCGGCGGCCACGTTGCCTCGTGGTCAGCATGCCCTTTTGTCCTTCATCTGTACCACTGACCACTCGAGTTTGCCCAGCAACAGGCTATTTTTAGTATTGGTCAAGCTCACACATGCGCAGTTTAGATTGACCAGTCATCACTTAGGAATGTTTCGCCAAACTGACCAGTGGTGTTGTAGCCCCTCCCATGAGTTGGCTGTGTTCCAAAAATGACCATATATGTACCTAAAACTCTGTAACTGTGTACCGCCTATGTTTTTATTGCTGTAAAACTGTATAAAAAGAAGGATTTGCACTGATGTTCGGTGTGATACTTCTTGCATTACCGAAGGGTGCTGTAGGAATGTACCACCACCCCATGGGGTCTTAATAAACTTGTCTTTTGTATTTTCTAGTTTCCGTGCCAACATCTTTTATGGTGTAGAGGGTATTCTGCGGAGTATGTAGGCCTGGAGAACCCAATACCAGAAATTGGCGACCACGAAGGGACTCATCGGCGACTCGGATGCCCGAAGTAGAGGTCGTGATGAAGGATTGGAAACTCGCCATGGATGCGTACGCTGCCACTGAGTGACCCGAGTCTTGGCACCCACAGTGTTTTCTTCCTTTCCTTCTGATCTGACCTTCCAGGTGGCGCCGGTCCTCGACTGAGATCCTGCTCTTTCGAGTTGTCGTACAGTGCCGATTTGGCTGATTTGATCAAAGACCTTGGCAGTTGGAACCTGCATATCTGAGATTTTGGTAAGCTTGTGATTGGTAAGATAGTCTACGGACGCTTACTGTGGCTCTTTGAATATGTTTTGAGTTAGCTAACATTTGATCCTATGATATGAACTATATGTGCAGTGCACTTCACATAGGCAGGCATGTAGAGATATTTCTCTGAATTTGTTTGTGTTTGAACGGCACATTTGTTTGAAGTATATTAAGTGCCATTTTTGTGGTATCACATTTCCGTGATACTTTTTGAACATGCCTGTTTTAAGCACACTCCGAGGAATGTGCTGTCTTGGAAATGGTACCACTTATCGATTAAATGAATCTCAGCTGGCCCCCCCAGAGGGGACTCCCAATCGGGAGATGTATGTCAAACTTGGCCTTCCCCCTATATTATACAGTAAGTTATGGAATAAATACACAAGATCTGATCCCGAGTTGCAATGGCCACTACATGGGTCGTTTGATTTACGAAAGGTTCAGTTTGTGGAGCAATGTTTGTTTCAACGCAGGTCTAGACAAGATATGTTTGATTGTGTACGAATGTGGGAGAAAGCAGTGCGTGAACGAATGAAGCGTGAAATAGCCTTGGCGGAAAAAGAGCAGCGTAAGGCTGCTCGAGATAAGGCTTTACAGCTGGAGGAGAAGGAGTTACAGGAGAAGAAAGAGAGGGAGGCACGGGAACGTAATTTGCAAACAAATGGTCAATTTCCTATTCGGCGTCCACTTTATCCTGTCCTTACTAATGAAGTTGATGATTTTTCATTACTAGATCGGTGCCCGCCTCCGTACGTTTCACCTACGGCCCCGGACGAGGATTCGGACAATGAGGAGTACGGGAGTAAGAGTATGAGGTTAAGTGCTAGTGTAGCTGCGGAGTTGCGCAGTTTCGCTCGCAAACTTAATTTGAATAAAATAACTATGTCAGAGATTAAAAGTGAAATGAATAAGTGGTCAGAGCGAGAACAGTTGTATTTTTTAAGTGCTCTCGGAGATGAAGTTGTAGAACGATTTAGGAAATATTCAACTGATTTAGAGCCTAAGGATATATCAGTTCATCGTGAGAATATGAGTAAGGGTTTATTTGTTATTACAGATGCGGATGAATTTTACCGACGGTTGGTCCACCTACGGGATGAGGCGTCCAGATTACGGGAAGCACAAAAAGCAGCAGACGTGCCTGCGCCGGGGTCGACGGAGTCATCCAAACAGTGTTCTATGTTTGGAACAGATAAGCGTTCTACAGTTCATGTTATGCCTATGCGTGAAGCCGCACCTTTGTATGTTACCCCCAAAGGGCAAGGTACAAGTGATGATAAATCGTCCGGGGATGCAAAGGGGTATTTCATTTATAATTGGATATATACGCCTTGGAATAGAGCAGATGTTATGGCATTGAAAAATGCTTTACCCTATCCCCGTAAAAATCCGGCAGCTTTCTATGAAGGAGTGGAGGGGGCTATTTCTTCATGTGTTATGACGTTAGTTGATATCGATCTTTTCTTTGGGTTAATACTGCCCCCTGATATGTGGAGAGCGATTCGTAAATTTGATGACCAAGCGATTTTGGGAGCGGATTGGAAAGTTATAGCCCAAGCTGATTTAGATAGGGAGCCTGCATGTAAGCCTTGCCAATTAATTCTAGATCTTCCGACAGCTATTTTGAATAAATTAAAAACGCTTGTTCCCCCTAAAAACATTGATTGGACTATGTTAGCTTCCTGCAAACAGAAACAGGACGAGTCAGTGTCTGACTTCTTTTCACGTTTCGAAGAAGCGTTTTATGATTACAGTGGTCAATTATTAACGGATGATACGGGTAGGCATTTGTTCGTCGATAAGTATGTGGCAAATCTCCTGCCGGAGATTGCAAAACGTTTGAAAACTAGTGAAAGTTCCTGGACCACGGGGACCCCTGCGTCCTTGTTAACTATGGCTCAGTATTATGAGCGACAGGAATTAGAGGCTAAAGAAAGTACTGACAAGAAAGCGAAGGAATTAAATACGAAGGTGATGTTGGCTCACGTTCGTGCTACGCAGCCGAGAGGGAACGATAGAGGCAGGCGAGGAGGGTATGGTACGCCTTACGGTCGTACCGACATTGCTGAGGATCAATGTGCATACTGTAAAGAGTTTGGGCATTGGGCTTCAGATTGTCCGGTGATTCGTGAACAACGTAATCAGCGTGGTCGAGGAGGTGGAAGGACACGGAATAGTTATTCAGGAGCGAGAGGTGGAGCAAGTGATCGTGGTAGGTTTGAGGCGAGGGGTCGTGGTCAGGATGATCATAATACTTTTGATCGACGGAATCAGTAGCAGATATCGGAGGGTGAGAACGTGGAGTCTCAGGACTATGTGCATGCATAGGATTGCGTAGGATGGGGTGTGGAATCGGTTGAAGTGCCAGTAGATCAAAGAGGTACATATGTATCAGCGGGCGTTTTGGGTTCTACTGATCAGTTTTTGGTTGATACAGGAGCTACTCGCAGTGCTCTGTCTAAAAACTTGGTTCCAAGGGCTCCCCTGTCTGGCGAAACGATTACATCCATAGTGTTTGATGGAACACCCTCTCTTAGCCCATTGTCACAACCTCTTACGTTTTACATTGACAGATTCTTTGGCCCGTGCCCATTCTTATTGTCGCCGAATACACCAGACAATATTATGGGCATAGATTTGCTTAAATATTTTCGAGCAACGATACGCTGCGCTCCTGAAGGAGTGCGGGTTATTTTGAATGACAATTATCCGGATGTAGGAAGACTATGTACTATGCAAGAGATTGAAGCATTAGCCTCTCTCCCACACACGTTATGGGCTACATCGGACACGGATGTGGGACAGATGCTCATTCCGCCTATTCGAATAACTGTTAAGGAGGGAGTGTCTTTGCCACGTGTACCCCAGTATAAAATATCTTGGGAAGGTGAGATTGCCCTGATGCACATTGTTCAGGATTTGATTATTGCAGGAGTAGTGGAGGAAGTTCCCTATAATGTCTGTAACAGCCCGATTCTTCCGATCCTAAAGAAAGACACTGATGACAAAGTCTATCGATTTATTATTGATTTGAGGGAAATTAACAAAATTGTAGTGCCCCAGTACCCGGTGGTGTCTGATATCACCACCTTACTTACTTTGGTTCCACCCACTGCTACCACGTTTTCTGTAATTGACCTTAAAAACGCTTTCTTTTCCATTCCCATCCATCCCGACAGCAGATATCTATTTGGTTTCAAGTTAAATAATAAATCGTATAGATTTTGTCGAGTTCCTCAAGGTTATACAGAAAGCCCTAGCATCTATAGCCAGGCTTTAAAAAGACAGCTCGATTCCTTTGATTTGCAGTCTGGAGTAGCTCTCATCCAGTATGTTGACGATATTTTACTAGCTGCAGACACATATGCACAGTGTGAGGAGAGTACTCTTGCTTTGCTCTCTTTTCTTGCTCAGAATAATCACAAAGTGTCTAGGAAGAAGTTACAATATTGTAGACCAAAGGTGACCTACATCGGTCATCTTTTGTCTAAGGAGGGACGTGCATTAACATCTGATCGAATTCAAGCAATTTTAGATACACCGGTTCCCCGTACTCAGAGAGATGTGAGTGCCTTCATAGGTTTAACGTCTTTTTGTAGACAGTGTATAATGGGGTTTTCGCACATTATAAATCCTTTGTTAGCATTACTGTCCAAAACTACACCAATGCCCCTTGAATGGACAGATGAATGTCAGACTGCTTTTGAACAATTGAGACAAGCCCTTTGTTCTGCACCAGTGTTAGGTACACCAGATTATACGAAGATTTTCATGCTGTATGTACATGAGAAAGATGGGTGTGCAATGCCAGTGTTAGTGCAGACACACGGGGATAAGCAGAGGCCCTGCGCATACTTTTCGGCAATACTTGACCCTGTAGCACGAGGATTACCTGGGTGCCTTCGAGCAGTTGCAGCAGCAGCAGTGGCTATACGGCAGAGTGAGGGAATAGTTTTGTCACACAAACTGTTAGTGTTAGTTCCCCATGCGGTAGATGCTCTGTTAAACCATACAAAGACCCAGTATCTCACAAGCGCACGTTTAACAGGATATGAGCTTACACTGTTGGCGCCACACATCACATTAAAGAGATGTGCTACCCTGAACCCTGCCACTTTATTGCCGTATCCGGTTGCTGAGAGCCAAGAGGAAGAACACCATGATTGTGTTTTCCTGACCGAAGAACAAAGAAAGGGTCGTGTCGACTTACAGGATACGCCACTTCCAGATGTGGATGGGGAACTGTGGGTTGATGGATCGTGTTTAAGGCTGCCAGATGGCACAACTTCTGCAGCATACGCGATCACGACACTTAAGACAGTGGTAGAAGCAGCACGAATACCACAGAAATCGGCCCAAGCAGCGGAGTTAATAGCCTTGACAAGAGCCTGTGAATTGAGTGCTGGCTTATGTGTCAACATCTACACAGACAGCCGGTACGCCTTCGGAGTAGCGCATGACTTTGGCCTACTCTGGAGAGAGCGTGGGTTTTTGACTTCGCATGGAGTACATATCATGCACGGAGAACTAGTGCGTTATCTCTTGAACGCGTTACTTTGTCCAAAGAAAGTGGCGATAATCTAATTCAGTGCACATAAAAAGGTCACTGACAAAGTGGGACAAGGTAACGCTTTTGCTGGTAGCATAGCAAGAGAAACGGCTATGTTACGAACTGCCTCGCCAATGTATGTAGTGAAATCACAGGCTGAGCGATGGCACGATGCTAGAGAGGAGATACTAGATATCCAGAAATCAGCGTCTGAAGCAGATCTAGCAACCTGGGCAGCGGAGGGAGTGCTGGATGATGAGGGTTGCTGGCGAAGCAAAGGTATGGAAAGATGGAAATTGCCTGCAGCTTACTTGCAAGCGATGGTTCAAATGACACATGGATTGGCACATGTTGGAGCTCTTGCAATTACTCGATTGTTAACGCAAGTTTGGGAGCATCCTGAGATTGCCAATACGGCCAAAAGAGTAGTGCAGACCTGTTTGATATGTTTATAGCACAATCCTGCAAAAGGGACGCATAGTCCGAAAGGAGGGTTTGTTCCACCTACTGCACCATTTGAGGTACTGCAAATGGATTACATCCAGCTTGAGCATTGTAATAACCTTAAGTATGTCTTAGTGGTGGTGTGTGCTTTCAGTAAATGGATTGAGGCCTTCCCCACGAAGGATAATACAGCGCTGACAACAGCTAAGGTTTTGCTCAAAGAGTACTTCCCTGGATACGGCGTTTGTAAATTTTTGTGGAGCGATAACGGTCCTCATTTTGTGGGGAAAATTGTGGAGTACGTGATGAAGGGATTAGGAATTCAGCAGAGGTTTCATGCTGTGTTCCATCCTCAGTCAGCAGGTCTTGTTGAACGGTATAAGGCTACTCTGAAATTAAAGCTAGCAAAGATCGTGGCATCCACGTCTTTGAAATGGCCGGATGCCCTGCCATTGGCATTACTATCTATCAGATCAGTGCCCCATTACCGAACTGGCCTCACACCTTATGAAGTGGTGTTTGGAAGGCCTATGAATATATGGGGAGTTCCTAAGCCTCGATTGTTACATGATGTGCCTTGTATAATGATGAACGGTTATTTGGCACGATTAACAAATGATTTACTTTCTATTCATCAACAGGTTCGAGAAGCGCTCCCCGACAATTCCATTGGAGAGGCTCACAATCTTCGTCCTGGGGACCATGTCATGATCCGATCCTTTGAGAGAACAAGCAGCTTGGAGCCGAGGTGGCGTGGCCCCGAGCAGGTACTGCTTGCAACTCGTACGGCTGTGCGAGTCACCAACAGGAAGCGGTGGGTGCACTCCACTCACTGCCGCCGTGTCTCTCCGGATCTGGTGAGCCCAACTGTGCTGTCTGATTATCGATACATCTTGGACGAGGAGAAGAGCCCAGCTGTAACGTCTGTTGAATCGGAGGGAGCCTTCCCGGACCACACTGTTTCTGGAAAAGAGAGATACAACTTACGACCTCGATAAGCAGTTTTTTTTTGTGCGAGACTGGTTGAGTTACCGCTCTGGGGTTTGTGAAACGGAAGCCGGGAATATCAAGGGGGGGGGGGGGGGGAATCTGTTCTGCCAAGTGTAGCTACAACCGTCTTGAATCTCGGAGAAGAAACCAACGGCTACCTCGGAGCTCAGCACTCATATTTTTATTTTTTAGTTGTTTTTGAGACATTTTGAACTTTGAACTATGGCATCCTCTGCAGTGCGAGACAAGAGAATTCTTGGTGCAGTATTATTTGTTCTGACAATTGTTGTGATAGGTGTGATAGCTTGGGTAGTAGAACTTGTGGTGTGACATTTACTGCCAACTACCCCGATTCCATCTGAACATTTCCATTTTACTCTACCCTATAATGAAGAACGGCACCGACAGACTTATTTGAACAATAGTTTTATTCAGATTTTGCATCACACCCACAATATGACTAACACTTCGAACTGCTGGGTATGTGGGATGTTGCCTGGACATCAAAAGAAAGGGGGCACACCAATTATCCCACTCCCGTTTTCCCATAATGGCTCTTGCAATGCCTGGTACACACTCCTATTCACTTTGCGATGGCCAACGAAAGGTGGGCTGCTTTTCCGACTCAACAAAATATGCTTCAATGATCGAGATGGTTATCCGCAAGCTGAAGGAACTAAGTTTGAATGGGAGGAGTACCGCCCCGACAACGTGTCAGCACCACGAATTTATAGTAATCAACGAAATGTAAATATGTCCATCTCACATGTGATTACTGTTATCGATACTAAAGCTGATCTCTGTGTTCGTAATAAAGGTACAATTCCAGTAGGCAGAAGTGAATGTAACACCACTCTTACCTTTGACACTCCAAATGGCATTTCATTTGTGGCATCCCGAAATACGTATTTTATATGTGGAAATAAAGGCTATCACCGTCTCCCTATAGGATGGTTAGGAACATGTTATATATCCTTTGTATTGCCCCCAGTGTTTATTGCCCCACCCATGTATCATAATAACTATATTCTCTATCATGATTTCATATTTAATAGAGTAAAGAGAACATTAGTCCTTGAAGACATTGACCAGACTGATACTGCATTGCAGCAATATGTTGATTTTAATTTAGGCCTCTTTTCATTTGTTGGAGCTGCTTTAAACAGTCGAAAAATAAGATGGTTAACTCGTGTTGTAGAAGCTTTTGCTAATGAGACCGCTTTTGCTTTAGGAAACTTAACAGAGGAACTCCAGATTACCAGAATTGTAACGCTCCAAAACAGACTGGTATTAGACGTAGTATTAGCTGATCGTGGAGGAGCAAGCCACATTATCGGAAGTAGTTGTTGTGTATACGTGCCAGATAATTCACCTTCTGTGTATGATGCAATATCCAAATTACATAAAATTGCTGCTGAGATACATCCCGATAATGGTACATGGACATTTTCGGGGTGGTTTTGGTCAATACTCAGTTCCTGGGGTTGGAAGTTGTTGACGATCCTATGTGTAATAATTGGGATATTATTCTTTTTATGCCTTTGTATCCAGTGTGGCCCTGTCTTATGTTCCATGTGCCTTTCTGCTTGTATTCCATCCAAACGAGCATTTGCTAAACATGAACAGATGATTCATAAAGAAGTAGCACAAATCATGTCTATCGATATTGAAGATGAGTACCCTGATTATGTCCACTATGAGGTAGCTTCAGCTGAACGCTAAAAGGGCCGTCTGTCGTAATTTGACAATGATCGGGTTAGCGTTAAGCTTTGCTACACGTATTTTCCCTTATCTTGACTATAGTTATCGGACGCCATTTTGTTTGTATCGGCGGCCATTTTAGGGAATGCGTTGCCTCGTGGTCAGCATGCCCTTTTGTCCTTCCTCTGTACCACTGACCACTCAAGTTTGCCCAGCAACAGGCTATTTTTAGTATTGGTCAAGCTCAAACATGCGCAGTTTAGATTGACCAGTCATCACTTAGGAATGTTTCGCCAAACTGACCAGTGGTGTTGTAGCCCCTCCCATGAGTTGGCTGTGTTCCAAAAATGACCATATATGTACCTAAAACTCTGTAACTGTGTACCGCCTATGTTTTTATTGCTGTAAAACTGTATAAAAAGAAGGATTTGCACCGATGTTCGGTGTGATACTTCCTGCATTACCGAAGGGTGCTGTAGGAATGTACCACCACCCCATGGGGTCTTAATAAACTTGTCTTTTGCATTTTCTACTTTCCGTGCCAACATCTTTTATGGTGTAGAGGGTATTCTGCGGAGTATGTAGGCCTGGAGAACCCAATACCACATCCTAATCACGTTGGGAACCCTGTTCTGCCGGATCCTTCCATCCATCCAGCCAATCAGCAGCGTCCTCCGGAGTTTCAAAAACCTAGCCTGTCCCCTGGCCTCCACTCGAAGCTGCGCGGGGAACAACAAGGCGTACTTTAGGCCTCTGTCTCTCAGACGCTTCTTGATCTCAAGAATGATCTACGCTGTCTTTGTACCACTTGGGTAAAATCCGGAAAGAAGCTGACCTTGAGTTTTCAAGCCGTATTGGAGGTGCCACCCTGGCCGTTTGCAAAATTAGGTCTCTGTCTCTATAGTTCAGGAGTCTGGCCAGTATGGGGCGGGGAGGGGACGTAGTGCATTATTAATAAAATATACAGTTAATACACAGAAATAGATCTGATACATCTCAGAATAATAAAACATTAAAAAGCACTCTTTAAAATCACATATAAAAATTACTTTAAGAAAGATAGAGGGAGCCCGATTAAAAATAGAAAAAGAGAGTCTTGTCAGCTTAATCCTGTGCATTAATTTTCGGAAGTGACTTGCGCATACACCACATAGCTAGTAGGAACCGTGACATCGCAAATACAATTGAGGATAGAGTTTTGTATTTCAGCAATCTAAAAGCCTCTACATAGTGTTTGGTCCCGAGGCTTCTACATATTTGGAACTGGATTTTCTTTAGCCATGGCAGAAAAAGAATACATGCAGCTCTGACTCCACTGCATTGTTACAGGCCGGACAACCTGGAGAGAGTGTACACGACCATTTGTAGAGAAAGCGCGCAGCGGGAGAACCTCATGTCTAAACTGAATACACAGTTTACTCGCTAGCGCAGGTTGTATCTCATCCAGGGCAGACTCTAAGGTGTACTGGTCTTTTATTCTCAGAAACGCAACTGTTAGTGAACCTGTTGCTGCGCACCCCTGTAAACGGGCAAGTTTTTAATTTTTTTTAAAACATATTTTATTTGTCAATTGCGCATACGTCGCAGGGCTCTGCACTCCAGAGACATCTGCAGAATCAAAGCGTACATCACCACAGGAGCACCCGACTTTTGTGAGCGACATCAAGATACATAATGAAAGTAAACAAAGTAATACAACAAAGCCCCCCCCTAATTCCCCCCTCCCTCTCCCTTCCCCGCACAGAGTCTGCATAGTCCTGGCCACAGCCTTTACACAGAACAACAGAGTCTTAGCACGATAGCACACACCTCCCCGGATCCCCCCCCCTGCACCACCACATCCCCGTGTACATCAGAAATGATCCCATTGGATGAGCCTCAACAACAGTTGGCGGCTTCAGCCACAGACCCGATAATCCGCCCATCTTTTCGATATTTCGCAATGTTTACGTGGACATCCCCTGGATACAAAAACAGGCTGTTCTATCCCATGCAAAAGTCCAAGCCGTTCTTCCATGCGGCCACCGATGGGGCCTGCGGCGCCTTCCACGCCGTGGCGATATCTCGCTTTGCCAATGTGAAGCCTAGTTGCATGAGATGTCATTTGTAAATGTTAACCCCTATTCCTTCCATTACTTGGAGCAGAGCTAGTCGCGGTGTGGTACTGAAATTCTGGACCCGTGTTATAAACCTCATCGTATCAAGACGATTTTGGTATCAGCAGACCGGAAATGATGAGTATACTATTCATGACCATTTCCGTCACGATCGAGTGATGGAATCACCCTGAAATTAGCATTTCCGTTCCGAACCCTTGGGTTCCATTCTGTGAACGGCATCCATTTTGTGATTGCCCTCACATAGCCAAATGAATAGAAGCCAATACCTGGTCCAAAGGACACGTACACCTTAACTGACTCCTCTGTGACCTGGGCAAGCCGACTCCACTGCCCGAAGCCAAACCTGTTCGGCCAGGTCCTTCCCCATTGACCGAGCAAGATTAGTATCAAGGCACAACATATCATAAACCTTTCATCGCACACAAACCATGCCTAATCTTACACACACCTGTCCCTGTTTCTTTCTTTATGGCTTGCTTTACGAGGAGGAGGTGCCCGATTTTATTGGGGGTCCGTCGATATCTGATGAAAATACTGGGTCTTGCCGGGTAATCAATTACGGGCTGGACGAACTAAAATATGTGCTTGTCATCATGACTCTGCTTTTCCTTTGTAGTATAATATTTGTATGGTCTTACTGTAAAATAAGGAATTTATGCCCGAAGCTCATTATTTTGTATAAAAGACGAAGGCTGGCTTTGTAATTTTGAGCAGTCTCCTGAGAATATACATGCCGTTGTACTTCTAGGATATCTGTTACTGGCTGCAGCCAATAAATACGATCTTTGACTTCGCCTAGAAGACTCGGTGTTTCTGTGGTTCGAAACAGGAAGGACTCTGAGTTTTCAGGTGTTCTCCCTGGCACCGCCGGGTCCATAAAAACCCGGTACTCCAGCGGTGAACATGGGAGTTCTCACCCCAGGACCTCCGGCAGGCAGGAGAACACCCCCCTCCAGAAACGATCAAGGGAAAGGCACTGCCAGATAATATGTATCAACGTGCCCTCCTCCCTACCACATATAAGACACTCCGGGGAGGCAATCAGACCCGCTCGGCACAGTCGAGCATGGGTCAAATAGACTCTGTGCAAATATTCAAAACTGGATGAGGTGAAGGCGCATCGCTATGGCCGCTCCCCATTGGGTCCGCCAGGGCCTCCCTCCAATCCTCCTCCTCCAGTGTGCCCACATCTTTCTCCCAGTCCCCCCGCAGCTTCTGAAGTGTGGTGGAGCAATGCGTAACTAGAGATTGATAGATCCAGGAGATCTTTTTGGTTTCCAGATCCCCAATAAAGACTCTAGCCTCCAGTGGACTGAATTCAGGGAGAGATTCCAAACCTTCCAGACTAGGGGATAGAGCATGGCGAAACTGGAGGTATCAGTAGAATTGTGACTGGGGCATAAGAAATTCCCTCTGTAGGTCCCGGAATTACTTGAGTGTCATGCCCCTCATAACATCCCCCAGAGTTGAAATACCAATATCGTCCCATGCAAGGCCGCCAGCTCGGGCAGGCACCCATTGTTCCAAAGGGGGGGTCTCCCTAGCCAGGGTATCCCGCCAACCCATGCGGCGCAGTGCCTGCCTCCAGATCAGGAATACCACACGCGTGGCTGACGGTACAAGATAGTATGCAGTGTATAGGACCCCATGAGTCGTCATTCCAGTGCATATGCCGGGTCTCTCCTGTCGCCATACCACCATTTATTGAGGACAAGGAGGTGTGAGGCTTGGTAATACAAGATAATGTCTGAGGACGCAAGTCCTCCACAATAGGTGGATAGAAAGCATTTTCGTAGAGCCACACGCACTTTGCCACCCTCCCACAGAAACTGCCCAAGCACAGAAATCACCAGCCGGAAACATCTGGGCGGGATCGGGTATGGGTGATTCTGTAGCTGGTAAAGCAGCCGAGGAAGCGCCACCATCTTGAAAATTGCTGATCTGCTGTCAAGGGTATATGCGCCCAAGACTTAAGATCAGCACGGACTAACTCCCATGCCGGGGCCAGGTTCCGCTCCCAGGAAATGGCTGGCACGTCCGAGTGGAACACCCGTAAGTATTTCAGACCCCAAACAGCCAACTGGATCGTGCTCACCCAGTCGCCCACCCTCGTTCGAGCTCCCAGAACCCAGAGTGTAGATTTGTGGGGGTTCATATATAATCCCGACGTCTCTCCAAAGATCTACATGACCTGCAGGAGTCGCTGCCC
Organism: Lissotriton vulgaris; assembly: GCF_964263255.1. NCBI lineage: Eukaryota > Metazoa > Chordata > Amphibia > Caudata > Salamandridae > Lissotriton > Lissotriton vulgaris. Next base: position 348,122 of record NW_028254578.1, read on the forward strand.
CATCTTTTCCAAAGCAGTAAGGAAGGAGGCAGGAGGCGATTGGCCAACACCTTGGCCAAGAATTTAGCCTCTACGTTTGGAGGGAGAAAAGGTGATATGAGGCCTGTTGTTCGGGAGGCCGGCTGGTCTTAAGGAACACCACCACCTTTGCGTGCCTCCAATCCAGGGGGAGCAGGCCCTTTTCCCGGGCCTCCTCTACCCCCGCTCGATAATAGGGGGCCAGCTGTGTATTACAGCAACTGAAGAATTCACTCGGGAACCCATTGGGTCCAGGCGCCTTGCCGGAATTGAATTCATTGTCCTACACATCTAACCTGGACTTCTATTGGAATTCTATAACGCATATTAGCAAGCCCATTATCGCTGTTTTAGCGGCAGTTTCCTGCCACTAAAACGGCGATAATTTTAACGAGGTTCTTACTAATATGCCCCTGTACCCCTAGAGTTCATCCCGTACATTGCAGCGCCTCTTGTTTTCACTTTATAGATTTCCAAAAGTGGTCCTATATGTTTATGGAAGGAGTTCCTGAATATCTTCATCAACCCTCCTGTGTTCTGCGCTAGCTTCAGACTTCTTTTATCGATTAGGGCTCCCCAGTCCCTTTTTTCCGTTAAAGTGATCCCAAGGTACTAAAATACAGAGACCCTATCCAGTGGGATACAGTGAAAGCTGGGATTAGTGCAAGTTGAGCTAGTTGGATTAAAGACCATATATTTAGTCTTTTGGCAGTTAATCACAAGACCGCTACTGTCACAGAAAGCCTTGAAGTTGTCGAGGAATCTGTGTACCCGTCGGTGACTTTGAGAGCAGGAGAGTGGCGTCGGCAAACATCATGGAAGGTACTTTGTAGTTCGCTATCTTTGTTGCATCATTATCCTGCCCAGCATTCAATGGATCTACAAGTGCATTTATAAATAGACAAAAATGGGTGGGTGCTAGCACACATCCCTGTCTTACCCCTCCATCGATAGTTATGGGAGTGGTAAGTTCACCATGTTTGCTGAACTTGATTTGGCTTAATTACCTTTGTGCAAACACCTAGGCATATAACAAAGATAGGACAGCACTCTCAGATCACTTAAGACAGACCACAGTTTATTTCGTGGTACCAGATCAAACTTGGATTTTAGGTCCACAAAGATCAGATAGAGGCCTCTATGGTCACTGTTTTCCAGGATAAGAGTTAGAGCCTGAATATTTGGTCTATTGTGGACGTGTTTTTCCTAAAGCCTGCTTGGAATGGGCTTAATATTTTAAATTCGTCCATCCAGGTCTGGAGACGATCCAACAGTACCTGGGCAAAGAATTTCTGGCTAACGTTAATTAAACTTATGGGTCTGTAGTTGCAGGGGAAAAGTGGTGAGCCCTTCTTGTGAACTGGCAAAATTTCCTCGCCAGTCCACGTTGCTGGGATTGCCATTCCCTGCAGTATGGCGTTAAACAAGGTCCACAAATAGAGGCCCCAGATAGTAGGCTCGGTGTGAAAATGTTCTCCTGGGATCTTGTCAAGACCTGGAGCTTTGGAAGGGGCAATTTTGCTCATGGCATTGATAACTTCTGTAAGCGTTATTGAAGGGGCCTCGAAGCAGATGTCCTGTGGTGGAGAAAAATCCTTAACTTTACTAGTGTCCCCATCCTCCAACCTAAGATACAGGGCCTCAAAATGTTGTTTCCAGACATCGGCTGCAATGTTTGGTTCGATGGCCTGCTTCCCTTTACCTGCTACCTGTATTAACTATACACCTGATAGCCTTCATGTCATGGGTGGATAGGGCCTGTTTCAAAGTATCCCACTTGTCCAGCTCCCACAGTTTTCCTGCTTTGGTGATGCTAGCTCTGTACAGCACTGTCTTTTCTCTGATTAGGGGCCTATCTCTTGTTTTGATTGCCTCTATCAATGCTCACTTAGCCATCCGACAGCTGTCCTTAAACCAGGGGTGTTTGGTCTTTCTACATGCACTTCGGTATGACGGGGGAAAAAATATATCAGAACATACACAATTTTAGATAGGGTCTGAGGCAAGCTTTAAAGACCTGCCTGGATATCTTGCCCCAACTGTCAGGACTTATATACCATAAATATTCAAGGGTCTGAAATCTATAACAATACAGTTCTGAACATTGTGAACTCTGGAGCATGAATATTAATGTGTGTGCCCAATCTCTCAAGTAAGATTACTACATTCAAAAATCCTAATTGGATAAACTGATTCCCATCACTCACCAAATGGTGACATGCTTCATCATCTGGGTCTCCTCTTGACGTCACTCTAGTGACACTAGGGGCTAAAACCCCATCAGAAGGATCAGGAACCCGAGGATGTTTTATTAATAGACAGAAGAAGCAACTATACTCCAGTCTACCTCACCAGAAGAGAGCAAATGAATTATGTGGGAAGTAGATGCAGTGCAAAAGGACAAGGTGATATGTGAATCTAAAATGGAACCATGAGAAACCCTACTTTTATTAATGTCTCACACAGTCCAAACTAAAAACAGTGCAAATGACAGTGTGTACCAAATAACTGTCTGGTTTTAGTAAAAAAGGTCAACATGTTTCAGCACATCAGGACAACTTTCTATCCTATGCCTTCTTCAGGACCACTAAAATATTGCTACTGCAAATGTGACAACAGTGAAAAAGTGAAAAGGTAAATAGATACAAGTACACTTGAAACGGTTGGAAACAATACAACCGGATCACCTGTAATCAGGAATGTATAATCCTTCCTCAGCAAAACCCGTACAGCTGACTGTATCCGACATGCATGAGGAGAATACTTCACATCACCTGGCAGCGGCTCAGGGGATAGGAGGCACCAATCTATCCGTCGGAAGACCGTCAATAGGTACTAACCCCTGGTGTGTGGCACTTGGCACGGCTGATACTTGAAAATGCCTCCTCCCTGGTACAACATCATGAAAAGTCTTGCACCTAAATTCAAAACGAAAGTGAAAAACAGAATCAACAAACAATATCTTTCACCTACTTTAAATACAGAAAGGCAAACTCTCTGATCCCTAGAAGATAAGTGGAAGAAGCCATCAGCACCCACTCCCTATAAAGATCAACAGCCTAGGAGAAAGAATCACCAGTAACATTAAATACAGAAGCAATTTCGCTCAAGATTAAATAAAAGCTTCTAAAAATGAAAGAATTCAGTAAACTTCTCCTTTACTCAAGCATGTCCATAAATTGCAGATTTGTAAAGTGTGAGTTATCACCCGAAGGGTATCCAGGCGCTGGGGCCGTCGGGGAGATGAAGTGAGCTGTTGCCCAGAGTCACATGATGCTGAGCTGCGGCCAATGCTGGGGCTCGAGCAGTGAACCCTGTGCGCTGGAGTCAGCTGCTCTGCCGCTGCGCCACACCTGTCCATAAAGAAGAAAACTACCAACCTGATACTGTAGGCTGACTTGGGAAACTGACAGATGTATTAAGTGGGAGGAAAAGTTGGATACCTTTCTTACAACTTTGGCTGTCACTCCTTATATTTACATTTATAAATGGAACTGCCACTATTTAGTTTCTCTTGTACTTTTCTTGTATATGGAGAAATGTTTAAACATTTAATAAAAAGATATACTTTAAAACGTATGCTTTTGAGTCAGTGAAGTGAAAGAGAGGCTAGCTGTGGAGATGTAGAACCAGCTTTTGGAGACCCCTCCCCACTGGAGGGTCAAAGCCAGTGGGGCAGGGGACACCTAGAATCTACGGGTTCTCCTTCCTTACTCATACATTACCAAAGAGACCAGGACAACTTAGTTGTGGAGGAAAGTTAGTTACTTTATTAGCTCGAGCTAAGGATAGGGTCCCAGAATGGTACAAAGACCATTCTACGGAGACTGCTGCTTCAGAGTCTGAAGCGGAGGAAGAAAATGATAGTAGAGGGACGCCAGCAGATAGTGAAGACCCCATAGATAGGGAGTCCCTTGCTGGGTCCAGTGTAGGAGGCGGTGCCTCATCCCTTTTCCTGTCCCCAGAGGAGTGGGAAGATAGAAGGAGAGAAAGGGAGCACCAGCTGGCTTTAGAAAAGCTCAGGTTAGAGCATGCCCAGGCTATGGCACAGCTGGGCATTAGAAAGCAACAGCTAGAGACTCAGAGGGTCTTAGCGCAGGAGAGGGTAGAGCAGGCTGAGAGGGCCTTCACCAGAGAGAAATTACCTCTGGAGGGTAGACTATCCCCTGCGCGCAGTTTTAATTTTCTGGACTCCCCAGGGCGGGTTGAGTCCAGTGGTGGCAGCTATATAGAGCCCAGTGCAAGCAGTCCCACTCCCAGTTCCCAGAGTATGGTACCTGTTTCCCAAGAGGAGGAGTTACGGTTGAAGTTCAGGAACAGTAAGAAACTGTCTCACCAGTCTTGGGAGGAGTTTGAGGATGAATGTAGTGGAGCGCTGGGGGCTTAGGTACAGGTTCACATAGAAGATGATTTTGATGTATTATTCGGAATGATTGTCAAAGAGCACCTGCTCAGTTGTTGTTCACCAGGGTTGCTCCAACACCTGTTGGGGTGTGGATTGTCGGAGGCATGTGAGCTTGCAGATGAAGCGGACCGCTGGGAAAGTGCCAGAGGTTCTTTAGAGTCATTAGTGAGTGATTCCAAAAGTAGTGGTTCAGGTATCTTCCAGCCCAGTGTGGTGGAAGAGGCTCAGAGTAGCCCAGCTAGGTCCCAGTATAGTGAGAGGGGTGGAGAGGCTTACTACCTGGCTCAGTGGAGCAGGAGTCAGTGGGTGGCTGAGAGTCCCCAGATGCCCGAAGCCCTATCTCAGAACCTGGGTGGTTTCTTGAGGGAACACCAGGTTGGGGACCTAGGATGTCCTGTTAGTCCATTTGAGGAGGATCTCCTAGTGTCTATGGAACCTGGACCATCTGTAACTAGAGCTCCAGGGGTTCCAGTGTCCGGCAGTGCTACTCCAGTTGGGAGGGCACAGGAGTCCGAAGTGAGGAGTGATTGGGGGAAGAGTTCCCCAGTGGAAGAACCAGTGGGTCAGGGACTACCCAGTTGGGCTAGGTTCCCGTGTAGTGACCAGGGTGACACCACTTCTGTTCTGGGGGATCTTCGAGCACTGTCAGATGGGCAGGGGACGGGAGATCTGCGCCCGACAGACAGTCACACGACACATGGGTCATGTGTCAGCCTCAGGGGGATGGCATGTGAATCCCCAGAAGTCCTGGCAGTTATTCCTACAAAGGTTCTAGACCAGAGGTTGGAAGGCCAGGTTCAGGTTCCACCTGACCTGAAGGGTGGGACGTCTGTAACCAGTGTCCTGACCGGTTCATCTTCCAGGGGTACCACTCCAGCTTGGAGGGTGCGGAACTCTGGAAGTGGGTGCAGAGGGTGGGAGAGCCCGCCTCTGACCCCGGTGCAACCTGAGGGGTTAAACCCTAGGTTGGGAGAATGGCGTTCTGGGGGTACCCCTCGCAGGAGGTGGAGGAACCCTAGAAGAAGAGGTAGGGGGAGGAGAGCCTCCCCTGAGACTCCTGGTCCGCCTGAGGGTGTAGACCCTAGGCTGGAGAACCAGTGGCAGTCTAGCCCTGTCTTACAGACAGGAAAAGTGGAGCATGGCTACTATGTACCAGGGGTTACTACCTCCCGCTCTGTGAATAGGCAGGGACCAGTGGCACCTGGGTGGCCTAGGGCCTGGTCCTGGCCGCGGACAGCTTGGGAGAACCAGTGGGGTAGCCCAGTTGTTCCAGATAGTGGTTTTAGAAGGAACCCAATGGGTTCACCGTGGCGTAGAACAGGAGGGTGTCCCTGCAGTTGCGGGCCCGCGTCCGTGTTCTATCGCCCCAAGCAGGGAAGTCCATCACGGTGGTGATTGGTCTACCCTGCGTTTTGGCTGGAAGGGGGTTGTGTTGGAATTGGCCCTTCTGGCAGGTTCACCCCTAAACTTTTTGCTTTTAATGGTGACCTGGTGATGGTGATTTTTGGTTTCTGCGCACTTTCACTGCGTCCCAGTGGAAAGGGCGTGCGCACTTTGAGTGCATGTGGTGAGCTAGGCCTGCCCTCCCATAGGAATGCATGGGGAATGTATGTGTCCCTGGTAGTTCCTGATTCGTGGGGTGTGCAGGCTCGAGTCTGGTATGTGCGGACTCGTGTGATTGAATGCTGCACAATGATGTGTGCGGCGTGAATGTGTCTAGTGTGGAAGTGCCACTTTGAGACAGGGGTGTGCGTGTGCAGTGAGTGTGCTGGCGTGTGATTGGCTGGAGCTGGCTGGTGAGCCTGGCTCCAGGAGTCTTGATGGGTCTGCCCCGGTGGTGAGTGGATAGATTAGCATGCTGATGTGAGGGAGTGGTGCACCTGCGACCTCAATAGGGCTGGGCTTTCCCCACACAATGCTGGCTCCGCCCCCTGTGGTGCATCTAATGACCCTAGCCTGCCTAGTGAATGGAAAGGGTGGCTGAGGAAAACAAAGTACTCCAAAACCAGCTGCGGCTGGTTTTTCACCACCCTGCACCCTGAGACAAAGGGATTTAATGTATAAAAAGGGGCTGTGTCCCCTTGCAATTCGTTCTCTTCCTGATCCAAGTTGAGGGGGGCTGCTGCTGCTGCTGGGCGCCAGAAGGACCGCCACTGGGGATTGCCTCCCTGCCTAGGAGGACCCTGTGAGCTGGCTCTGGGCCCAGCCTTGCCCCCCCACATCCTAAAGGACTTTTTGCTGTGACTGATCCTGGACTTCTGGGCCCCAAGCGCCTGGCAGCATTTTGTTCACCTTCAGGGGAGCGCTTGCATTTTCAGCGTGAATCCCGTGCTGCCCTTCCCTGAGTCAAGAGATTCCCCGGCGTGGGGATCCCCTCCTTTGCAGCTGATTTGCACCACGGGTGCCACCCCGCACTGCCGGCCGCTTATTTGCAGATTTCCATTAATATCGAGTGCCCACCTCGATTTAATATTTATTTAAAAGGATCCGGTGCCCACCTGGCATTTGCCCCAAATTGCCGCCATAAAGCTGCCCCCACGGGCCGCCGCGCTGCCTGCGGCGACCCAGAAGTCCTTGCACAGAGGGTAGGAGGCGGCCGGAAGTCTCACCCCGCAGCCGCGGAGCAAGAAGGAGCCTGCAGCGTCTTGTCCTCGGCAAGGCTCTCACGAGTGAGAGAGCCCCACCCGCTGCCCGGCAAAGAGAAGCCCTGAAGCCCCGGACCAGCGGAGGAGCCGGCAGCCTGTCCCTACGGAGGGAGGGGCGCGAGCCACCTTCCTGTGCCTGCCCCTGCCTCCACACTGAGCAGAAGTCCCGGCTGCAAGGAACCGCGGCAAGGAAGCAGCGCCAGAGAGGAGAGCCGCCCCAGGAGCCGCCGCCGCACAGGGAAGCCGGTGAGTGTGGGCGTCTTGGTAGGGAGCTCCTCGGCTCTTGGGAGCATTTTTGGCATCTTTTTCTCGAGCCCACGAGGGCTCCATGGGGCATATTTTTACTTAGAGGGACTCCCCCATCCCAGGCGGCATTTTTGGTTGTAAGAGCCCGAGAGGCTCGGGGGGCAAGTATTGGTCTAGAGTTCCCAGAAGGGGGACTCCAATGTAGAGGGACACATTTCCTCGGGCCCACAAGGCTCAACGGGCATATTTGTGTGAAGAGCCCACGAGGGCTCAGGGGGCACATTTGTTCTTCAGGGGCCCGAGGCTCCCACTTGCCCCACAGTCTGCCCTTGAGCCCACGAGGCCCCAACGCGTGGTGATTCAGCTGCCCAGCACTTAGTGGGCAGCTGCTACATTTAGGCCCCTGACATTTGGGACAGTCACTGGTTGTGGCCTAAGGTGATTTCTGCGCATTTGTTCTTTCCTACACCGCTGAATGTATATTTATGCATCATGTGTAATGTTCCTATGCTTATACCCCTAAATGCGGCGAATGTTTGCCTGGTATCGTCCATCTAGAGCTCTACGCTCCTCGTCGTCCAGGCTACTGGTAGTCCCGTGATTCCAGAGAGTGAGGATGGGTGGCCGCTCGTTCAGAGTAGCGGCAGCCAAACTCTGGAACTCTCTGCCTATATCCTTGAGAAGCCTTGAAGATCTCTTAGCTTTTAGAAAGGCTCTGAAAACTCATCTTTTTCCCAGGATAGGCTGAGCTACTGTTTTCGCTGGATTATGGGTCAAAGCGCCAGGATGCCCTTGGTGGTGACAGGTCGCGCTATACAAGTATGCCACAATACAATACAATACAAATGTATGGTGATACTTAGGTGGTTGTTTTTCTCCTAGTACAGGTGTTGCTAGTGAGGTCCTGGTTCCCTGCGTGACTTTTTCCTAAGGTGGTTAGGGTTGCGTAGGTGGTACTTAGCTGTTACCAGTGGTTACTGGTTGTGTGCTTTATGTTCTATTTTGTGCTATAGTGATTATTATTATATGTGCTATGTGCTAATTATTATTCCTACAAGTGCTAATTCTACCAAGTACTAAGTCTAAAAGTGCATATTCCTGACAGTGGTCCATGTGGCCCTGTCTTGTAGATATCCCCTGTAAATTCTGCCCGTGCCTGTTGGCACATTGTAAAGTGTGTGTTTTTATCTAATGTGTTTTGGTAATACAAAGGCTATTTGTATATATAACCTTGTGTGGAGTTTTCTTTGTGGTGGGCCTTGGGTGTTGTTGCTGGGTGCACGCGCAAACTCTTAACTCACATTGCCTCCGAGTTTAGCCTTACTGCTCGTGTCACATTACCAAGGGGGTGAGCAGGGGTTATCTTGGCGTGTAACTCCCTTGCCCTGACGTGGAAGTGGTGGTCTCTGACTGACTTTGGCGCAAGCCCTGGCCAGCCAGGGATCCCATTTCTAACAGAAACTTTGTAAATGAACTGTGCCAAATGCAGGAGCAATTTAATCGTAGCTTCTTTACATAATGCCTCGGTGTCTGCCGCTATGAGCAAATCATCAATGTACTGGAGTAATGCGGTACCTTGAGGTAGGGACAGGGAATCAAGTTGGCCCTTGAGGACCTGACTATAAATTGAAGGGCTCTCTGTATATCCTTGTGTAGCTCTACAGACCCGGAAACTACGACCTGCCAATGAGAATCCGAAAATATCCCTACTTTGTTCATCAATGGGTATACTTAAGAAGGCATTCTTCAAATCAATGACAGAAAAGAAAAGAAACATGACGATGGGGGGACCATAGTGAGTAAGGCAGTGATATCTGAGACCTCAGGAAACCGGGGAACTACTATTTTATTTACTTCACGTAAATCAATGACATAATGATAAACAGGGGGCTTGGAAGGGTCGGTGTGTTTGAGGACAGGCAAAATTGGGCTATTACACACATTGCCTCTTGTCTCTTCAACCATGCCCTCATTAACAAGTTCAGAAATGTTCTGGAGTAATGCGCTCTCCCCTTCCTTGGGTTTATTGTATTGGGGAAATCAGGGAAGCAAGCATTTTCCTTTAGGGTAACAGAAAAGGGGGGTATGGACAAAAGGCAGACATCAGTATCACCTTGGGCCCAAAGGGTAGGAGGGACATCTTGAAGTTCCTGGGGAATGGGATCTGAGGACGCTAAATATACTGGGCGTGTGGTAGGGGGGCCCATTGTGATGTAAACACCATCAGGAGAACAGTATATGGTGGCATGTAATCTTTTCTATAGATCTAAATCCAACAAGTTTTCGCCACATGTGGAAGTCAAAACCAAAGGGGAATCAACCGTGTAGGGTCCTATCATTAGTTCCAGTGGTTGTGAGACAGATCTAAACACTCGGGTACCAGAAAACCCCACAGAAAAGTAACTTGCGCCAGACAAGGGGGCCCCAGGGACTTTAGACCTAGCAATAGAACCTTTGGTTGCACCAGTGTTGAACAAGAATGGTTCTGTAGAACCCAGTGTTGTAACGTGAACATACGGTCCCTGCTGGTCAACAGGAATAGGAACGGTTCCCTTTCCTTGTCCTTGGCAATCCTAGTGGGACAGAAACCCAGCCCCTTCTTCGTGCTCATAATCCTCAGTAAAATAATTGCGATCTTCATACGTCGTCGACCTAAATGCTCAGCAATCCTCAGTAAAATAATTGCGATCTTCATACGTCGTCGACCTAAATGCACTAAATGCATAGCTGACACAAATCTTTCATGCATAACTGTATATTGTGGATTATCTGTTTTATGATTTACGATATCCAGATGACCTGATATTGCCTACTACTTTCCCTTTTTGTTTGTGTTCCCCTAGTGTGTTAGTCGGACATCGGCTGGTGTCCCGCTTCTATCACACTCTGTGTTTTATCGTTTTGTGATTATTTCTATCAAGATAATAAATTGTCCGGCTGGACACTTCTTATAAAAATATAGTTCCATTTGGTCTATATTCATTCTCCTAAAATCTTCCTCTTGTCTAAGGACCACTGTCTTTAAAAATTAAGTACCTACCCAAGGTCCTTAGCATATTGCGCCCTGGGTTCCCTTGTTTTGTTTAAATAATCTTCATAATTGGCTGCATCAAATCTATTCTTGTGCATGAGGGGTCACCTGTCCTGTGACTGCGTTGTAAGTCCGCCTTGTCCTCGTCCTCTCTGGGGCCGTTGCCTTGTGAAGCCGTCAGCAGGAGCAGGGTGGTTCCGGACCAACAAGGGACACTCATCGCACCAATGACCATCCTGGCGACAATAAGCGCACTGATTGGGCCCCAGTGGTGGGCAAGGAGTCACGGGGGCAGGTTTCTGAACAATTCATTGAAACTTCGGGGCACCCCTGTTTTGAGTCTGGGTCGGGTATGCCTGTTGTAGTAATGCCTTTGTTTTCAGATCTTTAGATCTGTTGTGTCTCACTCTTCATTCTCCCTATTCTCATAATACTGGGTCATTGTCAAAATGCCAGACGGGGTGGAAATGGGCCAGGCACTTTCTGACATTTTGAGCTTAGTCCCAAGTTCTGGTAACAAATTGGACACAAATGTATCCAAAAACAGTCGCTGTCCCCCCTCTGAAGTCCTATCCTGTCCACTATAGTCGGTGAACGTGCTTTCAAATCGTGTGAAAAAGTCTGAGACACTTTTATCTTTCTTTTGCCTGCAAGCAGCTAATGTATCCCAATTAATACGGTGAGGTGTCAACATCGTTTTCATGGCGGTAAGTATCTGGGCCGGAAGGACCAAGATCATGGGATCAGGTTTCTTACCGCCAGTTCGAGCTCTGTCGGCCTCCTCAAGTTGTTGCCAAGTATGGCCACATTCTGCCTGATCATTATGACGTATTCTAGACCATACTTCAGTCGGTACTACCTGTCCCCTTAACATATCGATATCTGCTAAAGTCATCACGCAAGACTGGAGGGTCTGAGTCAATTCCTTGTAATACCCTGCTGGATTTTTACGCTGGTCAGGCAATTGGCTTTTTTTTATTTTTTATTTTTTTTATTTTTTGAAAACCTTTATTGTGCATGGAAAATGATACAAATACGGGCCTACAACCGCCAGGCCGGCCACAATACTGTTAAGCACAGAAGCAAGCAATACGGTTCCCCAGCTTCGTCAGGCACTATAGCAACAATTAACAGCAGTTACACTGATCGGAATCACGTCGCTAGGGAGAGGATCATTGAAGGTTAAAGATTTTTAAGTTTTAGTCCAAAATAATCAGTGTAGAATAAAACAAGGAGAACTGAGTCCGCATATTAACATCACAACATGGGCAGGCAGCATCAAGAAGAAGCAACAGTAGTGAATTCCACCCCGTCAACTTGGCAGTACTGTACACAGCAACAGGATAGGCAGTTCGCATTTACGTACCCCCCATATCGCTACCCACTCCCAACTAAACCCCTGTCACAGACCCAGAACGGAAAAAAGGAAAAATTATAAGAAGATCATACGTAGGCACCATAGAAACTAACAAAAAACCAAATGTAACCCCCCACCCTACACACATGCAGAGGCTACGGCCTGCCCCCCCCCCCAGCAGAGTGTCTGTCGCCCCAAAAACCCGAAATTTAGAAAGAAAAGAGAAGCAGAGAGAGAAAGGAAAGAAGAAGCAAAGAAAGGGTCACCAGTGATATAGGGAGCGAGGAAGGAAATCTATCCCGGACTCCCACTAAAGAACAACGGAGGTGGAGGGCCATATTACATACGCTCGGACTCCGCCGGCTCATTAAGAAGTCTGCCCCCCAGTACCAATAACGGGTAGCTACAACAAAATCTGACCGTTAGGGAGAGGCAACAAGCAATGACCAATGTCTCAAGTAAGAGTCGGGTCCCTCGCGATCTCCACCCGCCAATAGTTCGATGCAGCCAGAGGACCACCTAGCCCTGGCCTGATCTGGGATGAAGTCTCTCACCCACGCCGCGTGGCTGTCCGATGTAGGCCGATTCGACAAAGAAACATGGCCGCTCCGAGGATGGGGGAGGTGCACAGTCGCTGAACAAATATCGCCTGCTCTCAATAGATAGTTCTCCACTGGTAACACAGTCATCCACAGCATCCAAGCGGCAAAAATCCCAAGGTGGAGAAGTCAGGACTGGCAAGGAAGGAGCAGAAGACCAGGCAGGAGGGCAGGCCGGCAGTGACCAAAGCAGTGAATCCGCAGCACGAGGTAGAGAGCCAGCCAGAGAACAAAGGGGAGACAATGTTGCACCGGCAGCCTTGACGAGTGGCAACAATTCTCCACGAGCCTCAGCAATAGCTTCCTCAATCGCAACAGTAGCAGCTAAAGGCGGCGGTGGGCTGGCAGGCTGTAACAGAGGCAATTCCGGATCTTTTTGGGAGTAAGCCCCCTGCGCTTGGCACATATCGTAAGCCCATACATCAAGTGCCTCATGCAGCACGTTATAGTTGCGCAATATGTCCGATCGTAACTCACCCAGGGCCTTCATCACATCTTTGTAGGACCATTGCGGCTGCAGGTCCCGTGGCTCTGCACTCACGGGGGAAAAATCAACCTCGGCCCCCTGCACGAAGGCGCGCGCTCCATCCCAAACGGAAAGCACACAATCGTAATCACAGCACCGAAGAGCAGGCACCGCCATCTTGTCCTCAGTATACGGAGTGCAGGGGGGGGGGGAGAAATACGAGGGGGCCACGAGACCCGATCGGTAGGCAGCTTTTGTCCCTGTAGCAGTCTGTATCCTCTCCCATATGTCGTGTCAACAGGGAGCAGCCGGTAGTGAGGCAATCAAGCAGGGCTGTGAGGGGCTCACCGGCGACAGACACTGTGATGGGAAGAGCCGATCAGCATCATGGCGGCTAGGAACAAAGGAGCCCCGGGGAAGTCCCCTCTCAGTCGTCCCGGCAGCTCCACGTATCCTCGGCTGGGTAGAGGAAGCAAGCATCGGCCAAGCAGCAGGCAGTTGGAATTACCCCCGCGCTGTTTCACAGCCGGCGCATCAGAACGGACACCTCGGGGCATGCGGGGTCCGACAGGCACCGTGGTGCAGGCGGGGACCCGGGCAAAGGCGATCCGACCCGTATCTTCCGACTCCTGGCGGGCGGAGAGGCAAGAGGGACACCGCTGAAATCGGCTCCTTTTCCCGCACCTAGTCAGCAGAAAAGATCAGGAGAACAGTAGTCAAGATGCAGGTGTGGGACTCCACAGCCGGCGGAGCCGAGCGACCGCACGTCCGCTCAGGTCGCCATCTTGGCTCCTCCTCAGGCAATTGGCTTTTAAGCTGGAGGACATCAGACCTTTTCTAAGGGACATGGACCCACATTTTCCTAAAACCCGCCGGTATGTCAGGCTGGTCACCCACGCCAGCAATGCGGTCCCTCCAAACAGGCTGTACCTCCCTCGTTGGAAAACCCTTATTCAGCATGACACCAGATAAAGAGTCCCTATAGGCTACTAACGTGATCAAATCGCGGAATAGTGCGGGCCCCTGAATGTCCCCCTTCGCAACCTTTTTGCGAAAGTCAGACAGACCTGGGGGTGGATCTGATTCTACAAAATCTTCCCACATTTGGATCAGTATGTCACACATATCACAGAAAAGTGTCAATCTTTTGGAGGCGCGTCCACTGATCCATGGTCATCCATATATCCTGAGCGGTGTACATAGTGCCATTTTCCATCCTCATACGAGCCTGTTGACCCATAGCGAGTTGTTCCTGTGTATTACCTATCTGTCTGCGCAAAGTACGTCGTCTGGGAGTGGGTGGTCTGTGCGGAGTTACATAAGGGATATAATCACAGACCGCTGACCAAGCATTTGCCAATAGCCCTGCATTGGGGGAAGGTGTCGCATTAATGTCAACAAGAAACGGATTCATTGTGACAGGAGTTAAAGGCACATTGGGTTGGACATGCACAGGACCAGTGGAAGGAGCAACAAGGGAAGGGGAAGGGTGGACCTACACCGGTACAGTGGCCTGAACAGTCGGGGCATTGAGAACGAGTGGCTGAGGTATCGGACGAACCAGGGCATGGGCAGGGGCAACAACTGGAGCGGCAGCGAGGGCAATTTGTGCGGGATCAAGGGCCGTATACATGGCGGGAGCATAAGGTGGAGGGGTGTCCAACATGGAGGACATGAGAGGGTCATCCTCCTTGTCCCGGGCCTTTTCAGAGACCTTCCTGGTAACGTAACATCCGTCTGCCTTCATTCGATGTAATCTATCAAGTATCACTATACCCTCTTCTATTTTCTGATCATCATGATTCTGGGCCTTCTGAATCACACTCCTACTCATACTCATACTCATTGTTTTAGCTTCGCTCTTTTTGAGTTTGATTTCCTTCTGCTTGGACTCCTTACGCCAAACCCGAAAGGAATCAAACATCGCAGGTCGAACTTTTCTCTGAAACAATTTCTCCTCCAGATTGTCTAATACAGGAGTTTCAAAACTACTGTGTATTGGCCATTGTAACTCAGCATTACCCTTTGTATACTTGTGCCAGAGTGAGGAAAACACAATTGGGCCAATACCATGTTTAGCATAGACTTCATGATTAGGGGTCCCCAAGGGAGGAATCAGACAAGATTCCTCCAATGCGGAGTCCAGTGCACAAACAACAACACCATTTCCGAAACGTACTAAATCCAGGCATCTCTAGATGCGTATCCTGGTTCCGGACATCAACGGGTACAATCGAACATTTACAGCATATAACTGTACTTACCCCTTGGCTTCGGCTTTTGCAAAAGTCGAACAATCCCCAAAACCAAATACAATTCACCAGAGAAGTGGGTCACTCCCACTCTTACCTGAGCATTAATCGTTCCTCGCATGGCAAGTGTCACAAAGTTCGTGGTCTCCCAAAATTAGGAACCGGAACTGGGGGCGCCAGTCGGGGCTGCAGTCGGATAGGCCCTAGGAGGGAGGAATCACGCAATAGGAGACCTCGGGCCCACAAGTGCAATTTTCAGCCGATGTAGTGGCGCGCCTCCCTTGAAATTCAATCACGGACCCCTCACGAACACCAGGCTCGATGACGACCATCGAAGACACCCCACGTGGGCGCCAATTGTAGAACCGGCTTTTGGAGACCCCTCCCCACTGGAGGGTCAAAGCCAGCGGTGCAGGGGACACCTAGAATCTTCAGGTTCATGTTCCTTATTCATACATTACCAAAGAGACCAGGACAACTTAGCTGTGGAGGAAAGTACTTTACTTTATTAGCTAGAGCTAAGGACAGGGTCCCATAATGGTACAAAGACAATTCTACGGAGATTGCTGCTTCACTCCGCAGCGCACACACAATTATAGCACTAGCCACATCCTTTACACATCCACTCAGAATACAAGTTCCTTATCAGTCTCAGGTGGCGTAATCGTGGCCAGGGAGCATCTGTCTCTGATTGCACAATGTACAAAGCCTCTGGCTTCCGCGCCCAGATGGCGTGGTCAGGGAGCACAGCAGCTGGTCGTGGGAGGCTGAATTACAGGCAGTTCACAGGATGTGGCTAACTGGGGGCAAGGTACACAAGCAGCTTCTTGGAATCGGCTCAACCGCAAGGAGCGGGGAGGGCTAAGCAAGTTCTAACAGGGACACAGAAAACAATCCTTCACCACGTTGCCGAGAGCATGGCAACACAAAATGGAGTCTCAGCGGCCATTTTAAGCACAGTTCAACAGAGAGTGGGGTCAAAAAAATGAGGTCTGGGGTCAAAGGCATGAGGCCAGGGGTCAAAGGCATGAGGTCAGGGGTCAAAGGCATGAGGTCAGGGGTCAGCACTCATATATTTGCTACAGGATTAATCAGTCTTTTCTTTAAACTCAGCAGGAGGGGCTGACAGTCTCCTCCCTGAGCAGACATTCAAAGACCGTCTCCTCCCCTGGGGTCTCAGGTCTGTGAGGGTCTGAAAATGAGGATAAGTGCATAGACCCTCAGTGGCCCCTCCCCCTGCAGGAGGCACAGACCCTCAGGGCCCCCTCTCCGCTGCAGGAGGCTGGGCTGGACAGACAGACCCTCAGGGGCCCTCTCTCCCCAGCAGGAGATACAGACCCTCAGGGGACCCCTCTCTCCCCTGCAGGAGGCACAGACCCTCGGAGGCCCCTCTTGCCCTTGCAGAAGGCACAGACCCTCAGGGGTTATTCTCTCCCCTGCAGGAGGCACAGACCCTCAGGGGCTATTCTCTCCCCTGCAGGAGGCACAGACCCTCAGGGGCCCCTCTCTCCCCTGCAGGAGGCACAGACCCTCAGTGACCCCTCTCTTTCCTGCAAGAGGCACTGACCCTCAGGGGCCCCTCTCCCCCTGTAGAAGGCTCAAACCCTCAGGGGCCCCTCCCCCCTGCAGGAGGCACAGACCCTCAGGGGCCCCACCCCCTGTAGGAAGCACAGACCCTCAGGGGCCCCTCTACCCCTGCAGGAGGCATAGACGCTCAGGGGCTCCTCTACCCCTGCAGGAGGCACAGACTCTCAGGGGATCCCCCCCCCTGCTGGAGGCACAGAGCCTCAGGGGCCCCTCTCCCCCCTGCACGAGGCACAGACCCTCAGGGGCCGCTCTCCCTGCAGAAGGCACAGACCCTCAGGGGCCCCTCCACCTGCAGGAGGCACAGACCCTAAGGGGGCCCTCTCCCCTACAGGAGGCATAGACCCTCAGGGGCCCCTCCCCCTGCAGGAGGCACAGACCCTCAGGGGCCCCACCCCCCTGCAGGAGGCACAGACCCTCAGGGGCCCCCCACCCCTGCAGGAGGCACAGACTCTCAGGGGCCTCTCTCCCCCTGCAGGAGGCACAAAGCCTCAGGGGCCCCTCTCCCCCACTGCAGGAGGCACAGACCCTCAGGGGCCCCTCGCCCTGCAGGAGGTACAGACCCTTAGGGGCCCCTCCCCTGCAGGAGGCACAGACTCTCAGGGACCTCCTCCCACTGCAGGAGGCACAGACCCTCAGTGGCCCCTTCCCATGCAGGAGGCATAGACCCTCAGGGGCCCCTCTCCCCCTGCAGGAGGCACAGACAATCAGGGGCCCCTCACCCTGCAGGAGGCACAGGCCCACAGGGATCCCTCGCACCCTGCAGAAGGCACCAACCCTCAGGGACCCCTCCCCCTGCAGGGGATACAGACCCTCAGGGGCCCCTCTCCCCCCGGCAGGAGGCACAGACCCTCAGGGGCCCCTCTAACCCTGCAGGAGGCACAGACCCTCAGGGGCCCCTCTCCCCCCTGCAGGAGGCCCAGACTCTCAGGGGCCCCTCCCCCCTGCAGGAGGCTGGGACTGCACAGGACTCACTGCTGGTGCTGACTCTGCCCCCGCTGACCCGGACATGATCACACTGACAGGAAGATAGGAGCTCTCAGCTGGGCCTCTGCTGCTGGTGCTGACTCTGCCACAAATGACCCCACACTTTCACACCCACAGACTTGAGGAGAGCTCATCTGTCGATGCCACTGCTGACCCGGAAGTGAAACTCTTGATGTGCGGACTCTGTGTTATATTTTAGCTATATTGTAGTTTGTATCATCCATCTCTCCACCAACGGAACCCTGTAATGATGAGGTAACATGGATTATATTTTAGCTATGTTGTAGTTTGTATCTTCCATCTCTCCACCAGTGGAACCCTGTGAGGATGATGTAACATGGATTATATTTTAGCTATGTTGTAGTTTGTATCATCCATCTCTCCACCAGTGAAACCCTGTGAGGATGATGTAACATGGATTACATTTTAGCGATGTTGTAGTTTGTATATTCCATCTCTCCACCAGTGGAACCCTGTACGGATGATGTCACATGGATTATATATTAGCTATGTTGTAGTTTGTATATTCCATCTCTCCACCAGTGGAACCCTGTACGGATGATGTAACATGGATTATATTTTAGCGATGTTGTAGTTTGTATCGTCCATCTCTCCACCAGTGGAACCCTGTGAGGATGATGTAACATGGATTATATTTTAGCTATGTTGTAGTTTGTATCATCCATCTCTCCACCAGTGCATCCCTGTAAGGATGATGTAACATGGATTATATCTTAGCTATGTTGTAGTTTGTATCATCCATTTCTCCACCAGTGAAACCCTGTGAGGATGATGTCACATGGATTACATTTTAGCTAAATTGTAGTTTGTATCATCCATCTCTCCACCAGTGGAACCCTGTAAGGATGAAGAACATGGATTATATTTTAGCTATGTTGTAGGTTGTATCATCCATCTCTCCACCAGCAGAACCCTGTAAGGATGATGTCACATGGATTATATTTTAGCAATGTTGTAGTTTGCATCATCCATCTCTCCACCAGTGGAACCCTGTGAGGATGATGTAACATGGATTATATCTTAGCAATGTTGTAGTTTGTATCATCCATCTCTCCACCAGTGGAACCCTGTGAGGATGATGTAACATGGATTATATTTTAGCTATGTTGTAGGTTGTATCATCCATCTCTCCACCAGTGGAACCCTGTGAGGATGATGTAACATGGATTATATCTTAGCAATGTTGTAGTTTGTATCATCCATCTCTCCACCAGTGGAACCCTGTGAGGATGATGTAACATGGATTATATCTTAGCAATGTTGTAGGTTGTATCATCCATCTCTCCACCAGCGGAACCCTGTAAGGATGATGTCACATGGATTATATTTTATCTATGTTGTAGGTTGTATCATCTATCTCTCCTCCAGTGGAACCCTGTAAGGATGATGAACATGGATTATATTTTAGCTATGTTGTAGTTTGTATCGTCCATCTCTCCACCAGTGGAACCCTGTGAGGATGATGTAACATGGATTATATTTTAGCTATGTTGTTGATTGTATCATCCATCTCTCCACCAGTGGAATCCTGGGAGGATGATGAACATGGATTATATTTTAGCTATGTTGTAGGTTGTATCATCTATCTCTCCACCAGTGGAACCCTGTGAGGATGATGTAACATGGATTATATCTTAGCAATGTTGTAGTTTGTATCATCCATCTCTCCACCAGTGGAACCCTGTGAGGATGATGTAACATGGATTATATCTTAGCAATGTTGTAGGTTGTATCATCCATCTCTCCACCAGCGGAACCCTGTAAGGATGATGTCACATGGATTATATTTTATCTATGTTGTAGGTTGTATCATCTATCTCTCCTCCAGTGGAACCCTGTAAGGATGATGAACATGGATTATATTTTAGCTATGTTGTAGTTTGTATCGTCCATCTCTCCACCAGTGGAACCCTGTGAGGATGATGTAACATGGATTATATTTTAGCTATGTTGTTGATTGTATCATCCATCTCTCCACCAGTGGAATCCTGGGAGGATGATGAACATGGATTATATTTTAGCTATGTTGTAGTTTGTATCATCCATCTCTCCACCAGTGGAACCCTGTGAGGATGATGTCACATGGATTATATTTTATCTATGTTGTAGGTTGTATCATCACTCCACCAGTGGAACCCTGTGAGGATGATGTAACATGGATTATATTTTAGCTATGTTGTAGTTTGTATCGTCCATCTCTCCTCCAGTGGAACCCTGTAAGGATGATGTCACATGGATTATATTTTATCTATGTTGTAGGTTGTATCATCTATCTCTCCTCCAGTGGAACCCTGTACGGATGATGTAACATGGATTATATTTTAGCTATGTTGTAGTTTGTATCATCCATCTCTCCACCAGTGGAACCCTGTGAGGATGATGTAACATGGATTATATTTTAGCTATGTTGTAGGTTGTATCATCCATCTCTCCACCAGTGGAACCCTGTAAGGATGATGTAACATGGATTATATTTTAGCGATGTTGTAGTTTGTATCGTCCATCTCTCCACCAGTGGAACCCTGGGAGGATGATGTAACATGGATTATATCTTAGTTATGTTGTAGGTTGTATCATCCATCTCTCCACCAGTGGAGCCCTGTAAGGATGATGTAACATGGATTATATTTTAGCTATGTTGTAGTTTGTATCATCCATCTCTCCACCAGTGGAACGCTGTGAGGATGATGTCACATGGATTATATTTTAGCTATGTTGTAGTTTGTATCATCCATCTCTCCACCAGTGGAACCCTGTGAGGATGATGTAACATGGATTATATTTTAGCTATGTTGTAGTTTGTATCATCCACCTCTCCACCAGTGGAACGCTGTGAAGATGATGTAACATGGATTATATTTTAGCTGTGTTGTAGTTTGTATCGTCCATCTCTCCACCAGTGGAACCCTGTGAGGATGATGTAAAATGGAATGTTGTTGTATGAAAACCACAGTTGGAGAAGGGCTGAGCGCCTTGCTGGCTACTCCTGGTGGGGCTGCATTACTGATGTACTCTTGAGCAACAATAAATACTCTTGAAACATCTCAACAAGCTTGGAGTGATTACTACACGCTCACAGGCCAGGGAGAAGCAGCGTGTGCTGACCCGGAAGTGAAACTGTTCAGTTTCTTACAGCAGAGGAAGGTAAGGAGAGGAGGGCCCGAGGGAGGGGGGGGGACAGAGGAGGGGGGGCAGAGGGGGGAGAAGCAGAGGTGGAGGAGAGAGAGCAGGGGGCGAGGAGGGGGGAGGAGGGGGCCAGAGGGGGAAGGAGGGGGCAGAGGGGGAGGAGGGGGCAGAGGGGGGAGAAGGGGTCAGAGGGAGGAGGAGGGGGCAGAGGGAGGAGGAGGGGGCAGAGGGGGAGGGGCAGAGGAGGAGAAGAGAGAGGAGGGGGCGAGGAAGGGGGAGGAGCGGGCAGAGGGGGCGGAGGAAGGTAAGGAGAGGAGGGCCCGAGGGAGGGAGGAACAGAGGAGGGGGCAGATGAGGGGTGAGGAGGGGAGAAGGAGGGCAGAGGGGAGGAGGAGGGTGGAGGAGGGGGTAGATGAGGGTGGAGGAGGAGGGCAGAGGAGGGGGGGGGAAGAGGGCAGAGGAGGGGGGAGGAGGAGCCAGGGTAGAGGGGGCAGGAGGGGCCCATGGCAGAGTGGGGAGGAGGGGCCGGGGCAGAGGGAGGAGGAGGGGCTGGAGCAGAGGAAGGAGGAGTGCCCGGGCATAGTAGGGGGAGACGGTAGGCAGGGGCAGATGAGGGAGGAGGTGCCAGTGCAGAAGAGGGGGGAGGAGCCGGGGTAGTGGGGGGAGGGGCAAGGAGGGCCTGAGGCAGAGGGGGAGGAGGGCCCTGGGCAGTAGAAAAGGGAGGAAGGGCTGGGGTAGAGGAGGGAGGAGGGGCTGGAGCAGAGGAGGAGGAACAGAGGAGGGAGGAGGGGGATCTGGGGCAGAAGAGGGGGGAGGGGCCAGGGCAGAGGAGAAGGGGGAGGAGTAAGGGTAAGACTTAGGAGGGCCCGGGCAGAGGAGGGGGGAAGAGGGGGATGAGAGGCAGATGATGGGGGGCGTGGGGCAGAGGAAGGGGTAAAGGGGGAAGAGGGGGCGAGGAGTAGAGAAGGGAGGAGGAGGGTCTGTGGCAGAGGAGGGGGTGGGGGGCTGGGGCAGAGGAGGGGAGAGGAAGGGGCTGGATCAGAGGAGGGGAGAGAAGGGGCTGAACAGAGGAGGGAGGGGGGATCTGAGGCAGAAGAGGGGGAGGGGCTGGGGTAGAGGACGGGGAGGAGGGGCTGAGGCAGAGGAGGGGGATGAGCCGGGGCAGAGGAGAAGGGGGAGGAGTAAGGGTAAGACTTAGGAGGGCCCTGGCAGAGGAGGGGGGCGAGAGGCAGATGATGGTGAGGCGAGGGCCAGAGGAGGGGGGGGAAGAGGGGGGCGAGAGGCAGATGATGGGGGCCTGGGGCAGAGGAAGGGGAAGAGGGGGAGGAGGGGGTCGAGGGGGAGAGAAGGGAGGAGGAGGGGCTGTTGCAGAGGAGGGGGTGGGGGGCTGGGGCAGAGGAGGGGAGAAGAGGAGGCCGGAGCAGAGGAGGGGAGAGAAGGGGATGAGCAGAGGAGGGGGAGGGGCCCGGTGTGGAGGAGGGGGGAGGGGCCAGGGCAGAAGAGGGGGAGGGGCTGGGGCAGAAGAGGGGGAGGTTAGAGGGTGAGACTTAGGAGGGCCCAAACAGAGGAGGGGGGCAAGGGGCAGCTGAGGGGGGCGAGGGGCAGAGCAGGGGGAAGAGGGGGAGGAGGGGGTCCGAGGGGCAGAGGAGGGGGAGAGGGCGGACACAGGAGGGGGAGGAGGGCTGGGGCACAGGAGGGGGGAGGGGGTGCTGGGGCAGAGGTGGGGGGCTGGGGCAGAGGAGGGGGCCGGGGCAGAGAAGGAGGAGGGGGCCAGAGCAGAGAGGGGAGGAGGAGCTGAACAGAGGAGGGTCCGGTGCAGAGGAGGGGAGGGGCTGGTGCAAAGGAGGGGGAGGGGCTGGGGCAGAAGAGGGGAGGGGCCAGGGCAGAATATGGGTAGGAGGTGCCAGGGCAGAGGGAGGAGGAGGGTTCAGGGCAGAGGGGGGAGGAGGGAGGAGGGCCCTGGGCAGAAGGGGGAGGAGGGGCCCTGGGCAGAGGGAGGAGGAGGGGCCCTGGGCAGAGGGGGAGGAGGGGACCAGGCAGAGGGGGAGGAGGGCCTGGGCCAGAGGGGGAGGAGGGCCCGGGGCAGAGGGGGGAGGGGCCCAGGGCAAAGGGGGGAGGGGCCCAGGGCAGTGGGAGAGGAGTGGCCAGAGAGGAGGGCCCTGGGAAGAGGAGGGAGGAGGACCCGTACAAAGGGGAAGAGGCCCTGGGGCAGAGTATGAGGGAAAGGCCTGGGTATAGGGGGAGGGCCCAGGGCAGAGTAGGTGTGAGGCGGGCTGGGGCAGAGGGATGAGGAGGGCCCGGGGCAGAGGTGGGGGGAGGTGGGGCCAGAGGCAGAGGAAGGAAGAGGGGGAGGGTCTAGTTGGCACGATATAAAACTAAAAAACAAAAACCAGTGGGTGCAGAGTTCAGCAGCAAAGCAGGGGGCAGCCCCAGGTCTCCTGCAGTCCTTGTTTGCAGCAGCGGTAACACTGCATGGTGCAGCACATGAGCTCATACAAATGTGAAGTGCATATGACTTGGGGTCAGATGCAGGGGGCAGCTCATAATGCTCACACAGTCGTACGACCTACAGCGGGGTAAGTTAGGCGTTGGATGTAGTGTGCATGCATGGGCCTCTCACACTCATCGTGCAATCTATGAAGTGTGAATGCAGTTCATTTACTGCCAGCTCTCATAGTATCCCTCTCTGAAAGGTTATTTACTGAGGGGTTATCGGCCCTTGGAGTATCATGGGGGTCAAAGGCTCTCTGCCCCCCTCCTGCTGCCCCTCCCTCTGTTCATTTAGGGGTGCCTCACCCAAGGCTCACCGGCGAGGCAGAACATGCATCAGGGGGGCCACAGGTCTTATCCAGACCAGCCCTGTGAACCGTTCGGTCGACCAGCACTCTACAGTTTTACCACACCAGATGAGGGCTGGTCAGCTCATTACTCCAGGCACTTCCCTCCCGCCTTCAAAGTTTTATCTGCTCTGGACCTAGCTCATCTCCTCGACTCGCCTCTATCTCCGCTGCTCCAGGATGTGGCTTGGAGGATCCATCATGGTGCCAGTAGATTCACCCACCTCTGTCAGCGGAAGGCCTGCACTACCATGAGAAGGTTGGGAGCTGGCATGCTTCTCTTTCGGTTCCCCCGGGTGCTTTTCCTTCGGTTCCCCAGGGTGCTTCTCTTTCGGTTCCCCTGGGTGCTTCTCTTTCAGTTCCCCCAGGTGCTTTTCTTTCGGTTCCCCAGGGTGCTTCTCTTTCGGACCCCCTGGGTGCTTCTGTTTCGGTTCCCCTGGGAGCTTTTCTTTCGGTTCCCCTGGGTGCTTCTGTTTCGGTTCATCTGGGTGCTTCTTTTTTGGTTCACCCAGTTGCTTCTCTTTCGGTTCCCTCAGGTGCTTCTCTTTTGGTTCCCCCTGGTGGTTCTCTTTCTGTTCCCCTGTGTGCTTCTCTTTCTGTTCCCCCTGGGTGCTTCTCTTTCGGTTCTCCCGGGTGCTTCTCTTTCTATTCCCCTGGGTGCTTCTCTTTCGATTCCCCTGGGTGCTTCTCTTTCGTTTCCCCCGGGTGCTTTTCTTTCGGTTCCCCTGGCGCTTTTTTTTCGGTTCCCGGGTGCTTCTGTTTCGGTTCGCTTGGGTGCTTCTCTTTTGGTTCACGCAGTTCCTTCTCTTTTGGTTCCCCCGGGTGCTTCTTTTTCAGTTCCCCTGGGTGCTTCTCTTTTTGTTCCCCCGAGTGCATCTCTTTAGGTTCCCCTGGGTGCTTCTCTTTCTATTCCCCCGGGTGCTTCTCTTTTGGTTCCCTTGGGTGCTTCTCTTTCTGTTCCCCTGGGTGCTTCTCTTTTGGTTCCCCGGGATGCTTCTCTTTCGGTTCCCCCGGGTGCTTCTCTTTTGGTTCCCCAGGGTGCTTCTCTTTTGGTTCCCCTGGGTGCTTCTCTTCCTGTTCCCATAGGTGCTTCTCTTTCGGTTCCCCCGGGTGCCTCTCTTTCGGTTCCCCCGGGTGCTTCTCTTTCAGTTCCCCACAGTGCATCTCTTTTGGTTCCCCAGGGTGCTTTTCTTTCGATTCCCCAGGGTGCTTTTATTTAGGTTCCCCCGTGCGCTTCTTTTTGGTTCTCC
The DNA here is from genome assembly GCF_964263255.1 of Lissotriton vulgaris. Lineage (NCBI taxonomy): Eukaryota > Metazoa > Chordata > Amphibia > Caudata > Salamandridae > Lissotriton > Lissotriton vulgaris. The sequence goes on from NW_028254578.1 coordinate 372,946, forward strand.
TGGGTGCTTCTCTTTCAGTTTCCCGGGTGATTTTCTTTTGGTTCCCCTGGGTGCTTCTCTTTTGGTTCTCCAGGGTACTTCTCTTTCGGTTCCCCCAGGTGCTTCTCTTCCTTAGATCTTTTGCTCACAGTTCTATACATTGAACTCTTTGATTTCCAAACTTTGTTCTCCAAAGTATTGTGAGTGTTTTATTAAAGCAGATCTATAAAGCCCAGCTAATTACCCACTTTGGGATACAGGCACTGGTAGCCATGCTGCTCGGGTGAATCAGTCGAACAACCAGGTCTTGAGTACCTCCCTGAATGGAGGTTGAGGCTGGAGGGGGAGGGTGAGGTTGTTCCAGGACTTCGCTGCGAGGTAGGAGAAGGAGCGTCCTCTATTGTTGCTTCGGCGGATGCAGAGCGATGTGAGATAGGGAGGTGGAGCGTAGATGTCTGAAGGGTTGATGGAACCTTAGGTGGTGGTTGACGTATGCTGGTCCTTGGTTTTGCACGGCTTTGTAGTTGTGGGTCAGCGTCCTGAATTGACAACTTTTGTGAACAAGGAGCCAGATGAGTTTCTTGAGGTGTTGGGTAATGTGGGTATGGCTGGGGAGGTTGGCTGCCGAGTTCTGTATGGTTTGCAGTCTCTTCAGGGTGTGTGTGGTAATTCCTGCATAGGGTGTGTCTCGATTGCCGAAGTCAAGACCGGCAAGATGGAGGCTCCGGAACGCGCATGCTCAGGCAAGCTTAAAGCCTGACTCTCCTATGCCACAGTGCTTCGGGTTCTAGTTGTTTCATTTCCGGCCGTCTGCACTTCCGTTTTCTGCCATGTTTCCCCACATTCCCTGCGTCGGGACCTCTGAAATACTTCTCCAGCATTTCTGCACTGGATGCCCGTTTTGTTTATCGAGGACCTGCCTCTTTGCGGTTTTCTGCCTCTCCTGTCTTTTGCACCGGACGCCCGTCTGGATTATTGAGGACTCGCCTTCTTGCCCAGACCAAGCAACCCCGAACTGAACTGTGTCACCTCTTCCTTCCCGCATCCCTCCGGCTGTCCGGACCTTCCAGTCCTTGCTCCTGTTGGTGGGCCGGACATTGGGGTACAGTGTTCTGCTGACTAGCTGGACCAATTGAAGCCTGGTTTCGCTGGTCAGCCAGACGTCTGGCTCCTTGTTCCGCCCTCTGGCCATTCTTCTTGGCTTCCATTCACGTTGGCCAGCTGGACTTGGTTGCAGTTCCCTACAGGACAGTGAAAACCAACAGACTGTAGATACAGTAACAGCGTAATAGGCGCTGTATTTTTATGTTTCTTTAACAAACTTAATTGATATTCCTGAACATGATGAAAATGTTTCTCATTTGTAAGAAATGGGACCCCTGGCTGGCCAGGGCTTGCACCAAAGTCAGTCGGAGACCACCACTTCCACGTCAGGGACAGGGAGTTACACGCCAAGATAACCCCTGCTCACCCCCTTGGTAGCGTAGCACGAGCAGCAAGGCTAAACTTGGAGGCAATGTGAGTTAAGTGTTTGCGCACGCACCCCCAGCAACAACACCCAAGGCCCACCACAAAGGAAACTCCACTCAAGGTTATATATAAAAATATTTTAATAACACAAGAGTACCAGAGGGTCTAACCAAAGTATAGTGGCGGTGCAGATAAACCCCGGCACTAGACTCAAAGGACTGACTCTAATAAAACTGATTCAATAAGCCACCTTTGCGGATGGTCTAGGACACCCATCAGTCACCACTCGGAACCGCCCTTAACATTTGGGGTTTCTTTGAAAGACCCACACACACATAGGTGTCTTACTACCAGCAAAAAAAGGGCAACTGAGATGGTAAATGGTCCTTTCTACTGGGATAGAAGGTGGTGTGGTCTTTCTACTCTCATAAAGATGTTGAATGGTGCAGCTGGGGTGACAAAAAAAGTGCAGTGCAAATGAAAAGTAAAAAAGTGTGTTAAAATTGGATGAGGAAGTATTGAACTACTTTATTCAGATGATTCTTGCTCTACCAATATTAAAAATAGTCAAGACAGGTTACAAAAAAATTAACTTTCTAGATGTGGTACAAGGTCAAATCGTTGTGTTGTATATATAAAAATATCCTTTGTATTATACCAAAACACATTAGATAAAAACACACACTTTACAATGTGCCAACAGGCACGGGCAGAATTTACAGGGGATATGTACAAGACAGGGCCACCTGGACCACTGTCAGGAATCAGCACTTTTAGAACTAGCACTTGGAATATCACATAGAACATAGCATAAAAAATCACTGTAGCACAAAATAGCACACAACCAGTAACTACTGGTACCAGTAAGTACCACTCACGCAACCCTAACCACCTTAGGAGAATATTGCGCAGGGAACCAGGACCTCACTAGCAACACCTCTACTAGGAGAAAAACAACCACCTAAGTTGCCATACATTTAGGGGTATAAGCATAGGAACATTTAACACATGATGCATAAACATACATTCAGCTGTGTAAGGACAAGGCACATGACGCATCAAAACACATTCAGAGGTGCAGGGAAGGAAAACACTTGATGCCTAAAAACATTCAGCGGTGTAGGAACAAGGCACATGACGCATAAAAACACATTCAGAGGTGCAGGAAAACACAATTGCGACAAACTCACATAAGTCACCACCTGTGACAGTCCCTAGGCCAACTGGCCTCTCTAGGGCTAGAACGCCCTGTGTCCCAAAGTCAGGGGGGCCTAAACGTGGCAGCTGCCCACGAATTGCTATGCAGCTGTGTAGACAATGATGGGCCAACGCTGGAGCCTCGCAGGCTCTGGCCAAAGCACTTGTGTCTCCCAAGAGCCTTGCAGGGCCCTAAATAAAGAGAATGGCACTCACGAGCCTCTTCCAGGGCTCTAGAACAAATGTGGGCTGGGAGCCCCGGGGCTTTGCAACATAGAATGCCCCTGAGCCTTTCTGGGCTCTAAATAAATAAATGCCGCCTTTAGTGGGGTCCCCCCTCTGGGGACTCGGGAAGAAACAACTGCCCCGCAATCGTGGGAGCGGCCCGCTGCCAACCGGGGCCGCTCCGCTCCGCTCAACACAGGACTGCCTCCTTTCGACTCGGGGGATTTGGGGGACGGGTACTGCTCTTGCTCCACAGAGCTCGTCAAGGCATAGGCTAAACACTGCCCCTAGCAGAGGAGCGACCCGGGGAACGCCCGCACTCACCGGCTACCTGGGGAGGCAGCGTCTCCTCGCGGCGTTGGCTCTCCTCAGCTGGGCTTCTCCAGGCAGCGGCGGTCTCTTCCCTCGTGGACACGGGGCTCTCCTCCTCAAACGGAAGCCCTGCAACCCTACTCCCGGCCGCACTTCCGTCCTGCGGGGCCCGCCCACGGTCAGGCGGCCCGCATCACTTCCTGCTCCTCTCCCGATGACGCGGCGGGAGGCTTGGCTGGCTGGGCCAATATCAGCGCGGCCTCCGGGTGATGCCGGCAGCTTCCTCGATCACCAGCGGCGCTTCGGGCAAATGCCGGGTGGACACCGGCTTGGACAATTAAAGTGCTCCCAAGCGCTATGGGCGCGGTCAAGTGCCCCTAAGCGCTAGGGGGGTCAGGAGGATCAAGAGAAAGCGCTCCCCAGTGCTAGTGGATAAATAAAGCACTTCCATGTGCTTCTAGGCCCACAAGTCCAGAAAGAAAGTCCTCCTAGCAGAGCAAGGCAGGGGGGGGCAAGGCTGGGCCCAGAGCCAGCTCACTGGGCCTCCACGCAGGGAGGCAGTTACCAGTGGCGGTCCTCCTGGCGACCAGCAACAGCAGCCCCCCTCAGCAAAAGGATCCTGGAAGAGAACAAATTGTAAGGGGGCACAGCCCCTTCTTATACTGTAAATTCCTTTGTCTGTGGGTAGGGTGGGGGAAGAACCAGTTGCAGCTGGTCTGGGAGCACCCTTGATGTGCTCAGCCCCTCACTCTATTCACTGGCAGGGTTAGGGTCACTAGACGCACCACAGGGGGCGAAGCCAGCATTGTGTGGGGAAAGCCCAGCCCTTTTCAGGACCTAGGTGCACTCTTCTCACCACCGGGCAGACCCATCATGACTCATGGAGCCTGGCATCCCAGCCAGCTTTAGCCAATCACACGCCAGCACCTTTACAGCACACACACAGCCATGTCTAGAAGTGGCACTTCCACACTAGACACATACACGCCGCATACATCATTTCGCAGCATTCACTCACACGAGTCCGCACATACCAGACTCGAGCCTGTACACCCCACGCATCAGGAACTACCAGGGACACATGCATTCCCCATGCATTCCTATGGGAGGGCAGGCCTATCTCACCACATGCACTCAGAGTGCGCACGCACTTTCCACTGGGACACAGTGAAAGTGTGCAGAAACCAAAAATCACCATCACCAGGTCACCACTAAAAGCAAAAAGTTTAGGGGTGAACCTGCCAGAAGGGCCAAGTCCAACACAACCCCCTTCCAGCCAAAACGCAGGGGAGACCAATCACCACCACGATGGACTTCTCTGCTTGGGGCGATAGAACATGGATTCGGGCCCGCAACTGCAGGGACACCCTCTGGTTCTACGCCACGGTAAACCCATGGGATTCCTTCCAAAACTACTGTCTGGAACAACTGGGCTACCCCACTGGTACTCCCAAGCTGTCCGCGGCCAGGACCAGGCCACTGGTCCTTGCCTATTCGCAGAGCGGGGGGTAGTAACCACTGGCACATAGTATCCATTCTCCACTCTTCCTGTCTGCACGACAGGACTAGACTGCCACTGGTTCTCCAGCCCAGGGCTTACCCCCTCAGGTTGCACCGGGGTCAGAGGTGGGCTCTCCCACACTCTGCACCCCCTTCCAGAGTCCTGCTCCCTACCAACTGGGGCGGTACCTCTGGAAGAAGAACCGGCCAGGACACTGCTTACAGACGTCCGACCTTTCAGGTCAGGCGGATCCTGAACCTGGCCTTTCAACCTCGGGTCTAGAACCTTTGGAGGAATAACTGCCTGGCACTCCAGGACTTCTGGGGATTCACACACCATCCCTCTGAGGCTGACACATGACCCATGTGCCGTGTGACTGTCTGTCTGGCGCAGATCTCCCATCCCCTGTCCACCTGACAGTGCGTGAAGATCCCCCAAAACAGAAGTGGCGCCACCCGGGTCCCCCCCAAGAAGATCAAGCCCAACTGGCTAGTCCCTGGTCCACTGGTACATCCACTGGGAAACTCATCCCCCAATCACTCCTCACTTCGGACTTCTGTGCCCTCCCAACTGGAGTGACACTGCCGGACCCTGGAACCCCTGGAGCTCTAGTTACAGATGCTCCAGGTTCCCTAGACACTAGGAGATCCTCCTCAAGAGGACTAAAAGGACAGCCTAGGTCCCCAACCTGGTGTTCCCTCATGAAACCACCCAGGTTCTGAGGCAGGGCTTTGTGCGTCTGGGGACCCTCAGTCACCCACTTACTCCTGCTCCACTGAGCCAGGCAGTAAGCCCCTACACCCTCCTCGCTATCCTGGGACCTAGCTGGGCTACACTGAGCCTCTTCCACCACGCTGGGCTGGAAGATACCTGAACCACTACTTTTGGAATCACTCCCTAATGACTCTAGAGAACCTCTAGCCCTTTCCCAGCGGTCTGCTTCATCTGCAAGCTCACATGCCTCAGACAATCCACACCCCAACAGGTGTTGGCGCAACCCTGGTGAACAACAACTGAGCAGGTGCTCTTTGACAATCAGATCAAACAAGACGTCAAAATCATCTTTCGTGTGAACCTTTACCCAATCAAACAGTGTCCCACAACATTCATCCTCAAACTCTTCCCAAGACTGGTGAGACAGTTTCCTACTGCCCCTGAATTTCAACCTTAACTCTTCCTCTGGGGAAACAGGTACCATACTTTGGGAACTGGGAATGGGACTGCTCGCACTGGGTCTATATAGCTGCCACCACTGGACTCAACCCGCCCTGGGGAGTCCAGAAAATTAAAACTGCGCGCAGGGGATAGTCTACCCTCCAGAGGTAACTTCTCTCTGGTGAAGGCCCTCTCAGCCTCCTCTATCCTCTCCTGCGCTAAGACCCTCTGAGTCTCTAGCTGTTGCTTTCTAACGCCCAGCTGTGCCATAGCCTGGGCATGCTCTAACCTGAGCTTTTCTAAAGCCAGCTGGTGCTCCCTTTCTCTCCTTCTATCTTCCCACTCCTCTGGGGACAGGAAAAGGGATGAGGCACTGCCTCCTACACTGGACCCAGCAAGGGATTCCCTATCTATGGGGTCCTCACTATCTGCTGGCGTCCCTGTACTCTCATTTTCTTCCTCCTCTTCAGACTCTTCAAGGCTCCCCTCAGACCCACCACCCACATGGTGTGAGACCCCGGCCCTCTCCTCACTGTGCTCACGCTCCAGTCATCCTTCTGCCATTGGATTAGGTTACTCCTAATTTGGGACTGGGTGTCTGACTCATTCACTGCAATGTCTCTTCTCAAAACTCTCTCAACTCATTCATACACAGACCCCAGACATTAAAATCAGACTCCATCTTGGCAGGATGCTCACAGACACATGCAACACAGGGGACTTAACTGTCAGAGCTGAAGCAAGAGTACAAAATGTACAAAGCATTCAGCGAGCTCCCTATCCCAGAGAACTCACACTCACTTGTCTAGTGCCACACACCATTCTTCCACACACAACACCCCCCCTCAGACTAGCAAGGCAGTTTCTACCACCCCTGATTTCTCAACCTGACCACACGTGACACAGGTACCAGACTCTGGGCGCAGGGCGGGGAACAAATGTACTGGACACTATTACGCTGCTACCACTGGATCCCACCCTCTGGTGAATCCAGAAATTTCAAACTGCACTTAGGGGATAGAAAACCACCCAGAGCTAGTGTCACCTAACTCACAGTGCACAAGAAACACATTTAGAAACAATAATCCCCAAAATGTGATTTATCTAAAAATGCAGAGTTTCTTAGTGCGGCCAGTTGCCACTGCGGTACAACGCAAACACAAATCCTTATCCTTCCGCTGCTGCCAATGTTAGAAATGGGATCCCTGGCTGGCCAGGGCTTGTGCCAAAGTCAGTCAGAGACCACCACTTCCACGTCAGGGCAAGGGAGTTACACGCCAAGATAACCCCTGCTCACCCCCTTGGTAACGTAGCACGAGCAGTAAGGCTAAACTTGGAGGCAATGTGAGTTAAGTGTTTGCGCACACACCCCCAGCAACAACACCCAAGGCCCACCACAAAGGAAACTCCACACAAGGTTATATATAGAAATAGCCTTTGTATTATACCAAAACACATTACATAAAAACACACACTTTACAATGTGCCAACAGGCACGGGCAGAATTTACAGGGGATATGTACAAGACAGGGCCACCTGGACCACTGTCAGGAATCAGCACTTTTAGAACTAGCACTTGGAATATCACTTAGAACATAGCATAGAAAATCACTGTAGCACAACATAGCACACAACCAGTGTTAGACCTGTCAGCCCTTTGGGTGGTCCCTCCTATTTATTTATTTTTTCTCCTTTTTGCCTCCTATATTTTCTTTCATTTCTGTGTCCACTATATTTTAATTGGTGTTGTCCCTAGGGTTCTGGGTGCCTCCTTTCCCCTACGACATCTTGAGGCACAGGTGCTTCTTTAAAATGGAATGATAGGGAGACACAAAATGGAGGCTTGTAACTGCCACATTTTTTACCTCAGGATCCTGAGCCATAGGACTATATGGGAAAGCTCTAGAACCTTCCAGCTGGTTCTGGTAGCCTGAGCCCAGACTATAAAAGGCCAGAACCAGGGCGGCCATTTTAGAGTGACCAGAGAGAGTTCCTGGGGAACCTGGTGAGGAGTGAGGCAGTAGTGTAGGGAGGAAGGCGCACTAATAGAGGTTAGATCGTCCAATGGGCCGGCTGCTCTACTTTGAGGACGCCACCCCCTAATATTGACTGAGCCCTACCACTGTTTTCCGCCATTAGCTCACAAAACACTTGGAGTGCTCCTGAGAAAAGCGTCATTGAGCCCCATGTGAGGAGTGGTTGATCGTTGACCTGGGAACACATCAGGGAAGCATCTGATTTTGGAAGAGACTGACCGGCTTTACCCCCCCCCCCCTTTTTCGTGACCCTCCTTGGACCGCTTCTACAGAAAGTGTGGGTCCTGGTAAAATCACCGCCACTACCCCCTCTTGGGCTCTCTGTGCCCATCTGATTAAAAGGAAAACCTTACCTCGTGGCAGCTGGCCGCTGTAGCCTTATCACTGAGTGCCTGCCTTGTGTTCACGGGCCCCCGTTGAAAAGATCCAGCGGGAGAGGACCCGGTTCTGGTCAGCAGGGCAGCAGTTCGTGGGAAGTGGCAGCGCGGAGGCCGGAGAGTGGTGTCAGGCGAGCTCTGAAAGGAAGGGGCGGGAATCAGAGTAGGCCCGCCCCAATCAGCTCCCTTCCTCTCTGACGACTGTGGAGAGGGCGGGACGCAGAGCCAGCAGAGACACCGAGGGAGTCGTGGCGAAGTTCCAGCCCCGTCAGCTGCGAGGAGCCTGCAGCGTTAGGGCTGGAATCAGAGCAGAGCGGTGGACACGTGACTGGTGAAGGTAGCGCGGCCGAGCCCTCAGACCGGGAGGAGGCCGACAGAGCCCGGTAAGACTGTTGAAGTGCGGGGCCCCCAGAGCTGAGAGGGCCTCGTTTCTGCTTCTGAAAGTGTGGCGGGTGGGGAGAGATCGACTTACCCAGGTTATCGGCCCAAATTAGACCATCAGGCAGTACCGGAGGCCCGGAGTGAGGCGGGCGGGGGTAGTAGGAAGGGAAGTGGGAATTCTACGGAACCCTCTGCTGGGCCTGGGGAAATTATTAGACTTCCTGGCATATAGTGGACAAGTGGAGAACAGGGGGATTAAAGAAACCGCATAACTTCACTGGAACTGGCAGGAAAGAGAGCTTGAACACTCTAGGGAGCCATAAACCATAGGAACTCTGTTGTTTCAGTGGAAGTGTGCCGGTGTTGGCGAGATAACAAGACAGAGGCAGAGGAAACCACGAGTCTGACAGGTTACCCTGCCTGGTTTAATTCCTGAACTGTGAGACCATCTGCACACTAGTAATTACACCTCAAGAGGAGCAAATGTAAATCTGAATTGATATTTACAACTGAAATGTAATACTGAAGCCAATCTGTCTTCCTTTCCAAGATAATCTCGAGCTAGATTACTCAGTTTGCCTTATGTAGAAATTTTCCCTTCTGATCCAGGATGATGTATTAGGACTTTAAAAGCTGAAGGGATCTAGCCTACTAAAAGAAATGTTTTGACTGAGCAAGATTGCCAGGGAACCAACATTTTATGAAACTAGGAAAGTTTACAAAAGCGAGTAACTTCAATGCACTGTTATAAATGTAAATGTGATACTGTCTTTGCAACTAAGAGAAATTTAAGAAACTAACCGAAACAGAATATGAAGATTTTCTACTTTTCTAAACACGGTGTGGTGTTTCATTTTTGGTGGATGGGCATTGGGTTACTGTGATAGGTGCGATGCAAGTATAAAACAATTGCCGTGGAGTAGGTCTTCCCACTTTGTGCCAGACTACCCTATGTGGACTGGTAACCCCAGTTCCAACAACCAGTAACTACTGGTACCAGGTAAGTACCACCAACGCAACCCTAACCACCTTAGGAGAATATTGCGCAGGGAACCAGGACCTCACTAGCAACACCTGTACTAGGAGAAAAACAACCACCTAAGTCACCATACATTAAGGGGTATAAGCATAGGAACATTTAACACATGAGGCATAAACATACATTCAGCGGTGTAAGGACAAGGCACATGACGCATCAAAACACATTCAGAGGTGCAGGGAAGGAAAACACATGATGCCTAAAAACATTCAGCGGTGTAAGAACAAGGCACATGACGCATAAAAACACATTCAGAGGTGCAGGAAAACACAATTGTGCCAAACTCACATACGTCACCACCTGTGACAGTCCCTAGGCCAACTGGCCTCTCTAGGGCTAGGACGCCCTGTGTCCCAAAGTCAGGGGGCCTAAACGTGGCAGCTGCCCACGAAGTGCTGTGCAGCTGTGTAGACAATGATGGGCCAACGCTGGAGCCTCGCAGGCTCTGGCCAAAGCACTCGTGTCCCCCAAGAGCCTTGCTGGGCCCTAAATAAACAGAATGGCACTCATGAGCCTCTTCCAGGGCCCTGGAACAAATGTGGGCTGGGAGCCCCGGGGCTTTGCAACATAGAATGCCCCTTAGCCTTTCTGGGCTCTAAACAAATAAATGCTGCCTTTAGTGGGGTCCCCCCTCTGGGGACTCGGGAAGAAACAACTGCCCCCGCAATCGTGGGAGCGGCCCGCTGCCAACCGGAGCCGCTCCGCTCAACACAGGACTGCCTCCTTTCGACTCGGGGGATTTGGGGGACGGGAACTGCTCTTGCTCTGCAGAGCTCGTCAAGGCATAGGCTAAATACTGCCCCTAGCAGAGGGGTGACCCGGGGAACGCCCGCACTCACCAGCTACCTGGGGAGGCGGCGTCTCCTCGCGGCGGCGGCTCTCCTCAGCTGGGCTTCTCCAGGCTGCGGCGGTCTCTTCCCTCGTGGACACGGGGCTCTCCTCCTCAAACGGAAGCCCTGCAAGCCTACTCCCGGCTGCACTTCCGTCCTGCAGGGCCCAACCAAGGTCAGGCGGCCCGCATCACTTCCTGCTCCTCTCCCGATGACGCGGCGGGAGGCTTGGCTGGCTGGGCCAATCCCAGCGCGGCCTCCGGGTGATGCTGGCGGCTTCCTCGATCACCAGCGGCACTTCGGGCAAATGCCGGGTGGGCACCGGCTTGTTAAAAATAAACAATAAATCGAGGTGGGCCCTCGATCTGATCAGCAATCCGGGGCAAATGCCGGGTGGGCACCGGCTTGGACAATTAAAGCGCCCCCAAGCGCTATGGCAGAGGCAAGCGCCCCTAAGCGCTAGGGGGGTCAGGAGGATCAAGAGAAAGCGCTCCCCAGCGCGAGTGGATAAATAAAACGCTTCCAGGCGCTTCTGGGCCCACAAGTCCAGAAAGAAAGTCCTCCTAGCAGAGCAAGGCAGGGGGGGGCAAGGCTGGGCCCAGAGCCAGCTCACTGGGCCTCCAGGCAGGGAGGCAGTCACCAGTGGCAGTCATCCTGGCGCCCAGCAACAGTAGCCCCCCTCAGCAAAAGGATCCTGGAAGAGAACAAATTGTAAGGGGACACAGCCCCTTCTTATACTGTAAATTCCTTTGTCTGTGGGTAGGGTGGGGGAAGAACCAGTTGCAGCTGGTCTGGGAGCACTCTTGATGTGCTCAGCCCCTCACTCTATTCACTGGCAGGGTTAGGGTCGTTAGACGCACCACAGGGGGGGGAGCCAGCATTGTGTGGGGAAAGCCCAGCCCTATTCAGGACCCAGGTGCACTCCTCCCCAGCCATCAGCATGCTAATCTCCACTCTCACCACCGGGCAGACCCATCATAACTCATGGAGCCTTGCATCCCAGCCAACTTCAGCCAATCACACGCCAGCACCTTTACAGCACACGCACAGCCATGTCTAGAAGTGGCACTTCCACGCTAGACACATACACGCCGCATACATCATTTCGCAGCATTCAATCACACGAGTCCTCACATACCAGACTCAAGCCTGTACACCCCACGCATCAGGAACTACCAGGGACACATACATTCCCCATGCATTCCTATGGGAGGGCAGGCCTATCTCACATGCACTCAGAGTGCGCACGCACTTTCCACTGGGACACAGTGAAAGTGCGCAGAAATCAAAAATCACCATCACCAGGTCACCATTAAAAGCAAAAAGTTTAGGGGTGAACCTGCCAGAAGGGCCACGTCCAACATCATTCCTTAAATGTTCCGGAGGTTATCAGGCACACAGTGAGACATCCACTGGAGATAATTGTTTTTTGGAATTGAGCTAGCACAGGTGGGCTATTATTTGATACTAGATACATACTGGAGTGTAAAATTTTGAATACTCACAACCTTATTTCTTTCCATGCAGATGGACACTCGCTCACCACTACACCTCTTAGCCTCATTCCTACATTATAGAAGGGACCATTAAGGTAATCCATAAGATAAATCACAAGTATAGTCCATAGAGTGCTTATATTACCTTCTTACCTATTGTACCTATTTTTCAGCTTTCTTTATTTATGATGAAAAGGCCTGTGGAGTTTGTTTTGCGTCGAGGGATCTCTTCCCTACCTTTCCTTGTTGTGTTTCCCTTCTTCCCCTGGATTACCATTGTAGATTGGCAATAGTCATTCCCTATAGGTGATTGGGAGAAGTTGTGAATCTCTCTTAGGTTCCGTGGAGCTTCTGCAGAAACTAAGCTGAGAACCTGACAGGGTGTTGCCGTAGTCCAGGCGGCTAGTAACGAGTGCTTGAGTGATAGTGCGTCTGGTGCTGATTGTGAGACATTTGAAGATCTCTCAGAGCGTGCAAAGAATGAAGTAGCAAGTGGAGGAGACTGTGTTGATGTGGTTTCTTTTGGTGAGTTTGGCCAGGATGATGTATAGGTTCTGGGCATGGTCTGTAGCAGTGGATGAGGGTCCTAGTTCAGCAAAACACCAAGAGTCGGTGTTCCCGAAGATCAGTTCTTCTGTTTTGTTTGTATTCAGCTTGAGGCAGTTGTTTTGCATTCTGTTGGCGACGCTTGTTCAAACTAGCTTATGAAACTATAACCTACAGTTCATTGAGATATTAAGGGTTCGTGGAACCCCGGGCAACACATATTTGGGGCTCCCTATTAGGAATACATTTGAATTTATGACCACTTTTAGGCTCAATTGAAGTCCCTGTGATGCCAAAAAAAGATTGAATCATGTTAAACCTTCAGAACCCGGGGCCGTCAAAAGCATCTAAAAGCCCAAGCAGGCTACAGTCCACCAGCCAAGTACTATCAAAAGAAGCTTGCACAAACATTGATAAAGTTATTTCTTTTTGAGTTTGGGTCTAGATCTTTTACTTGCAAAAACATTTTATGTGGATATCCGGACAGCGTGTTATTCCTATTTCAGGGAAACCTGCTACGTGTAGTGGATTAGTCCATAATATTACAATAAAAAGACATATGCATATAACACTTGAAATTGTAGCTTAAGTTGCAAAAAATATGTTACCGTAAATATAGCTCTTTCACCATTGCATTCCTGCTACAGCAAAGAAAAATAAAAGCACTGCTCTGAGGATTTTCACAGTCCCATCTAATAACTTTCTCTTTTTTTCTCATCCCGTGCCTTGTCCATCTCAACTTCTATATATGTGTGAAACTCTCCAGCTAGGCAGTTACCTGTGACCCTCCTGAGTAAGAGAATGGGACTGGCCAGGATACAGGAGATGCACTGAGACTTAAAGAGAACAGTAGAGCGAGAGACATGTGAGGGTTGAGGCTGGGCAGACCAAGTGTGTACAAGAGATTGTGAGGGTTGAGGCTGGGCATACCAAGCATGCACAAGAGAATGTGAGGGTTGAGGCTGGGCAGACCAAGCGTGCACAATAGAATGTGAGGGTTGAGGCTGGGCAGACCAAGCGTGCACAAGAGAATATGAGGGTTGAGGCTGGGCAGACCACACATGCACAGTAAGGAGCAGAGATATATTATTTTTAGTGCAACTCAGTGCAGCAGTTAGGTGCAGCGCTGTGATGTGCGAGGGGGAGGAAGCAGCGCTGAGCCATATTTATGAAATACAGCACGCTGCTGCTCACTGCCCCGGCACAAGTAGACAGTCTACCTAGTGCCACACAAAACCTTTACACCATAGGCCAGAGGTGTGTGTGCTGTCTAGTATAGGATTAGTACTGTTGCTAGGAGTTTATTCCTGGTTGTTGAATTGAAGACATCCTTCCTGTGGCTGAGATTCTTTCTCCTCAATAAATCTGCTTCAAGCCTTCACTGCTTCCTTGATTCTTACACTTGGCGACAGAGGATGGGATTGGATGGAAGAATCTCAACACTACACCTGGATTAATCGCTTTCTAATGAAGAAAGAACTTTGAAACTCGTTTTGAGTACAAGCGTGTTAAAGGCACTGTCATTTTTAATTTTCTGGGATTTTTTCCTGACATTTCTGGATGAAGCTCTCTTTCTAACAGCCTTGAGATAAACTATACAGACTAAAACATGATCCGGACTTCTGACAACAATTTTTTAAAATGTATTTAAATGAATTCAAACTGAGCACGCAACGTTATCTACAAGGGATCCTGGGAAAGTTACTCTCTCTGGTAACTTATTGGCCCTGTAATCATCGCTTTGTATACGGGTGTTTTAAGGAAATTAATGTGTGACTTTTCATCGTGTCAGTCCATTATTTCGCCGAAAAATAGAGCATGTAACGTGAACTGTAGCAGCAGCTTTATTAGGTGAAACGTGGCACTTTTAAAGGAAAAGGTCTTCAAATATCATGAATTTATTAATCTCAATGTAGAAGTACGGAGAGTGCATTTTTCAAACTAACCGCGGTCGAGCATTTGCCTCGCGGATAAGGCAGAGCACTCTCCACCGTTCGACTGAGATTCCATGACAGGGAGCATCCTCCCCTACAACAGGACAAGCGACATCTTCAAACATCACAAGGAAGCATTGGATTTTGGTATTACGCCGCGTTAAGCGCCATCACGTTTTGACGCTAGCGTGGCGGTCATTTTAGGTGTGGGGATATTTTTCTTTTACGCTGATTCTTCGTGTCAACTATTTGACAGTTTATCAGGTAATGCAAAGACAGGATTGTTGTTTTTGGGAAGCGTTTCTCCTGCGTGTCACTACAGTGACACGCACACTGGACAGGCTCGTTTTTATTATAAAAGGTACGTTGGAAACAATTTGGTGACATTATCATCGCATGTCACAACAGTGATACGCACATTGGTGAAAAACATTTTCCACGTTTTTATTGCGTGTTACAGTGACACGCACACTTGAAAGAACAATTTTGGGGGCCTTTTCATCGCGTGTTACAACAATGACACGCACACTGGAGGCTGCAAATTTTTATTTGTGTATGATAGTAATACGTACGCTTTTTCTATATTCTATTCAACAAGTGAAACTTAATTTAGCTATAGTGAGATGTTATTGAAGATATGCCTCTTGTAAGTCTTTGTTTTCTGTACTTAGATTTATAACATATCTGCATAAATCTCAATTATTGATTGCTTATGTATGTTTCTGCTTAGGTTAGGTGTATTTTCATTTACCTAAAGAGGAGTGTGTACATTTGAGTTTTGCGTTTTAATACCATTCCCAACAAGATGCAAAACGTAAAAGCTCCTCCATTTTTTCTGTCTTCTCCTGGAGATTCCCCATCAAGTGGCAGAAATGGAGAAAGGTTTTTGAAAGATACGCAAGAGTTTGTGGATCTTCATTGAGTGCGGAAAGGAAGACAGCGTTGTTGTTACATTGTTTGGGCTCTTGAAGGCCAGGAAGTTTTTGATCATCTTCCTGACCTTGATGACCATAATTTAAATGAATATGAAATCTGTATTGCAAATCTGGATCAGCATTACCTTCCAAAGGTTAGTACCATATTGGAGAGGTACCATTTTGGTCGGAGAACGCAATTAGAAGAACAGAGTATTGAGAATTACATATCTTCCCAGAGAAAACTAGCATCGACATGTAAGTTTGGGATGTCCATAGATGAAAGGATAAGAGATCAATTTATGCTGGGGTGCAATATTGAACATGTTAGAGAGGAATTGTGGCAGAAAGACGAACCCTCCCTAGATGATGTTATTACGATTGGAAAAAGAATAGAACACTCTATAAAATGCGTAGAAGTCATTAAGAAGAATGGTGAAAACAAAGAGAAAAGTTCTGTACATGCTATAAAAAAATGTGCAAAAAGACAATACTAGTCCAAAAGAGGTTAATAGTGAGGTTCCATCTAACAAAAGTTATTCCAGTGGGAAGCCACAAGGCAAATTTTACTTTCCACAAGTAAGGTGTTTTCGTTGTGGGAAAATGGGTCACTTTGCCAATGACAGGTTGTGTCCGGGTTGGAAGGCGACTTGTAATAAATGTAAAAGAAAGGGGCATTTTTCAGTCGTTTGCGAAGGAAAAAACTACAAGGGAAAGGTTAATGAGATATTTTAAGATTTTGATGAGATGTGGAAATTCTGATGAGGTTGATTGTGGACAGATTTTGGTACAGGCCATACACAGTCCTGCAGGTAGAAACTGCCCCACTGATAAAATTTTGGTTGATGGGAAACCCACAAAGGTACTCTTCGACTCTGGTGCAAAAATCACAATTTTTGCAAAAGATTTTTATCTTAAAGAATTGAGAAATAAAACCCTGATATCCGACCATTTGCATATGGTGGGGAACCAATTAAACTTGTTGGTTACTTCTGGGGCCTTATAGACTATAAGGGTAGATTAACCAGTACAAAAATGTACATATCTTAGAAGGGCGATAGCATACTAAGTTGGTTTGATCAAAGGGATCTAGGGGTAATGTTAGATCCAAACTCATCTCCGCCTATTATATTGAAGGAACCTTTTATATCTAAGTCCAAAACCATCTCTGCTGTTGACCAAGACTTGAACAAAAAGTTTGGGGACTTATTAAAGGAGAAATTCCCAAAGGTTTTTTTCTGAGAAATTGGGTTGTTTAAGAAATTATATACATCACATTTGTTTGAAGAATGATGCTAAACCTGTTTGCTGTAAGGTTCGCAACGTTCCTGTGGCCGTTCGAGAACAGGTCAAGGATGAATTTGAACGTCTTGCCAAAGATGGTATTATTGAAGAGGTTGAGGCGACTCAATGGCTTGCTCCGATTGTAGCCGCCAAGAAATCGGATGGGTCCCTCGGCCAATGTGTGGATCTTAGAGAATTGAATAAGAATGTGGTGGTTGATAGCTACCCTTTGCCTAAAATTGCTGACATGTTGATGTTATTGAAAGGGGCTAAAATTTTTAGCATGATTGATTTAAAATATGCATACCACCAGATGAGATTAGATGAGGAGTCTAAAACTTTGACGCCCTTCGTTACTCCATTTGGGACTCTCCATTTTGTAAGACTCCCATTTGGGTTGGTTTCAGCCCCTTTTGTTTTTCAAAGAGCTTTAGAGAAGGTGTTGAAGGGGCTGAACGAAGTCAGGTTTTATCAAGATGATATCTTAATCTTTGTATGTGATGATATGGAGCATGATGCGCGACTTTTTGATGTTTTGAATGAATTGAGTGAATTTGGTTTGACAGTTAAAATTGAGAAATGTAAGTTTAAAAGAGGATCAATAGATTATTTGGATCACACCGTTTCAGAAGGAGGAATTTTACCAAAAGAAAGTTTGGTTGCTGCCATACTAAAGATGACTTCTCCCACCAACAAGGAAAAATTAATGAGTTTTTTAGGTATGGCTGAATATTATAGTAAATTTATAGACAGTTTTGCGTCTTTGTGTGTTAATATGAGAGCCTTACTGAGGAAAGGGTACGAGTTTGTCTGGGATAACAAATGCGTAGATAAATTTCGTCTTCTTAAAGAAAGGTTTAATTGTGCACCGAAATGGAGTAGTTTTGACCCAGAAATAAAATCTATTATAATAACCGATGCCAGCCTTAAAGGGTTAGGGGCTGTACTTGTACAGAATATACATGGTAAAGAAGAGTTCATTTTATTTTTATCCAGGAGTTTAAGAGGTGCTGAGATAAGGTATTCAGTTGTAGAAAGAGAAGCCCTTGCTTATCAGCCCTTATTGATCCATAAGAAAGCTAAAGAATCTGTTGTGGGGAAGCGCATTTGAAATAAGGACTAATCACAAACCGCTGTGTGAAATCTTGAAAAATAAAGGAATTGAAGCAGTTTCAAGCAGAATCACTAGGTGAGTTGTAGGTTTGCAAGATTACAATTTTGAGGTGAAGTATTTGCCATGTATTGAAAGTTGCAGAAGCTTTGTCATGTCTCGTACCCAAAATGCGTGTTCTCAAGAGGAGGATGTTGAAGATGATGAAGAGATGGTATGTGCCATAGAAGAGAATGTGATTGACAAAGATAAATGGATAAGGGCACTACAAGACGATTCTGACTTGATAGAGATTTTGAGTCTTATTAATACAGGTTGGAAAGTTAAACCCAAGAAATTTTGGCATGTTAAGGATCAACTTTCAGAACATGACGGTTTACTTGTTAGAGGCACAAGATTAGTTCCACAATGTTCAATTAGATATGAACTTATTTCTCTGGCACACATGGGTCATCTAGGAATTTCAAAAACGAAAGAGGCATTGAGGATGCATTACTGGTGGCCAAACATGGATATGCAGGTTGAGCGGAGGGTAAGAGATTGCATGGATTGTGCTTTAAGTGAAGGAGTGGCAAAACCCAAGGTTCAGCCAATGATTATAGGAGATCGTCTGGATGGACCTTGGAAAGAAGTAGGTTTAGACATTCTTGGGCCAATATTCTCGTCTGGAACTGAAAGGTATGTTTTTGTGTTTGTTGATTTTTTTCAAGATGGCCGGTGATTGCCATCACTCGAGGTATAGAAACTATACATGTGGTAATGTTCTTAGAAAAATTATTTGCCAGAGAAGGAATTCCTAAAACTCTTCTCACGGATAATGGGGGTTCAATTAGTTTTAAGAAAAATATGGAAGCATTTTTGGCTAGTCATGGTGTAAAACATAAGAATTCTTCATTGTACCACCCAGAAACCAATAGCATGGTTGAGAGGTTCAACCAGGTTCTCAAAGAGACAATAAGGATGGCTAAGTCTTCAGGTTTGGATTGGCGTACTGAAATCTTTAAAAAAGTTACGGTAATAGGCTCTCTCCACATGCCATCACCAATCGTACACCATTTGAACTTCTCAGGGGAAGGTGTGCAAATACCTTTGTGCCACCACCTTGGGTCAATGAAATGCAACCTAATTTGTTTTCTGACTATGAGAATTGCAATTGTAAACTAGCTGAATCAGATAAAATTTAGTCCAGGAAAAGAGTTTATGACTTAAAAAAGAATATTAAAAAAACTTCTGTTAAAGTAGGTGATTGGGTTCTCATAAAGAATCCATGTAAAAACAACAACGTTTATCTACAACGTTTCTCAAACCTATTAAAGTCATCAAGATTTTCAATAATGCTATCAAGACTGCAGACCATCGCATTTGGAATTTGAATAGGGTGGTGGTGGTTAGGAATGCTTTGTTTCTACTCCACCTCAAAATACTCAAAAAATTGTACTGTTGTTCCACAAAATGTTTGGAAAGGTACTGTTGCTCCACAAAATATTCGGAAATCTTCAAGAGTCTCTCATGCACCTGCTTACTTAAAAGACTTTGTGAAATAGTTTTTTTGTGTATTTTATCTCCTTTTGTTCAACTTTATTTTGTAAAGAAGGATGGTGTGTGGCATCTTGGTTCCTGTTGCTAGGAGTCTTGGAATGTTATGTAATGATGTCAAGAATGTTATGTTTAAAGTTGAGGCAGTTTATTCCTGGTTGGTGAACTGAAGACATCCTTCCTGTGGGTGAGATTCTTTCTCCTCAATAAATCTACTTCAAGACTTCACTGCTTCCTTGATTCTTACAAGTGCAAAATCCTATACATTGAGTAATCCTTCTACACTCCACAGGTTCTGTTTGTGCTGTGAAGTGCAGGGCAGGTTGTGTTTGTGCTGTAAAGTGCTGCACAGGTTGTGTTTGAACTGTGAAGTGCAGTGCACATGCAATGTGTGGAGTGTTTGAAGAAGTGACAACGATTCTCCGTTTTATCAACTACTTCAATGGCTTTTTTAACATAAAATTACATACCCTCAGTACTCTCACAATGCGATATTTAAGCCTTGTACATTTTCCATATTTCAGCGTGTCGCTAATATATGAAGTATCGCTCTTGTGAATTCTCAAAGAAGCCCATGTTCTGGTGTGAACATGGGCTTCTATGAGAATTCTATACGGCGTATTATCAAGACCATTATCAACTCTTTAGCGGCAGTTTTATGCTGCTAAAGTGGCAATTATGTTAACGCTGTGCTTGATAACAGGCCCCCCTTTTCTTAACTGAAACATGGTTGTCAGAGGAATCTACTCCAGTTCTCCAGAAGCCATACACGAAGATGACCAAAAGAGAACAAGCTCAGAGAATGGAGGTGAGATATCAGCAATTATTCACCAGTGGATCCACACATCTCTTTTACAAATTACTCAAACTGAAGGTGTAGATCTGCTTCCCTTCCTCAATTTTGGAATTTGATGACTTCAACTCAGACTCTAAAGATAATGAATTTGCTGAGTTAATGACGTTGAATTTACACCAACACATTACATGCTCAGGTCACATAAAACAAAATCCCTTAGATCTGATCTGGCTGTATAATTTGAAACGACCCAATATAATCGTCCTTCCTTGCATATGGTCCAATCATTATTTGATCAATTTTTGTATTCCAGTAGATTTTTCTAACTTCATCCACAAGCAGGAAATTAAAACCATATGCAAATGGTGAAAACACCTCCCCCTCTTACCATCAATTGAAGACATTCTCTACGCACCAGACCGATGCCCTGGTACAAGCCACGGTTAAAGGAGTTGAAACCTGCATTGCGTCGACACTGGCGGGAAAGGGATGATGAAAAGAGTAAAATCAAATTTAAAGCGGAACTTGCAGAATATAAAGGCAAAACCGCACATGCAAAGCCCTTTTAATAGGCAAATAATAAAAAAAGTTTTTTGATATCCTGAATGATTTGTCGCCCCCAGATGAAATGAAAACTTCCCTGACTCCTATCGAGGCATTCTTTGACAATTTAAATAATTAACAAAAAAATATTTAAAGATAGTATAAACAATTACAGCAGCAGTACATCTAAAGTTGAGTCTGTAAAGAACTCTACTCTTCTTATCCTTTTTTGAAGAAATAAACAAGCTTCATGAATTTATGATCAAGCTAAAACTGACCCTTGCCCTCCAGCAGTAATAGAATCAATCAATCATTCATCATTTATAAGGTGCACTCTAAAGATATCTGGGCGCTGAGGGTGTTGCGTCTCCGTTGAAAAGCCAGGTCGCGAGCAATCCCCTGCAGAGCATTTTCTTCAATTCAGCTGCTCAAGCTGTTGCTCCAAGTGCATTTCAAAATGCTGTAGAGCTCAAGTCACTGAAAAACCAGGGAGAAGTCCCGGATATAACCAAGAATTATAGGCCAATACCTCTGCTCCCTTAACCTACAAAAACTATTGGTTAGAGAACTATCTTCAAGAGGTTCCAGGCTTTATAACTATACCTACTCTCAGTTGTTAATTTGTACGGGCAGAATGTCTGTCTCGCCACTCCAGTTTCAAAATATGATTCAATTTAATGATTACTTGATGCGGTCAAATCAGCTAAGACTGAATACTGCCAAAATTGAGATTGTAATTCTAAAGAATAAGACCAATCTCTGGAACCACCTTTGTTCTCCAACAAAAATGAGATTGTTACCGGAGCCTAACCCCACAGCTAAGAGCCTCTGAGTGATAATCAATAGCAATCTGAGCAAGATCCAGCTGCTGGAGCAGTAGGATCTAAATACAGATTTGTGCTGAAACTGCTTCGGAAACTAACCCCACTCCTCCCAAGAGACAAGACAAGAAAAGCAATAGTGGAGGCCGCAGTCCTATCTAGATCGCATTATGCCAACCGAGTATATGTAAGAATACCCATTATTACCATTCATAGCCTACAAGTAATTCACAGCGACGCATCTTGTTTACTACATCATCTTCTGAGGTGGGCAAGCGCCACACCTATATTGAAATAACAAACCCACTAAGACCCTCTGCCTCACCTCTAACGAGGCGAGAGGTCTAGCCCCTCACTTAATTGTGAACCAGGTGAAAATGCATACACCCGAACAAAACGAGAGATCCCCTCACTTGAATTTACTTTCTATTCCAAAATTACAGAAGATCAGATCAGTTGGACGCAGCTTTGGTACAAGCTCCTTCCATTCGGATCTCTCTCCCAGCGAAATCCATTTTGAATCTAACTTCAAGTGTTGTCCCAAAAATCTGACAACCCACCATCCTATTCATGCTCGATTCTTCCCTGGTCTGATTGGTTGTCTCCTCTTTTATGTATTTCTGATTTAGTTCCAAGAAACCCCAGGTTGAACATGCTCTCTATGGGCCCGATTCACAGAACTAACTTAAGACAAAATCCTAAACTTACTACTTTTGGAATTCACAGAAGTTAGGATTTTGTCTTAAGTTTGTCTTAGACAAACTTAAGACAAAATCCTAACTTCTGTGAATACCAAAACTAGTAAGTTTAGGATTTTGTCTTAAGTTAGTTCTGTGAATCGGGCCCTACACATGCAATGACATAACAAGCATTTTGTAGATCCGGTAGAGGTTTGATATGTTGGCGCGTGCTTCAGTCACTGAACCGAATATTGCAAAAGAGAGGTGTACAGTGCAAGTGAAAATGATAGCGCAGTCTTTTGTTCTAGGGTATTATAAACCTTTCATTGCTGCAAGGCTGTTCTAGTATTCAGTTTTTGTCATAAAAGTGTGCAATTTGAGCAGACCAAGGAACAGACATAGTGTTGGAACCGCATTTCATTTCAGTGCCTTTCATAATATATGTGCTACATTATGGATATTGTTAAATTTTAATGGTTGCATTTTTTTCTGGTGTTAGAACTTCGCAATTTCCTCTGATCACACTGGGGTTGGTGAGACAGGAAAGAGTATTTTGACCTAGTTGTCATGTGTTGTCTTTTCTCTTTTCCTTTCCTCTGCAGACACTTGAGAGTTGAAAATCAGAGTACCAGAATGGGTAGAAGACGGGCTCCAGGAAAGAAAGTGGAAGTGCAGTGTTCACGTGAATCCATAAGAGCCACAGTCCCATCTTTACCTCTCCATGACGTCTCAACTTCAAGATCCCGAAATGATGCTCAGAAGGACCAGGACCTGGAGCCGCTTTCAGAGAACCTGTCCCACATTATCCTTCTATCCATGCTGGAGGAGTTGGAAGCCAAACTGGATAACTTGCTGAATACTGTGGAGGGCGTACCTTCTAGAGTTGCTGGGATGATTAAGAAAATCTGGATAGAAAAGGATAAAGGTTACCTAGATAATGGTGGATTGGCTTTGGAGGTTGTCTGTCCGGTGAACATTAGAAATTGTGCTGTTAGCAGGTCTCCTGTGACACCTCAGCCTGATAGGCCAGGTGGACCGAGCTTATGTCTTCAGCCGGTGTTCTCTGATGGGCATGCACCAAAGCAGGAATGTACGCTCTCTTCTCCAACCAATGTTCAAGGATGTCCAGAGGAGCCAAACCTTTGTCTACAGCCAATGTTTCTACATCGATGTGACCCACAGCAGGACCAGTGCGTGCAACCTGGGTTTCCAGATGTACACGAGTCGAAGCGAGACCAGTGCATGCAACCTGGGTTTCCAGATGTACACGAGTCGCAGCAGGACGAGTACATGCATCCTGGGTTTCCAGATGTACACGAGTCGCAGCATGACCAGTGCATGCAACCTGGGTTTCCAGATGTACACGAGTCGCAGCAGGACGAGTACATGCATCCTCGGTTTCCAGATGTACACGAGTCGCAGCATGACCAGTGTATGCAACCTGAGTTTCCAGATGTACATGAGTCGAAGCGAGACCGGTGCATGCAACCTAGGTTTCCAGATGTACACAAGTCAAAGCGAGACCTGTGCATGCAAACTGGGTTTCCAGATGGAAATGGAGTACAGCAGTGTTGTACTGTATCCAGGTGCCCTCAGACCGATCCTTCAGGCAGATCACTGGAGGCAAAGCGGCGTCTTCACTCGGAATTTGTTGATGGGCAGACACCACAGCAAGACCACAGCATACAATCAGCGTTCCCAAAAAAGAGAGAACCAGATGGGCACCTGAAGCAAGAACCATCCCTATTGTCTACTAATAGCTGGGATCAGCAACAGAACCTCTGCCCACACCCACTATTTTCTTATGGACACAAACCACAGCAAAACCACTGTGTACAACCCGTGCTACCAGATGGGAATGGACAGGATGATCCCTTGGAGAAAGAATTGATGTGTTTTGATTTCCTAGATCCCCAGGAGACCCGCAGCCTACAACCTGTGTCACCTGATGGGATGTCATCATACGAACACATAAAGTTTGTGCTGTTATCCTTTGATGAGTTGGGGTCACAAGAAACCCAATGCCTACTGCAACACCTATGCTTGAAGCAGGAACTTCCTTATGCGCCGGATCCAAACGTGAACTACGAGCTAGAATCTATGCGCCCTGAAGCACAGGAACCAGATCAAAATGGCAATCTAGAACCGGCCTGTACTGATGCACACCGTTCAGATCAGAAGTACAAGCTAGAACCACTGCACACTGCGGCACAGGACCAAGAGCTAGAGTCAGTGCTTCCTGAAGCACAGGAACCAGATCAGAACTGCATGGTGGAACCACTGCACCCTGAGGAGAAGGATTCAAATCAGAACTACATGCTAGAACCAGCTTGTACTGATGCACAGGGCTCAGATCAGAACAACAAGCTACTGAACCCTGATTCAGAGGATCAACATCAGAACTGCAACACAGAACTGCTCTGTCCTGAGGAGTGGGGTCAGCCTGTGCCCCCATCATACCTAGAACTGGACACAAATTCTGCAGATGAAGACTCCATGAAGAGAAGAATTGCAAAATCACATTTATTGCCGTCCCAAGCCACCCCAGGTATGTGTTTCGCTATACATGGACACGCGGAGTGCACTAACACATGTAACCTCTTGAGAATACATATGGGCAGATTTTACAAAGTCTCCAAGGTGATCATTTGGGTTTGGGTGGAACTCCCTGAGCGATACTGACCCCCCGAGTACACTGGGTGCAGATGTGTCCCTGCACCCTTCTCTGCTTCCACACAGGACTGCATCCTTCCTGTGCAGAAACAGGCCTGGTTATGGGACTCTGCATGAGACAAGTAGGCCAGCATCTCTCGTTCTTCCTTGACCGTCCCTATTCAAGACTGAGGAACTGGAAATAGCGCTATTCATGGGAGGAATTACTGGCCAGAATCACACATAATAGTCTGAGGCAAGTGATGTGGTGTTCTTTGAGAATATCCGACGTCCACAGTCTAGAGAGGGAACTGTGTTTCCTGTTGCACAGTTACATTGGGTAAGACGCAGTCGTCTCCAGCTCCTGATATAAAAATCCTAGTCTGTATTCAGCCTCAACAGCAGGGCCGACCAGGGATGTTGTTGCCACTGCGGGCTTCTCCAGGAGTGCACACCTCCTCATGGTAGACAGATACACAAAGTGATTTGTTATTTGTCAATTGTGAGTTCACCCTCCCAACCTCTAGCTCAGTAAAGAGTTAATTGTTTTATGGGCAGACAAAAGTAGTCATGGTCTCCCTACAGCAGCATCCTACCTTTAGCAAACTCTTTAATTATGAAAATGTCATTGCATCATCACATGTAACATGCTGAGTTAGGGTTTGCACACCCATAGTGCGAGTAACGGATTGTGGTTCTAACCATAACTTACAAATTTCAGGAGTTTGTTCGGGTTTTAGTCTTAACCATATATACACTTTACCCTTGTTTTTAAGTGAATTTCTGATTTTTTTTGAAGACCCATTAAGGTGTTTTAACAAAGCCATCTACAACGTCACTTTAACCAAAATTAGTGAAAATATATCATGGATGAAGTAACCCCTGCCGCACCTTCTAAGGATATTGCAAGTCAATAAGGTGTTCCCTAACCATATAGAGGAACGAGGAAGGCAGAGTTCCTTTATAAGGTTATGGAACTCTGAGGTGACTTACAATAATCTTATTATATGCACCAGGTGGTACTTTATCACGTATAATACATGGTCACACCATCACCGTTCCCACAAACCTTGGTGCTTAACTCCTAAATATGCAGCAGCTAACATATTTTCAAACATGAAGAATGAACATAAAACCTCTTGTGCAAAAGTAAACATTAAAAAACTGTTAGATATTTGCTGCAAAAAGATATTAGAAACAGTTCAATAAAAGTCCATCTAAAAAAGCTGCAGCAGCTCGGAACGTGTAGAAACATGCAGGAAGATTCCACCCTTCCTTTATCTAAGGAAACTAATAAACATATTCCCTCTGCTTCTCATAGTAAGCTCGTAACATACAGCAGAAGTAATAAAAGCAAAGTTACTCCAGTATTGGAACTTTCATAGATTCACATGCTTGAATCATTCCCCGTCGTCGAGACGGGAGTCTCTGGTATATAAAAAAGCAGTGCTTAGTAGTATAGCAAACTGAAAAGAGGCCTAGGCCCATTACCCTTTTGCAACCCATAGCCTCTGTTATGTAAAAAAGGCCCAAACTTTTCCCTGAACCAATCAGAGCTCCTCACCCTCTAGAACACTCCTGAGAGAACCTTCTGCTCCTCAGATTTTTCTACCCCACGTTGTGCTAGGGAGTCTCCTTTGAGCTCTGCTCAAACTCTTTACTACTACAGTATTTTGGTTTAGATTTGAGGTTTTTACATCAACCATGTTTGAGAAGGAGAAAAAAGGACTATTTAGAGCTTGTTCCACCTGCTCCAAGAAGAGACTTCATACAGCTGACCCTCACAAGGACTGCATCTACCGTCTCTATCTGACCATCAGGCAGCAGATTGTAAGGTATGTCGTACCTTTTCGAATAAGACCTTGAGAGATCGTGAGGGAAGGCTGCTGATCTGGCTTCAGAAGGTCAAAGCCAGGAAGGAAATCCTCTCAAGTGAGAGTGAGGAGGAATCTGTGGCGTCTAAGAGATCTCAGAAGAGAAGTAGATCTCCTCAGACACATTCCTCAGGGGAAAGACCTGAGGAGGCCCCAAAAAAGACCACTCCAGGGTCTTCAGGGCGCAGTCTCTCAAAATCCCCTTCAGTCTCATCTAAGAGGATGAAGGGTTCTGCTGGTGAGGTGAAAGGAGCAAAATCCACCTCAGATCCACCACAGTCACTTTAGAAGATCAAGATTACTATCAAACGGTCTTCTTCTACTCCTTCTGAGGAGAAGGGTGCTGCTTCAGCTCTGTCGACGGGACCGTCGACAAAAAAGGGACCATCGCCGATGACAAAAACAACTCCGTCGTCGACAAAAAAGGATAATGTTAAGGCTGGTGAGAAAACAGCGTCGACGATTTCACCGTCGCCGGCGATATCGGCGACGGTTTCACCGGCGACGAGGACGTCGGCGACCATGTCAACGACGGCATCGACGACGGTGGCGCCGACGATGACAGCGTCGACGAGGACTGTGTCGACGAAGGCAGTGTCGACGGCAGCGTCGACGAGGACGACGACGTCCACGAGGGCAGCATCGACGGTAACTACAACATCGACGGTGGCGTCGACGACGATGACTTGGTCGACGATGGGAATCTCGTCGACGGGCTCGTCGATGAGGGAAAAAACACCAGAAAAAAGGTTGGTGCCTTGGAAAAAACCTATAACACCGGAGGTTACATCTCCAAGTAAGGTCTCCCCATTGCTGCCGTCTCACCTGCTGGAGGAAGAAGATTCGGAAGAAGATGAGGAGTATGGAATTGCCAGTAGCCCTTTGCAATTACAGGTTAAGTACCAAGAAGACGATTCTGAGGAGGAATATGGGGGTTATCAAGAACAACCCCAGGAACAGCACCGATATCGCCAACAGCAGCGAGAGGAGATGACAAGTGTGCCATCCTCTTTGTTGAAGGATCTCCAGGGAATGTTGGAGGATTATAGGAAGAGATGCCTAGCGACTCCAGTCGCTCAACAAGCCCTAGAGGCTACTCCACGTCCACGATCGGTTCCAGGGACGCCGGTTCGTAGGAGGGAGATTGTGCCGGAACCTACTGTTAGGTCCACCGCCAACGACACACCACGATACCACGGATTACGAACATGAAGATGGTGAGATTGCGGACACAATTTGTATTTGTATTTGTGAGTATTTATTAAGCGCAGCCTATCGCTCCGGAAGGAGCATCTTGGCGCTGAGAGATTGTGTGTGGATGGGATTGGATGATGGACACAAGTGCAGAATGGCATGATTATATTGCCCCATCACCTTCAACTCCTCCGCAGAGACCAGTAGATTCTCTACCGGAGGACATCAGTGGATTTCATAATTTGATGTAAAGAGCCACAAAGAGATTTGCACTGACCATGACAGAAGAGAATACGGAATGTATTCTATATGACTTCAAAGACTCATATCGGAAATCCGTAGGATCCCTGCCTATAGTGTCTCACATTTGGAAGGAAGGATTAAAGGTCATGGAGACGCCAGCGACGGTAACACCGGTTCTGGCCAGACTGGATAAAAAGTATAAGGCACCGGTTGATGCTCCATCTTGCCTTTTGGGTCATCCCAAACCGGATTCTGTTATCACTCAGGCGGCACAACAGAAATCAAGGAACCCATCTGCTCCGATTGCAGCACCTCCAGACAAAGAGGTTGGATAACGCGGGAAAACGGTTTTCATTAATGTCGGCTCTGCTTGTGAGAGCCACTAATGCCCTCGCTATCTTGGGAAGATATGACAGGCAGATGTGGTGTGACCTGTCTCCATACGTTAATCTGGTGCCGGATCCAGAGAAGCAGAAGGCGAAGAAAATTCTCATGGAAGGAGAGAGTACTTCGGCTGAAGTCATAGACTGCGCTATGGATATAGCGACCACGGCATTTAGATCCTTGGGAGGAGCTGCGGTCCTGCGCAGGCAAGGATGGCTGCAAGCAACAGCATTTAGGCCGGAGGTGCAAAACAACATTTTAGACTTCCCTTTCAATGGAGAAGAATTATTTGGGAAACATATTGATGATACTCTGGAGAGTATCAAGAAGGATACTGATACGGCAAAGGCTCCTCGTATAGAGGAGGATACCAACAGGGGATATTCTTCTTCTTATCAGTCCTCATCGCAGCCTTACCGTCAGCAATACAGCCAGCGTCAATCAGGAGGATATACAAAATCAACTCCAAGAGGACGGGGTGGCCGGGGAAAGGACAACACCCGTCGACAATGACAACCTCCATCTTCCGGCTCTGTCAGATGCTCCCCTGGGTGGAAAAATTGCTCACTATCTTCACAATTGGCGGAAAATAACAACGGACCAATGGGTCCTCAAATTAGTTCAATTCGGTCACACCCTAGAATTTCTTCAAGCGCCCCCTTGTACGCCACCGATGCACCAGAGAGCCAACCATCTGTATCAACTCCGGCAGGAGATTCGGACAATGCTCCGAAAGGGAGCAATAGAACCGGTACCAATATCCCAGGAAAACAAGGGGTTTTACGCCCGGTTTTTTCTCATCAAGAAAAACAAGCTCCAGTGGCGCCCCATTCTGGATCTCAGATCCTTAAACACCTACCTCAAGAAACAATCTTTCAGGATGGTATCTCTGCAGGACATTCTTCCGTTATTAAACCCAGGAGATCATATGACCACATTGGACCTACAAGACGCGTATTTCCACGTACCGATACATCCTGCACACAGACAGTACCTTCTGTTCTGGGTAGCCGGAAGACATTACCAATTCGGGGTACTGCCATTCGGCTTGAAGTCAGCGCCAAGAGTTTTCACGAAATGCCTGGCTCCAGTGGCGCCTGTGTTGAGGAAGCAAAAACATCAAATATTTCCTTACCTCGACGACTGGTTAATCAAAGCACCATCAAAGGTACAGGCCAGAGCGTCGACGCGGGCCTGCATAGACTTATTCGCTGATCTAGGATTGACTCTTCACGAGGGAAAGTCAAACCTCCAGCCAACAAAAGTGATCACATATCTGGGGGCAATATTGGACACAGAAGGCAACAAAGCGTTTCCCTCCGAGGAGAGACAACTGAGGATTGTGTCCCTCTTCCAAGACTTGGTAAAAAGAAAGTCTCTTTCAGTCCACAGGTACAAATCCTTGCTGGGCACGATGTCCTCTTGTATTCCCCTGGTACCTTGCTGCAGTATAAGGATGAGACCATGGCAGGAACAGATCGATCTACAATGGCGTCAGGCGGAGGGATCCTTCGACGATACAATAATTCGAAGTTCCTACAGGCAGCAAAGTGGTGGACACAAAAAGTAAATGTGTCTCAAGGACTGACGTTTCTGGCAAGAGCGGCTCCGCTAGTGGTAACGGCGGATGCGTCATTAGAAGGATGGGGAGCTTTCCTTCAGGACCTTCAAGTCAGCGGTCGGTGGAAGTCACAGGAGCAGCAATTACAGATAAATCTGCTGGAGCTCAGAGCGATCCGCTTGGCATTACTGGCTTTTCTGCCAAGAATAAAAGGTTCGCCGGTGTTGGTAAGAACCGACAACACCACAGCGATGCATTATGGGAACAAGCAAGGGGGAACGAGATCTCTCTCCCTGTCTCAGGAAGCCCAGGAGATATGGGAATGGGCTCTTCAGCAAGGAATATCATTGGCAGCAGAACACCTCCCGGGAGATCAAAATGTCAAGGCGGATACTCTCAGCAGGCTAAAATCGTCCTGCCACGAATGGGAGGAGCTAGACCAGGGGACCCTGGACAGCGTCTTTCGAAGATGGGGAACACCGATAGTGGACCTCTTCGCTACAAGGGAAAACAGAAAATGCCAGTACTTCGCAAGCTCGATTTACAAAAGGGGGTGGTGATGAACAGAGTGTCTGAATTGAGCAGACCACTCTCACCCAGTCCAAAGATCAGGGCTTGATCCATCACCGTTATTTATCTCACTGCCCCATCCCAGCTCAGAACCTGGCTATATGCAAATCAGTCTGTCCCTGGCCCAGTGCATCATGGGAACAGGGCAGACTAAACTACCAAGCCAATTCTTTACCAGAAAGGAGACAAGCTACCGGGGACCGCAAGCTGGCTTCCCCAGAAGGGATCTTGGGGGAATGCGTTTTCCATGGCATGGTCCGGCATCTTTGCCTACGGTTTTCCTCCAATTCCTCTTCTCCCCGTGTGCTGGTGAAGATCAAGAAACAGCCGTGCAGGCTGATCCTAGTAGCCCCGTGGTGGCCCAGACAACACTGGTTCACGGAACTGCTGCTGCTGTCGGAGGAACGTCCAATTCAGTTGCGCCTAATTCCATCGCTTCTGACAATGTCCAAGGGGCAGGTGCTCCACCCGGATCCGAAATCCTTGCGATTAGCAGCCTTTCTCCTGAACACTGTGAGTTTAGCCATCTGAACATCTCACACGAATGTAGGGAGATCCTGTCCAAGGCCAGAGCGCAGAGTACCAACAAAACCTACAGGATGAAATGGAAGAGGTTTTGTCTGTGGTGTAAGAGACATGATGTTCATCCTCTTACTGCTGCACCTCATCAAATTATACCTTTCATTCTGCTGTTAGCAAAGTCAGGATTAGCACACGCCTCCATCAAGATGCATTTGGCTGCGTTATCCCGCTACAGAAGGTCGTCGTCAGGCCCATCTTTATGGTCCTCAAGGATTATCAAACAATTTATGAAAGGGATATTCAGAGTCTTTCTACCAGTGAAGCCTCTACCACCATTATGGAATCTGAATATTGTCCTCTCTCAATTGATGAAGCCACCGTTTGAACCGATACACAGGGCAGACCTGAAGTTCTTGTCCTGGAAAGTGGCTCTTCTCATTGCATTGACTTTGGCGAGAAGAGTAGGTGAACTACAAGCGCTCACGATTCAGGAGCCTTTCTTGCAGTTTAAATGTAAATGTAATTGTGGTATACTTGTAAAGCGCACTGTTACTCTACCCGAGTGTCCTGGCGCTATAGACCGCTGGGGAACCCATCCTGGTTTTCCCTGTGAGATGGTCCCTTTCTGGGTATCTCCAGGGTGAAACCAGGCCTCCCCGGCATCTGTGGGGGGCCGTTGTGGAGATGAGGTAAGCTTAATGCCCAGAGTTGCAGAGTGTGTTCCCTGGTTAGAGTAGGCACTGAGGCGAGAATTATCGAGTCTGTTGACCCTGGTCCAAGACCCTGCCGCGTCGGGAATTGAACCCTGGTCCCGCGCCGTTCTCTGCTTACAGGTCTCCCGCCTCTAACCAGTGAGCCACACCACTCCACAAGTGGATAGAATGATTCTCAGGACAAACCCGAAGTTCATTCCGAAGGTGCCAACTGATTTTCATTTGAACGAACAATTGGTGTTGAAACGTTTCATTCCTCATCCATCAACAGCGGCAGAAAGAGTATTGCACTCGCTGGATGTTCAGAGATGTATGAAATTTTACTAAGGCATTTCGCAAGTCTTCTCAGTTATTCGTCACCTTCAGCGCACCCAGGAAAGATTTCCCACTGTCAAAGAGGGGAATTGCCAGATGGATATCCAGTGCAATTGTCTACTGTCATCAAGCTGCTGGTAAGCCTTTGAATGCACGAGTCCGTGCCCATTCCAGGAGGGCTGTGGCCACATCCACTGCACTGTTTGGAGGAGTGCCAATCCAGGATATCTGCAGAGCAGCAACATGGGCATCTACGCACACCTTCACCAGGCACCACTGCTTGGAGGCAGCCGCAGAATCGGATGCGGCGGTGGGAGAGGCGGTACTGCAGAATATGATCCAGTAAC
This sequence comes from Lissotriton vulgaris, assembly GCF_964263255.1. Lineage (NCBI taxonomy): Eukaryota > Metazoa > Chordata > Amphibia > Caudata > Salamandridae > Lissotriton > Lissotriton vulgaris. The sequence goes on from NW_028254578.1 coordinate 405,484, forward strand.
GGTGAGCCTTTCTTGCATCCCTCCATCCATAATTTCTCTTGTTTACAAAGTCACATTTTATATAAGTAATGATATATATATATAGGATTATGCTTCATTTCTTATTGCATGATTATGTAATGTATCAGGAAATTGTGCTTTGTTTTGTTACTGCTCGCTATTCTGATTCAGGCAGGTGAATCTATGAAAGTTCCAATACTGGAGTAAGAAAGCAAGTTACTAACTGTAACTTTAGTTCTCCAGTATTGGAATCTTTCATAGATTCACATGCATCCACCCTCCTCCCCTGAGAGGCTCACCTCGGATTTAGCACAAGAAGTGTGTCATACGCACAAGTGCGCGAAAAATCTGAAGGGCAGAAGGTTCTCTCAGGAGTGTTCTTGAGGAGGCTATGAGTTGCAAAAGGGAAATGGGCCTAGGCCTCTTTTCAGTTTGCTATACTACTAAGCACTGCTTTTATATATACCGGAGACTCCTGTCTCGACGACGCGGAATGATTCAGGCATGTGAATCTCTGAAAGATTCCAATACTGGAGAACTAAAGTTACAGGTAGGTAAATTGTTTTCTTCTGTTTCTTGCTTTAAACAGCTGCTTCAATTATGCTTCGTGACTTGATCTTCTTTTCACATCAGCTGCTGGCGCTGGCAGCAGGCATTGTGCCCTCAGGATTCAACTGTAATAACATATAAAAGCTGAGTTCTGACATCTTTTTTTCATAATCACTGACTTGGAGCGTCACAAATTCCTGATTATAAAGAAATTTGAGACTGCCATTTATTGGATTGGATGAGTGAGCTTTTTCGCCCATTCATTTCGGATACGTAAACCCAAAGTTGGGTCTGCGGACCTGAAGCTCTCTGATTGGCTGGCTACATCTTGAACCATTACATAATGAAGAGACTTGTTCCCTGCATCCTGTAAGAATACTAAAGAAGCCATAAAGAGCTGTGGTGCCATCCTGGGGTAGAGTGGAATGGGGTAGATTGGAGTCAAGTGGGGTAGATTGAATTGAGGTAGATTTGGGTGGAGTGGAGTATATTGAGGTGGAGTAGGATGGATTGGGGTGCAATGGAGTGGGATAGATTTGGAACGAGTAGGGTGGAATGAGGTAGATTGGAGTAGAGAGGGGAAGACTGGAGTGGAGTAGATTAGAGTGCAGTATATTGGGGTAGTTTGGATTGCGGTACATTCGACTGGAGTAGAATGGAGTGGAGTTATATAGAGTGGTGTAGGGTAGATTTGGCTGGGGTAGAATAGATTGGAGTAGATTTGAGTGGGGTAGATTGGATGTGTTAGATTGGGATAGGTAAGTTTGGGGTAGAGTGGGGTAGGGTAGATTGGAGTAGGGTGGAGTCGATTAGATTCGACTGGAATGAGGTAGGTTTGAGTAGAGTGGTGTGGAGTGGAATTGGATAGATTGAAGTGGAGTGTTGTGGGGTAGATTAGGGTGGAATGGAATGGGGTAGATAGGGTGGATTGTAGTGGGGTGGATAGGATGGAGTGAGGTAAATTGGATGGAGTGGGATAGATTGGATGAAGTGGAGAGGGATAGATTAGATGGAGTGGGGTAGATTACAGGGGAGTGCAGTAGATTATGGTAGATTAGAGTGGGGTAGAATGTGGTAGTTTGGAGTGGGTAGATTGGGGTAGTTTGGATTGTGGTACATTGGACTGGAGTAGAATAGAGTGGAGTTATATAGAGTGATGTAGGGTAGATTGGGTTGGGGTGGGGTAGAGTGTGGTGGAATTGATTGGAGTAGATTTGAGTGGGGTAGATTGGGATAGGTAAGTTTGGCGTGGAGTGGGGTAGGGTTGATTGGAGTAGGGTGGAGTGGATTCGATTCGACTGGAATGAGGTAGGTTTGGGTAGAGTGGGGTGGAGTGGAATTGGATAGATTGGAGTGGAGTGTTGTGGGGTAGATTAGGGTGGAGTGGAATGGGGTAGATTGGGTGGATTGTAGTGGGGTGGATTGGATGGAGTGGGGTAGATTGGATGGAGTGGGGTAGATTGGATGAAGTGGGGAGGGATAGATTAGGTGGAGTGGGGTCGATTACAGTGGAGTGCAGTAGATTATGGTAGATTGTGGTAGTTTGGAGTGGGTAGATTGTGGTAGTTTGGAGTGGGGAAGATTAGATGAAGTGGAGAGGGATAGATTGGGTGCAGTAGGGTAGATTGGATGAAGTGGGGAGGGATAGATTGGGTGGAGTGGGGTAGATTGGATGAAGTGGGGAGGGATAGATTGTGTGGAGTGGTGTAGATTACAGTGGAGTGCAGTAGATTATGGTAGATTGTGGTAGTTTGGAGTGGATAGATTGTGGTATGAGTGTAGATGAGTTGGATAGATTGCAGTGGGGTAAATTGAAATGGAGTTGGGTAAATTGGATTGAAGTAGAGTGAGGTATATTGGGGTAAAGTCAGTTAGATTGGAGTAGATTAGAGTTGGGGGAAATTGAAGTGAAGTGGGGTAGACTGGGGTATATTGGAGCAGAGTGGGGTAAATCTGAGTGGAGTGCGGTAGATTGGGGTAGAGTATGGAAGATTCGAGTGTGGTGGGGTTGATTGGGTTAGATTGAGTGTAGTAGGGTAGATTGGAGAGGGGTAGTTTGGAGTGGGATGGGGTAGATTGAGTTAGAGTCGGGTAAATTAGAGTGGGATGGATTGGGGTACTTTGGAGTGGAGTGGGATAGATTGGAGTGGAGTGGGGTAGATTGGAGTGGGTTAAGTGTTGTGGAATAGAGGGGTGTCGACTGTTGTTTCATGGAGTGAGTGGCATAAATTGGAGTGGAGTGGTGTGGTGTGGAGGTGAGTGGCGTAGTGCGGAGTATACTTGGTGTGGTAGCGCACTGCCATTACAAACAACACATTTTCAATTGAAATGATCATTACATTTACACCGAAATATGGTTTTACTGCACATAAATGATAATGTTTGCAAATGTCATCCCCAGTGTATTAATGTGTTTCAATCATATTCAAATATTTCTCTCCACACTTCAGTAATACAAAACAAATGTGCTTCATTTGTACTAATTCTGATATATTCTGAAACATCAGCACAGTTCTTTTTTTTAGGTCTTGCTGCAGCAGCGCTTAACTTTGTGGGCTTACTGCCCACCCATTGCTTTTTATTTGTTTCTTCCAATCTCCTTTAAACAGCCTTGCTTCCAAATGTTCGTAGATTGTTCCCTCCCATGGAGCACCGTCCCGTTACTTGTATACTTGCGATGGCCCCATATTATCAACTGTTTTAGGCACTTTTTCTTTTTTCTTTGTCTAAGAGCACTTCATATGAGCACTTTTTTCACTCACTCCAAGCTTTTTTTTGTAAACGGCTGTAATTCTTGTTCATATCGCGTCACATTTGCTGTTCATTCACAGACCGAGATCAAATGTCAGATGATGTTTCCCCTAAAAAGCCTGTTCTTTCTCTGACTTCAATGTAAGAGAGCCAGTTCCTCACTGTCCCACTCATCGCTGCTTGCCTCTCCTTGCTTGTTATTTATAAAAGCCAAATTACTTAATTTTCTTGCCTTCGCCACCTCCCCTTCGCATAATGGTAGCAGCCGTTTCAACTAAAGTGCTCATGTATACTGCTGCCGACCAGAAACTTCACTGTCGACTGTAAAGTTGGCACCCAAGGTAATGGAAGGATGGCTTGGGGTGGCGCGGACATTGGCATGTACAGAGGGCCGTGACATTGAAGCATCTTCTGGCAGCTCTCATCAGCAGCATCATGACACGACCCTGCCACATCTGTACAACATTTCCGGGCCAAAAGCAGTATAGGATAATAGCTGTATATTCTGTAACCAGTCTGTTTGCTACGTACAATCCACTGTACTAAATGATATGATGTATTCTTAGTACATGTATTTCTAAAATGTCACATGTTGTAATATTTACGACACATACTATTGTAATGCAAGTTGATCCCTAGTAATGTTTATGACATGTATTATTCGTAAAGTAGAAATGCTTTCCACTTAAAATTGAATATATATACTTGGTAGTTTGTTTAAAGGACAAATCAAACCAAATGTCAGAAGTACAATGCTATAGAATGGTGAAGCACTCTGATAACCACTTGTCATGTTTATGCTATATAAAACACTGAATGAATAAATAAATAACACACCTGAGTGCGGGGAGAACCCCCCACACCTGGTGCCTGCTGTGAAGGAGGTGTGTGAGGGCTGTAAAATTACCTTCACGCCCTGCAAGGCCAGCGCCTTCGATGCTGCCTGCGTGGTGGCCATCTTCAAGCAGAAAACTATCAGAACATCACAGGCATTTACACCCAATACCGTGAAAGACCGCAAGCCCGTAGGCTGATTTGGAAATCATTGGGCGCTTTGCTAAAGGTATCTTGAGGAAAATAGTCAAGTAAAGTATGGCGCGATCAAACTACTTTTCAAAAATAACATGCTCACAATAGGGAAAGACTTCTCAGGCTCTGATTGTGGGCTGGGATTCCCTGCAACAGAGAGCAACCGTATCTAGCTTCTTCTCAGACTAATAGCCCCCTTTCCCGGCATTCAGATTTTTTTTTAATCTTAGCATTTTTAGGTGCAGCACCTAAGGAGCTTATTGATGGCACAGTAATAACTCTCTGTTCCCGCCATTCTATTTTCATTAATCATATCCACCACATTTGATTGAAATTCAAAGGGTAGGCCTCAGCAGCTACGTGTCAATCTTTGTAAACCGGCAAAATGCAGTAGGATATTTCTTTTTCAACTGATGGTGTGGGACACTGCTAAAAGTCATTTGCAAAGTTAGTAGGTTCGCAAGGAAAGACCAATTGGCTTTGCCAGTGCTTGTTTTTTTGTTGTGTGCTAGGAAACAAATCTTACACCTTCTCCTCTTGTATGGATACTCAGCAGAATTGTCACATACATTCTCTAATTTTGAAGTCCTAGGAAGAAAAGTAAACACCAAGCTCCCTCAAAGAGAGAGCTTGACATTTGACCTCTGTCTTTGAATGCACAGCAAATGTGACCAGATAAAAACAAGATTTAAAGGCCTTTTTTACAGAAAGCGTGTTTGTGGAAGAATAAAGTAAACAAGGTTTGGGCAGCGGAAGGGACGGATCTGAGTTACAAACCATAAACCCAATGGTAAGGAATGGGTGGAATGTATTCCCAGGGATGCTTCCTGAATATCTTTAAGATGTCTTTAGTGCTGTCTGGCAGTCGTGGATCTAAAACACAAAGGTTACAGTGAAGTTAAAATTGCGATTGCTTTTAACATCCTAATGAAAAAAATTATTTAAAACTCATTTAAACCATAGTGTGTCTCTCTCTCTCTCTTTCTCTCTCTCTCTCTTTCTCTTTCTCTCATTCTCTCTCTCTGTCTTCTCTATCGCTCTCTTTCTCTTAATTTCTATCTTTCTCTTTCTCTCTCTTTCTCTTTCTAGCACTCTATCTTACTCTTTCTATCGTTCTATATTTCTCTTTCTCTTTCTCTCTCACTCTCTCTCTCTCTCTCTCTTTCTCTCCCTCTCTCTCTCCCACTCTTCCTTCCTTCCCTCCCACGTAGTTTGTGGTTATAAGAGTTTCTATTGAAAAGCAATTATTTCTTTGCTAACAACTTTGGAATCTTTTGACAAATCTGCACAACCTTTTCAAAAAGATGTTTTTTCTGGTTTCTCTTTATTATACCAAATGTGTTTATTTTGTGGTTATATATAGTGCAATCTTGGCTGAAGGGCATTGAAGCACTTTTCTAAAGAAGGAAGACCAAAATGCAGATTAGATGTGCCATATAATAACAGATAAGCATCAAAGAAAATAGACTAATCCCACAGATCACGTCAGGGGAAAAAGTTCAAACAGTTAATATCTGGATACATTGGAAAAGTGGATGCAGAAAATCGATCACAGATTTATCCAAAGCGTCTCTCAAATAGGAGGATTTTGAGTTCCTTTTTAGGTCTCGCCCACACAGCGCGCATGCGTTGCATAGGAAAGAGACCTTCAGTAATTGACACAGCTTTCCCTGCAAAAACGTGCACGCGTTGCATTACTTGTATGGCTCTCACCAGGTTCTATTACCCAGAATCCCTTGCAAACCTCAAACTTTGTAAATAAGAAACAAACCTCTAATTTCTGTGGTGGAAAGCTCTGGAATCTGTGTGGATCCCCAAAATTGAACCTACCGAGCATTCCCCAAAGTCTTCAGATAACAAGCATTGGCATAGCCAATAGGTCTCGCTTTTGGGACCTTATACGTATTTAGTTATGCAGCACAATATCCTTGGTGCAACAACATTAACTGTTGCATGGTCAAACACTTACAAGGCCCCAAAGACTAAACCTATGCTTGTTAATTGTGGCTAGACTTGTGGTTGTTCAAGGAGGTTGTGGGAGGGAGTTCCAGATCCTTGTAGCGCTGGCAGAGAAGGCGAGCTTTATATAGCGTTCTTGCCTGAATGTCGCTTGTTCCAACAGAAGGACTTTACGAATTCTCGATCGCTGTTCAGATCCAGAGATTTTGAGTTTTTCTACCAAGTAGGAGGGTGTGGAGTTGTGGAGGGCTTTGTGGGTGATGTATTCAGTGTTACATTGGACTGTTGCTTCAATGGGAAGCCATAGTAGGATGCGAAGTACAGAAGAAATGTGATAAAAAAATGCTGTGACCTGTCACAATGTGGATAACTGTATGAAGCATTTCTCTCAGTGATGCTAATTTTCTTAGGGAAGGCCAGACAGGAAAGAGTTCTAATAATCCAGTCTGAAAAGTACCAGCGTATGGACTTCTAAGTTCGTCAAGCACTATTGTGCTTTGATGAGACTTGCTTCTGAAGGTAGATGTGAATAAATATAGGTCTGTAATTGTTAAGGTTGTTCTAGACGGCGTCGGTGTTGTTTGATGAGGGGGGTGACTTAGCCAAGTTTGAGGGATGTCAGCATGGAGCTGCTCGAAGAGGAGGAGTTGATGATTTTGGTCCATGCAGGCGAGATATGATGTGACTGAGATTCTTATTACAAAAAACAGTGGACCCTAGTAGTTAGGGGAATCAAGATAAGGATAGACACAAACTGAATAGTATTTATGTCCTTTGTCCAGCCGGACAGGAATTTATTTGGTGATGCACAAAATCAGAAAGTGATGTCAAGGGGGCACAGCCCGTGACCTACAGTGAACAAGACAAAACAACAAATATAGGCAAGAGCGAGCAATTCGGTCTGTATACTTATAATCAGGGAACAGACTTGATTATAGTTTGAGTGACCATTGTACATAGTATTCACAAGCATATTCAGTACATATGACCCTATTGTGTCGATGACGTTTCGATGCCGAAAAACAAGATAAATGGCATCATCTTCAGGACAAATATATAAATCATGTTTGTCTTAGAATTATAAACAGTTGCCTTTCATGCTACATACAAACAACATTTGTGGGAAAAATGAGGGAGAGAAGGGAAAGACACTGTCGATACGTGGCCAGGCATGTTAAATTAGAACAGAAGCGACATGAATACAGGTAGTGGTACAGTTTACTGTTCGCACCTCAAGGACTGTTCTTTTCTGGCATGCTTAGTGCTAGAACAATGATGTCATGCTGTGCACTAAACAACGGTACAGTGAAGTTTGTCTAGGAACTGTGATCGGTGCTCGGCGCAAAATAGAAGGATGAAGGAATAGATAGACGACGGCGCAGTGTGAAATGGTGTTTGAGTTAAAAACCAGAGTTCAGATTTGGAACAATAAGGGAAACATTTCGGAAAAAAGGCAAGTTAAAAAACGGGTCGATATAAATGGCGCAGTGCGAGGCAAAATTTGGAATAGAAGTGAGAGGGTCAAAATTGGTCCGTGCATTAGCGGAGACTTAACATTTGCTAAGTACACAGTTGTCTCTACAGTGAGCAATTTAGTGTAAACGGCGCGGCGAATAATCAGGGTGGTGGCAGCAGAGTTTGTTTGGGAAAGGCGAAAAGGCTGCGAGAATCTCTCTTCTGCTTACTGCGCTGCACTGTGCTCACTGATAATTTTTAATACTTCATTTTACATCCAATTGATTCGATAATTGTGTTGTGTGTTGTATTTTAAACTGTACCTTTTATACTCCCTGCGCTCTGCCTCCCGGTCTCCCTGTGCCCCGTTCCACCGCGGCTTACCAGTGCCGATTGCTGTGGAGGGCCAGGTCGGGCGCCATCTTTGGTGAGTCCCGGTCCCCGGCTGGTCTCGAGTTAGCGGTCCAGCTCGGGGAGGGGCTTGGGCCTCAAATAGGATCAGAAGTTGCGGGCCTTCGCGAATAATCAGGGTGGTGGCAGCACCTTGAGAGTTTGTTTGGGAAAGGCGAGCAGACTGCGAGAATCTCTCTTCTGCTTACTTACTCCGCGCTGCACTGTGCTCACTGATAATTTTTAATACTTCATTTTACATCCAATTGATTTGATAATTGTGTTGTGTGTTGTATTTTAAACTGTACCTTTTATACTCCCTGCGCGCTGCCTCCCGGTCTCCCTGTGCCCCGTTCCACTGCGGCTTACCAGTGCCGATTGCTGTGGAGGGCCAGGTTGGGCGCCATCTTTGGTGAGTCCCGGTCCCCGGCTGGTCTCGAGTTAGCGGTCCAGCTCAGGGAGGGGCTTGGGCCTCAAATAGCAATGCCTCATCGGACACGCAGCGGCCGCGCGCAGCGGGCGCGCAGTATGCGCGCCGAAGGAGCGCCAAAGGAGCACCAAAGGAGGGCCCGTCTGTGCCCGTCCGTGCCCCGGACGGGCCCAGGGCCAGCCACTCTGCCCGACCTCCTCCGGGTGCGGCCAGTTCAGAGAAGATCAGGTATTCTCGTTATGACCTCTTGAGACTTGCACTCCCCGTCAGAAGAAGGACTTGCTTGCGCGCGGGTCTGGATTGCGCCATGGTGAAGTGCCCCAGTTGCAGTTTTCTTCCCCAGCCATCCTTACCCCCACGTTTAGTCAGTGACACCGGCTGTGCAACCATTAGGGCTGGGCTGATTAATGCCAGATCCGTGGTGAGACATGCCGCCGATATTTTTGAACTACTGGTGGATGGCCAGTTGGAGGCGCTGTTCATCACAGAGACGTGGATGACCAGCACGTCCGCCCCGAGTGTGGAACTTGCCATCCCCAGAGGTTTCAAGATTGCCAGGGTAGATAGGCCTTTGGGCAGAGGGGGCGGACTAGCCGTTATTTTTAAGGAGGGGTGGCGCTTCGCCTCTGAGCAGCCCGCTGCGGATGCTGAGGGCGAGGTTCTCCACTTTTCCCTTATCATTTCCCCTCATTTCACCTTAGGAGGGTCTTTGATTTACAGGCCCCCGAGCCAGGCTAGTCATTTTATTGACTCTCTAGAGGAATATATAGTGCTGCGGGCCTTAAGTTTTCCAAAATTTCTTTTGGTCGGCGACCTAAATATTCATGCTGATGCTCTTGACTCACCTGAAGCCCGTAGGCTGGGCGAAGTTCTCGACCTTGCACAGCTCAAGCAATGGGTGACTTCTCCGACACATGTGGGAGGTCACCTTCTTGACTTGGTCTGCACAAACTTCCCCATTAAGACTGTGAGCGTATAAAAAGTAACGTGGTCTGATCATGACCTGGTCAGGTTTGCGTGGGAGATGGTGGAAACTGGTCAAGCGCCCCCCACGAGCCACACCCAAAAGGTCAACCTGCCCGCGTTCAGTAAGGCCCTATCTGGAGCCCGCCCGAAACCCACTGTGGTATTGGATGAAGCGGTCAGCGAGTGGGTGCTGCAGGCGGCTACTGTGTCCACTAAACACACTACCGTGTCTAGACTCCGTCGCTCTCCCTCCCAACCCTGGTTCTCCCCTGAGCTGAGGGAGCTGAAACTAGGCTGCAAAAAACTGGAACGAGCGTGGAGATGTGGGTATAGCTCTGAGGCCAAGTCCGTCCTGCGCACAGCCCAAAAAGATTATTATGCCGCCATTAAGGTAGCTAAAGGGAATTATTATGCATGGCGTACCGCCAAAGCAGAAAATAATAGCAGAGAGATTTTCTCTATTGTTAAAAGTTTTGTATCCCCTGTTGCTGATGCTGCTATTCTCCCTTCCTCTGCGCAATGGTGCGAGGATTTGTCCACCTTTTTCATCAGCAAAATAACTAGGATTCAACAGGATCTACTCTCGGCGCTGCCCATGGACTGTTCAGCGGCTGACTCCTGTTTCACACAATGCCCGTGCACTGGGAAACAGCTTATGAACTTTGCGCAAGTTGCTGAGTGTGATGTACTGCCTCTCCTTCAGTCTCTGAAATCCGGCTCTCCCACTGACCCGTGCCCAGCCCGGGTCCTCTCGGAGGTGGCGGAAATTGTCTGCAGTGAGACCACTCAGATAGTGAATCTTTCCCTGGCTTCAGGTGTGGTTCTTCTCAGTTGGAAACGAGCCAAACTTCTGCCGCTTCTGAAAAAAACGGGACTGGACGCTACGGTCCCTGGGAACTATCGTCCCATATCCCTTTTGCCAGCACTCGCTAAAATCTGTGAGAAAGTGGTCCTTCAGCAACTGGAGAGTTTTGTTGAAACCTCCAATGCTCTTCACCCAGCCCAATCTGGTTTCAGGGCGACCTATAGCACTGAGATTGCGCTGGTGGAGATGGCGGAGTTTATCCGGGAATGTCTGGACGGAGGCGGCAGAGCGGTCCTGATTTTATTGGACCTCTCTGCCGAGTTCGATACCGTTCCCTACAAGCTCCTCCTTGCCAGGCTGTCTGCTATTGGTATTGGTGGGGTTGTTCTGGCCTGGTTGTCCTCTTTTCTATCGGATAGGACACAGCAGGTCTGGATGCCGCCCCACCCCTCAGAACCTAAACCACTCCTTACGGGGGTCCCTCAGGGATCCACTCTTAGTCCCCTACTGTTCAACATTTACATCACCCCCTTGATTTATTTAGCGGAACAGTATGGGGCTAAGAATATAGGGTATGCAGATGATACTCAGCTGCTGTTTACTTGGCCAGATGATCATCTGGATACTACAGCAGTTCATCTGTGTTTGTCCTCAGTTTTTCGCTGGTTAACCATGGCCCAGCTGAAATGCAATGAGGACAAATCCGAGGTGTTCTTTTATGGTTCCTTCCCCCCCCTGTTCAGGAATACGCTGTGGCCCCCGAACATTCCCAGCCCCAAAGAGATGGGGGGCCCGCGAAAAATCTTGGCATCTGGTTTAGGGAGGACCTAAGATTCGAGGACCATATAAAGAAGCTCTCGGGAACCTGCTTTGCCACGTTGAGAATGCTTCGCAAATTCTTCCCATTGCTCCCTAGGGATGCCAAGGAGACTGTTGCTCGGGCTCTCATACTGGCAAGGCTGGACTATGCGAATGCCCTCTTTAGTGGCATTCCGGCATACCTGGTTAAACGCCTGCAAATTATTCAGAATGCTGCTGTCCGTCTCTTATTTAGCGTCCCAAGATGGAAGAGTGTGCGCTCTGATTTGCGTACTCTTCATTGGCTGCCTGTATCACAGCGCATCCTGTTTAAATCCTTGGTGCTCGCATTTAGAGCAATCCACGATCAAGGCCCTGCATATTTGAGAAAGAGATTTGCCTTCTATGCCCCTGCTCGAACCCTCAGATCATCTACTCTGTTTAAAATGTCTTTTCCCCGCTTTAAGCGAGCCAGACTAGGCGGTCAGTCGATTGCTGTGGTCGCGGCTCGGGCCTGGAACGCTCTCCCTCTTCATCTGCGCTCCATGCAATCTGTTGCTCAATTAAAAAAAAACCTGAAAACCAATTTGTTCAGGAGTGTAACCTAAGTTGTTTTCTTGTTTTTCTTTTCTCTGCCTCCTCCCACCCGCGCCAGGATACTCCCAAGTAACGGAGCGTGTTACAAAACGGTTTATACATACATACATACATACATATGAGGAGGAAGGTATTCACAAGGCTGATCCTTAACAGTGCTGGGTACACAATTGTCTATACAGTGAGCAATTTTGTAAAAACAGCGCAGTGACATTTGTGTCTATTCAATGAGCAATATTAGTGAAAACGGCGTGGTGAAATTTGAGGAAAAAGGTATTACAGAGGCTGATCCTTAGGGCAGGGAAGATAGCTCAGGTCGAGAGGAGTGGTTTGATTAAGACCTATGGGGAAGGTAGCTTTCATAAGTATATAAGTATAGTGCAGTTAGGGCAGATTGGGCGTGAGAAAAGTGGGCAGAGTATAGTTACCAATGGTAGCGCGTTATTGTCAGGATATCCCGCGTGTTTGTCAGGGAAACCGTCCAAATCACGGCTCGCTAGGGAAAGGAAGCACGGGCACAATTCAGAATTATGTGACAATGGGGCCTGAGCAAGGCTATGCGGGGTAGGGTTGGTGTACTTACAGTTGTACCGGTTGCAGGATCGCAGGGCATGGCATCTCTGGCGGGGATCGCTGTTAGACTGTACTGTGAGAGCCGGCTATAAAGCTAGCACTGGGCATGTGGTCTGTGTTAGAACCGGCTGTCTCTAGTTGGCAGAGGTATGCACTTCTGACAAATAGGGACACTCCTTTTCTAGTCAGGGCAAGGGGATCACACCCTTTGATAACCCCTGCTCACCCCCTCGGTAGCTTGGCAGAGCAGAACAGGCTTATCTCAGAGGCTGTGCGTTAAGCAATTATGACCACATACAGTAACACAGTGAATGCACTACAAATGGACACGACACCGTAGTATTATAAAAATAAGTATTTTTATATAAGGCTTAGCACAAGACCAAATAACGGCAAAACTGTACACAATCGGAAAAAATACGTTCGGGAAGGAAAAAGGATAGTTCAAAGGTAGTTTCTTCTTTAGCACAAAAGTCTTTTAGTATCAAGCAAATCTTCTTCTTGGAAACACAGTTCTTAGCAACAGGGTAACTCACACGGGAGCTACACAACGTCGAGGCAAAGTTAATCCACAGGTTAGGCGTCGACCGCGAGGAGCGCTACGTCGGGCCCGGAGTCACTCGGACTCCCAACAACACAGTACCTTAGGAAAATGAAGCACACGATGATCAGCGGCGTTGAGCAATCCGGCGTCGCGTCTTCGGTGTCGATCAGGCCTCAGCAGGCGTTGTCGATGATGCAGTTGCACAGAGTGAGCAGCGCTCACGGCGTCGAAGGGCACACGGTTGATGCGATCAGCAGCGGTGCAGACACGAGGTCCTCTGGAGCTAGAGCCGTACTCCCGCTCACTGGCGTTGCTGCTGGCGTCGGTCGGGCCCAGCGTCCGATCGTCGTGGTTGCTGTTCCTTTCAGGGGTGCTGGAGTCACACTTCCAGCAAATAGCACTTTTAACAGATGAAGTCCTTTAGCCCTGTGACTTCAGCAGGAGACTGGCACTCTTCCAGTCCTTGGAGATTTTCTTAGCAAGCGTGAGAGTACACACACAGTTCCTCTCTCCTGGTTCCTTGGCAAAAATAAAGAAGCACGGCAGGATTCCCCCAACAACAGCACCCTGGCAGAAGGGGTAGGCAGTCCTTTAGATCAGTAGGCTTCTTGTCCTTGGTTACAGGGTTCCTTGTCAGAAGTGATCTGATTTCCTAGTTCAGGGGTCCTTCTCTTATACCCCTTTTCGTCTTTGATCCCTTTGTCTATGCCGGGGGTTTCCCAACATCCGGGGTCTGTGGTGGGTGGAGCTAGGCAGTAGCACCTGGCCTATTCATTGAGCCGGGCCGGGTCCTCAGACGCCCCGCAGGAGGTGGAGCCAGCATTGATACTGGCAGGAGCAGAGCTATCGCCCTCCTGGCAGGAGGGGGGGCTAGGATCGTCCATGGCAGGCACAGAGCCATCAGTCGCTTGGCAGGAGGTGGAGCCAGCATTGTATCAGGCAAGGCAGGCTATCAACAACTACTCTCCCCCTACTCTCAACGTAATGTCCCACTCATCCCACGCTGACTCATCCAGACCTCTTGGAGCCACCCAGCTCCTGTCACACACACGTAAGACCAGCAGAGACCAGATATGGTTAGACAAGAAAATAGACACTTTCTAAAAGTACTATTTTCGAACCCAGAGTCCAAAAACCATCCACACCAACGGATGCGTAATTAAACCCCGAGTTCAGGGATACCAAACTCGACATTGCACCGTACTCTCCGAGCCAGCTAGGATCATAGTATTAATAATCCCGGCGGCCCATTCTAAGCAATGGAGAGCAGGCTACCTCGCAATAGTGAAGCACGAAGATGGCGGCACTTCACTATCAGGACATGCCAACTTGGTCAGGCTTGTCCTACCTTACGCTTACAATGCACCCTGCCCACGGGCCTACCATAGGGGTGACTAACATGAAGGTAAGGGAAGGTTGGAGGGGCTGGCAAGTAGGTATACCTGCACAGCCGGCGTGACAGTACCAGACTGCACGTGGGTCTCGCAATGACCGACCCGTAGACATTCTTTTACGAGGCCGCTCCTGTGGGTGGCACAACACGTGCTGCAAGCCCACGAGCGGCATTTGCATTTACAAGCCCCGGCACTCCTGGTGCACTAGACTAGGGACTGACAGTAAACCAAACCAAGCCAAACATGGATACAATAGATACATCAATTTAACATAGGGAGCACTTGCGCTATGGCACTGATCAGCAGTGACACGGCGCCCAAGGCATATACCAGCAAAACATCGTAAAACAGTAGAGGCAAAACAGAAAAAATGGAGGAGAGACTCAAGCCAATGATGTCAGGTCTAACACATGTCCCCTCCAGCTGAAATGTGGGGAGAGCTACCCTTAACCTAGGGAGTCCTCATCACTAAGGCGGAAAAATCTGGACAGACCATCAGCATTGGCGTGATCTGTACCAGGGCGGTGTTCCACCGTAAAGTCCATCCCCTGTAGAGCAATGGACCACCTCAACAGTTTTGGATTCTCACCCCTCATTTGCATCAACCATCTGAGGGGCCTGTGGACTGTCTGAACCTGGAAGTGAGTCCCAAACAGATAGGGTCTTAGCTTCTTCAGCGCCCAGACCACAGCAAATGCTTCTCTCTCTATCGCACTCCACCTCGTTTCCCTGGGAAGTAACCTCCTACTGATGATGGCTACAGGCAAGTCTCGGCCCTCTTCATTCACCTGAGCTAGAACAGCCCCCACGCCATGCTCTGAAGCGTCCGTCTGAACAATGAATTCTTTCGAAAAGTCGGGTGCTTGGAGTATAGGTGCTGTGCACATTGCAGTTTTCAGGGTGTCAAAGGCCGTTTGACAGGCATCAGTCCAGATCACGTTTCGTGGCTGCTTCCTGGAAGTCAGCGAAGTCAAGGGGTGCACAATGTTGCCGTAATCCTTGACAAACCTCCTGTAATAACCCGTGAGTCCTAAGAAGGCTCTCACCTGAGTTTGGGTCTTGGGCGGCGCCCAAGCCAGGATGGTATCAATCTTGGGTTGTAGGGGGGCCACCTTGCCGCTCCCCACTTGGTGCCCCAAGTACACCACAGAACCCTGCCCAATCTGGCACTTACTGGCTTTGATTGTGAGGCCTGCTCCGCGCAGGGCCAACAACACTTCCTGGAGGTGGCGCAAGTGTTCCTCCCAACTGGCGCTGAACACTGCGATGTCGTCCAGGTAGGCGGCACTGAATTCCTCCAGCCCGGCCAAGACCCGGTTGACCAACCTCTGGAAGGTGGCAGGGGCATTCTTCATCCCAAAGGGCATCACCCGGAACTGGTATAGCCCATCTGGTGTGGAGAATGCTGACCTCTCTTTGGCCCCATCAGTCAAGGCGATCTGCCAGTACCCAGACGTTAAATCAAACGTACTAAGGTACCGGGCAGCCCCCAACCGATCGATGAGCTCATCAGCTCTGGGGATGGGGTGCGCGTCAGTCTTCGTGACCGAATTGAGCCCTCGGTAGTCCACGCAGAACCGGAGTTCGGGTGAAGCACCAGGCGCCGCAGCCTTCGGGACCAAGACCACTGGGCTGGCCCAAGGACTGCTAGAGGACTCAATCACCCCTAACGCGAACATCTTGGAGACCTCCTCCTTAATGTACGCTCTGACCTTGTCAGTCACCCTGTAAGCCTTGTGCTTCACAGGAGGGCTGTCTCCGGTGTCAACGTCATGGACACACCAATGCGTGACACCCGGAACCAAGGAAAACAGATCCGGGAATTGCCCCAACAGTTGGTGACAATCCTGTTTCTGCTCAAGGGTCAGTGTGTCAGAGAGGACCACACCATCCACTGACCCGTCTTGCTCTTTAGCATACAGGAGGTCAGGAAGAGGCTCACTCTCCTCCTCCGTTCCATCATCTGTAGCTAGGAGCATGCCCACTTCGGACCTTTCTAAGTGGGGCTTCAAACGGTTGACATGCAGGACCCGCAAGGGGTTCCTGGGAGATTTCAAGTCCACCAGGTAGGTGACATCGCTCTTCTTCTCCACAACCTTAAACGGTCCAGTCCACCTGTCCTTGAGCGCACAAGGTTCCACAGGGGACATGACCCACACTTCCTGACCAGGCTGAAGCTCTACCAGAGTGGCATTCCGGTCGTACCATCGCTTCATCTCCTCCTGGCTGGCCTCCAGATTTGCTTGAGCAAGTTCTCTGAAGCGCCGAGTCTGGTTCCGAAAGGCCAGCATGTAGCTGTATACATCCTGGGGAGGTTTCCTGGGAGATTGCTCCCAGCCTTCCTTGACCAGACTCAGAGGTCCTCTTACCGGGTGACCGTATAAGAGCTCAAAGGGGCTGAACCCTAGAGCCTTCTGTGGCACCTCACGGTAAGCAAACAACAGGCATGGCAAGAGGACGTCCCATTTCTGCCTCATTGGTTCTTCAAGACCCATAATCATGCCTTTCAGGGTCCGGTTGAATCTCTCAACCAGCCCATTTCCTTGAGGGTGGTAAGGAGTGGTGAACTTGTAGGTTACCCCACACTCCTTCCACAGAGACTTCATATAGTTCGAAATGAAGTTGGTGCCTCGGTCGGACACCACCTCTCTGGGGAACCCCATCCGGGAGAAAACACCTATCAGTGCCCGTCCCACCACGGGGGCCGTCACTGTTCTGAGAGGGATGGCTTCCGGGTACCTCGTGGCATGGTCCACCAAGACCAGGATGAACCTGTTGCCCAGGGCTGTCTTGGGGTCCAGGGGCCCAACAATGTCAATACCCACCCGGTCAAAGGGGGTGCTGACCACTGGAAAAGGTTGGAGGGGAGCCTTCTGCTTCCTTCCGCTTTTCCCACTTGCCTGGCAAGTGTGACAAGTCTTGCAATGGATGTCTACATCCCTACGCATCTGAGGCCAATAGAAATGGGTGACAAGCCTGTCATAGGTCTTGTCCTGCCCCAGATGTCCAGCTAACGGTACGTCATGAGCCAAACCCAGTAGGAAGGCTCTGAAGCGCTGGGGTACCACCAGCACACGGGCTGACCCAGGTTCAGCAGCCTTAGGCTCGCTATACAGGAGGTCGTTCTCCCAGTACACAAAATGTGATCCTGACTGATCACCTGAGGATTGGGCTGAGGCCTGCTGCCTCATGCCCACAAGAGAAGGGCACACTTTCTGTTCCGCACAGAATTCCTCCCTGGAGGGACCACCATCCTGCTGCCAATGGGTCAGCTCGGGCAGATCTCCCAGTTCGGCAATTTGTTCC
Source organism: Lissotriton vulgaris (assembly GCF_964263255.1). Taxonomy (NCBI): domain Eukaryota; kingdom Metazoa; phylum Chordata; class Amphibia; order Caudata; family Salamandridae; genus Lissotriton; species Lissotriton vulgaris. The sequence goes on from NW_028254578.1 coordinate 423,030, forward strand.
CCTGTGGGCTCCAGGGCATCCCCCTCGGGGTCTACCTCCTTCTGGACCACGGGAACTACGGGGGCCGGTTTCCCGCGCCTCCTGCCTCTTCTCTTCACAGCTGGGTCCTGGGCCGTACTTTCAGGCTCCGGGACCCCATCAACACCCTTACTTGCTGTCATGGATCGAGTGGTTGCACACACCCACTCTGGCACACCCAACATTTTCAAGTGCGCCGCTCGCTCCACCTTAGCCCAAGGGGAGTCTTCCAAATCATTGCCCAGGAGACAATCGACAGGCATGGCGGGCCTCACAGCAACCTGAAGAGTACCTGCAACTCCCCCCCATTCAAAGGAAACCTGAGCCACCTCACACTCTTTCTGGGAGTTATCGGCAGCTATCACGGGGTAGAATGCGTGGGGAACCACCTGCTCTCTGGACACCAAGTGACACTTGACAGCTGTCACACTTGCTCCGGTGTCTGAGGGCTTCCACTCTATGGCCATTAATGGTCACCCACTGCCTATATTTACTAGTGTTACTAGGCAGAGGGGGTGGAGGGACCATTTGCATGTCTCCTAGCGAGACCAGGGACATTTCTGCGGGACCCCTCCCACCATGGACAACCATCTCCTCCCCTCCCAAGGCTACACTTGCCAACTGACGAGGGGGTGCACGCGGCGGTGCATTCGAATCCTTTTTGGGACACTGGGGGTCATAAAACCGGTGTCCCACCTGCCCACAACCGTAGCAGGTTAGGGGGCCCCTATGAACAGGTTTACCCGTCGGGGCCCCTGACTTCTTCTCAGGGGGAGGCTGGGAACCTTTCCCTTGGTTCCCTTGGGGATTACTTTGGGGCCCTTTCTGAGACTCCTTCTGTTTACCCTTGTCCCCCCCACTCTTCTGCTGGGGACCCTGCCCACCTTTGGCTGAGTCTCCCACTGGACCCTCGTGGACCCTGGTACTGACCCAGCGGTCCGCCTCCTCAGCAGGTTTTCTAGGGTTAGATATCTTGCTATCAATCAGGTGCTGGCGCAGCTCTGGAAAACAGTTATTAGACAAGTGCTCCCACGCAAACAAATCATAAAGAGCTTCATAACTTTCCACTTTGCTGCCCTTTACCCAACCATCCATGGCTCTGCAAAAATAAGACACATATTCAACCCACGTCGTACCAGGCAACTTCTTACATTCTCTAAAAGCTTGTCTGTACTGCTCGGGGGTTAAACCATATCGCAACATTAAAGCATCTTTCATATGAGCATACGACATCCTATCCGCAACAGGCATGTCTAACAGGGTATCTCTTCCCTCATTCCCAAAGCGACCCCACAACCCCGCTCCCCAATTCTTCTCAGGGACCTGGTGGGCCAACAATGCTAACTCATATGCTTTAAACCATTGACCAATATCTTCATTCTTATTGTAATCTTTGATCACATCTTTCGGGAAGTAAAACTTACTTTCTGCAGGCTCGGATGGAACGCTGCCACCAGAGGGATTCAACTCTAACTTTTTAGCTTGGATATCCAGTTCCATCAACCTGGCTTCACGCTCCAAAGCATACTTCTCTCGTTCAAACTCCAACTTTTTGATCTCTAAATCAGCTTCCCTTCTACCTCTTGCATTTTCTAACTCCAACTGCCCATTTATTTTTAGCCTTGCCATCTCCATGTTGTAAGCTCGCTCTTTCGCCCTTTCTTCTCTTTCTTCAGGGGAAAGACCTTTGGAGGAAACACTGCTTCCGGGAGAGGGCACAGGTCCATTCACTGGCACCTCCTCATCCCCTTCCTCTGTGGGTACCACCACCACATCAGAGGGATTTCTGGATTCCCACCAGGCCTGCAATGCTTTATAAAAATCATCTTTTCTCGAGAGGCCGGTGGTAGGAACTTCAAACTGGTTGCAAAAGTGTTTCAGCTCATCTTTCTTGTATTTCTTTAGCTTACTCCTCTCGAACTCTTCCACAACAACGATAGCAGGGGCAGTGACTCCGTTGTCACTCATGGTTAAACTGGCAGTGTTAAAAAAAATCAAGCTTCAGGAAAGCGGAGAACAAAAATAGGATCCTTCCGAATCAGATTGTGACTGCGCTATGGTCTGCTTTCACTATGTAGCGCTCACTAATCACTGTACATGGGTCATAAATGCAAAGTCCAAATCCTCACCGCTGACCCACCAATGTTAGAACCGGCTGTCTCTAGTTGGCAGAGGTATGCACTTCTGACAAATAGGGACACTCCTTTTCTAGTCAGGGCAAGGGGATCACACCCTTTGATAACCCCTGCTCACCCCCTCGGTAGCTTGGCAGAGCAGAACAGGCTTATCTCAGAGGCTGTGCGTTAAGCAATTATGACCACATACAGGAACACAGTGAATGCACTACAAATGGACACGACACCGTAGTATTATAAAAATAAGTATTTTTATATAAGGCTTAGCACAAGACCAAATAACGGCAAAACTGTACACAATCGGAATAAATACGTTCGAGAAGGAAAAAGGATAGTTCAAAGGTAGTTTCTTCTTTAGCACAAAAGTCTTTTAGTATCAAGCAAATCTTCTTCTTGGCAACACAGTTCTTAGCAACAGGGTAACTCACACGGGAGCTACACAACGTCGAGGCAAAGTTAATCCACAGGTTAGGCGTCGACCGCGAGGAGCGCTACGTCGGGCCCGGAGTCACTCGGACTCCCAACAACACAGTACCTTAGGAAAATGAAGCACACGATGATCAGCGGCGTCGAGCAATCCGGCGTCGCGTCTTCGGTGTCGATCAGGCCTCAGCAGGCGTTGTCGATGATGCAGTTGCACAGAGTGAGCAGCGCTCACGGCGTCGAAGGGCACACGGTTGATGCGATCAGCAGCGGTGCAGACACGAGGTCCTCTGGAGCTAGAGCCGTACTCCCGCTCACTGGCGTTGCTGCTGGCGTCGGTCGGGCCCAGCGTCCGATCGTCGTGGTTGCTGTTCCTTTCAGGGGTGCTGGAGTCACACTTCCAGCAAATAGCACTTTTAACAGATGAAGTCCTTTAGCCTTGTGACTTCAGCAGGAGACTGGCACTCTTCCAGTCCTTGGAGATTTTCTTAGCAAGCGTGAGAGTACACACACAGTTCCTCTCTCCTGGTTCCTTGGCAAAAATAAAGAAGCACGGCAGGATTCCCCCAACAACAGCACCCTGGCAGAAGGGGTAGGCAGTCCTTTAGATCAGCAGGCTTCTTGTCCTTGGTTACAGGGTTCCTTGTCAGAAGTGATCTGATTTCCTAGTTCAGGGGTCCTTCTCTTATACCCCTTTTCGTCTTTGATCCCTTTGTCTATGCCGGGGGTTTCCCAACATCCGGGGTCTGTGGTGGGTGGAGCTAGGCAGTAGCACCTGGCCTATTCATTGAGCCGGGCCGGGTCCTCAGACGCCCCGCAGGAGGTGGAGCCAGCATTGATACTGGCAGGAGCAGAGCTATCGCCCTCCTGGCAGGAGGGGGGGCTAGGACCGTCCATGGCAGGCACAGAGCCATCAGTCGCTTGGCAGGAGGTGGAGCCAGCATTGTATCAGGCAAGGCAGGCTATCAACAACTACTCTCCCCCTACTCTCAACGTAATGTCCCACTCATCCCACGCTGACTCATCCAGACCTCTTGGAGCCACCCAGCTCCTGTCACACACACGTAAGACCAGCAGAGACCAGATATGGTTAGACAAGAAAATAGACACTTTCTAAAAGTACTATTTTCGAACCCAGAGTCCAAAAACCATCCTCACCAACGGATGCGTAATTAAACCCCGAGTTCAGGGATACCAAACTCGACATTGCACCGTACTCTCCGAGCCAGCTAGGATCATAGTATTAATAATCCCGGCGGCCCATTCCAAGCAATGGAGAGCAGGCTACCTCGCAATAGTGAAGCACGAAGATGGCGGCACTTCACTATCAGGACATGCCAACTTGGTCAGGCTTGTCCTACCTTACGCTTACAATGCACCCTGCCCACGGGCCTACCATAGGGGTGACTAACATGAAGGTAAGGGAAGGTTGGAGGGGCTGGCAAGTAGGTATACCTGCACAGCCGGCGTGACAGTACCAGACTGCACGTGGGTCTCGCAATGACCGACCCGTAGACATTCTTTTACGAGGCCGCTCCTGTGGGTGGCACAACACGTGCTGCAAGCCCACGAGCGGCATTTGTATTTACAAGCCTCGGCACTCCTGGTGCACTAGACTAGGGACTGACAGTAAACCAAACCAAGCCAAACATGGATACAATAGATACATCAATTTAACATAGGGAGCACTTGCGCTATGGCACTGATCAGCAGTGACACGGCGCCCAAGGCATATACCAGCAAAACATTGTAAAACAGTAGAGGCAAAACAGAAAAAATGGAGGAGAGACTCAAGCCAATGATGTCAGGTCTAACAGTCTGGAAAAATAAAGGAGGGACTAACGCTAGAAGTGTGGTGGCCATTTTGGATTGGGAGTCAGGTAACTAAGACACGGGGGCCATCTTGGAGTGGAGAAATGAGAGGTTGTAAAGTGGTAGTGGTGGTGACGTGAGTTACATTGAAAAATTCAAAACTGTGGTAATAATGTACATTCAAAATGACAATTCAGCTATTAGAAAATGAAGACAGATGATCGCATTGAGAGAATATTTTCTATCCATAGACGGAGACAGAACATTTCTTTGACACAGTAATTTCTAACCAGACATATTTGGTCATTCAATTGGAGGAGGGTTGTCCAATCCTCAAGGCGGTTGAGTCCCATGCGGATACTGTTAGTCCTTAGTATCCAATGGAGCTCCTCCTTGTTTAGAAGTTGTGACACATCCGCACCACGTGGTGGTGGTTTGAGCTGTGTGGTAATTGTCCAAGTCAAGTCTCTTTCATTGTGTGCCTTTTCCATAAAGTGTTCCACCAAGGGGGCGTTTTCCGTGTTGCATCTTATCCTGCTCCTGTGCTGCCCAATGCGAAGCTTTATTTTCTGGGTGGTTTGACCTATATATATTTTCATGCATGGGCAAAAGATTGCATACACCACATTTGATGAATTCCAATTAGTAAATTGTTTTCTTTCAAACTTGATTGAGTCAAATGAAAAGGTTTTGCCTTCAATAGTTGAGTCACAGGCTACACAGTTGCCACATTTCGTGTGGCCAGTTAGTGCGGGTAGTCCCCATATACCATTTAATGTTACTTTGGGTGTGGGTTGTGGGAGGGACGCATGTACCAGGTGGTCTTTGATATTTTTGGCCCATATTTTTGGCCCATTTGAAAGCAAACATGGGGCGTTCTAATTGTAGTTCCCCTGCATTCAGTACTGGCCAATCTTTTACAGTATGCTTTTCCTTATAGAGTTTGAGGCTGGTGAGAAAGTAGTCACGCATATAAGTCTGTCTTGGTTCTTTTTGGGCTTGGGTTCTAGCAAGACCTCACGGGGCAGTACCAAGCTCTTTTTAGAGAGCGGCGTACCAATTTTTTCGGGTACCCTCTGTTCTTGAGTTTATCGCTGAGAATTTTAGCCTCATTAAATTCAGCGCATGGGAGAGTCATTTATTGAGTTTTGAGGGAAAGAGGAGGTTTGCTGTTTGATGATTTTGAGAAGGCCTTTAGGTCTGTTCCTAGAACGGTCAAGTTTGACACAGAAGAATGGGGATTTTTCTCTGAAGAGGTCTTTTTTGTATTTTATGCATTTAGCTCCCTGGATCGCAAGATGTGTTACCAAGGGTTGTTGTCTACAGTTTCTTTCAGCAAATCGGAGTTGTTGCCTCTTTGTTAAGGTCATTGTTAAACCAAATACATTCTAAATCCGTATTTGTAAAGTGCAGAACTAGTCACCCTTGTGGGTCTCAAGGAGCTGGGGGCTGTTGTGGAAATTAAGTCACATGGTGCTGGCTGAGCTGCCGCCAGAGCCGGGGATCGAACCATGAACCCTGTGCTCCGAAGTCAGCTGCCCTGGCCGCTGCACCACACCTCTCCAAACCAAGATCTGAAAGGGATACTTCTTGATTTCTTCAGTTTCAAAGGGGCGTTTATGTCAAGGAGTTCTCCCATTTTTGTTTTGTAGTGGGCGGTGAGGTCATCACCTTGGAATTTGGGAACTGACTAATGCTTCTAACTCTGCCTGGGAGATTCAGTGTGTGTTCCCTAGGGGGCCTTGAATGCCGAAAAGCGCCTGTGGTACTGTTGATGTCACTGGGTTCTTAATGGCCACGGTATCTAGGAGCTGGTGGTTGTGATGGAGTTAAGTGGTCAGTCTGCTGAAACGTCCTTTATATTCGACGGCATATATACAAGTTATACACCCACATCATAGGTAATATATCAATATCAGCATAGACTATTAGACATCACAAAGGATGGGTCACTGCTATAGGCACATGGTAGGATAGGAAGCAGCATCAACTTGAGATAACAGTATATGCACGAGATAATATAGGAATAAGATGGGCAAAACAATCACCATGTAGGCTTAGAATAACAGTGTAGATATAAAAACATAGTATACTCGCAAGATAACATCTTACACTTCAGCATTGTGGAACTTCGTTGAGAGTTCATTTCAATGGTGAGATATGTTAGGAGGGGTCACTAGGTGTCAGTGATGTAAATTGTCTCAGACACTCTATTTTGTGGGACTTTGTTGAGAGTTGTTTTTACTGGCATGAAGTATTAGAAGGGACAGTAGGTGGCACTGGGACCTCATTTATTCTTTTGCGGTCTGGAGTCCAATATTTATACCTTGCGCCCACTAGTAGGAGTTTCTAGAGGCTTCCACCGCCATGACGTGTCAGGCATCCCCTTCCTCCTTGCCCTGGGTCCAGCTAGTTTGGAGTCACAAAAGACCAATGATAACTCCTTTGTGAGAGTGCTCGTGCAGAGCCTTTGTGATGTGCAACTGTGATAAGTGACAGCTGCTCCCCCTCGTTAAGTCAAAGAGGCTTATCCTGCCAGCACCTCGCTTCCAAATGAACAGAGGAATACTGACGCTCTCAGCGAAGTCCAATGGCCATGCCTTGTGGCCAATAAAGAAGTACTGCAAGATCAGAGATGTTTGTGTGATTTATTGTTTCCACACTTATTCGCCTTTCTTGCGTCGGAGACGTAAAATCCATTACTGACACGCAGCCGTCACGTGTTTTGTCATAGAGTCTTTTTCAAGGCTGCAAGAGGATATACAAAGTATCTTACACAATTGTTACGACGACATAGGGATAGGAAATGCAGCTGTTAAGTCACCACCACCAGATAGAACAAGAACACCGTTGTGATCCTGAAGGATACCTTGTGAAGAGCCAAGTACATCAGGTGAAATCCTAAAACAGATTGTGCCTGATAATCTGGCCATGCTAAGTTATTGCAACTTGCTGTAAAGTCATACTACTCTCCGGATAAAGTCATTGTTAGCCAAAACAACAGTATTCAAATCTATTAGCATTTCAGAATGCTCAAGTAGAGTGGTGTTTCCAAAAAATGCTCTATGGCGGCAATCCCCCCAGATTTGGGGATACTAGTGTATAATGCGCAGAAGTCCAAGGTAACCAGTATGTTGCTATCAGTCTACTCACATTTTTTTCCTATTGCTTCATTAATCTGCGCATACACCAGAAGCGACACTACAAACAACCCCCTCTCCTTTCGCCGCTTAAGCCGTGCCTTTTAAGGTTTATTTTGTAAATTTAAAGCTGAGTGCGGCGCTCGCTCTTCCCTAGACTCCACCCACTTTTCATCTGTGTTGGACTTGGCCCTTTTGGCAGGTTCACCCCTGAACTTTTTGCCTTGAGCTCTGACATGGTGGTAGTGATTTTAGACCCCTGGGCACTTTAGCACTGTGGCCCAGTGTAGAATGTGTGCGCTCTCTGAGAACATGTGGTGTCAGATTCCACGAGGCCCAAGCACTGCAGGAACGTAGCATGCACCAGTCCCCTTCCCCTGCCCACGGGACACCCACAGGAATAACTCTATGGGTGCACCGGTAGACCTGAAAAGAGGGTGGTAAGTTGAAAAGACACCAAGTCTTCCACCCTTGTAGGTACCGGGACACAGCTCCCTCGATCTTTACGCTTCTGCACCTATGTATAATCAGGGGAAAACAAACCATTCATGTGCACTGTACACCAATATACCCAACCCCCTGTGACCACGCTTTAACAAACACACAACCCTTCTCACCTGTGGCACATGCAGGCTCCGCCTCGTAAAGTTGTGGAGTACTGCAACTTCAAAAACCATGTACTCCTGTTTCTGCTCTAGGAAACTGGGCAGTAGAGGGGAAGGAGCCGTTTAGCGAAATGTCCTCGTACCAAAAAGAATAGTAAGGGGGAAAAGGTAGGCTTTAGTGTGCAGCCAATACCAAAAAAAACCCTTGACGAAAAAATAACACGGAAGGACAAGGATCAGGGAACCCTCCGTTGCGCTATACTGTCAGCGCGATCCAAAACAAAGCCGCCGCGGAGTGACCCAAAACGTCACAACCGCACACAAAGAGGCGAAGCGCTGTCTAACAGAGACGCGCTCGCGCTTGCAGCGAACCTCGGTAACTTCAGCGTATAAGACACGCTGGAGAGAACGGGAGCCCCCGAACCCTCACTAATCGTACACACGGAATACTGGGGCAAAAAGAACAAGGGTAGACAACAAAGGGAAGGGTTACCTGGATACCACTAACACCCTATCAACAAACAACACGTAACACGGGAAATGGGTCAAAATCAAGGCAGGCAAGGAATCAAAAAAGAAAACCCTCTTCACGAGCCCGTGAGAGGGGATAAGCCAACTACAGAGGATTAAGGCAGCAGAAAGGAGGCTCTGCTCAGCACGTTTCAGCAACCAACAACCAGGAAGGGAATCCAAACACTGGCAATATCGAGCACTGAGCCAAAGGTAGGACTAGTTTTTATACGCCTATCCCCGGTCATGTGATGTTAAAACATGGTCACAAAGAAAGGACTAGCTCGAATCCTAACATGTGGTGAGATTGGCCTGCCCTCCCATAGGAATGCATGGGGTATATGTGTGTCCATGGTAATTCCTGGTATGAGAGGAGTGCAGGGGCGGGTTTAGTATGTATGAACTCGTGAGAAATGCTGAGCAATGGTGTGCACAGATTTATGATGACTGGTGGAGAAATACCACTTTTAGAAGTTGCCATTGCTTTGTGTCTGCCTGCCTGATGTGAATTGCATGTCTGGCTTGTGAGTGACAGGGGCTGGATGGTGTGTGTGGCTCCAGGAGACAAGGTGAGTCAGCCCAGTAATGAATAGAGAGATTTGCATGCAGATGGGAGAGAGGAGTTGCACCTGGGACCTGAATAGGACTGTGCCTTCCCTCCACAATGCTGGCTCCGCCCCCTGTGGTGCGTATGATCACTGAAACCCCACCTAACAATAGGGAAGAGGAGCCTGATAAACAGAGTGCTCCAAAACCAGTTGCATCTGGTTTCCCAAGCCCAATGCTGTAACACAAAGGAAATTGTCCTTTAAATGTAGGGGCTGTGACCCCATGAAAGTGTTGTGCTTGTTCTTACTTTGGGAGGAGACTCTGCTAGGAGGAACCGCCGTGGGACCCAGCTGCTGTTTCCTGGGGGTCCCTGCGTGCTGGCCTGCCTGGCTGCACTTTGCTTGGTCTCCCAATCACATGTTTGGGGATTATTGTTTCTGAGTTTTATTTGATTTTTTCTCCTAAAAGTGTCATTTTTTTCATTACGTACCCCTGCTGCAGCTCTTGCACCTAGGTCTCCTGTGTTGCACGTGTCTCTGAGCGTCCTGCCAAAATGGAGTCTGCCTTTAATTTCTATTGTCTGGTTAGATACAGTATCTGGGGGTTGGTGGGTTCTGTGAGGAGAGAGACATAGCAGTGAGTGGGTCAGACACCACGTCAAACTTCGGGAAAACCTCATCCAATGGCAAAAGGATGAATGGGAACATGAGCACAATGAGGAGATGAGGCCCTGACAGCACGCCAAGAGGATGTTGGGTCTGAGGGGGGCCCTGTAGCGTCTGAAGGGGAGGAAGAAAATGACAGGACAGGGACGCTAGTAGATAGTGAGAACCCCATAGATAGGGAGTCTCTAGCTGGGTCCAGTGTCGGGGCAGTGCCCCATCTCTTTCCCTATCCCCAGAGGAGTGGGTAGATAGGAGGGAAGAAAGGGAGCATCAGCTGGCTTTGGAGAAGCTCAGGTTAGAGCATGCCAAGGAGATAGCGCAGCAGAGGGTGGAGGAGAAAATGCTAGAGACTGAAAGGGTCTTAGCGTAGGAGAAGATGGCAGAGGCTGAGAGGGCCTTTGCCAGGGAGAAATTATCTCTGGAAGGTAGATTATCCCCTGAGTGCAGTTGTGGTTTTCTGGATTCACCAGTGAGGGTGGGGTCCAGTGGTGACAGCAATATGGAGTCCAGTGCAGAAAGTCCCATTCCCAGTTCCCAGTATGGTACCTTGTTCCCAAGAAGAGGAGTACAGGTTGAAGTTCAGGGGCAGTAAGGAACTGTCTCACCAGTCTTGGGGGGAGTTTGCGGATGAATGTTTTGTTGCACTGGTTGATTGGGTGACTGTTAACCCGGAACATGATTTTGAGGGACTGATCAATATGGTTATCAAAGAGCACATGCTCAGTCGTTGTTTGCCGGGGTTGTGCAGTTGTGTGAGTCCTTTAATCCTTGGGAACTTGCACAGGAGGCAGACTTCTGGGTAAGTGCCCAAAGTTCTGCCAAGGCATTGGAGAGTGATTCCAAAAGTAGTGGCTTGGGTATCTTCCCGTCTTCTGTAGGGGAAGAGGTTCAGCGTAGCCCAGCTAGGTCCCAGTGTAGTGGGAGGGGTGTAGGGGCTCACGTCCTGTCTCAGTGGAGTAGGAGTAAGTGTGGGACTGTGTGTCCCCAGGTGCCCCAAACCCAGTCTCAGGGCCTGGAGGGTTCCCTAAGGGAACACCAGGTTGAGGGCCTAGGCTGCACTAGGAAGCCATTTGAGGGGGATCTCCTAGTGTAGGAGACCCTGGTGCGTCTGTAAACAGAGCTCCAGTGGTTCTGTTGTCTGCCAGTACCGCTCCAGTTGGGAGGGTGCAGAAGTCCAGATTGAGGGGTGAGAGGGGGATGCGTTCCCCAGTGGAAGAACCAGTGGGTTAAGGGCCAGCGAGAAGGGCTGAGACACCGATAAATGGCAGTGGTGACACCACTTCTGTCCTGGGGGTCTTCGCGTGCTGTCAGATGAACAGGGGTCGGAGATCTGCGCCAGGCAGACTTTCACACGACACATGAGTTTTGTGTTACCATCATGGGGTTGAGGCTGTGTGTGCCCCTAGAAGTCCTGGCGTACCAGGCAAGTGTTCAACCGCAGGGGTTAGTCCCTGGGTTGGGAGGACAGGTTCAGGATCTGCTGACCTGGAGGGAGGGACATCTGTATCCAGTGTCCTGACCAGTTTGGCTTTCAGTGGTACCGCTCCAGTTGTGAGGGTGCAGAACTCTGGAAGGGGGTGCAGATGGGGCACCTCTGACCCCGGTGCAACCAGAGGGTTTAGACCCTAGGTTTGGAGACCAGCTGCTGGAGAGACGTCCTGAACTGGTGGGAGAGTTGTGTTCTGGGGGGGCCTCTCAAAGGAGGAGAGTGCGGAACACTAGGAGGAGAGGTAGGGGAAGGAAAGCCTCGCCCATGACTTCTGGTCAGCCTGAAGGTGCGGACCCTAGGCTGGAGAATCAGAGGCAGTCTAGAACTGACCTGATGAGGGGAAGAGTGGAGAATGTCTACTATGTGCCAGGGGTAACTACCCCCACTCTGTGGATGGGCAAGGACCAGTGGCATCTGGTTGGCCTAGGGCACTGGACAGCTAGGGAGTACCAGTGGGGAAGCCTAGTTGGTCCTGAGAGCTTTTACATAGGGCACCACATAATATTGGCGATAGATGGATGGATAGAGACTTTTGAAGAGTTCATAGATGCAATAGATGAAAAAGAGTATAAAGTATCTTGAGAAATATGGTGTCAAAAGCCAAACTACGTCGTCCCTTACCTTGAGCTGAACTGAAGTTCCTGGACGACGTAGAAGTTTTCGCAGAGACGCAAGGGACCAACTTCCCAGAAATCTAACTAATAAACTTGCTGATTCTAAATACACAGCTAAGAATAAAACTAGGCTTATGGGAGGAGGGCCGGTACTGGACGTGACGAGATGAAAGAGGAATCTCGCTGTCGACCTGCAGAATAACAAGCAAGTGGCATTTACTATTGACTCTTAGTGAACTCCCTGGGACCCTTGTAACCTACCTTTGCCCTCAACCACTCAGTCCCCTTGAACCTTCACACTTTAGACTCCTACCTGCGATCAGATTATTCAGTCCTTCGTCCAGTAATTCTTTGTCTTGGATGAGATGGGAAGTCGTGAAGAAGAGATGTGAAGTAGTGAAGAAGTCTCTTGAAGATTCGTTATGGTGTCACGCTTCAAGATACTAAAGAAAACAAAAGGGTGTTTTACTAATGTTCCACTATCTAGTTCTTCTAAATTCCCCTTTAGCTTTTGACTTACTTGGAATTTAGGATGACTGTAGTGGAAAATTGGATTCCTTACTCTCTTGTGTTCAAACCTGTTGTAACACAATAAAAAGATACACCTACTCTCTTCCAAGTAACTCCCCAAAAAACTAGTGGTTACAAAATAACATCTCACATCACAACATATTCCTTGCAATGCTTCCAAACTAGGATCCTGGATTGTATTGTACAAAATTAAGTCTTTGCATAATAACTCTCCTTAAAAGTCACAAATATTTTCAAATACTCAAGTCTCTTGCATTAAAATTCTCTATTAAAAGCCACAACTATTTTCAGAATGGAGGTCTTCAAGTTCCGAGAAAATCAGGTTAGTATTGAACTTGTCCTGTCTTTCTTGCGATGGGCGCCTTCAAATCGAAATAACAGATTTACTTATCTGATGTCTCTTTCTTGCAGGTCTTGGAACCCGGTCAAAAGGAAGTGGCAAGCGTCGAATTCCCAGCAGAGCGGAGAGGCTCCAAGCGCGATCCTTCCCGCTTCCAAAGCAGAAGGCAAAGCGCTTCTAGAAACTTGGGTGCGGTTTAAATAGCCAACCGCACCCAAAATTACGTGCGCACGCACGCGTCTGCAAAGCCGAGAGCCGAACGCGGCTCAAAGAAAACAAAGTCTCTCTCGTCCCTGGCATTGCACGCTCAATCCTTTCAGTGCTCACAACGTTGCTCCAATCATTGGCACCTTTACAGGAATAAGGCTGGCCAGCAATCTAACTCCAAACAGGCAACTCTTTCATGTCCCAGCAAAACACTAGCTATCACAAATGAACACATATTCATATTAAAGAAACAGTAATTAACACAATCACTATATATTACAAATGATTCATGACAGTACTCCCTCCTCAAGATCCCCCCCAAAACAGGTAAAATGGGTTTTGGTTTGTCGGGATGACGAGCATGGAATGATTTCACTATTTTAGGTGCATTCTTTAGATTTTCCAAAGGTTCGGATGATCTTTCTTCAGGACCATATCCCCTCCAATCCACTAGATAAAACAATTTCCCTCGAATTCTTTTGGAATCTAAAATTGATTTTACCTCGAATTCGGAGTCTCCATCTATTGTTAAGGAAGACGGGGGTTGGATGAATCGAGTGTTTGGATGAAAGGGTTTAACCAAGGACACATGAAACACAGGATGGAATCTGTATTTAGAAGGAAGATTTAATTTGACACATACTGGATTTATAACCTTTTCAATCACAAAAGGGCCAATATATTTTGGGTTAAATTTGCGGTTTCCCTTAATTCTCAAATTTTTGGTACTTAACCAGACTTTATCTCCAGAAGAGTAAGGTGGTTGTATGGTTCTGTGCTTGTCTGCAAATTTTTTCTGAGTTTCTTTTGCTTGTGCCAATTTGAAAGCAGCTTGTTCCTGGATAGATGATAGTTTGGAAACATAGTCTGAAATAGCTGGTACTGAATTTACCTTCTTAATTTCCTCAGGGAAATTTTTGGGATGATAACTGAAATTACAAAAGAATGGGGACATTCCTAAAGAAGTATGATCTACATTGTTATAGGCAAACTCCAACTGACTTACAAGATCTGACCATTCTTCATCCGCACTAGTTAACATACAGCGAATGAACTGTTCAATAGTCTGATTGGTGCGCTCAGTTAAACCATCAGTCTGAGGATGGTAGCTTGAGGATAAGCGGACTTCCATGTTTAAAAGAGAACTCAAATTTTGCCAAACTCGAGAAATAAACTGAGACCCCCTGTCGGAAATGACTACTGATGGAATTCCATGTAATCGAATTACATGCGTCATAATCAGATGAGCCAATTCCACAGCTGTTGGTAATTTCTTTAGAGGAATAAAATGGGCCATACGTGAAAATTGGTCAACTATAGTCAGAATAGTAGAAAAGCCTTTTTTGGTAATTGGAAGTTCAACAATAAAATCCAAAGAAATTGTGTGCCATGGTTGAGGTGGTATAGGGAGTGGTGTTAACAAACCACTTGGAGCTTGATGTGAAGGTTTGCTTTGAATACACACACTACAAGTTTCCACAAAATCTTGTACATCCTTAAACATGGAAGGCCACCAAAACGTTCTTTTGATTAAGTCGTATGTTTTTATCACACTTGGATGAGCAGTTAAAGAAGTGTTGTGGTGGAAATGAAGTATTCTTTTCCTAATTGTTTCAGTGGGTACAAAAATGAGATCTTGCATAAAGATCAAATCACCTCTTTCTTGAAGAAGAGGATACCTTTTTTTCCACTCGTCTAGTCCCTTAGATGAAAGCTCTTTTTAATATCGGAAATTACTGGGCAGCAGGATAAACTTGCTTGAAAGCGAGATGTCGGAATGACAGGTTGAACTTCTTGAGATGATTCAGTAAGTTCTGTTAGATTGTATCCTATACTAGATAAGGCATCAGCTTTCAAATTTTCTTTTCCAGGACGATACGTGATCACGAAATCATAGTCATTAAAAAACATTGACCACCTCAACTGTCTGGCAGATAAGGCTTTTACGGATCTTAAAGCTTGAAGATTTCTATGATCAGTGTAAATAGTGACAGGGTGTCGAGCACCGAGCAAGTAATGACGCCATTCTTCAAAAACTGCATTTATTGCTAAAAGTTCTTTATCTGCAATGGCATAGTTTAATTCCGCTTCAGACAATTTCCTGGAGTAAAAGGCTATGGGATGCATTTGGCCTGTGTCTGTATTTCTTTGAGATAGGACTCCCCCAAGTGCTAGCTGCGAAGCATCTGCTTCCACAATAAAGGGTTGGCTGGGGTCTGGATGACTTAAGATTGGGGCTGAGGTAAATCTCTTTTTTAGTTCTTGGAAGGCCACTTCAGCCTGGTCTGTCCAGACGAATTTTACACCTTTTCGCAGCAATTTGGTAATGGGTGTTATAATCTGAGAGAAATTTTGAATAAAACGGCGGTAGAAATTTGCAAAGCCTAGAAAGCTTTGAACCTGTTTCACTGAAGAGGGGCTAGGCCAAGAATTTACAGCTTCCACCTTTTTTGGATCCATTTCTATTCCACTAGGGCTGATGATATACCCTAAAAAGTCAACTTTTGAAACATGAAATAGACTCTTTTCCAATTTTACGAATAGGGAATTGGAAAGCAATTTTTGAAGAATAGCACGAACTTGCTGTACATGTTCTTTTTCTGAGTTGGAAAAAATCAAAATGTCATCTATGTAGACAACACAACATACATCTATGAATTCATGCAAAACCTCATTTATAAAAAATTGGAAAGCAGCTGGGGCATTGCAGAGTCCGAAAGGCATTACTTGGTACTCAAAAAGGCCAAACTTGGTTCTGAATGCCGTTTTCCATTCATCACCCTTTCTGACTCTCACAAGATGATAAGCCCCGCGTAAATCCAATTTAGTATAAATAGTTGCCTTTTTAACTTGATCCAGCAAAGTTGGAATCAGAGGCAAAGGATACCTATTCTTAATAGTCACGTTGTTCAAAGCTCTATAATCAATACACATACGCAATTCCCCCCTTTTTTTGGAATAAAAAAAAGAGCTGATGACACAGGCGATTTGGAATGTCGGATGAAACCATTAGCTAGGTATTCATCTAGGTACTCCCTGAGGTGTACATTTTCTTTCTCTGTCAGTGCATAAATTCTGCTACAGGGCAAGGTTGCTCCGGGAACTAGGTCTATTCTGCAATCAAAATCCCTGTGAGGTGGAAGTGTGTTAGCTTTTTTCTTATCAAAGACGTCAGAGAGGTCGGAATAAACTGAAGGAACCCCTTCAAATGTTAAAACACTGGTAGATTCGGTTCAAAAATCAAATCCCCGAATAACATCCTCAGTCTTCTCAAGAAGAAAGCATTGATTTATGCAATGAGAGGACTTGAAAGTCAAAGTTTTTAACAGGACGAGTAGGGCAATCCTTTACAAAATGACCTGTCTTTCCACAGTACAGGCATTGATTCATCTTTCGCCTTTTGTCTTTTTCCTCTTTTGATAAAGGACCCCGAACTGTACCTATTTGCATTGGTTCTACCGACTCTACTTTAGAAGAGACCTCGCGAGGCGTAGAACCTCTTTCCTTTACAAAAAACAGTTTGTGATCACTCCTTCCTTTTTCTCCCTTTCTTTCACTTAATCGGTTATTTAGTTTTACCACTAAATCTATGAAGTCATTAATATCATCGGGGGGTTCTAGAATTTGAGTCACCATATCTTTTAAATCGTCTCTCAAACCTCTATAAAAGATGGAAACCCTCTTATCATAAGGCCATCTGGCCTCTAGAACTAAACGATTAAACTGCGAAATATAATGGAGTAAATCTGAAGATCCTTGTTTTAGACCTAGCAGCTCATTATCGGCAGATTGTACAAAAACATGCTTAGCAAAAATCTTTTTTAAAGCATGTTCAAATTAGTCAAATTATAAAGAATCGGGTCATCACTCTCAACTAAAGGAATTGACCAAAGAGCTGCATCTCCTCCAAAATACGATAACATGAAAGCTATCTTGGAAGAGTCGTCAGGAAAAGCCGTCTTTTTTGCTAAAAAATGTAAATGACACTGTTGCAAAAATATAGAAAACGTATTACAATCTCCAGAAAACCTTTCTGGTGGGGCTAAAGGAGTGGGAACAGGTGTAACCACCTGAATTTGAGTAGGAATTCCTGACTCAGAAGATGAACCCTGAAAAGTTGCAGGCGACAAAACAGGCTTACGCTGTATTGATTCCTGTAAAGCTGACATATCTCTACGTAAAGATGTGTTTTCATCTCTAAGATCCTTCAAAATTGCAGCTATGTCCTGCAAGGTTATTTGGTCCATTGCGTCTGGGCGAAAAAATATCCGTGGGCTTTGCCTTCTGTCAAAAGCCAAACTACGTCGT
Organism: Lissotriton vulgaris; assembly: GCF_964263255.1. Taxonomy (NCBI): domain Eukaryota; kingdom Metazoa; phylum Chordata; class Amphibia; order Caudata; family Salamandridae; genus Lissotriton; species Lissotriton vulgaris. The sequence continues at coordinate 440,376 of NW_028254578.1, forward strand.
CCCTTACCTTGAGCTGAACTGAAGTTCCTGGACGACGTAGAAGTTTTTGCAGAGACGCAAGGGACCAACTTCCCAGAAATCTAACTAATAAACTTGCTGATTCTAAATACACAGCTAAGAATAAAACTAGACTTATGGGAGGAGGGCCGGTACTGGACGTGACGAGATGAAAGAGGAATCTTGCTGTCGACCTGCAGAATAACAAGCAAGTGGCATTTACTATTGACTCTTAGTGAACTCCTTGAGACCCTTGTAACCTCCCTTTGCCCTGAACCACTCAGTCCCCTTGAACCTTCACACTTTAGACTCCTACCTGCGATCAGATTATTCAGTCCTTCGTCCAGTATTTCTTTGTCTTGGATGAGATGGGAAGTCGTGAAGAAGAGATGTGAAGTAGTGAAGAAGTCCCTTGAAGATTCGTTATGGTGTCACGCTTCAAGATACTAAAGAAAACAAAAGGGTGTTTTACTAATGTTCCACTATCTAGTTCTTCTAAATTCCCCTTTAGCTTTTGACTTACTTGGAATTTAGGATGACTGTACTGGAAAATTGGATTCCTTACTCTCTTGTGTTCAAACCTGTTGTAACACAATAAAAAGATACACCTACTCTCTTCCAAGTAACTCCACAAAAAACTAGTGGTTACAAAATAACATCTCACTTCACAACATATTCCTTGCAATGCTTCCAAACTAGGATCCTGGGTTGTATTGTACAAAATTAAGTCTTTTGCATAATAACTCTCCTTAAAAGTCACAAATATGGGGGGGCGTGGCTTGGCGGGCGAAGATGGCGGTCGCAGCCTTGTAGAGCTCCCGCCGGCCCGGACTTAATTCGATCATTTATCCTGGCCCCCGAGCCCGCTGTTGATACCCAGTGGTTGGCATCGATCGGGCGAAGTCTCCTGTCCACTTTGGTGTGTCGATCCTGCATTTCTTCCCTTCCTGTGATCGGAGGGAGACGGCGGCGACGTGCGGCCTGGTGACCAGCCGGAGACCGGGGTCCTCGAGTTTCGCGACGCCTGGTGGCGGTTGCGACCTGGCGGATGCGGGTGGCACCCATTATGCCGCCCTAGGCTCAACTCTACAGCTGCGATCGCCTGGAGATCGAGACGGTGCCGCTAACTCCTACTCATCGGGAGGACGGCTCTTCCCCTGTGTGACCAGAGAGAGGCGACGACACTGCGTGGCCTCGCGACAGGCTGGAGACTGGGGTCTTTGAGCCCCGAGGCGGCCGGTGACAGACTGGCGGACGGTGGTGGCATCCGCTACACCGCTCCTGGCCCGGCCCGCTGGTTACGGCTGCCCACGGATCACGGAGCCGCAGCTTATTTCTGTACTTTGGACGGCCGCTCGTGGCGACGAGTGTGGGTGAGGCCTGTCCCACCTGGGTGAAGCCGGGACCTCGATTTTCGCGACACCGGAGCTGTGCCGACCGGCCCGCCTTCTCCTTTGAGACTTCATTTCTGCCGTCCCATCCAAGACCTGCGACAGTGCCCGACGGTTCCGGGGTGGTGTCCGCCCTGCCCGGCGTGTGCCATGACCAGAGATAGGGGAGGTGGCCCGCCTAAACATGGCCCCATCGATAAATTCACCGGGCCGAGTGGCGGCTCGGGGGCGGCCGGTGGCAGCGGTGGCCCTGGACCAGACAATGCAGCTATACTGGCGGCCATCACCCAGTCCCGGGACATGCTTGATGCCGAAATTGGGGCGGTCGGGGCGGATGTCAAGCTCCTGCGCCAGGACCTTCGCAACGCGGTGGAGCGGATCACTGGGGCTGAGACCCGCATCACAGCGACCGTTGCTGACATTGGCGCCCTAAAGAAACGATTGGCGGAGGTGGAGGGCATTCAAAAGACACTGGGGGCCCGCGTGGAGGATGCCGAAGGGCGCACGCGGAGGAATAACCTCCGCTTCATCGGCTTTCCGGAGCGGTGCGAGAAGGACAGCATGGAGCGGTTCTTGACTCAGTGGCTAGAGAGCTGGCTCCCCGAAGGGGCACTGTCTACGTGCTTCGTGATCGAGAGGGCCCACAGGTCTCTGACCCAGCGGCCGCCGGAGGGTGAGCGCCCACGGCCTGTCATCGCCCGGCTGCTGAATTACCATGACCGGGATGTTATCCTACGGGAGGCGAGGAACAAGGGCTCGCTCGCCTTCGAGAATCATACTATCATGATTTTCCCGGACTACACGAAGATGGTACAGCAACAAAGACAATCCTTCATGGACGCTAAGGCTAAGCTGAGGGGCCTCAAGCTCCAATACTCTCTCCTGTATCCAGCCCGCCTGCGGGTGGTATATCAGTCCCGGACCCATTTCTTCGATTCACCGGAGGAGGTGTTCCGCTGGACCGACGAAGCGGTGCGACTCAGGCCGCACGCCCAGCCGGGGCTGGACCCGGGCGGGTCCCAGGGATCGTCGCCGGAGCGGACGGGTCGCCCGAACAGGAAGGGCCGCCATCGGAGGTCTCGCTCCAAGAAGAGGTCGGCCTCCGCCAGTGCATCACAGTCGGGTGGTGCCAGGGACTCAGAACACTCCGATGCGGGCAGCTGAACATTGCCGGGACTAGACTCTTTTTGCTGAACACTGAAATGCCCTACTTTGGCTGGTGAGACTGTTCTATTCTGTCTTTTGTATGCCGGTCGGTTCCCATGTGAGGACTCCAGTTGTTTGTCATGGGACGCAGTGGGGCTCGGGGGGTACCGTTTGTGGGCCTCAGACCCTCACGGATGTGAGTGTTGTTGGGGGGGTGGTGTGTGTGTCATGGTTCGGTTGTTGGGATCCATTGGTATGGCGGGCCCTGGGTCCTCTGTTTTGGGCCCGGGTCTCTCCATGCCGCGACAGATACTTCAACGTTCTCTGAGGTATTGGGGTGGTGGGTGTGGGGTATGGGGGGGGGGGTTCTTGTGTTGCGAATGTTGGGGGGGTTCTGGGTTGGGGGGGGTTGCTGAGTATGTGGGTTGGGGGGGTGGGACCACACGTGTCTGAAGCTTTGATTTTTGTTGATTTGCGGGTTGCGCCAGGGTGGGATGGGGGGCCGGATTCTAGACTCTGTGATGATAATGGCTGATTCTGTGACTATGTCTCCTCAAAAGTCCCTGCGGGTTGTGACATGGAATGTGAGGGGTATCCTGGATAAGATCAAGCGTGGGGCTGTGCTGCGATGGGGGAAGAGGGAGATGGTGGATGTGCTCCTGCTCCAGGAGACTCACATGCTGGGTTCTAAGGCCCTTAGCCTCCAGAGGTTTGGATATCAACAGGTTTATCATGCTGGCTTTACGAGGGGGTCGCGGGGGGTGGCCATATTGATACACCGTAGGGTGGCTTATGTTCATGAGAAACAATGGATTGATCCTCAGGGCAGGTTTGTCTTTATCAAGGGCCTGCTGGGTTCCGAGCCAGTGGTCTTTGGTAGTGTATACGCCCCTCCCCCCCTGCAGTGGGCCTTGTCCGAGCGGCTGTTTGCGCTGTGGGACGAGATTCCAGAGGTTCTGACCATGGTGGGGGGCGACTGGAACGAGGTCATGGATGTGGGCCTGGATCGCCTGAGACGAGCTCCTGTTGTGTCTGACCCCCCCCCCCGCGGCTGCTCCCACCAGATTGTGTGCTACTGTGAGTGGTTTGGGTTGGATTGATGTGTGGCGGCATTTTCACCCTGCGGTGCGTGCATTCACGTATGTATCGGCGGTGCATGGGTCCTTCTCGAGACTAGATTATTTGTTTGTGCCGGGTGCCAGCCTGAGTCGCGTCAGGGATGCCGCGATACTCCCCAGAGGCCTCTCGGATCATTCCCCTGTCCTGGCTACCGTGACCCTCCCCTCTAAACGACAACCTTTTCGCTGGCGTATGTCCTCCTGGCAGCTGCAGCGGCCGGAGTACGTGAACCATTTACGCGAAGCGATTGACCACTTCTGGCGCGAGAATTTGGTGGGGGATGTCGATGCACTGGTTGTGTGGGAGGCGCTGAAGCCTACGCTCCGGGGCGTTGATATAGCTTGGTGTGTGGCAGCTCAGCGAAAGCATCGGGAGGCCATTGTGACTGCCGCGGCCCGCGTGGAGGAGCTGGAGCAGCGTGGTCGGCTCGGGGGTGATGAGGGCGTCGTGAGACAGCTCCTGCAGGCCCAACAGATGTATGCTTCGGTCCTATACGAGGAGGCCCGACAGGCGTGGCTCGCCACGCGCAGCAGGGTGTACCAGTGGGGCGACAAGTCCTGCACCATGTTGCATAGGCTTTGCCAAGCGACTTTCCAGCCCCTAGTGCTGCCTGGTCTCACGGCGGACGACGGCTCGGTCATGACCGACCCATATTTGCTGGCGGCTAGCTTTGCCCACTATTACGAGGCACAATACGCTCCTCGAGACCCTTTGATGGTGGACAAGATCGCCTCATACCTGGACGACCTGCTCCCGCAGGCAGTCCCTGACGAGACCAGAACCGCCTTGGAGGCCCCGCTTACATCTGAGGAACTCGGGGAGGCCCTTGGCCAATTAAACACTGGAAAGGCGCCCGGCCCGAGCGGTTATCCTAGTGAATTTTACAAAAAGTTCCACGTCCAGCTGGGACCCCACTTTCGCTGCGCCCTGGAGGCGGCGTGGGCTCGGGGCGAGTTGCCACCAGACTGGCGTCATGCCGAGATAGTGGTATTCTTGAAGCCGGGCAGGGCACCGGACCGGCACGACTCTTACAGGCCGATCTCCCGTCTCAACATCGAGGCCAAGATCTTGGCGAAGGCCCTGGCGAACCGCCTCTTGCCTCACATTGCCGACCTGGTCCACCCTGACCAGGCCGGATTCATGCCGTGCAGGGCCACCCGGCATAATATCCGGCGGGCGCAGGCGGCGGTTGACGCCATGGGTGCTAGGGATGAACAGGCTGCACTCCTTCTTGCGGACATGGACCGAGCCTTTGATACGGTGAGTTGGGCGTATTTGTTCGCCTTGTTAGCCCGCCTCAATTTAGGGCCTGTCTTCCTGTCGTATATTCGTCTCCTCTACACTAATGTTACGGCGTCGGTCCGCGTGGCCGGCGCGGTCTCTGGGCGCTTTCGCATCGGTCGTGGTACTCGACAGGGTTGCCCGTTGTCCCCCTACCTGTTCGCCCTCGCCATGGAGCCCCTGGCGTCGTGGATACGAACGGATGCCCAATTACGTGGCTTTGTCTGGAACGATGACCTGGCGGATAGGATCGCGCTGTATGCAGATGACGTTCTTCTATTCCTCACTGATCTGCGGCGCTCGGGTCCCCGGGTTTTGGAGATCATGCGGGGGTTTGGCGAGGTCTCGGGGCTTCACCTTAATCTAAACAAATCAACCCTGTGGATTTTGGGTGGCGGAGTGGTTGCCGACCCATGGGCCGCCGAATTGCGTGTGGCGACAGATGGCCTGAAGTATCTAGGCGTCTTTCTCTCGGACTCGCGGGCCGTGGCCTGGGCACGCAGTGTCTTGCCGGTGTGGGAACGGGTCCAGACAGATGTTAAAACTTGGTCCAGAATGCCCCTCACAATCTTTGGGAGGTCGGCCATCTTTAAGATGGTGGCACTGCCGAGGCTTTTGTACCAGCTCCAAAACTTCCCGCACCCCATTGGCATGGAGTGGTTCCGCCAGGTTAACTCTGTGCTGGGCCGCTTCCTGTGGGATGGTGGTGCAGCCAGGGTGGCCTTGAAGACGTGCTTTCTGTCCACATACTGTGGTGGTTTGGCCACATCCGACCTCCTCTCCTACTACCAAGCGTCTCACCTGCTTGTCCTCAATGAATGGTGGTATGGTGATAGGGGTGACCCGGCCTATGCCCTGGAACGACTGCTCATGGGAGATCGCACGCTTCACACTATTCTCTATTCGGCTCGCATTCGCCGTGGATTGCCGTCGGTCACTAAGGTGGTATTTGCAGTGTGGCGGCAATCCCTGCGCCGCATGGGTTGGTGGGGCAAATTAACAGCTGAAACGCCGCTGTGGCACAATGGCCTGCTTCCGGAGTTGGCGGCCCTAGCGGGGTTTGAGGGATGGGAGGCTATTGGAGTTACACAACTGGGCCAGGTCATGTCTGGCACCACCCTCAAGTCCTTTGAGGAACTCCGCGCGGAGTTCCAGATGCCTCAGTCCCAGTTCTTCCGCTACCTCCAGCTGCGGCATGCCCTCGCCCCGAGCATTGCCGGCCTCGACTCCCTGCCGGAGTTCAGCCCGATCGAGGCAAAGGTGTTTATGGGAGACTTGGGAGACAAGAAAGTCTCTAGGATTTATCAGACTCTTGTTATCCACTGCTCCTCCACTCTCCGCTCCCTTCGGGAGGCGTGGGAGGTGGACGTGGGCGCCCTCGATGAGGACGATTGGAGGGAGGCGCTGGAATCCCCGCGCGGCACCGCTGTTGCGGTTCGGCTCCGCCTGATACAATTCAAATACTTGCACCGTGCCTATTATACACGTGAGCGTCTGTGGAAGGCTGGCTTGATTGCGTCACCGGAATGCCTGCGCTGTGGAGAGGTGCCTGGCTCCCTGCTACATACGGTATGGTCGTGTGGTCGCCTGGCTGGATTCTGGAGGGGTGTGTGGAGTTGCCTGGCTGATGTTCTGGGTTGGGATCTTCCTCGTACCCACCGGCTAGGCCTGCTGCATATCATGGAGGGGGTTGGGGGCAACATATATAAGCGTCACCTGTTGCTCCTGGGTCTAGTTGTGGCCAAACGAGACCTGGCTCGGGCATGGAAATCTGCGAGGGCCCCCCCCCCTATCTGCGTGGAAGGCTGGGCTAGATTATTTCATGGGCCTTGAAAAACCGGTCTTCGAGGCGCGGGGCTGCCCACGCAAACATTTCAAGATCTGGAAGTGCTGGGCCGACTACCGTGGCCTGTCCTTGGACCCCCCGGCGGAACAGGAGGAGGACATTTGACCGCAGTGACACTTCTGGCCTCAAGTAGCAAAGCCCTGGTTGCGCTATACCTGCTTATTCTTTGTGCATTTCCTTTGTGTTGCTCTTTTGTACACGTGTGGTGGGGGGGGTGTTGGGTACGGGGGGTGTAGTTGGGGGTTAGTATAGGCTGTTAGGGCATCTCTAAAACTGAGCTTAATTGGTATATTGCTTCATCCATTATTGTCTATGTCATCATTACATTGATACTGTTGTGGTGATCTTGGTGTGTGAAGATACCACATTCTTGATACTCCTATGCTCAATAAAATTGGGTTTTGAAGAAAAAAAAAAAAGTCACAAATATTTCCAAATACTCAAGTCTCTTGCATTAAAATTCTCTATTAAAAGCCACAACTATTTTCAGAATGAAGGTCTTCAAGTTCCGAGAAAATCAGGTGAGTATTGAACTTGTCCTGTCTTTCTTGTGATGGGCGCCTTCAAATCGAAATAACAGATTTACTTAACTGATGTCTCTTTCTTGCAGGTCTTGTCTTCTATTACCAGGCTGGAACCCGGTCAAAAGGAAGTGGCAAGCGTCGAATTCCCAGCAGAGCGGAGAGGTTCCAAGCGCGATCCTTCCCGCTTCCAAAGCAGAAGGCAAAGAGCTTCTAGAAACTTGGGTGCGGTTTAAATAGCCAACCGCACCCAAAATTACGTGCGCACGCACGCGTCTGCAAAGCCGAGAGCCTAACGCGGCTCAAAGAAAACAAAGTCTCTCTCGTCCCTGGCATTGCGCGCTCAATCCTTTCAGTGCTCACAACGTTGCTCCAATCATTGGCGCCTTTACAGGAATAAGGCTGGCCAGCAATCTAACTCCAAACAGGCAACTCTTTCGTGTCCCAACAAAACGCTAGCTATCACAAATGAACACATATTCATATTAAAGAAACAGTAATTAACACAATCACTATATATTACAAATGAGGTGCTGGTGCACGGGACAGGGGTGGGTTTTTTGTGAACAGTCACCCCCTGGCTTTCCTAGTCTGGGGGTCGAGGAGATTCATGACACATGGCCAGTGAAGGAGTGAAAGAAGCCATGAAAAAGAATTTACAAGAATGTGAAAAGACATTTGATCAAATCGAAAAGGCCTTTAATGTCAAGTTTAAGCCAGTGCTAAATGTGAATTATAAAAGATATATATTCAGCCAAGAATGCCAGAGACCAGGTAAGACCATTGATGAGTTTGTTGGAAGACTGGATGTTTGGTAAAGCACGTAAATTCAATTAATTTATGATGAGGAGGCTACCCTCCTCGGAGTAATCAATGGATGTCTGTTGTATGCATTTCAACGGTATACAGTCAAAATATCGAGTTTTTAATATCGAGTTACATTAATATCGAGTTAAAAATATAGAATGGACACAATATCGAATGGACAGAATATAGAATAAAAAATATCGAATAGAATAGCATAAATATCAAATTAAAAAATATAGAATGGACAAAATATCGAATGGACAGAATATAGACAACAAAAATATAGAATGACAGAATATAGACAACAAAAATATAGAAAGACAGAATATAGACAACAAAAATATAGAATGACAGAATATAGACAACAAAAATATCGAATTTGAGGTAAGTTAATATTAATTTTTTAAAGTATTTGTTATGTTAGTATATGTGTGAAAAGTGTATATTTATTTTATAATTTATTTAAATTAATTAATTTTATGGTATTTTATTTTTGCATTTTATAATTCTGTAGTGGGTTGTGGGTTTATAGGGGAATAGGGTGGGAAGTAATTTAATTATAATTAATTAAATATGTTAATTTATTTATTGGTATTTATTTAGAATTAATTGTTAAGTGATAATTAATTGGTAATTAATTCAAATGTAATTGTTAATTATTTTAATTAATTGATTAATTGATAATTATGTTAATTTTATTAATGTATTTTCTGTAGCGGGTTGTGGGTTTATAGGGGAATAGGGTGGGAAGTAATTTAATTATAATTAATTAAATATGTTAATTTATTTATTGGTATTAATTGTTAATTGATAATTAATTGGTAATTAAAATGTAATTGTTAATTATTTTAATTAATTGATTAATTGATAATTATGTAAATTTTATTAATGTATTTTCTGTAGCGGGTTGTGGGTTTATAGGGGAATAGGGTGGGAAGTAATTTAATTATAATTAATTACATTTTTAAATGTATTTTTTGGTATTTATTTGGAATAGATATATAAATTTGTAATTGGTAATTAATTAAAATATAATTGGTAATTCATTTTAATTAATAGTTTAATTGTTAATTATGTTAATTCTATTAATTTATTGTCTGTAGCGGGTTGTGGATTTATAGGGGAATAGGGTGGGAATTAATTTTGTGAATAAATACATATTGTTATTTATTTATTGGTTTTGTTTTGTTGTACATTTTAATACATATTTAATTGTTACTATTTAAATGTTAATTTGTAAGTAATAGGTAAATATTTGTGATACTTTTTTTAGTATTTGTATTTGATTAATTATTATATTATATAAAATTGTTAATTACTTTTCATTAATTTGTATTTCTATTAATATTTATTTTATTTTTATTCATATATGAAGTATTTACTTTCTCTACTGTTGCACTCTCTGGAGTATGAATAGTAATTTTTACACCTACACTAACCAATACTTTCCCTACTGTTGCACTCTCTGGAGTGGGAATAGTAATGATTACCCCTATGCTATCCAATGCTTTCCCTACTGTTGCACTCTCTGGAGTGGGAATAGTAATTTTAACCCTCCCGCTATCCAACGCTTTCCCTACTGTTGCAATTTCTGGAGTGGGAATAGTAGTTTTTAACACTACGCTCTCCAATCTTTTCCCTACTGTTGCACTCTCTGGAGTGGGAATAGTAATTTTAACCCTCCCGCTATCCAACGCTTTCCCTACTGTTGCATTCTTTGGAGTGTGAATAGTAATTTTTACCCCTACGCTATCCAACGCTTTCCCTACTGTTGCACTCACTGGAGTGGGAATAGTAATTTTTACTCCTACGCTATCCAACGCTTTCCCTACTGTTGCACTCTGTGGAGTGGGAATAGTAATTTTTACCTCTACGCTATCCAACGCTTTCCCTACTGTTGCACTCTCTGGAGTGGGAATAGTTATTTTTACCCCTATGCTATCCAACGCTTTCTATATTGTTGCACTCTCTGGAGTGGGAATAGTAATTTTTACCCCTACGCCATCCAACGCTTTCTCTACTGTTGCACTCTCTGGAGTGGGAATAGTCATTTTTTCCCCTACGCTATCCAACATTTTCCCTACTGTTGCACTCACTGGAGTGGGAATAGTAATTTTTACCCCTACGCTATCCAACACTTTCCCTACTGTTGCACTCTCTGGAGTGGGAATAGTAATTTTAACCCTCCCGCTTTTTCTACTGTTGCACTTTCTGGAGTGGGAATAGTAATTTTTACCCCTATGCTATCCAACGCTTTCCCTACTGTTGCATTTACTGGAGTGGGAATACTAATTTTTACCCCAATGCTATCCAACGCTTTCCCTACTGTTGCACTCACTGGAGTGGGAATAGTAATTTTTACCCCTACGCTATCCAATGCTTTCCCTACTGTTGCACTCTCTGGAGTGGGAATAGTAATTTTTACCCCTACGCTATCCAATGCTTTCTATATTGTTGCACTCTCTGGAGTGGGAATAGTAATTTTTACCTCTACGCCATCCAACGCTTTCCCTACTGTTGCACTCTCTGGAGTGGGAATAGTAATTTTTACCCCTACGCTATCCAATGCTTTCCCTACTGTTGCACTCACTGGAGTGGGAATAGTAATTTTTACCCCTACGCTATGTAAATGTAAATGTATTTGAGCTTATATAGCGCACAGCTACCCGCAGTGGGTTTCCCAGCGCTTGCTTAGGGAACCCGTCCTGGTATTCCCCTGTGAGATAACCCCGGCAGGGTATCCACAACGTGAAAGCCAGGCATCCCGCCGCGAGGGGCCGTTGTGGAGATTAAGCAAGCTATTGCCCAGAGTCGCAGAGTGTGAACCCGTGAGTCGAGAAGGCACCGGAGCGAGAATTATCGAGTCCGTGGAATTTTTAGCCCAAGACCTGCCGAGGCGGGGAATTGAACCCTGGTCCATGGCCGATCTCAGCTTCCGGGTCTGCCGCCTCTAACTCCTGAGCCACACTTCTCCTCTATCCAAGGCTTTCACTACTGTTGCACTCTCTGGAGTGGGAATAGTAATTTTAACCCTCCCGCTATCCAACGCTTTCCCTACTGTTGCACTTTTTGGAGTTTGATTAGTAATTTTTACCCCTACGCTATACAATGCTTTCCCTACTGTAGCACTTTTTGGAGTGAGAATAGTAATTTTTACCCCTACGCTATCCAACGCTTTCCCTACTGTTGCTCTCACTGGAGTGGGAATAGTAATTTTTACCCCTACGCTATCCAATGCTTTCCCTACTGTTGCACTCACTGGAGTGGGAATAGTAATTTTTACCCCTACGCCCTACGCTATCCAACGCTGTCCCTACTGTTGCACTATCTGGAGTGGGAATAGTAATTTTTACCCCTACACTATCCAACGCTTTCCCTACTGTTGCACTTTTTGGAGTGGGAATAGTAATTTTAACCCTCCCACTATCCAATATTTTTCCTACTGTTGCACTCTTTGGAGTGGGAATAGTAATTTTTACACCTACGCTATCCAACACTTTCCCTACTGTTGCACTCTCTGGAGTGGGAATAGTAGTTTTTACCCCTACGGTATCCAACGCTTTCTATATTGTTGCACTCTCTGGAGTGGGAATAGTAATTTTTACCTCTACGCCATCCAACGCTTTCCCTTCTGTTGCACTCACTGGAGTGGGAATAGTAATTTTTACCCCTACGCCATCCAACGCTTTCCCTACTGTTGCATTTTCTGGAGTGGAAATAGTAATTTTAACCCTCCCACTATCCAATACTTTCCCTACTGTTGCACTAACTGCCTTGTTGTGTTGACCTGCTGCTGCTGGGCTGCATTTTGGTTCCCCCTAACTATGACATCATCAGACTAGACAGGTCTGGAGGCAAGATTTGAGGTGGTATTGCATGCATACACCGGAGCAACATCCCCGTAAATAGAGCCATACCCTAGTTACTCCCTTCCTGTGAATACATCAGCCTCGACATCAACAGTAATGGTAAACCTGTCTGCTCGCTCCACATCATCTATCACCCACCTGGCGACAACCTCCTATTCAGAGAACACCTCATGGACCTGATCACATCACTCACCAGTCGACGAAACAAACAAATTTTCCTGGGTGACTTTAACCTCCACTGGAATGACTCTAATGACACAGTGGTCAACAGCCTCAAAAACGTCCTCAAAGCCTTAGACCTCATCCAACTGTGCAGCAGCCCGACGCACAATAAAGCCGCAATCTTAGACTTAATAATCTCTAAGATTGATTCCACACATCTGGAATCTATCCTCCCTTGTGATTGGTCTGACCATCACATCATCACCTTCTTCATCAAGGAAACAATCAAACTGAACTCGGCCCAAGCCACAAAAGCGAAGATATGGAAAAGAGATTGGAAAAAGCTCAAAACAAACACGTTACCCACCTCTAGCCAGAATCTACTTCTACACCCTGCTGGAACTTCCAATGTAATTGACCTCACCAACCACTACCTAAACTCCATGACCTCGATAATTAACGAATTTGCTCCCTTGCAACTAAAGAGAGTCTCCACGAAAGACTCTAAACCCTGGTTCAACGGTCTCCTTAATGAGGACAGACGTTCTCTCAGAACTGCCGAACATAACTGGAGATCAGTACCTTCCGCCAAGCTCCTCTTGACTCTAAAGAGAAATGCTTATTTTCGATAGGTCAAACGCACCAAAGCAGACTTCTTCAGTCAACAACTTAACCAGGCAAGAAATCGACTCAAAAAACCTTTTGAATTGATCAAAACGCAATCTAAGGACCATCCTCAACGGCCACAAGAACTAACTCACCCACAACCAACAGACTGAGAACATCAAGAAATCTCTCTTGCCCCCTCATCAAAACCTCCCCCCTACCCCAAACGCTTCTCAACAAATCATATCAAAGTTTACCTTAGAAAACGACGCAACATGGTCATACTTTTACACCTATTCTGAAGAAGCTTTAGGCAAATTTCTCAGTGCACTGAAGCCTTCCAATCACCTCACTGACCTCCTTCCCGCAAATGCGGTTAAAGGTCTTACACCTATGCTACTATCCCTCTGGACCAAGATCATCAACAGCTCACTTCAACAAGGCTGCATCCCTGACTCCCTAAGGGTGGGGCAGGTGGCTCCCATCCTTAAGAAACCCTCAGCTGACCCCACGGACCTTAACAACAACCGCCCTATCTCCAATATTCCCACCCTGGACCAACTTCGGGAAAAATGTGTTCAACACGAACTGACAAAACATATTGATCACTTCAACCTCCTAAACAAACACCAATCTGGCTTCCGTGCAAATCACAGCACGGAATCAGCCATGACACACATCATTGATGATGCACTTCAATTACTTGATCAAAAAGAAGCATGCCTCCTCATCCTACTAAACCTCTCCTCAGCGTTCAACACGGTCAAACAGGAACACTTGATAGATCTGTTGAAACACAGAATGGGTCTCTCAGGATCAGTGCTCAAATGGTTTACCTCTTTTCTGCATAACCGGACTCAAAAATTCAAGGTCAACAATACCCTTCCAAACTAGTTCCTGTTACGCTAGGAGTCCCACAAGATTCCTCGTTATCTCCTACACTCTTCAACCTGTTCATGGAACCACTCACCGATCTGCTACAAACATCCAGCGCGCAATTTCACATGTATGCCGACGATACCTAACTTTACCTCCTGAACCCGTGTTACCGTGCCGGGAGACCGTCATTTCTTATTGGGGAGACTATTATGTCCCGTGGGCCGTTGTCTGGATTTCCGACGCGGCCCGATAGCATGCATTGCACCAATTATTTCGGAATACCACACATGTTGCTGAGCGACATCAGATATAGAAACCATCATTAGCTGTATCACAGAGATAAGATTTCTGTACCTATCAGTATTGATTTCCATCAACGGCGGCAGGCCACGCTTCACTTCTTTTTGGAACCAGGCATATTGAGCCGTTTCACTCAGTATATTATCTAGAGTTTCCGTTACCTGTTACGGTGCCTGCTTCATACTACGCCTATCCTCTGTACTTTACTGGTCACTTACTATTCTGAATCAACATCACAGACCTAGCCCTGACGAAGTTACAACACGTAAATGAAACTCGTTGGCTGTGTATGTCCTTGAGTGCGCCTTCCATTCTGTCTCCATATCTGGTTGTTCAACTTTACCTCAAGATCAACACCTTGGACGACATTAGTTTGCTTAACAATACTCTTAAGACCACCCAAACATGGCTGGCAGTGAATCACCTCAAACTGAACGCATTAAAAACTGAATTCCTCCTTGTTGCCCCACCCGCCCAGGTCCCCACAATGCACAATTTGATCAAACACCTCACAGCACTCGATGTTCAACCAACCATTGTGGATTCGGCAAAATCTCTGGGTATAACTCTGGACTGTAACCTCAATATGCAGAAGCATATTAGTAATGCAACGAAGGGAGCAAACTTTCAGATCAATACACTAAGGAAGCTGAAGCCCTTCCTACCTCCCAATGACTTCAAGTTAGTGGTTCAGGCTCTAGTTCTACCGTGGCTGGACTATGGAAGTGTCTCGTCATGCGGTCTCCCCAAAGCCACTACAGCTCCTCTAAGAGCCTGCACCAATGCAGCAGCGAGACTCATCACTGGCTCGAAAAGAAGGGCACACATCTTCCCGGATCTAAAAACTTTAAACTGGCTGCCATTTGAAGCCAGAACCCACCTGAAAATAGCTTGCATGACGCACAAGGCCTTACATCATAATGCACCCAGCTATCTCACACAAAAACTCACAATATCTGGAGGGTCAAGATCAAAAAGAAGTGCAGAAAACCTCCTCTGCAGCCACAAAAATTAAATAGGAAAAAAACGTATAATCGTTCCTTTTCAGGATTGGCACCCAGGATATGGAATGCCCTTCCACCAGAAATAAGACTGAACCCCTTCACCTCTTCCTTCAAACTGGAAGTAAAAGGCATCCTTATGGCAAAATTTACGTAAACATAGCCTCACATGACTGTGAGACCCCCTACTCCATTCATCAACCTAATCAATTTTTGCCACTACTATGATCCACATGTTTCGCCCTTGCTGTGCACCGCACTGCTTGGCTTTTTATATGTATAGTCTGTTCCATTTATCTGACGTCTTTATCATCAATGTATTACCATCACCCTTCAGACCGAGGTCCGGCTCTGCACCTTATCTGATGTGTCCTTCTATCTGTGATTGTCTTTGCTGCTATTCATTATGGTCCTATTTATCCTTAATGTTTGATTTGTCCTTCTGTTTATTAAGCTTTCTGATGTTATTCTTATGATCCTGCTTCATTTTATTGTTTGTTATGCCTATACACATTTACTGTAAAGCGCTCTGATACCCGCAAGGCTCTTGTTCGCGCTCTATAAAACTTTCAAAATAAATAAATAAATGTGCTGTCTGCTGCCTGCCACCTCCTTTTGTGCCCTGAAGTGCTCTCCAAGGGTTTGTTTGCTTGCTCCCTGTTCTCTCGAGATCTCAGGGCCATCAAAGACCTTGTTACCTCTTTTCTCCAAGACTTCTGCAGGGTGAGCCCATTTTACAAGGGCTAGCATGTCGCCAGTGCTCCCTTCTGCACCAAGGTAAAACTTTGTGCATTACAGAACAGTGCACCATGGGCCTACAGTGCAGCGGTCTGACCAGCAGAGTGCCTTTGTGCATTGTAGAGAAGGGCTCCATGTTTTACAAACCAGCACGTGGTGAGTGTTTTTTCTCTAGTGAGAACAGTGTTGTTTCGCCTGGAGGCATTACCAGAGAAACAAACACGTCATTGAGCATCGTGCTCACTGCAGCTGAATATGATTGTGAACCTCACCCCCGGAGTCTGGCAAGATATCACCACCGTCAGATGCCACCAAGAACAAACTAGTGTGGCCCCTCTGGTTGTGAGACTCGAGGAACAGCCCCCTGAAGACTTGTACTGCTCTGAGGTGGTACAGTGCAGCGTCTAAGGCTGCAGAGCTACATGAGCTGTACATAGCCTTCAAGGCAGGCCTACGTTGCTCTGTAACATGTTGCTGGCCAGCACTCTGAAGCTCATTCCAGCCAGCCTCGCCCTCTGGTTTTAACGTGTATACTGCACGAACCGCGCAACATCGGGTCCCACTCCAGAGACATGGCAACATTGTTAGCAAGTTACAGATGCCCTGAGGACAGTGACCCTGCACCCACAAAGGTACTGTGAGGCGGGTTGGGTCGAGCAGAGTGGTAAAGCAGCCCTGCTCTCCTTCACGGGTGGCTTGGTTTCCCTTTGGCAAAGAGACACGATTCAAGCGGCCCCGGCAGGCTCCAAATTCGAAGAGCGTGAGAGGTATTTCTTGTTCAGCATTGTCTCTGCTCTGGAGATGACCTCAAGAATGGCGCAGGGCCGTCCATGGAGGAGAACTGCTGGAAGACTCAAGCTCAATCACTGTTTAGCGTTTAGTAGGTGCTCCTGCGCCGTACGTTTGGTTTCTAAATGCAATCACTTCAACCACGTTCACTATAATTACCGTATGAAGTGTAATAGGAGCGCAGGAGCGCTGTGACCTATGTTTTCATAGTCATTTGTGTTTTTCTCTTTCAAACCTGCATTATTTGCACGAACGGTGTGATTTAAGTCATTTTGGTCTTGTTTGATTTACAATATAGGATTTATTTTTACATAATCCTTCATAGATTCCCTTTTGTGGTTTACTCACTGTGTTGCTGCGCTAGTGTGTTGCACAAATGCTTTGCACATTGCCTCTTTACCCAGGCCTCACTGCTCTACGCCAAGCTACCGGAGGGTGAGCGCGGGTTATCCCCGGTGTGTGTCTGGCTTACCCTGACTAGAGTGGTGAATTCTGCCTGGCTTAGGTGCCTACCCTAGCCAACCAAAAAGCCCATGTCTAACAGTGGTTCTTGTGAATCACTTGATTTCCCAGCATGCTCCTGCTGCAGGACTAGGTCACCGCACTTTGTGTAAGAGGACTGGGCACCATTTGTGTCTCAAAGGGAAGTGTGACTCTTCTTCTTAGAACATACATTTTTTCCCCTGAATTGTAACTGTCCGCCTCTCCATATTATATCAATACAGCTTTTTCAAGAAATATTTTCTTCATGTAATTTTCAATGTTTTTTCTATTTTGCAGAACAACAATCACATCTAGAAAATATGAATGGGAAAAAAAGCCATAAAGGTTCTGGAGGCAAGATGAATTATACTCAAAAAAGCTACTTAAGAAAACGGCGCAGAATGCACATGAGGGAGAGACGCTTTGCTTGTAATGTGTGTGACAAAGGATTTATCAATGAGACACTTCTTGTGAGACACAAAAAAGGACACACCAGCCTCAGGCCATATCCCTGCGAAATGCGTAAAAAGTGTTTCACTCAAAAGGCAACTTTTTTACAGCATCAAAGAACACACACTGGAGAGAGGCCTTATCACTGCACAGTTTGTTCCAAGCGCTTTGCTCATAGGAAAGGCCTTGTACGACATCAAAGTGAACACACAGAAGAGAGGCCCCAACAAAGTGTACACACAGGAGAGAGGCCTTATCACTGTACTGTTTGTGCAAAGAGCTTCACTCGAAAGAAAATCCTTCTTCAGCATCAACGCATACACACAGGAGAAAAGCCTTATCGCTGCATCATGTGTGAAAAGAGCTTCCGTCAAAAGGCAAATCTACTAAAGCACGAACTAATACACACCGTAGAGAGACCTTATCACTGCACTGTGTGTGAGAAGAGCTTCAGTCAAAAGGCAAATCTACTACAGCACCAAAGAAAACACACGGGAGAGAGACCTTATCACTGCACTGTGTGTGAGAAGAGCTTCAATCAAAAGGCAAATCTACTACAGCACCAAAGAAAACACACCAGAGAGAGACCTTATCACTGCACTGTGTGTTCAAAGCGCTTTTCTCGTAAGGGACACCTTGTACAGCATCAAAGTGTACACACAGGAGAGAAGCCTCATCATTGTACTGTGTGTTCCAAAACCTTTTCTCGGAAGGCACACCTTGTACTGCATCAAACAACTCACACAGGAGAGAGACCTTATCACTGCACAGGGTGTTCCAAGCGCTTTGCTGATAAGGGATCCCTTGCACGGCATCAAATCATACACACAGGAAAGAAGCTTTATCAATGCACTGAGTGTTCAAAGCGCTTTACTTATAGAAAAGGCCTTGTACAGCATCAAAGCATACACACTGGAGAGAGACCTTATCACTGCACTGTGTGTTCAAAGCGCTTTTCCCAGAACGGAGGTCTTGTACGGCATCAAAGCGTACACACAGGAGAGAGGCCTTATCACTGCACTGTGTGTTCAAAGCGCTTTTCTCGTAAGGCAACCCTTGTACAGCATCAAAGTGTACACACATGAGAGAAACCTTTTCACTGCACTGTGTGTGAGAAGAGCTTAAATCAAAAGTCAAGTCTCGCAACACCAAACACACCGGAGAGAAACCTTATCACTGCACAGTGTCTTCCAAGCTCTTTTCTCAGAAGGTAACCCTTGTGCTGCATCAAAGAACACACACAGGAGAGAAGCCTTATCACTGCACTGTGTGTGAGAAGAGCTTAACTCAAGAGGCACATCTTCAACAGCTCCAAATAATACACACTAAACTGAACCGTATCACTGCACAGTTTATGCCAGGAACTTCACTCAAAACGAAAGTTTCTACAACACCAATAAATGCAAACTAGATCCATTTTCACTGTAACAATCTTTTGTCCTGCTTACCACAAAAGTAAGTTTTACTGAAATGTTGTAACTTGGCGAGGGCTTATAGTCGAAAATTCCCAATGGCCAGTGTTCCTTTAGGGTACGTGCATTTAGTGTAATAACCCTGAGTGCGCAAACTCTGTTGCGAAGCGCATACACTTCACACATCACTGAGGCACCATTTGCAGCTCTTGCTTTTAAAAAGGGAGCAGCATGGAAAAAAAGATCTCTTGCTTGAAGGAGTACAGAGAGCAGATCTTGGGCGTAGCAACATACCACCGTGGAAGAGGGGAGAAAGTTGCAGCATACCTATTAAACGGCAGGTATCGGGTTGCCGAGGGTCAAAAGTTGTGCAGCATCTTACTTCTTCACATGCTGTTTGCTGCACTAGTTTCTGAGAGAGGCTGCAGGGCTTTAGAGGCAGCTGTGGCTCTCTGGGCGTGATTCGTGCCTTGCAGATTAATTCATTTTAATAGGCCATGCACTAATTAGCATTGTTCGGTATTTAAGGGCATGATGTATGGCATACTGATGTTTAAGTCCCAGCTAAAGGTGTGTTCAAAAGGCTCAGTGCATAATGGTATGCCTGTACTAAACTCATTTAGAGAAGTCATTTCTGACCCTACCGCAAGCATGCTAAGGCATATGTGTGTGCCCCCAGTGAGGCAGCATCATTAAGAAGTGTCATTTTCCCAGCCTAGACCTGGGCTCCGTAATTGCAGCTCTGGTCACCTGTGAAGCGTGATTGCGCGCAGCCATGCAAGAATGTAAGGCTGCTCGCAATCCTCGTGTTATTTCTTTATAAATGTTCTGAGTCCTTCTCGCTGCTAGTTGATTCTATTGTACCAACTGAATATAGGATTAATTTACCACCTCTCTCACACCATTACACAAGGGCACAGCCGCAACGCTCTCACGGCATCTTACAAAACACACACTAAACTACTACTTACAAGAAAATACGTTTTTTCATTTAATTGTTTAAGAGTAGACAGAGGGGTCCGTGGGACAGCTGCCTGTTCTTAAAATTATTTGTTTTATTATTTTCCATTCTCAAAGGACCCCTACCTATTGCAAATGGGAGTCAGTAAAATGTGACCTTAATTCAGCGCATTCAGATTCAGTAATTGGAAGAGATGTCGTAAACACGCCCCTTTTAAATACCAAATCGCAAACACTAATTGCGAGTAGATAGCGGGTTACTGAATCACAATTTGTATTTGGTACATTTCTAAAAGCATTTTTACGGTTGGACGTTTCTGACTGTAAAAATGCTTCGTACAAGTGACCCCTAATGATTTACTCCCCCAGCAGGAGAACTAGCCAATAGGGCACTAAACTAATGGGGCAGTGCCAGCTTTGCCGTGGGCAGCAACCGGCACTTAGTTAAAAAAAAAAAAATGATTAATCACTGCAAGCATTCATTTATTTGTGCTCCTCGTAATTGAAGATATCTCTTTCAGTCTTAGGCTTGTAGATAAAATTTTGTTTGAAGTCCATGCTCGTGTTTTCCCAGCGGACGGCAGATGCTCCTGCTGTTCTTGGTCCATTCATCACACACTCCTGCTGGTGCTTGCTGACTCCTCATGCTTCTGTGCACTTTTCCATTGGTGCAGCAGGTGCAGTGGCACGGGGCCCAGGGCTGTGAGGGGCCCGTTGACCCTGTAAATTACTGTATATTAGCAGCCCAACAACAGTCAAATTGGAGATTTCCTTCGCTTGCACCTGAGCTCATGGCATCCTGGTCTTTCCACAAATATGCATAAACCTGAGCTGGTCGTCACTGCTAGCGCTGATGGAGGGCTGTATGTTTTAGAAGGAGAGTCAATCTCTCAGGACCATGAACAGATAAAATGATTATTATTACGAGTCACTGCACTGCCGATGCCTGAGCAGCAGGATCCCTTCGTCTACCTCTTCTTGGTTCATGCGGGACTTCATTCTGCCTAACATAAGGTTCCCGTATGTTTCATTTAACAACACAGTTTGCTTCCCAAATGCAACGGCAAAGTTAGATTTTAGTGGGATGAACAGCACATAGGATTATACCTGCAATCTTTTTGGAAATACAAAACAGACATACACACATGCATCAACCCTTTTAAAAATATCAACACCTTATGTCCATAATACTCCACTCCACATGTTGTATAGCATTCCCCGTCATAGGGAGGGGATGCCTTCACAAAAGAAGGGTCGAGGACGTGTGGCATCTTAAAAGGCTTCGGAGCCTGTGCTCTGCGCGCTGTAGATGTCCGCAGTGGATCTGCCCCACATGACCTATTGTCCGTACATTCTTCAACTGCATACATTCGTTCGTCCTTTGCAGGGGTCTGGTGTTACCGCTGCCCCATTCCAAAGCCCACCACGCTGCAGACTGCAATCCTCTTTTAGTATCCTGTGTCCAGCATCGCCCCTCTGCGTGCTCTTCCTCCTCTGAATTTGTGCCTTTGTCCACTAAGTATGCCATATAAAGGGCCCAGTAGTCCCTAGGGTGGTTCTGCACAGACTGAAGCTCATTAGAAGTGTCCACCTACTCATTACAGTATGCCATGTCCGAGTGCCGATCCCCCAATTTTGGAGCTGGGACCCTTGCCCAGCGCATCACTACTCTGCGCTTAGCTAATAGTAGTCCAATAACTACTAGCTTCCTGACCGATTTTCCTAGGTCCTTATCGTATCCCAATAAAGCTCGCATCGGTTCCATCTGTATAGTGAGGTTGTTCTAGCCGTCAATGCCTGGAAAACTCCCTCCCAGAATTGAAGTATCGCTGGACAGTTCCAAGCAGCATGTATAAACCCTGCTACCTGCTCATTGCATCGCAGGCAGTTTGCAGATTCCCGTCGGCCATATCGGTAAATCTTTCCAGCGTATAATGCACACGGTTTATGTACTTAAAGTGTATCAACTGGTGTCCCCATTTACAGATCCCTCCTTAGTTCTAGCGCAGCAGGACTGCCATACCGTATCTTCTATGGGCCTACCCAAGTCTCTCGGCAATTCCGATCTTGCTTTGGTCACACTGGGTCTGCGATTGCCTGTGCCTAAGCATAGAGCACTCTTACTAACTTGTCTGGGGCTTCTTCTGTTTCAGGGCAGAACGTGCCGGCATATCTGGTGGCTCTTGCAAGTCTTGTCCTAATAGTTCTCTCAATTTATGGCAGTGATATAGAGTCAGGGCTGATGGCGGGTGTCTTGCTCAGGGATATTCCTCCAATTCCCAACCTTTACTTTGTGAAAAAGATCTCCCATCTTTGTTACCCCTTGCGTTTGCAGGGCAGTTCTCATATTTGTTACCAGTACTAATGAGAGCCAGGTGCACCACTCCAGTTCAATATGCCGGAATACAAGAGTGTGCCCGCTTGTTTATCTCACAAGCTCCACCATGCATGTGATGTAGTGTTCAGTAGATCAAAAACTCCAATTTGGTGGGCTGGAGCCTTGAAAGTTTCTGTGGGAGTGTGTGGGGGTGTGCGGCGTCTCTCTCCAGGCAAAGATTAGGCAGATCGTGTGGGCCATGAATCCAGTAGTAGGCGAAGGAGCTTTGCACCACTTTATAGTACAATTCTAGGTCTGGCGCATTATGACCCCCCCATGTCATAAGGTAGAGTGAGGACCTCCCACCGAACCTTTGGCTGCTTTCCCGTCCATGCTAATTTTGTCAGAAAACTGCATAATGCGCCAAAATTGCTTTAGGCAGGAGAATAGGTATGTTCAGAAATAGAAACCTAGGGAGGACTACCATTTTCATAAGAGCTATGCACCCAATGAGAGAGAGTGGTGGTTTGACCCAGCGGTTCACATCTTCTAACATTTGTATTGCCTTACCATAGTTCTCAAGTATGACTGTTGCTGGGTCTGTATGAATCTGTATTCCCAAATACCGTACTGCTTCTGTCGTCTATCGTAAGGGGAATTCCAATACTGGTGGCGACGAGGATGGGGTAAGTGGAAAAAGGATGGACTTTTCCCAGTTAACCTTTAACCCTGAAAGACCCCTAAATCGTACCACTTCTCTTAACATAGGCGTAAGATTATTCCCTGGTTCCCAAACATACAGCAACATGTTGTCGGCGTATGCTGATATGACTAGTCTGTAGCTCGGGGATCGCAGCCCTCTGTGACCATGATATTCTTGGAACACGCACGCCAGCAGCTCCACTATGAGAGCGTATAGCAGGGGCTATAGTGGGCAACCCTAATGGGTGCCTCTTGTAATCGGACTTTGGGACATGGTTATTGCACCAATACGAATATGTGCCACCGGTTTGTTGTGCAGTGTCCTAACCAATTGTTGAAATACTTCTCCCACTCCAATCTGTCTCAAGGTTGCTCTCATGAATACCCACTCGACTGAGTCAAACGCCTTTTCGGCGTCCAAAAAGACTGCGGCCGCTTCTGTTTCTTGGTCCAGGTGCTGTAGTGCATCCAGCAGCGTCCTAAGATTAGTATTCAGACTCCGACCCGGGACAAATTCCATCTGCTCTGGCCCCTCCAGCCTTGATAATATCAATCCAGCCTATTGGCAAGTACTTTAGCGTATATTTTCACGTCAACATTTAATAACGATAAAGGCCCACAGGAGAAGCACACATTGGGAGGTTTACCAGGTTTAGGTATTGCAACTTTGAGGGCCTCGCGCCTCTTAGGGGTATTATTCCGGTCTGTAGCATTTCTTCATAGAGCGTGACTAAGTGTGGTATCAGGATATCTTGATATGCTTTATAAAAAGCCACAGTTATGCCATCCATCCCCGGTGCTTTCCCAGGTTGCATACCCGCCAGTGCTGCACGGATCTCCTCCGGGTCCAGCGGAGCCATCAGATGCTCCCACGTCATTTTAATGTGCTCCAAATAGTCATTCATGCTGCCTCATCTGGGGTTATTCAAGACCTATAAAACTCAGCATAGTGTTTGCCAAATCTCTCGGCTATATGGTGCGGCTCATGTAGGGATTTGTCATCTTCATCTAACTCTTCCAACAGAGTCTCTACCTCTCTCCTAGGGTGCACCAATGCTCCTAGCACGGTCCCTGGGTGTTCCCCTTCTCGGTATGCTCTGGCTACCACATACTGTCCCACATGCTTAAACTCCTGGGCTGCTATTTCATTGTACTCGTCTAGTCTAGCCTGGATGTACCTTAACGTTTGTTTATCTCCCAACCATTGATGTTCCGTTTCTAGCTCTGATATTTCTTTTTCTAGGGGTGTTCACCTACTCTGGAGGGATTTCAGTACCCCTGAGTGCTTTGATATAACCATCCCCCCGATATAAACTTTGAATGTTTCCCAGACTGCAGCAAATGTATCCACCGAGCCTACATGGGAGGCAGATCCTTTTCATACCTGGCTGCCAAAACATGGAACTCACTCCCCGCTTACCTTCGCCTCACCCAGAATCACCTAGCGTTCAGAAAGCAGCTTAAAACGTGGATATTTGACAAATAATCCTCCTCCCCTTCCTAAGCGCCTTGAAATCCTCTGGGTGTGTAGTGCGCTATACAAATTTTCTGACTTGACTTGACTTGACTTGAGAAAAACTCACTTATTAGCTGGCTCAATTCCACTTTAAAGGCGGAGTCTAGGAGAGAGAACGGTGGGAATCGCCAAGTAAAGGCAGAGGTCTGGCATTGTCAGAGCTCCATGGTCAGTATCACTGGCGAGTGATCAGAATATGTACGGGGGAGAGGTCCACGTTGGGTAACCCTAGGCACTAGGCTCTTAAAGATTAACCAATAATCTATCCTAGTGGGTATGTCATGTACAGTGAAATAGTGCATATACCCGCCCCCCATATTTAATCAATGTCTGCTGGTCTGCGGGTCGGGTCCATTAATCTATCCGTAGCAGGTTCCAGGAGGCAATTAAAGTCGCCCCCCCCAAATATGAGGCAGGCCATCGTCCTGGTGCAGGTAGGCGCCGAGTGTGTGGTAAAACTGCGGGTCATCATAGTTAGGACCGTAGAGTCCAATCAACAGGACTGCTACGTCTTCCTTATAACAACCGGCCACCACAAATCTACCACTTGGGTCAATGGGTACATATTTTATTGTCACACCTTGTGAGAAGTTAGCCTGGTATATGATGTCCACTATTCTAGTGGGCACCTTGCACCAGTCTAAACGACCCTTATGATGGTGGTTGTAAAGTCAACCTTATAGATCAGCTATCCTAGTGGTAGCATGGATCAGCAGTCTTAGGCTAAAACTTCAGAGAGCATGTGAAGCCAGCTGTTTTACCAATTCTAATCCCTTGAATACAAAATGAAAGGAAACCACACAAGGTATATACAAAATATATATGTATTTATTACTAACACAACCCCTCTGAACTCTTTATGAGGTCAGAGATCGAGATACGTTACTCATTAAGCATACTTTAAGTTGCACAAAATACTGTTATGACCTAGGGGCCTCATAAACCATATACTAAGTAAGTGATATAAGAACCACTTCAGAAATAGAGAATAGGCCTAGAGCCCAGAGAATCGCTGGGGCTACACTGGACAACCAAAGGTTAGGAAGTAGGAGGCCCACGGGATGCGTGTGCAGTGTCTAAACACACACGCGAGTTACCATAGAGTTATAATGGGAACGTAAAAGTTATAAAGTAGATTCAGGGCACTTCCGGATGGACTACGGTGAAACCCCTTTAAACTAGGACACTTGGATAGTTAATACCCACGGGAGCACCGGAGTACTCGAGTTACCTCACCCAGGGAAGCCGGGTGCATAGGTGTCTTTTCGTGTCGGGTATCGTCGCTGTTTCCTATGGAGAGCTGCAAAGAAGTGCTGCAGACGACCAGGAGAAAAGTGTCCAGGTGGATCCAAGGGTGGATCGAAGATGTGAAGAACCTGAAAGCAGAGGGGACAGAGTCTGGGTCACTAGCCAGTGACCAGGAAGGAACCAAGAATGAACCAGGCGATGTGTTTCAGGTGGAGAAAGCTTGTCTCTGCAGCCACGAGGACCATGAGGCGACGTCGATGACCAGGAGCTGGATTCGAGCTGTCCCATGAAGGATCTAGTTGACTGCAGTGTCGGTATCCGGATTTGACCAAACAAGCCTTGGCAAATGCAATCCATGCAGGAAGGGAAGACTGGCGTCAGGTCAGACCAGCAAGGTCTGGGGAGCTTTTCCTTTGCAGGGAAGCTGGAGCATGCCCGGAGCAACTAGGCAAGTGGTGTATTTTCAAAAGGAAGTCTTCGGAGGGCTAACTAGCCAATGGGCTAGCAACTGGGAAGACTCGTCAAGCTGAAATGTAGGAGCAGGCCCCACACGGCACTTGTGGAGTGTGGAGGATTGAGCTTCAGTGCAAATGGCTCTTGGGTCTGGGGCTTCTCAAACCCCAATGCACAACTTTGAGGATGCCTCAGAAGCTGCACGGTTTAGCAAAGAGCAGGTAGTCCAGGGTGTCCGGTCCCACGTCTCTCGTGTCTGCCACGGGTCTCAGCTTTGCTGTGGATGTAGATCGGAGTCTGAGAAGTCTGGAAGTCTAGTTCCTGAGTTGCTGAGTCTTAGGGTTCCGGCAGGAGCGTCGACAAAGCAAACTGGCAAGTTACTGGTGGTGCCTGTTTGCACAGGGTGGTCACTCCTTGACCACAAGGGAGATGTCTTCAGTCTTCTAGTCGGTACAGAACATCGAAGGTCCAAGAGTTTCATTTCAGAGTTTCAGCCCAGGATAATCTAATGTCTCTAGACACAGCTCCTATCTTTATACTGATTTTAGGGGCTGGATTACCTACTAGGTCCCTCCTATGGGTGGACCCTGAGAAGGTGGTGGTTACACCCCTTTCCCTTCGGCCAGTTTCGGCACGGCATCCCCAGGCAGACTGGTTTGAACCGGGCTATGCATGGAGCACCTTGTGTGCCCCAGGCAGTGTCTGGAAAAGCATCTTTCCATTGAACCTACCCTGCCCCAATAGACTACAGGCTGTCTGGGGAGGTGCTAGCACCTCCCTCGACAGGAAACCTATTCTCCAGGCCTCCCTTACCGGAGTTTCGCCCAGCTGCAGGAGGTCAGACTCGTGTCTGTGGCAGCAGCATCCATTTTGTGATGCTGAGGCTCTGTTCAACTTTAACCGGGTAAAGCAGTAACTACATGTCTTCTCCCTCTAGAAGGGTGGAATGCTACCCCCGCCGCCAGTTCTGGCGGCGGGGGTAGTATTCCAAAGTGTTTGCCACCTTACACGACATGTTTTGATAAAGCCAAACCAAACTTAGCATTAACCTCAAGGATTATAATGCACTTAAGAGTGTATGGTATGGCTATATCATAGCGCAGCTATAAGGACATGGTTCCGAAAGCTGCAGAAAGGCTCAGCTCATGCTAGAACACCCTCTCACATAAAACCAAGCACTCTGCCTTCAGGATTGTCAAGGCCTGCCTTAGGAGTGACTTATAGGTATATATGTGTCTATATATAAGGGTATATATAGGTATACTATATCTAAGCAAGGGGTGATTACACCACCTTGCCCAAGCTGAGTGATCAGCCTGTGGTGTCAGTTCAGATGGCCAGCCAGGGGTGGCATAATACATGCTGCAGCCCCTTATAGGGTTTGGATGTAAACTTGCCCTGGGTACCTTTGGTACACTATACAGGGGCTCACAAAGGTGACCCAATTCCCACTTATATATGCACCTAAAGTACATGGTATCAATTTAGAGAGAGAACAGCTGGGCTGTGGGTCTGATTAGCAGGCCCACAGCCACACTAAAGTCGAAAAACCAGAGAATCACAGCAAAAAGTGGGGGTGACCATAGGAAGCAGACCCTACTCTCCTACACACCTGCCTTATTGTCAGCCCAGATAAAGACCCCTCTAGCATGTGAGGTAAATCCAGATACAATAAATTGACATGTTGTCGTTTCACCCCCTTTCTCATTGGCTCAAAGTCTGGTTGAACAAGGGTACCGGCCTAAATAGAGAGATCCTAAGGGATTGTATCGCTCTGGACCATACCCCCTACATTCCTTGGTTAAAATACATCCGGGATGGATATAGGACTCTTGGTAGGGCGGATCTCTATAGTAATCCGAATTCAATAGAAAGAAAAGATCTTCTTTGGGCCACAGAGACGTTTTTTAGACAGCGGCTGGTGAACAGGGAAGAGCGTGAGTTGAAGCCCAGTGTACGTAAATTTATTATTCTTAAGACGTACCCACAATAGAACCGTATCTCCCAGGGCTTCCCAAAACGCATGACCGTTTTTTATTAACAAGATTCAGTTTTGATTTATTTCACCTTCTCCTCGCTCACCCAAGGGGAAGTAGAAAAGGCTAGACTCTGTTGCCTTGTGGTTGCGATGGCAAATCCCCTCAGGATATGACAATTTTTTTTAATGTTTTGTAGGTATTATGAGGTGACGAGGGAAATGCTTGTAATCCACATTTTAAAACAAGCAAACATTACGCAAGTGCGTCCTGCTTTTACCTTTTTAGCCATGCTTTCAGGGTCCACTTTATGGCAAGTTCTTAGCTTTTAAAGGTTACAGTTCGGCTTAGAAGATCTAGCTGCGACTAAATTTCATGTATGAAGTAGTCCTGAAAGTGTGATCATTCTTGATTTTTATATATATGAACTGTGATCCGTCCACTGCAAGGTAACTTGGACTTTTATGTTTTTTATACAAAAGCTGAATAAAGTATTTTGATTGATTGATTGACCTTGCATTCTACGTTGTGTCAATTCATCACTATTGGGGCCAGGTGCGTCTCCAGTAATATTGCTACATCTACACTGTAGCGTTTGAGATATTCTATCACCTTCCGTATTCTCCTACGGTCATTCAACCCTCTAACATTCCATGTAAGGAGTCTAATCTGCGACTTTAAGTGTGGATCAATCATCCCTTTTCTTGTATCTTCCGTGATCTCAGTGCTTTGTGTGCTGTGCAGTTACGAGTAGCCAAATTGTCAACATACACACTTGTATCTAACAAAACAAATTAGACAATACCAACCCCGTTAAGGATCCCACCCACGCTATACATTCCCAAACTTTGCATAGCATCTCTACGACCCCCCTGTTTCCCCCAATGTCCCTCCCGGTAACTTAAAAGTACTGTAAACTATACAATGTGGTGCACACATGAGGGCGGATGTTGCTCCCTCTCCACTCATCCCTAATCCCAGCCTACATTTAGACGCTATCTCTCAGGGGTCTTAACTTCATGTGCACAAACAATATTGCTTGGTTCCACTTGTCAGCTAAGCGTTAAGAACATCAAGGGCCTGTTTGGATAATCGAGTCCTCTCCCTTCAGAGGACTTCTATCCCCGCCTCCTCGTCTCCATTGCATGCAAGTATGTCCATGCTCAGCATCTACATGGCTCCGTACCATTTTAACAATAATCCGTACATGTAGCTGCATAAGAAGGTCCAATCTTCTCCTCCCCACCAGGTGAACACTTTCACGGTCGTCTCTCAGCAAAGGATAAAACCATGGTGTGCTTACAATGTTTGCAGTGCGCTTAGCGCAGCTCCACACGCTGATCTCATATCCCCAACTTAGCAGGAGAGTTGGGGACAGATCTGATGTTACCATCACCTCATTGCTCCTCTAGGTCTGGAGCGTCCTCATCTTTTTTCAAATTACCTTTGGGGAGGCTCCTTTTGTCTTTAACTTTTCCTTTTTGCTCAAGAAACTGGAGTGCTGTCTTGTAATCTGTAAAGAAGGGAGTCTTCCCCTCATTTACAATTCTGAGCTTAGCGGAATACATCATGCTATATTGCGGCTTTAACTCTTGCAGCTTTCTCTTCACTGGCGCAAAGTGGCGGCAAGGTTCCTGCAATTCCTCGTGGCGCAGAGTCCGAATCTCTATGGCCTTCTGCAGTGCACCATCCCAGTCCCTATAGTTTAAAATTTTGGCAATTATTGGGCGAGAGGCCGCCTCCAGGACCGGCTTCAGGGCCAAGGCACTGTGAGCCCGCTCCACCACAAAGATCTCTGAAAAAGTGTCTCTGCCCATTATGCTCACCAGTGTGCTTTCCACGAATTACTCTACATTCGTTATATTAGCTGTTTCTGCAACTCCCACTATACATATATTCCACCGCCTAGAATGTGCTTCTAGATCCTCTGTCTTTGCAGGGTGCGGAGCATTCAATCCATTACCTTGTTCCTAGTCACTCCTTCGCTGATCATGTCTTCCACATCAGAGACTCTTCTTTCTACAGTATCAAGTCTCTCTGCATGTTTGTCTAGTCTTTCCACCATTCTGTCCATACGGTTAGTAAGCGTGTCTATTTTCCCATCTATTTTTGTTAAACTGTGTTACATGGCTACCAATATTTGTTTGAGATCTGCATCCCCAAGAGGGTCCCTAACTTCAGGCTTGGAGTCCACAGCATCAGGTTCGGTGTCTCTGCTTTTTAGACCTTTGTGGCTCAAATTGCAATTTGGCCTGTGCCTTATCTGCTTTCCCCAGGCTGTTCCTCTGCAACTGGGCGTATGCTTGCTCAATCCACAGATCAGAAATTCCTGGCTGCAATTCTGGATTCTCCACGCACCCATGCAGTGCCCTGTGCAGAGGCACTGCACTCTCCAGTTATTTTCCCACCTTGTACTTATCAGCCGCAGCGTTTTGCTCGTGGAGGGGCCAACTGCTCAATTCACTAAGCTTATGTCTGTCGTGTAGGTCTATTTTTTTGTTGTTGAAACTTTATTGATTTTCAACGGCATGTAATCACTACATCAAAATCAAACATAGACAGACATATCAATTTGGATCATCAGATATTAGTCAATACATTCAAAAGCGTTGCATAGGGAAAAAGGAAAAGGTCATGTTCATCATCTTGTTTTTTTCTGGGCTCCCTCAAATACATCAAGCATTACATCCTACAAAGCTCAGTGTCCACAATCCTTGGGCACTTAAAGGGGCGGCAGTTAGTGCTCGCGTAATACTGGTCCATGATCCAGTAGAAATATATCTACTCTCATGTATTCACCCATAGGCATATGAAAGGCGAGGATGACACTGTGTTACACTCTATGCCAAGGGGCATTACAGGCACAAGTCTCCCCTAGGGGTCCATGTCTCTGTTTCCACACTAGTGTCTTCAGGGGTGTCTGAGGGCTGGGCATCAAGGTAGGCCTTCAGACGATCCCAAATGTCTCTCGGGCGGGATGACAACAGAAGTAGCTCAGCATACGAACACAATTTTTCTTGACAATATGTTAGATCATGAAGCCAGTCCTTAATTTTGGAGCTCCGCCCCTGCCCCGTCTGCAAGCGATACAACGTTTAGCCATCAGCAAAGCAAGTGATAGGAAGTGACGGGGGGGCTCCGCCACCAGTGCTGTCAGTGGAGCGGGTTCTAAAGGAAGGGCTGTCATCTGTGCTAGGGCCTCAAAAACCTGCCTCCATTACTCATTCACTTCTGAGCAATCCCAGGCCAGATGAAAAAAATGTGCTCCTGCACATCTGCATCTGTCACAGCTGTCTGATTCCTTCAATTTATATTTATACATTTTGACTGGGGTTTAATCGAGTCGGTGCAAAAATGTTAAATGTGTAATACGGAGCCTGCTACTGGCTGAGATTTGCTCCGTTTGTAAACAACAATAATCCCACTGTTCATCTGTGAGCTCTAATCCTAGTTCTGTGTTCCAATGTGTACGAGTGGAGCAAGGGGCTGTTTCTCGTTGAATATGAATGGTATGATAAAGTCTGGAGACAACATGTCCCGGTGAAGGAGCCTGCAAAACCATGTGCCGTTATTATATACGGGGTGACCCAAAGAAAGTCCTAGGACCTGGGTATTGAGCGTTACAGATATGGTGGTCCTAGACGTTAGCTCTACACACAATTTTGGATATTATTTCAAGTAAACTTTGTTCAACTTTTACTCCACATGCGAAATTAATCCTGCAATGAAGAATTGGAAACAAAAAGGAGAAAAACAATAGCCCAAAATAAACAAATGTCCAACTCACACAGAAACGGTGTTTCAATCATTTTAAAAGTAGAGGAGAGAAGACTCTACTGTTTATTCTCAATAAAATTCCTCCTGTTGGTGCAATACACAAATATGCAGTTTTCGGAAAACAGGGGGTTACCAAAGGGTAAAGTGCATAGAGTGAGAAATTGGTGCTCGTGTAAGATAGAAAAGGGCCAAGATGGTCAGGGGATGGTAAATTCCAAATGTTTTTTGAGTCCAAGGTTAAATAATCCTTGGCAGGATTCTGGAGGAGCCTGCCCTCAATGATTATTACGCAAAAAATGTCAATCTTTCTTGCTGTCTTACGGCGAACAGTTCATCCGTTGCTTCGTATTTCCAAGGGGGTGAGTGGGCAGCAAGAAAGATTGACATTTTTTGCGTAAAAATTGTGTGTAGAGCTAACGTCTAGGACCACCATATCTGTAACGTAACATGCACAACCATGTGCAGCGGGGCAATCGTGGGGAGCTCCTGAGGGAAAGCTGGGAAATGTGTTGCACACCCTGCCTGAGCCACAAATAAAGGAATATGTCTAAGGGGGATGGACGATTAATAAGAAACATTTGCTCCTGCGATTTAAACTTCCCATTGGAGTATGGGTCTCACCAAGTTGCAATGTTCAGGCGTGTGAGTAGTTTGCTAAATCCCTTCTGCTGTAGTAGTGGCAAGAGTGGGTGATATACCAGGGGGATTAAAGGAGAATAGAGCACCGTTCGCCCGTGCATTGCAAGAATGCGAAGCCAGGCATCTACCGTGCCTGTGAGCATTGTGGACTTTTTGTCTCTGGGTTTTAGCATGAAATAAATCATACCCTCGAGAGGGACAGGTTCAGCCAGCCAATGCTCTGCTACAACCTGCGGCATGTACGCAGGGGGATGGAACCAAAAATAAGCATAGTGTGCTTGTGAGCAGGTGTGGTACAATTCGAAATCAGGGACATCAAAGCCCCCCGCTGCATAGGTCCTAATGAGTACATTCCTTGCACGACTGCTTGTCCCCTCCCCCCAAACCAGTCTGATCATTTCTGACCGCAGTGCCCTAAAAAAAGTCCGGCCTGGGTGGTATGGAACATTAAGAAATAGATATAGCAGTTGTGGGAGTACAACCATCTTTATCAGGGAGACGCAACCCGCCATAGAAAGGAGCAGTGAGATCCATCTAGTCACGCTGCTAGCAATACGGTCGAGGGCAGTGCCATAATTAAGTTGTTTCAATTCCTCACGATCTCTGGAGATACGTATCCCTCTGTACCTCAAATCCGAGTTGCACCAGTCCAATGGGAAGGCCAAAGGGAATCGCACGGCAGCGCCTGTGAGAGGGAAGACTTCCGACTTTCCTCAGTTATGTTATATGTTATGTTATACAGAATTTATATTTCGCACAAATACTCTAGAGTGTCCTGGCGCGCATATGGACTGTGGCAGGGGGAAGCAATTATGTTTAGGACGACTGATTGAAGAGAAAAGTTTTGAGCTGTTTTTAAAAAAATCGGAATTCATGAATATGCTCAAGATCCACGGGAAGGGAATTCCACGCAATAGCTGCTTTGACAGAAAGAGACTGGCCCCCCATCCGCATCCTGCGGAACCTCGGAATCACCATCCGATGCTGAGAGGCTGAGAGCAAAGATCGTCTGGGGCATAGAACGCAGTGTGTTCTAATGTAAGATGGTCCAGAGCCATTAAGGGCCCTGTGAGAGATGGTGAATGCTTTAAATTGCACCCGCTGGGCCAAAGGAAGCCAATGTAGGTCCCCTAAATGCTGCCGGACGCTAGATCTCCTAGAGATATTAAACAGGAGTCTGGCCACGGCGTTCTGTATGGTTTGAAGTTTTTTAATAGATAGCATGGGTGCCAATATATAAAGCGTTGGCATAATCAAGGCGGGAGGGGATAAGCGCCCGGGCAACCATATCCTTGGCTTGCCTCGGTAACGTGGAGAGGAATCTCCTAAAAGCTTTGAGGGTACTGAAGCAGACTTCAGTAAGTTTCTTGATTTGATCCGAAAACCGTAGATCTTCCCCAAACCAGACCCCTACATTGTTCGCTAAGCCTCCCTCTGAGTTAGGGCGTGGGAAGTCAGAGGGCCATAAAGGTTCTCTGAAGGCAGGGGGAAACTGACCATACAGGAGCACCTCTGACTTATCTTCATTGCACTTGAAAACAGACAAGAGACATTTTTGGGCGGTGGCAGTTCTCAGATCGGAGTCTTTCCAGGTGAATAGGAGCTGGGTGTCGTCAGCATAAGCTATTATTTTGGCACCCAGCTCCTCAGCTAAGAAGATCAGGGGGTCAGATAAATGCTGAAGAGCGATGGGCTCAGTATGGAGCCCTGTGGAACCCCAATAGATAATTTCCTGATCGATGACTTAAAAGGTGGCATCCAGACCTGCTGGGTACGGTCTTCCAAAAAAGACTTTATCCAGTCCCAAGCTGGGCCAGCAATACCAATGGAAGACAGCCGGGCGAGAAGTTACTGGTGGGGCACCATATCGAAGGCGGCAGAGAGGTCCAATAAGATCAGGGCTGCCCTGCCACCTGCGTCCAAGCACTCCCTAATCGCCTCTGTCATCTCAACCAGCCCTGTCTCAGTGCTGTAGGAGGCCCTAAACCCGGATTGTGCAGGATGAAGAGCACCTGAGGCCTCAACAAAGGCCTAAAGTTGCAGGATAACAACCTTTTCGCAGACCTTAGCCAAGGCCGGTAAAAGAGAAATAGGGTGATAGTTGGTGGGTATAGAGGGGTCTGCTGAAGGTTCTTTAAGGAGAAGTTTGGCCTGTTTCTATTGCAGAGGGACGATGGCGGTCTGAAGAGAGAGGGTGATTATAGATGCTGCCTCTAAATAGATTGCCTCGACCACCTCCCCCAGGGCTCTGGTTGGACAAGAATAAATATGGGATCCAAATTTCAACGATTTAAGGATGGCCAATATATCAGTGCCAGCAGCAGGCCAAAACGGTGTAAATGAAGGGGTAGACGCTCCAGGACAAAAAGCGGCAGCAGAAGAAAATTCCTCTGCTCCCGAGACTCTGTCCCGAGGCTGTCCTGAATCCTTTGAATCTTACCAATAAAGAGAGAAGATAGCTCCTCACACCATTGTGTTGAGACTGGGAGGATCATTTGTTCAGCACAGGGGGACAAAAAACTACGAACTATGGAAAAAATGTCTTTACTGTTATTATTGGCCTTGGCAATCCGCTCTGCATAGAAGTCGCTCTTAGCTTTCCTAATGGCTACATAATAATCCCTCTGGGCTGAGTGGAGGGCCACATTAGCCAAGGGGCAATAACCATGCCGCCAACGCCGTTCCAGTTTCTTGCACCCCAGCTTAAGCTCTTTAAGGGAATCGTGAACCAAGGTTTGAAGGAGTAAGGCGCAATTGTCTGGTAGGGATAGGTTTCGAAATAGAACCAACCCCCCCCCGGCTAATCCAAGAGGAGAAGCTGTCTACCGCCCCTTCAGTTGATTTGTACCCCGGAGGGTTCCCAAATATATAACTGCATAGAGGGATATCAGTATTTGGCGCAAGTTGCAAAATAAGGCCTTGTCCTGATGATGATGACAAAGCTTAGCTGCCAGGGACTCAATCGCAAGGGCGAAAAGGTGGGAAAGAGGGCATCCCTGTCTGGTACCCCTGGTTAAATTGAAAGCCATAGATATGTGGCCATTGATCATAACCCTGAAGGAAGGAAAATTATATAACAAGCGGATCCACAAGCGAAACAATGGAGGGGAGCCCATGCGTTGCAGAACCTCCAATAAATAGTCCCATTCGACCGAATCAAACGCCTTGGTGGCGTCTATAAAGACCGCTGCCAGGGCCAGATCAGGGTCCACATTATGTTATATAGAAAAGTGTGTACGTAAGTTATGTGTGGTCGAGCACCCTGGGATAAATCCCGACTGATCGGGGAGAACCAGCTATTCCATGAGCAAGCTCAGGCGGTTGGCAATGACTTTAGCGAGAATTTTGGCATCCCAATTAATAAGTGACAGAGGTCTGTACGAGTCGCAAGAAGCAGGTGACTTTCCAGGTTTAAGTAGTGGGATAATGAGAGCCTCTCTCATGGAAGGGGGGAGCCTATCTTGCTCCAGGGCATCCTCATATACCTCCTGGAGAAAGGGAGCAAGGAGATCTATATACGCTTTGTAGAATTCAATGGGGAGCATATCCAACCCAGGGGCCTTCTCCGACCTCATTTTCATAATAGCTTCCCTGATCTCATCTAGCTAAATGGGGCGCTCAAGAATTCCCTCTGCGAGTCTCCCAGCCATCCCAGAGCCACATCAGAAAGATAAGTGTCAAGGTCAAGAACGTCCCTGATCCTTGAGGTGTACAGCCCGGAGTTGTGGGCCCTAAATGTGGCAAGGATGTCAGCTGTATCTCTGTATACCACCTCCCCAGGTCCCTCAACTTCCAGTACATAATTGGAAAATCTAGGCTTTCGTAAGGTCTCTGCCAAAGCCTTGCCCAGTTTCTTTCCCTCACCGTAGCGTCTAGCCACCCAATACTTTCCCCTGAATTTTGTCTCCCTGTCTGCGTAGTCCGAGAGTTTATCCCGAAGTTCACTCTGTGTTCTGCCATCAGCGCCCTGTGAAAGTCTAGTCTCTATGCCCTTAAGTTCCCTCTCCAATGTCTGTAAGGTGCGTTGGATGTCCCGTAAGACGCCATAACTCGTTGTGATACAGAATCCCCGAATTGTAACCTTAAATGCCTCCCAAACTGTCTCAACGCTTTCTACAGCGCCCTGATTCCTCTGCAAAAAGTAAGTTATTTCTTGAACTAATTTGTCGCGAAACAACGCATCGAGCAGCGTGAGAGGGGACAACCTCCAGCTTGTGCGTGGAAGGTCCCCCCCAGAGGGGAGATCGTCATTCTTACAGGAGAGTGGTCAGATAGTGTGCGGGTCAATGGCGTGACTGAGAGCAGTGCAGGTACAAGACCTAGGGATATGAGACAATAATCCAGTCGAGCCCAGGAGGCAGAGTGTGCTGTGAAATGTGTGCCCTCCACAGTGTGGGGATGTAGTTGACACCATGCATCTATCAGCCCACCATCGGCTATTATTTCTTGAGGCTTTTTGTGCTCTAGTATAGCAATATGGTGCGGGATTACACCTATCTCTGCCAGGATTCAGAGCAACGTTGAAATCCCCTCCCCATATTATGTGAGTGAAGCCAATTTCTAGTATTTTTCCACACAGCACTAAATAACTCTGGTGCATCAATGTTAGGGCCATAACAGCACACCAGGGTGACCGATTCGGGGCACAGTCATTCCCATACTATGCAGTAGCGTCCCTGTTGATCGCTTGCCGTGCGAGCGACCACAAAAGGGGTGTTCTTCTTTATGAGTATGGCCGTCCCCCTAGAGTATGAGGAGTAGGATGAAAATGTTCGGTGATCCGCCCATTTGGATGCAAAGGTGTGGTTATGGTGAAGGTTGAGATGGGATTCTTGGAGCATAACAATTTGTGTCTGATGGCGGTCTAAATATGACAAAACCCTCTAGTGCTTTTTCGGGTCACTCACCCCACTAACATTCCAGGTAAGGACTTTTAGACCTTGGGGATGCAATGAGTTAGCCTTTCAAGAACATAACAAGCATTGGAAATGCAATAGGTCTCGCATTAGAAAAGTTGGAGCTATTGGTCTTGTAAATGACAAATACTTTATTTATTTGTTGGTTTTTAAAATAGCTAAATTGATGGCTTTGTCATTTACAATGCCAATAGTTATAACTTTTGCGAATGTGACACCTATAGCATTTGGAATGCAACATTGCTAGCCATAAGTGAAGGACTCTAAAGGAGTGCAGGAGTAAGGGACCGTGAGAGAGGCTTACCGGTGGAATGAAGCTGAGACGAGTTCAGCGCTGTATGCAAAGTATAACAAGTGTCTAAGGGGAAAGGAATTAGACAGTTAATTACGGTCATATTGCCCAAAAAAGGGGCTGCCATTATTGCGGAAAAAACTTACCACGAGGTGGGGCCAAGGGGAGTATTGAAGACGTCTGTGGGGAGAGAGGGGAGAGTGAACTGGGGTATCAATTACCGAGTGTGCAGTGAAAAAAGGGTGATCTAATAAACGAGCTTACCAGCGGGAACAGTGCCCTTGATGGATAATGTGCCGGAAGGGAAAGTGCACATAAACAATTGACACATAAAAATTGAAGGCGGGTTCAAATAAATAAAGCATGTCTGGAGCCTCGAATATGTCGCGCATCTATAAGGGCTTACCCCACAGGAAGAATTGCGGTCACATGGAAGCAAATGACTAATGGGCGCGCGGCAGAAAGTGTCGGCCATTTTGGGTTGGGAGTGTAATGAAACAATATATGGACAGACCAAAGGTGCATGCAGAGCGTCTGCGGCGGCCCTCTTGAGGGAACTGGAGCCAAGGGGTCCACAATATGGATTGAGGGCATACAGAAGAAAGAGCTTGGAAGCTCTAAGAGTAAGAGTGGTGCAATTCGAGACAACGCTGTAGCCTAGATCTGGGAGGTCCAGTCTTCGGTACAATTCAGGCCAAAGTGTACACGCCAGCGGGACTTCCTGGTTACTCCCTCAGGCCCACGGAGGAGACGGACTGCGACCAGGCATCCACACGAGGCGGTGAGGATTGCGGATCATCCCAACCAGAGCCCAAGCCGTGAGAGAGCAAGGTCCAAGGTTTCCAGAGGCCCACCTGTTCCAAGGCGCATGCGCAGTAGTATCGAGTTTCAGAGGCCTTCAAGTTCGGCTTCCCGGTGAGTACCGTTATTGGGAACGCATAAAGACGGGTTCATTTATTTGAGCCCGGTAAAGACGTGTCTGGTCACACAGTCATGGTAAAGAAGGGTCCATTTCGGTGGGCACGGTAAAGACGTGTCTCTTTATGAGACCGGTATGGTTGTACTGTATTCCAGTGCATAGAGTTATGTTTTCCCCATGTATCAGTCAAAATGTATCTGTCTTGGTGTTTTAGTGTTGTAGTGTTAATGGTTGTTTCAGTCAGTGTATTTTAGTGCATTGTGTTTTCATTACGTTCGTTTCAACATGCAACTGTTTTCATAATTACGTCAGAGAGGGACCAGGAAAGGGATACTCGAAGAGTCAGTTCCCGTCCCGCCTAGAGACACACCTGGTCATTTTATGTACCATAAACATGGGCTAGATGCCATATTGTTTTTAGACTTGTGGGTAGATTACACGAAAGATTTAGAGGAAAAGTATAGATGGCCTGCTTCAGGAACATGGGATTCCGAATGCATTATGAAAGGAAGCGCTATGGAAGAGGAAAGTAAGACCGTCCCAGAAAGATGCCATTGAGTTATGGCGTAAAGAAGCGCATAGGAGAGCAGAGAAAGAATTCCACCAAGCAGAGAGAAGTAAACAAGCAGCGGAAAAAGCCAAAGAAAAAGAACTGCAGGAGGAGGGAGAACGGGTCAAGGCAGAACAAGCTGATAGAGAAAGAAATGCCCTCGTTGCAGGTATTTATCCCGTCCTTTCAGAAGAACTAGCTAAAGTGACCCCTTCAGAAAAATCCCGTAGGTCGCATACGCCACCACCAGTACCCTTTAGAGTACGTAGACAGAAGCAGACAGCCTCTGAGGCTTTTATTTCCTCATACCTAGAAGAGCCCGCACCGGACTATTTAAATGCAGAATTCCCTCCCCCCCCATCACAGGATCAGCTTCTACAGCTTCAGCTTCCGCAGGCTTCTCTTCCGCAGGTCGTAAAAGACGACATAGGTGCTGGGGCAGTGGGAGGGGGGCCACCGACAACGCCACGAACACCGCCAATGACACGAACACCGCTAGGGCTGGGGCCACCACGAACGCCACAAATGACATCAACACCATTTAAGTATGTAGGTGTAACGATCCCACGTTGTATATACCATCCAGTACCAGGAGAGGGTACAATGCTCGTGTATTCACTTAGATTAAGACATGCCGTCGACTATTTGATCACATTACCAGGCATGAAGGACCACCTAGATAAAATATACGATTTCATTAGGACTGGTAAGGGACCCGGGAGTATAGAAGAGGCCATGGAACAAAGAAAGGTGGATGTTAAGAACATGATTTTACGTTTTTTGATTAACTGTCTGATCAGGGAACAAGATCAACCAGACAGAGAGGTAAAGAAAGTTTTGACGGATTGGAGTGACAACATAGCTTCCGGTAAGCATGATAGACAGGGACAGACAGAATGTATGTACAGAAAAATACGAAAGGCGATTATAGAAATACACAAGGAAGACTCTGACGGGCAGTCATCGACGGAAGAGGTTGAGCCAGAAACGGAGGAGAAGGACAAAATAAATTACGTAGGCAAAGCGCGACAGTTTGACAGGCCCAAGTGTCTCGACTACCGTAAACAGGGACATTCTATAAAAGAAAGATATTCCCTCGAGAATCTATTCCAAGCTACTGAAAAGGCACTGAAACGACGGGTAGAGTGCGAGATACCCCACACCCCACACGAACAGGAATTAGTCCGATCAGCCGTCCAATGGGCGTCTAATTCTAACATATATAACAGTGACGTAGTGGCCCAGACCTTTTTGAGCCTTCCGCCGAACGAACAGCGTTTGGCTGGTATTTACATGGTTCCACATTTAATAACGTTGTACGAGAGTCAATATTCTGATCCCGGTCCATTGTATAAATTACTGGACGACATACTTCTAGAAAGATGGACAGATCTAGGTACTGAATTAATTAATGTCATTCTGGACCAACGACATAAGTACTTGACTTCTCTGACCACATGCATGATTCCCGCCCCACACCACGACAGAAAGAACTTACACATAGACAGACAGAACCCCCTACAAGAGGTACATCCCGTCAAAAATACAGCGGGTGAGCTTCAACGAGTATATGTTTACACACCCTTGATGAAATTAGAAATACTGGAAATGAAAAAGATGCTGCCCTGCCATGATAAAGACCCGGGGGGGGTTTCACCGTGAATTAAAAGACATTCTCCACATAGGGGATTACACGTACGCTGACATTATAAAATTATTGAAAGTACTGTTGCCTGCTGGTATTTACGAAAAACTTAAAGAAAAAGACTGGGAGGTGGGAGAGAAAAAGTTAAGTTGGGCGGAATTGGAAGCAGAGGATAAAGCCAGGCTCCCTGGGGTTGGTCTTGGGGACCAAGCTAAAGCACTACCTGAACTCCTAATACAGGTTCTGCCGAGAATATTGATTACTAAAAAGGAAGATTGGGATGCTATTTCGGCCTGTAAACAGAAACAAGACGAGGACACGAGTGATTTTTATTCTAGATTCGAGAAATGTTTTACTATTAATAGTGGCCTTAAGCCCAGTAGTGAATCATATCCACATCTTTTCGTGAGCAAATTAGTAGAGAATTCCTTACCCCAGACCAAGAATAGAGTACAGAAGGTTGAGAGTACTTGGCAAGCAAATAGCCCTTCACAAATGTTGCAAATGTTACAGTATCACCAGAACAGAATTAGAGAGGAACAGGATTATGAAAAGAGATGCATGAAAGATACGAAAATGAAAGTGCTGGTTGCCCAAACGGTACCGGCTAACGCGAACAAAATGGGCACAACACTTGTTAATGGGACCTGTAATTATTGTAAACAGCCAGGTCACTTTGTAAAAGATTGTGCTGTCCTGAAACACAATATAGCTACAGGCAAGACAAAAGAACAATCCTCCTAGGCAGAATAGCACCCCACAGAACACGCAACAGACAGTAGCGAATTTTCCACCCCCACCACCACCTGCCACACAACATGCCACCCAACAAATGTACCAGTACACACAGTCGGACTATCCAGAATTCCAACAGTTCTCATGAAACAGCCTAGAGAGGGAAGTTGGCTTGCCCCTCATTGAGGTTCCTGTAGATCAAGAGGGTCCCTATGTACATAGTCGTGTATTGGGAAAAGACAGAAAATTTCTGATTGACACAGGGGCGAGCAGGACTACCATCAGCCACGACGAGGTTCCAGGGGCACCCCTTTCAGGCTCACAGAATGTTTCCCTGGGATTTTCAGGAAAGCCTATTGTTAACGAAGTGTCGAAACCAGTTTCCCTAGGGGTCGGTCCATTGTCACGTACCACAGGCTTGCTGCTTACTAAGTCATGTCCGGAAAATTTGCGTGGCATAAAGACATTGAAAGAACTAGGAGCAGTTATATGTTGTTCTCCGGAAGGAGTGCGACTGTTCTTACGTGATTTTAAGGGACATTATGTG
Source organism: Lissotriton vulgaris (assembly GCF_964263255.1). Taxonomy (NCBI): domain Eukaryota; kingdom Metazoa; phylum Chordata; class Amphibia; order Caudata; family Salamandridae; genus Lissotriton; species Lissotriton vulgaris. Next base: position 482,365 of record NW_028254578.1, read on the forward strand.
TTGAAAGATTTTGACCACAGACTCCAGAATGTACCACAGCACTTTTGGGCACAAGGTCCGACTGACGTAGGTTACATGCACATTACACTACACCGTGTCACTCTCAAAACAGGAGTAGTACTGCCACGTATCCGACAATACAAGTTACCACCTGATGCCGTAGTAGCCTTACTGAAAATTGTTGACGAACTCATTGCACAAGGGGTGGTAGTGGAGACTGATTCGAATGTATGTAATTCACCTGTCATCCCTATTCTTAAAAGAATAGATCCCAATGCACCACCAGTTTACAGACTAGTGGTTGACCTTCGAGAACTGAACAAATGTGTAGTTCCTCAATACCCAGTGGTCCCAGATATTTCTTCATTACTGACTGCTATTGATTCTGAGGCAACGTTCTTTACTGTAATTGACCTGAAGAATGCCTTTTTCAGTGTCCCAATTCATCCAGAGAGTCAGTATCTCTTCGGATTCAGTTTAAATGGACGTAGCTTTAAATTTACGAGAGCTCCCCAAGGTTTTACAGAGAGTCCTAGCATTTACAGCTAAGCATTAAAGAGACAACTAGACAGTATTCATATGCCTGCTAACACTGCACTGCTCCAGTATGTAGACGACATCCTAATTACAGCACGATCAGAACCAGACTGCGAAAATGCATCACTGACAGTTTTACACTTCCTGGCAGACAAGGGACACAAAGTGTCCCCTTCGAAGTTGCAATTCTGTGCACAGCAAGTGGTGTACCTTGGACACTTGCTGTCCAAGAGGGGTAGACAGCTGACACAAGAACGTATTCAGTAAATTGCTAACCTTTCACAGCCCAAGACACAAAAGGAAGTACGGGCCTTCATTGGCCTCACTTCATACTGCAGACAATGGATTGCCCAATATGCCTATCTAGCAAAACCACTCATACAGTTGACAACACAGGAGGCAGCGTTTTCGACTGTCCTCCCTTGGACACAAGAAAATACCTTGGCATTTGAAGAATTAAAAAGTGCCTTATGTCAAGCACCAGTCTTAGCGACTCCTTGTTACAGCAAACATTTTACGCTTTTTGTCACTGAACGAGATGGAACAGCATTATCTGTCCTTACAGAAGATCAAGCAGGAAAACACAAGCCTTGTGCTTATTTTTCCAGTACACTGGATCCAGTGGCCCAGGCTCTGCCTGCGTGCCTAAAATCAGTTGCAGCAACAGCCCTAGCTATAAGACAGAGTGACTCCATAGTTTTGGGACACCCCCTGACAGTACAGGTTCCACATGCAGTGGAAGTTCTCTTGAACAGGACACAGACACAGCATCTGACTGTAGCGAGACTGACAGGATATGAACTGACGTTATTCCAGCCACACATAGAGATCAGACGATGCAATATTCTCAACCCTGCTACACTCTTGCCCTCAAGCACAGCAGACACTGCACCACATGACTGTGTGGAAGTAATAAATACAGTGACGAAACCAAGACAAGACCTGACAGACATTGCACTGCCAGACCCTGACCTGACACTTTAAGTAAATGGTTCATGCATGAGAACAAGCAAAGGAGAGTTAGTGGCCGCATATGCCGTGACCACTGATACTGAAGTCATAGAGACACAAAGAATAGACACGCTGTCAGCACAAGCAGCAGAGCTTATCGCTCTGACACAAGCCTGCATAAGAGCCAAGAACTTGAAGGTGAACATATATACAGATTCATAGTACGCATTCGGTGTTGTTCATGATTTTGGAGTATTATGGAGGGAAAGAGGTTTCTTGACCTCTCATGGGACTAAAATTCAGTATGGTCTCCTTATTCAGGCTCTGTTAGAAGTGATACATTTACCTGCAGCCATAGCAATCCTGAAATGCAAAGCACACACGAAAGTTACAGACACCATTTCCCAGGGTAATGACCTGGCAGACCAAACAGCTAAACTTACAGCCCAGACACCAACAGACACGACAAAGACCGAAGTACCATTACTGACAAACAGCATGACAGTCAGGGATCCTTCACAAGATGTACTCGACATACAGACACATGCCACTCCAGACGAAATAAAGAAATGGAATGAACAAGGAGGGGTCCAGACTGACCAAGGTTGGATGACGAAAGGCAAAGCTACATGGTTTCTCCGAGACTCTATGGTACAAGTCATCATAAACACAGCACATAGTCCAGCACACTTAGAAGAAAAGGCAATGTTAGACAGCTTACAGAATATCTGGTTTAACAAGCACCTGCGTGCAGCAGCGAAACAGAAAGTACGCACCTGTATGATCTGTTGCCAGTTCAATCCAGGCAAAGGTATTCCGGTGGAACAAGGCGGATTTCATCCTCCTGACCATCCTTTTGAAGTCCTCCAGATGGATTATATCCAGATGGACAGATGTAGAGGTTACAAGTATGTCCTGGTAGTTGTATGTGCACTATCTAGATGGACAGAAGCGTACCCAGTCCCAGATTATACTGCTGTGACCACCGCCAGGCAATTGGTACGAGAGTTTTTCCCACGGTACGGATTGCCCCGTGTCATATACTCAGACAACGGTCAGCCCTTTTCCTCTGAATTAATGAAACAAGTGTCCCTTCTGTTAGGATATCAATGGAAGTTTCATTGTGTGCGACACCCAGAAGCAGCTGGACTCGTCGAGTGCCATAATCAGACACTTAAGACAAAATTAGCGAAAGTCTGTGCAGAAAAAGGCGTGGATTGGATGGTAGCCCTGCCGGTTGCCCTCTTTTACATTTGTATGGTAGCTCATTCCAGAACAGGCCTTACGAAGTGGTTTTTGGTAGACCACCGAATATGTGGGGTACGCCTATGCCTAAGAAAATTACTGATGTTGACAGTAACATGCTGACAGATTACCTGGCTTCCTTGATGTCTGCACTACTCTCTTGTCGTTCACAGGTTGCCGCCGCCTTCCCCGACAACACCCAAGTTAAGGAGCATACCATCGTCCCTGGTGACCTAGTCTACATTCGAAATTTTGATCGTTCAAGCCCCCTTGAGCCGCGCTGGAAAACACCGAAATTAGTACTGTTGACCACGAGGACTGCCGTCAAGGTCGAGGGACGCAAGGGATGGATTCACGCCCTACACTGCAAGAAATTCTTTGGAGACTCTGGAACTTTGATAAAGACTAAAGACAGTCCCGATAATACTGACTCTAAGCCCCCTTTGCTAGAAAAGACTCCGCAACAGGAGTATAAATCCAAATTACGGTCTAGTAAGTCAGACAGCGTTTAATTGTTTGAGTCCACTAGGTGGTGAATCGGTTAGACAGGTTCCTGACATGTATAAGATCGTAGACCAGAATAGTAGAAAGAGAGAAATGAAAGAAAAATACTGCAAGATATTACGCAGTAGATGTATAGTAACTCTGATTTTTATGTCTCTTCTGTGCACCACTATAATATGTATCAGCTTGGCACTACATGTTTTCTTTCCTCCTATTTCTTCACATATACACTCTTCCCTTAATGCAATCATAGAGAATACATTCAGTGATCTGCCACCTCATGAACTGTCATATCGACTAGCCCTGCGCAACAATACCTTTATTCGAATGTTGCACCGTTCTCATCAGACCAGCAATGTAACAAATTGCTGGGTATGTGGGCGGCTCCCACCTTATCAGAAAATGAAGGGAGTTCTGCCCCTTTTTCCTTTTCCGTTCTCGCACAATGGTTCGTGCGGAGCATGGTTCGCTTTAATGTCATCACTAGACAGAAAGTCCGCAGTTTCCCAGGGCGATTGGATATGGGGAGATTTGAATAAAGTAATGAATGAGGCATGTTTTCCAGACGAAGACGGTCTTCCCCAAAAGAAAGGGACCGATCTAGAAAATGAAGTGTATGAACAAGGAAATGCTTCCCTTAACTTTATGATTCTGAATGTCCAGTCCGAGAAAAATACAGGTCCACCGTTCACATCAGTTCTACCAGTAAAAGGTGAATTGTGCGTTAGAAAGAAAGGATCAGTACATTTGGGACACAGTGATTGTAATACTGTAGTCGAGTTCACTGATAAAGGAAAGTCTACTTTCAAAGCTTCCCGCCATTCCTATTTCATTTGCGGTCAGACAGCCTATGTACGTCTGCCCTTAGACTGGGGTGGGACATGTTATATAGCGTTTCTGCTGCCACCCGTCTTTCTAGCTCCATCCCATTATCATCGAGATTCACGATTAGAGCATGTCAGACACAAGAGGGAGACCGATTCCCCAGTGATTGACCAGACCGAGACAGCTTGGGAGCAATATACAGATTTCAATAAAGGATTCTTTTTCTTCATAGGTCCCGTCCAAAACAGTAAGCTAATACGCAGCTTAACAAGAACTCTAGAAGCAGTAGTGAATGAGACTGCATCTGCTCTGGCGAACTTGACAGAGGAGCAGTCTGCCATGAGACTTGTTGTTCTTCAGAACCGCCTTGTTCTTGACGTCATACTGGCAGATAGGGGCAGGGCTTGTAGAGTGATCGGCTCCAGTTGTTGCGTGTTTATTCCAAATAACGCGCCATCTGTGTACGCAGCAATAACAAGGCTCCACAAGATAGCTCACGAGATACATCAAGACCCAGGCACATGGACTTGGTCCGGTTGGCTCTGGAGTGTGGTATCAGCATGGGGATGGAAAGTGTTGTCGTTCCTAGGAATGATACTGCTTATGATATTCAGTTGCTGTCTCTGTCTGCAATGTGGCCCGGCGATTTGCGGCTTGTGTGCCACTGCCTGTATTCCCCATCCACGTATACAAAAGAAGAAAGACGAACAAATGATGCTGTATGATCAGATATACGGTCTCATGAATATAGATGTGTCCTGAAGGGCACAGTAGGGGACAAGGAGGGAATGAGGAAATAGAAATTTTACATGGCCAATGTGCCCCCTGCATGTACCCCACGTTTAGTGTATGTTCATGTCACCCATGCACTTTCCCTCTCATGCCTGTAAATAATAATGCCTCTGCATTTCCGTCCCATGTTAGAATGTCAGTTACCAAGCCTTTCATGAAAGAAACGTTAATTCTGCACTGAGGCCTATGTTACCCATGTTGCCAATGTATTTGCATGGTGCACGTTTAATGGTCGAGATGAACCCGTTTTGTGGCTCAGCCGAGCCAGGACCCGAATTCAGGCTTCATGCCTCCCAGACACTCTGAAAGCTGCAACTCAGCTATGTATCCCTGACCTCTCGCATACTTCCTGCTCAGCCGAGAGGGGCCCAGTCCGGCCTGCCAAGACCGTATTTTGCTCACAGTTATCTGCTCTGCTCCACAGAAACACATTCCTGCTTAGTGAAGAAGGTAAACAGAACCCGTCCACAGAGATAGAGCCCAGCCTTTCTGTCTCCGTTTAAGTGATTTACAGAGCTCGCATCCACAGAAGGCCCATTGCCCCCACTCAATGCACAAAGAAATATATGCACACACTGGCTTTTAGTGATGAGCGACCTTTACTTCAGACCATACATCCTCCAAGCTTAAGATATCAGATAATACCAAGCGTGCAGGTCGTCCTGACACTCAAGGTTTCTCTACTAGAACGAAAGTCAGCTTACCCCAGTTACATGTCAATTACACGTCATGAACAAGTGGCCCACACAAGTAGGGTAAAGGTTCCAGCTGTCCACGCAGACCCCCTCCATGTATCCACCCACCTATGACACACCTATGACTCCTCAAAGGGGACGCCCAAGTGTACGCCTTCTTACACGCCCTTTTACATGCCCATGTGCTCTTATCTCTCTTTCTCCTGTTCCGCCTGGAGCGCTCCGCCTTCTCTATGCAAGTTAATGTATGTTTAACGTATAAATAATGTACTCTGTGAATAAAGTTCAAATGACGACCCTTCCTGAACCTTAGTGGTGATGGAACCCGATTCTCCCTTAACTCGAGTTACTGAAATAAAGCCCTTTTGAATCGGACACCACGGACTCTGCCTCTCATTATATGCATGACTTTTTGTTTAAGTATAGAAATTCCGACAGGGTAAATATTTTATTTACCACAAGGCGAGCAATTCTTCCTGTGCAGTTCATCCGGTTCATCAGTTATAGCAGGAGGGTACAGTTCCCCAGGAGTCATGAGAACTTTGGTTATGTGTCACTCCCGGCAGTTAACCTGTGTCCTCAGGATTTTTACTAGGAGACATGTCCGGCGTAGAGGAAGTGTTATTTTGTCATTTCAATCATTTCAGGAAGTCATCTACCTGCTGCGGGTTGGTGAAAAAGGATTGCTTGCCCTGATGTGTGACTCGTAGCTTCGCAGGGTAGAGAAGAGCGTATTCTATCTGCGCCTGACGCAAATCCTGTTTGGCGGGATTAAACTTGCATCGTTCCTCCTGCACTGCACTCGTGAAATCTGGGTAGATCGTAAATTTGTTGCATTCATAAACAAGTTGGCGTTTTTCCCGTGCTATTTTAAGGACAACATTGCGATCTCGATAATTTAGTAGGCGCGCTATTATAGGACATGGGGCGCCTCCTGGTGGCGGCCTGGGGCTGAGGGTTCGATGCACCCTTTTGACGATAAATTAAGAGGATAAGAATGCAGCGCCAATGGTGTTTGTCAGCAGCTTCTCAATGCACTCTTCCATTCTGCATGTGTTTGTACTCTCCGGAATTCCCAGGGCGCGTATATTATTCTTGCAACTGCGCGCTTCCAGGTCCTCGTTCTTTGCGGCAATTATCTTGAGTAATTTATCAATTTTTCGCCACATGGGTCTGCATACTGGCGGTACTGTCTTCCACATCCGAAACGCGGCGTTCAGTTCCTTTAATGTGTTCATCTTGTCCCTCCAGCTTGTGGACAATGGCATCCATAGGATTAGTCTTGGCATCCATTTTGTCGATAATGGTGGTGAGGCTCTGGCACACCTCTATTAGCGAAGATTTCATATCGTCCTCCGGTGGGGAGAGCGCTCTCTGCGCGGCATCCTCCCCGCTCCCCCTGACATCTTCCTGCTGAGTGCAGCCCACCTTTTTAGCTTCAAAAGACAGGCGGGTTTGCCGGGTGTCTGCCTTCCCCATGATTGGTGTGGAGCAGCGTCTGGTTTTGGCGGTAGGGCTGCAGGCGAGAGCCTCTACCAAGAGTGGGTTGTATGACTCCTGCGTGATTGCTCGGTTCACCTCCAACATGTATAGTAGCCCATCCACGATTCCCAGCAGTGGCAGGCCATACGACCGTCCAGATTTCCAGAACTTCTAAGATAGTGCCGCCCCACAAGATGGTCCATTATCGTACCTAGGGGAACAGTGGATGGACTGCCCAGCCCACAGTTTGTGCGCCCCAGCCCCACAAGGATCAGCTTTGTGTTGCAGGAGAGCCCATCATAGCGCTCCTTAACTCTGAAATCGCCTCACAGCAGCATCCAGATTCACAGCTTGACAGCGTTCAGAATACCCCACCAGGGCTCCGTAGTGCTGGCCGAGAAGGGGTAGTTGACAAGTAGACACCGCGGGCCTCGAGTGACTAGTCGATCCCAGCAACAGCCCCGGGCCGTGCAAGTCTCTCCGGCGACGGGGGCGCTAGAGGGCGCACATGCAGAATGGCTGCACGTGAGTGAGGCTCCTGCAAGCCTGGCACATTAATCCTTAAATTATCCTTACCAACTAACACTAAAACCTGAAGTAATCACACACGAGGGTTGAGCACATCAAGCTTCAGACTGGGTGAAAGTTTGGCTGCGTTCTGACATGTCAGTCCGGAGGTAGAGGTAACGAAGCAGTCGACCGACTGTGGTGCTGGAGATTGAGAGAGCGAGGCAACGGCAACCGTGAACTACTCTACTCCGCGGCTCCCCGCCGGAAGTGTAGGCCTATTGGACAAAGACATCGCGAAAGGGTCTTTACTGCCAGCCTGTCCCAGCACTACAGCATACGAGGTACCGGAACAGAGAACAAGGTCGTCCACCGTTGTATGCGACTTCTGGAAGGCATTTGCACTGTGGGAAAGAGCATGATGGCGCAGCAGGCCTGGGGATCGGGATGTGACCAGAGGCAGTTCTGAGTCCTGCCGAAACACCTCTGGGCGAGAAGACAGCCGTGCTCATTGAGAAGGGGGTAGAGACACTTGGAACCACATAAAGGGCCTGGGAGTGCCTAATATCGTGGGAGCTTCGCTGGTTCTTCCCACGGGTAGCCCCCCGAGGAGTTTGCACCGGTAAGGGCTGAATTGTTTGCATCGCTGCTCCCACCGGAGAAATTACCCGCCTCACCCGCCATTACCGGCAGAGGCGTGAGACGTATCCACATTACACTGATGTATTGTGGGCTGCCGACATAGCCTGTGGCAACTTGCGGGAAGGCACCAGCATGCCTGAACCACGCAACAGGGTTATTTAGGTCATAGCGCTTCACAACGGGACGGACTGCATTGCTTTGCCTGCAGGCCATGGATGCGGTGGCCTCACAGAGCCTGACTTAGCCACAAACCAACCGTAGGTGGGCAGCACGGCTTGGCCCAACATCCAGGTGATTGTTGAAGGCGTAGGAAGTGACAGGATGGTAACTTCGTGAGGGGACGACAGACAACGCCCAGCCTTTCCAGGCTGACCCTAAGACAACTCACATACCGGTCACGCTGCGGCGACATACCCATATTCATGAAGGTGCAGCCAGAGGGGTGCCGATTGAGGAGGACCTGCCTCCTTACACGTAATTAATAACAGGACGTCTCCCATACATGAAATACCGGACCGTGCCCCCATTGATGCTCATTGAGAAACTGTATAGCGAAGGGGCACCGGCTGCTTCTACCTATCTGCTACGCTTACTGCAGTTTGCATAAAAACTATCTTTCCCCAGGCTGGCTACCATGGTGACCGGCGGGGTCCTGGCTACTCCTGCCTCCTTGTCTCAACGATAACTGCATTGTGGATGGCATGGGACCGTGTGGAGGGACGTAAGAGGTTTCACATCTGGTGCTCCCTGGGGCATCACACGTCATCGACCCAGCTGTGGGTGTGGGTTTCGTGACCCGGAACCGTGCAGATCTCCTCAGAGGGCTCTTCGGATCTTGGCGTCATGCCGCGGCCCTTTCCTGCCGGCACATAGGAACCATTATCAACCGCGTGTGTGCTACGCTTACTCTCTTACAGGTGGTAAACATATAGACTGCACAGTGATCATGAGCAGAGGCTCTGTCCTCCCCCGGGAAGCACATATAAAACATACACCGCCGAGCGCCCCTAGCCCCAGCAACAACATCACTATGGGTAAACCAGAAAATTGTCATTCCAAGCTGTCCTTTGAATCTACGGCTACCAAAAAAGGGACGAGGCACACACCGGACACTGGGGGTTCACAACGCCCGTCGACGGCAGGAGTGAGTTCCAGCTCTTCCACCACAGACATACAACAGATGGTACAGGAGATGAGGCAGGGATTCGCTACAGTTGTGGACAAAGTTGACCGCATGTCATCCAGGATGGACGCTATTGCAAACAAATTGGATGTACATGATGAGCGACTCACGGAAACGGAAAGACGAATTTCTGATAACGATGACACTACAGCCTCTCATACCACACAGCTCGCGAGAATGGATAATATCCTCAGAGTAATTGCTGCTAAGAACGAGGAATTGGAGGCTCGCAGCCGGCGCAACAACATCTGCGTAATAGGCGTGCCGGAGTCAACCAACGCGGGGCGAATGGAGGACTATGTAGAAAAGATACTCATGACTGCGATTGGGCCTGAGGCATTCTCTAAACAATTCATAGTCGAGAGAGCACATCGCTCGCTTGGACCACGGCCTAAACCCGGGGCCCCACTGAGACCCATCATTGCGCGGCTACTTAACTACCGGGACCGTGATGTGGCATTAAGGACAGCACGTACTAATCACAATCTTTCATGTGAGGGCGTTAGCTTCTCAATCTATCCTGACTTTACGCCGATAGTACAAGACCAGCGACGTAAATTTTTGGAGGTTAAAAAGAAACTACCTGCCCACCAAGGGAAATAACACTTCTTCATGAATCCGCAACAAGTAGGAGATTTTTTGAAAAATCTGCGTCAGGCACGGCAAGGAAATGGCAATCGAGATGACGACAGGCAGGAAGACGAGTAATCGCTAGATGGTGACCTCTGAACTGGCGGAATGGTCGATGGGATGTCGTGATGTCCCAGCGCCGTTCCCTATGCGGTCCATATGAGGACTACTATTGAGAATGGTGGACGCTGCATGGCTGGAGTACCATGGATGGGTATTGGACTGTTGGTGGTAATATATTCCAGGCACCACCCCCCTCCCTTGATTAAGCCCACGCAGGGCCGAACAGGATGAGGGGCCAAGGTGAAGGGGGTGGATATGTGCATACCTTGGATGTCTCCCGTAGGGAATTCCCCAATGTTTATGTTTATTACACTACTGATATTGGATTGTTTAACCAGTGTTGTGGGTGGGGGGGCGGGATGGGAATTCTGGCAAGCTGGGGATGCTTCAGTGGGAGGAGGGAGGGAGAGGGCTCACCGGGAATTGCATAGCATTGCATGCTGCTATGGGAAGTTATGAGGTTTTTTTACGTGACTGACATAATTATGGTCGTAAGGTGCATGGGGTCGTAAGAGTATGTAGAATACTCTTGAAAAGGAAGTTGGGGTCAGATGAGGTGGGACAGAGCACAGACCTTACGGGACGTGATTTCGTGATTACGATACAGGCTGAGGTATATCAGCCAGTGGGAGCAGGGGAGGCAAAAGTCAGTTATTATGAGGAACAAGGCATAACACAGATACAAGCTTATAAACAATCAAAGGGTCATACAGGTGTGACACAGGGGGAATCCTTCGCTGGCAAGCTTACTACAGCATTGAACGGCTGTGGCTGACAATAATGTAATTTCTTATATAACCGCACTTTCCTGGAATGTCCAAGGGCTTAATGATGCCAGAAAAGATAGACATTTTTTGGCTTACTTGGAACGCCAACAGGTGAACATAGCATTATTACAAGAGACTCACCTTGCACCAAGGCTGGCTCACACATTTGCGAGCAAATGGGCAGCAGTTAGGGTATTTTCTTCATACTCTTCCTACTCTAGGGGCACTGCTATCTTGATCAAGAAGACCCTCCATTTACAAAGTTTGGGGATTTCAGTGACGCAGAAGGGAGATATGCTTTACTTTGGGGTAGACTTGGTACTGATACAATCACCATTGTCAACTGTTATGCAGCAAATGTAGATATGCCAGAGTTTTTTACAATATCGTGGGGGAGAGTTGTTGATATTGGATCTATGCACATACTTTGGGGCGGGGATTTCAATGTGGCATTAACACCTGCATTAGACAGAGCGGATGGATGTGTGCAATATAAAAGGAAATCCAAAGATGGTATATGTGGTATTATAGAAGAAGGAGGCTTGATAGATAGCTGGCGTTTTCTACACCCTGAGAAGAAGGAGGGAACACATTTCACGTCCCATACCAACACATGGGCTCGGCTTGACTACTGTCTCCTCTCTAGAGGTCTAAGCGTGGATATGGGCAAGGCACTACACTTGGCCAGAACCTACTTGGATCATTGCCCTGTATTGGTGCAACTGAGGCTTCCAGGGTATGACGGAGCCAGACCCCGTGGAGATTGCAACCCACGGCTCTGCTAGACAACGTCTTCAGCACAGAATTGAGGGAAGAAATTACTAATTTTTTCCCTCGCATTAAAGGATCAGTGGAAAGTGTGGAGATGATATGGGAGGCGTTTAAAGTCCCAGTGAGGGGGTTCTGGATAGCCAAAAGCTTTGGTATATTGAGGGACATCAGGGGCACTATACATAAATTGGAGAGAGAGCTGAAAGCACTAGAAGCGCGGATGGTCAGGACTAGTGATGCGAGAATCCATAAGGAATTTAGGCAGAAGCTGTCAGAATTTGAAGAAGAAGCGGACAGAGAGATGAAGTTCAGGGGGAAGCATTGGGCGGCCTGCAAGTATTGTGAAGGAGAAAGACCAGGACGCGCATTGGTGGAACTCATTAGGCATCCGGAAACACTGTACAAGAGGTCACTACAAAGGATGGTGGGCAATGCCGGGACACAGATGGTATTCTCCATGCCTTTCATACACACTACGGAGCACTTTACATGACTCAAGGGCACACAGCAGAGGGTACTGAAACATACTTAGACGACATAGCACTATGCTCACTAAGTGATGTACACAGGAAGTTTCTAGCGGCCCCTCTAGAGCTCGATGAGATTAGGGAGGCAATTATGTCATTAAAAAACAGCAGCGATGGGTTGCCTGCTGAATTTTACAAACAGTACATCGACATAATGGTCCCTCTTGAAACCCGGAAAGATCCCACAGACTGTGATTCATATCGCCCGCTGTCCCTTGTTAATTGTGACGCCAATAATTTTGGCCAAGGTTCTGGCCACACGTCTTTCCTTGCTTATGACCAAAATAGTGCTCCCGGAGCAAGCGGGATTAGTTCCAGGGCGCTCCACGAGCCATAATCTGCGCACCCTTTTTTCACTGATCCAAACTATAGCACCTGAACTTCCGGTAGCCGCTGTGTTTCTGGATGCCACAAAGGCATTCGACTCGGTTGAATGGCCGTATTTGTTCACCATACTGCATACAATGGGATTCCCCAGGTTGTTTATATCATTGATCCGATTGCTATACACGCAGCCTACCGCTAGAGTCCTGATTAATGGCCAATTGTCCACACACCTTTCGATCACAAGAGGTACTCGACAGGGGTGCCCCCTCTCACCCCTATTGTTCGCCATGGTGATAGAGCCGTTAGCCTGTTGGATAAGACAGTTCCATAAGGCGAGCGCTATTAATTGTTTCCAGAGGCAACTGGGGTTGTCATTATACGCAGATGGCTTGACGCTGTATGTCAAGGACCCTCAAACGAACCTCAACCCATTGTTAAGAGAATTCTTAGTGTTTGGGAGGATGTCAGGCATACAGATAAATTGGAGTAAGTCACAATTTTTTCTCGTCACCACAGCTGTAAAGGAGTTTCAGCTAGATTACCCACATGAATGGTGTGGTTCGGACCTCCGATACTTCGGAATACAGGTATCTACAGATAGTTCAAGTTCAAGTTCAAGTTCAAAGCAACTTTATTTCGATTCATAACAAATCATAAAAAGCACACAGACAAAAAATGCATAATTATGGGGTACGGTTACATAGAATTAATGTCACTGTTAAAATTGAACAATTTAAAATATTTACAAGTTTTAAAAAATACAGCAATTTTTCAATGGTTCCATTAGTTGTTGCCAATACTGTGATATTATCTATTTCCGGTACGTTTTTTGAGGCGAAAGGCAGCTACCAGGAAATTTGCGACACTGAACATTGTTAGTGGTGATAGGGAAGAGACGCTAAGGCTAAATTATGGGACAGCGATCACCAAATTAACAAATACTATAACACGCTGGATTTCCTTACCGATCTCCTTGGCGGGTAGAGCATCACTTATAAAGATGGTCATCTTACCACGCTTTCTTTGTTATTGTTATTGTTATTGTTATTTTAATTTTATACCGCGCCTAATCACCTGCAGGCATCTAAGCGCCCGGAAAGATGGAATAGGACAATAACACAACAGGTCAGAACAAAAGATCGCATTGGATTAAGCCATGCTCAGGCTTCTCCTGAACAGTAGCGTTTTCAGGCTCTTTCGAAATTTTAAGAGGTTTCCTTCCTCACGTAGCCCTCCAGGCAAGTTGTTCCACAGCTGGGGAACCAATACCGAGAAGGCTCTGCCTCCCTTCGTCACTAGCCTGTACCGAGAGCAAGTCAACAACTGCAGGTCCGAGGACCGAAGTGATCTCGTCGGGCAGTACAGTTGTAGGCGCTCCTTGATATAGGCCGGAGCCGTACCGTAGATGACCTTATGGGCTATACACAGACTCTTGAATTCCACTCTCTCTTTTATTGGAAGCCAATGTAGGTTTTGTAGTAGAGGAGTGGCTCTAGACCTCCTAGGGAGTCTAAAAATCAGTCGGGCAGCATCATTCATTAGAATCTGAAGCCTATTAGTAAGGGTTTTCGGTAGGCCAAGATAGAGGGCATTCCCATAGTCAATTCTGGAAATGATAGTGGCAGTTACTATTGAGCGCATCATGGGCTCTGAAAGGATAGGGGATAACTTCCGCAGTTGCCGGATGATATTAGTACAGCTGCCTACCACCGACGCGATCTGAGGCGCCATCGATAGGTCAGCGTCCAACCGAATCCCCAAGCTTTTTACAGCCAGGCTTGGTTTTGGGGCCGGGCCCAACTCCATGGGCCAGTAGAGGTCACTCCAAGGTGAGAGGGTGGATGGTATAACCAAGATCTCAGTTTTGTCAGGATTGACTTTTAAAAGGTTATCTGTCATCCATCATACCGTGAACCTCAGGATGTTCTGGGATTGGAGTTGTGCGGCCGAGGTGTCATTTATACTTAGCAGCAACTGCGTATCGTCCGCATAGTTGAAGACTTTACAGTCCATCGCAGCCAGCGCAGCGATCAGGGGTTGCAGGTATAGGTTGAATAGAAGAGGGGACAGGGCCGACCCCTGCGGTACTCCACACTCTAAAACCCCGACCTCAGATGTTTCATCCCCCAGTTGTATCCTTTGAGTCCTGCCTGTAAGGAAGGATTCCAACCACTGCAGCGCCGAGCCCTTAATCCCAAAGCTCTTCAATCTGTCCAAGAGCAGGGTGTGGCTGACAGTATCGAACGCCGCTGATAGATCTAATAAAATCAGGGCGCTCGCTTTCTTTATCTATTCCTGAATATACCCTACTATCCGGGTGTGTTCTTTTTTGCAACGCTGCGGTCGGAATTGCTGCGGTTGTTTTGGGGAGGTAAACGACCATGCCTCAAGTGGGCTAGGGTGACGCTGCCATATGATAAAGGTGGATTTGACGTACCCGATTTCGAAGTGTACTACTTGAGCGCACAGGCGCATTACGCATATCATTGGGTGGTCCCGACACCATACATGGCGCAATTAGGGGCGGAGGACTGGGTGGCACACCCGCTCCCATTGTATGGCCTTATACACAACCCTGTCACAGCGATAGACACCAAACCCACCACTGTATCATGCACGATAGATGCCTGGCGACGTATAGCACGTAAATTACAGGTGAAGCTGATATATTCACCGCAGATGCCACTTACATATCATCCTCTGATGCCTCTATTACAGGAGTGGGGATTTCAGGGTTTATGCAGGCGACTTGGGATTGCTAGGTGGGGGGACTTATTCCAAGACTGGCAACTTCGAAGCAAGGAGCAATTGTTTCAGGAACTCCAGCCTACCCCACTCGAGGTGTTCTACTATATACGCCTATCCCAGGGATTGAAGGGGGTACTGCCGGATTATCCAACTGAGCCTGCTATAACCGCCCCATTAAATAGGATGTTGAGCTCGGGTGCAGATGGACATTTAGTGTCAAGTATATATTGGAACATAAGAGCACACAGCCAAGAGGCTGATAGCCCCGCACGTATGCGGTGGGGGATGGATATTGGGAGTGAAATTACAGATGACCAGTGGCACTACTGCTGTGCTATAACCGCTCACATATCGGCGAGCTGTCGGCTGAAGGTGCTACATTACAAGTTCCTACAACGGATGTATTATACGCCGGCGCTGAAGTTCCGATTTCAGTTGTCAGAGGACGATAGATGTCTAAGATGCAAGGCGGAAGGAGCAGGGTTCATACACTTAGCATGGGAGTGCCCTGGGGTGTGGGACTACTGGACGGAGGTACATACGGCTCTTCAAGCAATAACAGGATGTCCCTTTGATAGAGACCCACTGATTATGCTGCTGGGTTACACTATGAAGATACCCAAACAACACCAGAAACTGGTTGACATAGCAATGTTGCTCGCCAAGCGTAAAGTAGTATGTCGTTGGGGGCGAGGAAGGGCACCGAAATTTAAGGATTGGCTGGCAGATCTCACACACTGCCAGGAGCAACATACTGTATATGCTGACACACTGCCACCGAAATGTAGACCTAGAGATATTTGGGGGCCCCTCCAGGTATATTTCTTGAGCACTGTCGATGCATCGAGTGACACTGAGATGGCTGCGTGTGAGGAGAATGCCTCCCCTCAGACCTGATTTGTAAGATTCTAAATTGAAATCTAATATCTATGACTGGAAATATTTTTTGTACGCATAAATGACATAAATTATACAAAACTCCTGCAAGAGGAAAATACATGATTGCTCTAAGACTGTACCCACATTATCATTACCAATAGGAATGACATTCTTCATTGTCAAATTGCAGAGCTGTAAACACACAGTGATGTATTGTACGTCTTGATGTAACGGACGAATGAATCCTTGTTTCTGATCATGGCCTCATGCCATCATAATAACACTGTTTTGATGATTGTCATGCTATGTACAACAGATGATGTGATTCTCCCTCAGCGCCTCACTGACACCTAATGTTTTTTCTTTCTTACTTTTAATGTCTGTGGCACTGCCTTACCTGTACCTCATTACTTACTGAAAAACGTATAAATAAAGTTTTTAAAAAAAGTCTCTCCAGCGGCGCCACCAATTATCTCTCAGTAGCGCAGGATGTCGTCGCACTACCAGCACCAAAATCGACCAGCCAGGGAACAGATTTCAAACTCCACTTCCCCACAGCATGGAGCAAATAAGGGTACGAGAAGCAGGATTATTTTCAGGATAAAGGCGCTGAGCTGCAAGAGCCTCATAGCAGTGCGGTCATTTTCCTAGCGTGCCGCCTAGCGCCTTGGTCTGTCGTGTAGGTCTATGCCTGCAATTCATATCCCGCTTATACTCCTATGTTGGTTCCACCGCTCCTCCACCTGGTACTCACAGGCCGCACTGCATGGGATTTCCCCTTTGCATCCATATCTCCTGGGTCGTGTGTCTCTTGGGTTACTTCGGAGCCTACAGGATCACTCCAGGCGGCTCCTCACTTCGTGGTGATTCCTTTCATGAGCTATTTCTCAATATCTTCCTGGCCGCTGCTTCACGCGGCAGAGTTGCTCTAACTAATCTGTCAGCTGCACAGTCTTCTTGTCAGTGTGCCTCTCCGGCTGCCCGCTCTGACTGGGCCCTCAGGTCACTCCCACAAGCTCCAGTTATGGGTCCTAATGTAACGCACTATTTCAGGTCAGACAGTGTTGGTGTCTGGTGCGACCGGCAGGCTGAATCAGTACTGGCCATGGGCACAAAAGTCCAGGGGGCAGATTTACAAGCCCCGTGCGCCTCTTTTACTCTGCATTTTTGTCAATTTTGTGACGCAGCGGCGTCGCAAAAGATGCACCATGGTGCGGAGTATTTACAACATGACGCATCTGGGAGAAGCGTAACGTTGTAAAGCCCTGCGCCAGAAGGAGGCGTTCCTGCGCATGAGGGGGGTGTTCCGGTGCAGGAACGCCTCTGTTGCGGGGGTGGCGAGGGAGAAGGAAGGGCACGGAGACTGGAACGTGGTATGTAGGGTTTTATTTTTATAAATGTCCTCTTTTTCTTTTGAGACAGTCGCTCTCTTGCTAATATGGCTGGGTTAACTCTTCCTCCTGGGTTCGAAGGAAGTCTGCTACTCTCTCTCTCTGGGTCCTCCGTGGTTAGCTCTTCCTCTGTTGCTCCGCCGAAGTTCATGCGGGGGAAAAACAAATGAGGACCGGTATTAGATAAGGCTACTTATGCTCAGGGACACCGTGATTCGTGCACCTAGGAGTGACGAGTGGGGAGGAGTCTCCGGCATGTTGAAAGTGACGGTCCGAGATGACGCCCCCGTAGACTGTCTCCTGGGGAATGACCTTGAGAGTTCCCCGTGGGCCGCCGTAGAAAGGAGAGAGCACCTGGGGATGTTGGGCATCCCGGACTGGGCGTGCGTAACCACCCGGTCCATGGCCGCCCGTGCCATCCCCCGACCCGAAGAACCTGAATGGCCGGCACCTCCTCCCCCGGTCGCTCCAGTAGAAGACACCGACCGTGCCGTCCCCCCAGAACAAACTCCCGAGGGGCTCGCTCAGCCTCAGGACCTTTCCGGCCTGGATCAGTGGCGTCAAGAGGGGGGGCCCACCCAGGAACAGTTTCGCCAAGAGCAGAAGACCTGTCCCTCCCTCGAGGGACTCCGCCAACAAGCCCTCGCTCAGAGCGCAGGGGATACCTCCGGAACCCATTGGGTCTATTGGGACAATGACCTGTTGTACAGCGAACAGAGAATCGCGGAGTTAGGGGCCAGTCGAGTGCTAGTGGTGCCCCTCCGCTTTAGAGACTTCTTGCTAAACCTGGCCCACGATGTCCCCCTGGCTGGCCACCTGGGTCAGGATAAAACCTACAGTCGCCTGGTGACCCACTTTTTCTGGCCCAAGATGAGGAACGATGTACTCCAGCACTGCCGATCTTGCCCCACGTGCCAAGCCAGTGGGAAGAGCGGCCGCAAGCTGAAAGCCCCCCTGCAACCATTTCCAGTGGTCACCACCCCGTTCGAGAGGGTGGGGATAGACATTGTGGGGCCCCTAGACCCCCGTACAGCACAAGGACATCGGTTCATCCTGGTACTGGTGGACCACGCCACCCGCTACCCTGAGGCTGTTCCCCTGCGAACTGTGACAGCCCCGGTAGTCGGCCGGGCCCTGATGGGGATCTTCTCCCGTGTGGGCTTCCCCCGAGAAGTCGTCAGCGACCGGGGCACAAACTTTATTTCAAAATACATGAAGTCCCTCTGGCAACAGTGTGGGGTCACCTACCGATTCACGACCCCCTATCACCCTCAAGGAAACGGACTCGTTGAGCGGTTCAACCGCACGCTCAAAGGGATGATTGGAGGGTTGGAAGAGCCCCTCCGTCGCCAGTGGGATGTGCTACTACCGTGCCTTCTCTTTGCCTACCGAGAAGTCCCCCAGAAGTCCCTCGGCTTCAGCCCGTTTGAACTCCTGTATGGACACCCGGTTCGAGGGCCGCTCAGCCTAGTCAAAGAAGGCTGGGAACTGCCCCCTCTAAAGAACCCTCCAGATGTTTTCAAGTACCTCCTAACCCTCCGCAACCAGACCCGACGATTCAGAGAGATGGCAAAAGCAAACTTGGAGGCCAGTCAGGAGGACATGAAAAGGTGGTACGATCAAAATGCCTCCTCCATCGAATTTGAACCCGGCCAACAAGTATGGGTAATGTCCCCCACCGAACCATGCGCCCTGCAAGACAAGTGGACGGGGCCCTTCAAAGTAATCGAGCGCAAGAGCCCTGTCACCTATCTCATCGATATGGAATCTTCACGGAACCCTCTCCGGGTCCTCCACGCTAATAGGCTGAAACCCCATTTTGGGCGTTCAGAACTCAGCCTCCTGATGGCAACAGACAATGGAGCCGAGGAGGACTCCGAACCCCTCCCTGACCTCCTACGGACCCGGGAGAAGGACGGCTCCGTGGACGGGGTCCGACTCTCGGAGGCCCTCACCCTGGAACAGCGCCAAGGATGCCGAGACCTCCTGCTGCGGTTCGCCACCCTGTTCTCCCTCACCCCAGGGGTCACCCCCTGGTGCGTACACGACGTGGACACTGGAGACAGTCCCCCTATCCGCCACCGGGCCTACCGCGTACCAGATCGGGTACGGGCCTGCATCCAAGAGGAGGTGACCAGGATGCTCACGCTCGGGGTCATCGAGCCCTCCGACAGCCCCTGGGCCAGCCCAGTAGTACTGGTCCCCAAAGTAGCCGCCCCCGGCGCCACACCGGAACTCCGGTTCTGCGTCGACTACCGGGGCTTGAATGCGGTCACCAGAACAGACGCACATCCCATCCCCCGGGCAGATGAACTAATCGACCGCATGGGAGCTGCCCGCTACCTCAGTATCTTCGACCTGACGGCAGGCTACTGGCAGATCGGTCTCACACCCCGGGCCCAAGAACGATCTGCATTCTCCACCCCTGATGGCCACTATCACTTCAAGGTCATGCCATTCGGCATGAAGAATGCCCCAGCAACGTTTCAGCGGCTAGTTAACCAGATCCTGGCGGGGCTTGAAGAATTCAGCGCCGCCTACCTGGACGATATCGCTGTGTACAGCCACCACTGGTCCGACCACCTCCACCACCTCCGGGAGGTGCTACAGGCCCTCCAACGAGCTGGCCTCACGATCAAGGCCAGCAAATGCCAAATTGGCCAGGGGTCCGTGACCTATCTCGGGCACCAGGTGGGAAGCGGTCTGGTGGCCCCTCTGCAACTCAAGATCGCTGCCATCCAGTCTTGGCAGCCCCCCATCACCCAGACCGAGGTCCGCGCCTTTTTGGGACTCACAGGCTACTACCGGCGGTTCGTGAGAGACTATGGCAGCATTGTGGGGCCCCTCACGGAACTCACATCCAAAAACCAACCAAAGAAGGTCAACTGGACCCCAGACTGTCAAGCGGCCTTCGAGAAGCTGAAGGCCGCCATGTGCTCCGCCCCTGTGCTCCAGGCCCCCGACTACAGTCGGGAATTTATCGTCCAGACGGATGCCTCCGACCATGGCATTGGGGCAGTCCTTTCCCAGTTGAACCCCGAAGGACTTGACCAGCCAGTGGCTTTCATCAGCAGGCGACTCGTCTAACAGGGGGGCACAAACAGGCGCTTCAAGTTTACGCGCTCCGAGTTTAACGCTGTACCTCCTGGCTTCAACTCTCACTCAGGGTGGGCCTCCTCGCCTTCTTCCGCCTCCGTTCTTCCGACCGGCTCCTTTTCTTCACAAGCCTTCTCTCTTTGGACCGGCTCTTATCCGCATACTAAGTGTTCTGTCCGCCAAGCAACGATCTCCTTGTGCTCCTCTGGTGTTTCCGTGGTGACGTCACACGCTGCTCTTCCCACTTCCTCACTTCCTCACTTTTCACCAATCCGGTGGTATAGACGTCAGTCCGGGGTGTGGCTTTGTCCTTGCAGCTCTCCCAGTTAAAGGAGCCAAGCACCTTCCCCGATGGTGTTGTCCGGCCAGATTGTCCTGGAGTCAGGCTGCCAGCTGTCCTGATGTGGAGAGAAAGAGGGAGGGGCAGCCATGTCAGAGACCCACCAGTCCACCACAGGGGTCACTTCTTCCGAGGGTTTGCTCTCCCCGCTACAGCCTCCTAAAAGTGGCTGAGTGAAATCTACAAGATTTCACTCAGTCACTTTGGGGCCCATACTGGGTAAAAACCTTTCGCCTGCTTGAAGCAGGTGTAAGGATTGGCGCCGCATTGATAGAATAGGGCCCCCCAGAGCATTGCAGGAGCTGCGACGCAACTCCAGCAATGCGCCATTTTTGCCCCGTGGTGCGCCGCATTGTAAATGCCATGCATCCATGGTGACAGAGGCATGGCTCATAATAAATGGCGCATCCCTGCTGATATGCAGGGATGCACCACTTAGTGTAAATCTGCCCCTAGATGCCTCCGTAACTATTGCGATTTACGTTCAGGAGTCCCCTCCAACCCAAGCAGGTGCACTCAACTTACCGGCCTTCCCGGTGCCTCCCAGTCTTTGCCACTGCAACAGCTGTGTCTCGTCAGTGATACCTCCGCAGACCGCCTGCTCTGCAATTCATCTCATGCTCCATGTGTGTTAGGGTGAATGGGTCCACTCTCCGCCATGCATAGCAATCTAGCTTTCCCCGCAAAACCATCTCCTCTTAGCAGGCAGAGTGAGTGCGATTTGCTGACTCTGCCCAGTAGGCCGTGCCTTACTCCCTGTGAGGCCCGTCTCGCTTTACTTTTCTTTCGTCGTTTCTGGGCACGCTCAAAGCCCAATTTCGCCACTATGTTCTTCTGCAGGCCGCCGCTGATCAATGCCAGGGGTATATGCTAGAGATCGTCGCGTCTAACAGATGGATTCTGTACGATAATGTAGCTGGGTTGGCAGAGCTTAGTTACTCTGCAGCCATCTTGTAGCCAGGCACGCTCCGCCCCCTCCCTGCTGTTCCTTTCCTAACCTTCAACACCCCTTTCCTGGCTCTGCCGCTACTCTACCGCTGCAGTTGGAGGTGCCTGGAGGTGGGCTCTGTTGAGCATCTCCCACTCCTGGGGACAGCGACTATTATTGATAAATAACAAGCCTGCATATTGAGCCCTCTTGAGTGGCACAAACTCTTTAGATGATGTGGTGAAGGTCTTACCATGGTTCAACAAGACCTTGCTGTGGCTTGGTTCGCGGCAGCAGCTTTTGCTAAGAGGGTCACTCAAATGCAACAGAGGAACCCAGTCCGATCATGAATCTCTCACTTCCCAGGTACAGAGATGCAGGTTTTTCCAAGTCCCCCTGTACAACCTCCAGTTGTGGCTCCTGATATAACTATATTAGTGCCTAAGGTAGTCCAGCTGTCTGCCTTGAAGAGATTTATTGGACACACAAAAGTCCAAAACTACTTAACCCTGGTGCAGTTGCAATGTGGAAGTTTCCCAGTCTGAGGCAGCAGGTTTAATTTCCTATTTGGGAGGAGACAGCTTTATGGACAGTGCCGACTGTTGGTGAGAGAGGATAACCCCCTCTTGTAAACTGGAATAACTCTACATCTGAATTTGAGAAGGTGTTTGATTGAAGATCAACCATGTTGTCAGCTGACAGAGTACTGCTGGGCCCACAAGAAGGAAATCAAGACTTTCCGGCACATCTGGCCAATGTCAGTTGGCTTGAGGCAAAGACTGTGTGACCGGAAGAAAACACAGCAGCTGTTCTCAAAGACGAACTGAAAGATGTCTACCCGACTGAGCCAGAAATAACAAAATGCACAGATCTTATAAATTTCCCTTTACGGTTAGGCCAGAGGCTTCGTAAGAGAACAGGAGACTGGAGAAAGTTTACGATGATTTCAGGGTCCATAGAAAGATATCACGCTTGTAAAAGCCTGATTTCAGGCGAGAGCATCTCGGAACCCTTGGAAATCTGAAGCTTTCACTCTACTTTGTCTACGGAAGAAAAAGATGCAAAGCGTTGAGATGCACAGTGCCTATACTGTGGTAGGAAACGACACTTTGTAAGAGAGTGTCTGTAAAACCAAAAGATGAAATCATTGCAAGTGAAGGAGAGACAGTGGTCATACACAGTGCTGATGTTTTGAAAGAACTCTAAGCATCTTGCTGCAGGATGAAGGGGCCCCCTTTGGGAAATCCCTTCTCTTTGTCCAGGTAGAGCACAGGACATGAAGACACACTCGTTTATCTCTCCATGAATTGCTCCGCTGTCCTCATTTGTACAATGATAGATCCAGGGGCTCCTGGTCATTTCTTTGATTTACAGACATTGAAGCGTCCGTCCACACCAGCAGTGACCAAAGAAGCTTCTGAACCAATAACTGCTGTTGATGGTATGGAATTACCTTCAGGATCTGTGGCTGAGCATACTGTCA
Source organism: Lissotriton vulgaris (assembly GCF_964263255.1). Taxonomy (NCBI): domain Eukaryota; kingdom Metazoa; phylum Chordata; class Amphibia; order Caudata; family Salamandridae; genus Lissotriton; species Lissotriton vulgaris. The sequence goes on from NW_028254578.1 coordinate 505,678, forward strand.
CAGAGACCCTTTAGTAAATGGCTGAAGATGAAAAACACAATATGTGCACCCGTTTCAAAGTCACTGCTTCCCCACAGTATGGATTTATTGTAGGATTGCCATTGGTCATGACCCACCACCCTAATATTGATTGGCATTCTAGAATAACAACCCTAGGTTAGATTGCCATTCTAGAAAAAAACCCTAATACAGGTTGAAAGTCTACAACAATTGCCCTAATATTGATTGGCAGTCTAGAACAACACCCCATTGTATATTGGCAATCTAGAACAACACCCCCTAGTATAGATTGGCAGTCTAGAACAACAACCCTAGTATAGATTGGCAGTCTAGCATAACAACCCTAGTATAGATTGGCAGTCTAGAACAGCAACCCTAGTATAGATTGGCAGTCTAGAACAACAACCCATTGTAGATCGGCAATCTAAAACAACACCCATAGTATAGATTGAAAGTCTAGAACAACACCCCATGTATAGATTGGCAGTCTAGAACAACCCTAGTATAGATTAGCAGTCTAGAACAACAACCCTAGTATAGATTAGCAGTCTAGAACAACAACCCTAGTATAGATTGGCAGTCTAGAACATCAACCCTAGTATAGATTAGCAGTCTAGAACAACAACCCTAGTATAGATTAGCAGTCTAGAACAACAACCCTAGTATAGATTGGCAGTCTAGAACAACAACCCATTGTAGATTGGCAATCTAAAACAACACCCATAGTATAGATTGAAAGTCTAGAACAACACCCCATGTATAGATTGGCAGTCTAGAACAACCCTAGTATAGATTAGCAGTCTAGAACAACAACCCTAGTATAGATTAGCAGTCTAGAACAACAACCCTAGTATAGATTGGCAGTCTAGAACATCAACCCTAGTATAGAATGATAGATAGATAAGGTGCCTGATCCTAAAAGGGGTTACATTGGATGTTTTAGCTACAGGTCATCTCTGCAACTCACAAGAGGTACTCCTATCTCTACACACATTTGGTGGTTGCTAAATATGGACGCACTTATACTACCGACGCCACGTGATGCAAAGACTTGTAAACCCTGCCCGCAGACCGCACACCAATGACATAAGCGACAATCCTTAGAAGGCCAGTCTTGGTCCTGTGCCCAGCCTGCACTCCTTCACGGTCGGCCTGAACTTGTGACTTTGCCGTGGTCCAGTGCGACCATATACCCTCAGTTGGCGGTTTACCCCTTTTGGCTCAATGTTGATCTAACTCTTGGAAATTGCATATAGTTTTTAGAAAAGACAAAATGAGCACCAGGTTATGTGCATATTATTATCATACGGCTGACAGCTGACTCACATTGAATGATACACCTAACAGTATTTCATATTACAAATATACATTTTTATTCATTTATTTTTTTGGATATATAGTCAATACTCTTTCTTATTATTCTGTTTTCAAAACAATGAAAAATTGTACATCTTGTTGTATTTAAACAATTAATTCATTAAAATTGACATTCATTATGATAATATTTGTACAGTTTTCTTTACATAAGTCTATCTATTCAACACCCAAAATGAGATACAATATACAAAGCTAGCAAATAGACATGATTATATACAGAACCAAGTATTTCCAAATCAACGCGTTTCGGCATTGCCTTCCTCAGGAAATTCTGTACAATTTCAGTTTGAAAACTGTTTAAGTTGGTAGATGAGGGTCTCATGAGTAGCGTGTTAATATTCAGATCTAGAGTCGAAGTTCTGGGTATTAATTTATGTCCTCTTAAAAAGTATCTCTCTCTAAGATTACACTTCCTATACGATATTATTTCTTCGTGGATGTAGTACACCTTATCGGTGACTTTTTAATAGTTTGGATCTTGTGTTCTGGTAGAGCACATATGCGCCATGATGATATAAAGGTTCTGGTACTCGTGACGCATGCGGTTGTAGGGGCTCGCCTCCTCACGGTCGGCTCCCCTATCCGTCGATAATACGGACCCCTGCGGGTAAAATCTCCGACGCTCGTTTTCCACCAATATCCAGTTCTACTCCTCATTTAAAGCTGCCTCTTGAAAACATACAATACAGTCCCTCGTAATGTGAAGAATTTTCACCCTGTTTTGCTGCTGACTTTTGCGGCTAAGATTTTGGAAACCAATTGCGTAGACATCTTCTTTAGGCTAATAATTGTCTCTATAATACGCAGATGGATTTTCATCCGTTCCTCAGTTCTCCTTTCTATTCTTGATGACGTTGGCAAGCTGGATGCTGGTCACATTAATACCTTGGTCCTATTGGACCTGCTGCCGCTTTGGACGTGGTCGATCATTCAATCCAAGAACATTTGTCAGTGCTGGTGTAAAACTCTCATTTTTAATACATACGTCTCAGTGCGGTGGTATACTTTGAAGTATTAAGGTGTAACACGCTGAATGTTGAAAAAATACTATTTTGAATTGTGAAGATACTGTATCATAGTCTAACATGATCTTTGTGCCATGATGTACATGCCAAACATGTTCATGGCTCGGCTTCACCACTGCCTTTTCGAGCCGGAGCCCAGCTTTGGTTCGACTCTGGCTCGGCAATCCCTGTTCATGTCTTGGCGTGCGCACCTCTATTGTATTGAATGTAGATCGCTCAGTGGGTTACTGCTTTTGTAACAGACAACCTTTTGTTCTTTGCAGTTAAGAAGCGACAATCTTTCTAGCATAGCGCTGTGTCGTTCTACCCGCAACAAGGAGCTACATGTGCCCTGAAAGGCATGGCTTGTTTTTATCATCCATTTTTCGTTATTCCACAGTTGTTAAAAAAGGTTCCTTTGGATAGTACTAAAGTCTATGCACAGGCGACCACCGCTTAACATTTTAAATCCGGACTTTGTGTTTCTCCGCACCTTATCACAATATCGCTTCACATTTTCGTGGATGAGTCCTGCATGAAAACTGCTTTTCAAGTTGTCTGCCTCAGTGTTTCTTTTTACTATTTCCCTGTCCTGTCCTTGTGAGTTGTGTACTCATGTTCTGAGTATCTTCAGACAACTAGATAGAATGCAAGCCTTTCCGAAGGGGTTGTGTTGGGAGGACGTGAACAGAGGGTTGTGTCGCGATAGTATCCCTGTGTGGTGTTAATGGTCAGAAGGGTTGTGTCACGATAGTATCGCTGTGTGGTGTTAATGGTCAGACGGGTTGTGTCACGATAGTATCGCTGTGTGGTGTTAATGGTCAGACGGGTTGTGTCGTGATAGTATCGCTGTGTGGTCTTAATGGTCAGAAGGGTTGCGTCGTGATAGTATCCCTGTGTGGTGTTAATGGTCAGAAGGGTTGCGTCGTGATAGTATCCCTGTGTGGTGTTAATGGTCAGAAGGGTTGCGTCGTGATAGTATCCCTGTGTGGTGTTAATGGTCAGAAGGGTTGCGTCGTGATAGTATCGTTGCATGGTGTTAATGGTGCACGGTCCCTTCTTTGCTGAATGAGCGTTGACGCTTCTGTTCTTAGACTCCATGAAGGTGGATTATAATCTACTCTTGTAGGGTTCATCCATGAATGCCAGGTTTGGGTTCAGATTTGTGGTGACAAAAGTCCAGTTTAGAAGGTCCCAGTGGGGACTGGTCCTCAGCAGGAGCTGTTATTAATAGGATTTGGGCATGATTGCAGACAGGCACTGGAGCACAATAGCCTCCTCCACTATCTTTATATTGATGAGAATTTGGAATTCTCCTTAAAATGTTTTCTGAAGGCAATGTTTGCATCGTGGGAGAGGTGCACCGCTGGGCTGGATTTGGGCCGGTGCTGGTCAGCTTCGGACTGAATTTGTGCTGGAATTTGGACAGCTTTGGGCTTGGGACGGGTCTCAAAATCTGCCAACATTGGCTGGAACTTCGAGGGAAGAGAGAGTGGGTGAGAGGGAGGTTGAGACGAGGGTGAGAGGAAGGGTGAGAGGAGGGTGAGAGGGAGGGTGAGAGGAGGGTGAGAGGGAGGGTGAGGACTGATGGGTGCAAGGGAGGGGGCTGGGTGGGAGGGTGAGAGGGAGGGTGAGGAGTGATGGGTTCAAGGGAGGGGGCTGAGTGGCAAGGTGAGAGGGACAGTGAGGAGTGATGGGTGCAAGGGATGGGGCTGGGTGGGTGGGTGAGGAGTGATGGGTGCAAGAGAGGGGGCTGAGTGGGAGGGTGAGAGGGAGGGTTAGGAGTGATGGGTGCAAGGGAGGGGGCTGAGTGGGAGGGTGAGAGGGAGGGTTAGGAGTGATGGGTGCAAGGGAGGGGGCTGAGTGGCAGGGTGAGAGGGAGGGTGAGGAGTGATGGGTTCAAGGGATGGGGCTGGGTGGGAGGGTGAGAGGGAGGGTGAGGAGTGATGGATGCAAGGGAGGGGGCTGGGTGGCAGGGTGAGAGGGAGGGTGAGGGGTGATGGGTGCAAGGGAGGGGGCTGAGTGGCAGGGTGAGAGGGAGGGGGAGGAGTGATGGGTGCAAGGGAGGGGGCTAAGTGGCAGGGTGAGAGGGAGGGTGAGGAGTGATGGATGCAAGGGAGGGGGCTGGGTGGCAGGGTGAGACGGAGGGTGAGGAGTGATGGGTGCAAGGGAGGGGGCTGAGTGGCAGGGTGAGAGGGAGGGTGAGGAGTGATGGATGCAAGGGAGGGGGCTGAGTGGCAGGGTGAGAGGGAGGATGAGGAGTGATGGGTGCAAGGGAGGGGGCTGAGTGGCAGGGTGAGAGGGAGGGTGAGGAGTGATGGGTTCAAGGGAGGGGGCTGAGTGGCAAGGTGAGAGGGACAGTGAGGAGTGATGGGTGCAAGGGATGGGGCTGGGTGGGTGGGTGAGGAGTGATGGGTGCAAGAGAGGGGGCTGAGTGGGAGGGTGAGAGGGAGGGTTAGGAGTGATGGGTGCAAGGGAGGGGGCTGAGTGGGAGGGTGAGAGGGAGGGTGAGGAGTGATGGATGCAAGGGAGGGGGCTGGGTGGCAGGGTGAGAGGGAGGGTGAGGAGTGATGGATGCAAGGGAGGGGGCTGGGTGGCAGGGTGAGACGGAGGGTGAGGAGTGATGGGTGCAAGGGAGGGGGCTGAGTGGCAGGGTGAGAGGGAGGGTGAGGAGTGATGGATGCAAGGGAGGGGGCTGAGTGGCAGGGTGAGAGGGAGGATGAGGAGTGATGGGTGCAAGGGAGGGGGCTTAGTGGCAGGGTGAGAGGGAGGGTGAGGAGTGATGGGTGCAAGGGAGGGGGATGAGTGGCAGGGTGAGAGGGAGGGTGAGGAGTGATGGGTGCAAGGGAGGGGGCTGGATGGCAGGGATGGTGAGGAGTGATGGGTGCAAGGGAGGGGGCTGAGTGGCAGGGTGAGAGGGAGGGTGAGGAGTGATGGGTTCAAGGGAGGGGGCTGAGTGGCGAGGTGAGAGGGAGGAATGAAGCACAGAGGAGGGGAGAAGAGGACTGAGGCAAAGTGGGGGGGGGGGCAAAATCTCTCACTGCCATAATCCTTTTTTTTTTTAGAGTTTAATATAGCGCAAACTAGACCCCGAGACATCGGGCATCAGAGCGCTTTACATGAGCACCAGTTTCTTTTACAGAAGGACACATTCAGTTTTGGTAGGCATAGGTAGATTTAAGTGATTTGCCCAGACTCACAGGATGTTGAGTGTCCTCGCCGAGACTCGAACCCGGGTCCCCAGCTTTGAGGTCGACTGCTCTAGCCGTAATGCTACATCCTACATCCTCTCCCCTAGTATCCTTACGCCAGAGCTTTCAGTCTTGCTCTATAAGGCACACCCAACTATAAGGTGAACTTTGGCAGACGATTACATGCAACTCAGTGCACTTTTCAGGCACTTTACAAGAGTCACACGCTGAATGGAAAGATAGAAACACATCTGATAAAAGAATAAGTTCACACACAATGCAGGATGAGCAAAGCATGGTCGGACTGGGACAGAAAATAAGCCCAGGCACCAGAATAAAAGCGGATTGGATAGCAAACGTTTGCAAATTGGGGTTGTTTTGATCTGACAAAGACGCGCTCAGTGGGGGCTTTGCAAGGTATGGGAGACGTTGTGTGTTTGTGGTCATGTGTGTTGTCCCCATTAGGGTAATAGAGCTTCAAACCTCCCCCCGTGGGGGCTTTTATATCCAGGGATGCTGCAGCTTCCATGTGAATGGCTCTGGTCCTAACGTCACATCCTCTCCCATCAGTTAAGAGAGTGACACCTCAACTCAAAGTACTAACCGTCCTTCTTCCAGCCCATGAGGAAGTGTCCTGTCTGAGGCAGCACCAGAACAATCCCTAATCTTTCCAGTGCTCCAATTCACCCAAAACAGGAAACGCCTGGTCTCAGCAGCCGGCACTTGAAGAAGCGGGTGGCAGTGATTGCCTGTAAAAGCGTTGATGGACATGAGCGCCTGTAAAAGCTTTGATGGACGTGAGCGCCTGTAAAAGCTTCGATGGACATGAGCTCCTGTAAAAGCTGTGATGGACATGAGCGCCTGTAAAAGCTTTGATGGACGTGAGCGCCTGTAAAAGCTTTGATGGACATGAGCGCCTGTAAAAGCTTTGATGGACATGAGCGCCTGTAAAAGCCTTGATGGACATGAGCGCCTGTAAAAGCTTTCATGGACATGAGCTCCTGTAAAAGCTTTGATGGACGTGAGCGCCTCTAAAAGCCTTGATGGACATGAGCGCCTGTAAAAGCTTTGATGGACATGAGCTCCTGTAAGAGCTTTGATGTACATGAGCTCCTGTAAAAGCTTGAATGGACATGAGCACCTGTAAAAGCCTTGATGGACATGAGCTCCTGTAAAAGCTTTGATGGACATGAGCTCCTGTAAAAGCTTTGATGGACATGAGCTCCTGTGAAAGCTTTGATGGACATGAGCTCCTGTAAAAGCTTTGATGGACATGAGCTCCTGTGAAAGCTTTGATGGACATGAGCTCCTGTAAAAGCTTTGATGTATATGAGCTCCTGTAAAAGCTTGGATGGACATGAGCGCCTGTAAAAGCCTTGATGGACATGAGCTCCTGTAAAAGCTTTGATGGACATGAGCTCCTGTAAAAGCTTTGATGGACATGAGCTCCTGTAAAAGCTTTGATGTACATGAGCTCCTGTAAAAGCTTGGATGGACATGAGCGCCTGTAAAAGCCTTGATGGACATGAGCTCCTGTGAAAGCTTTGATGGACATGAGCTCCTGTAAAAGCTTTGATGGACATGAGCTCCTGTGAAAGCTTTGATGGACATGAGCTCCTGTAAAAGCTTTGATGGACATGAGCTTCTGTAAAAGCTTGGATGAACATGAGCTCCTGTAAAAGCTTTGATGGACATGAGCGCCTGTAAAAGCTTGGATGGACATGAGCTCCTGTAAAAGCTTTGATGGACATGAGCGCCTGTAAAAGCTTGGATGGACATGAGCGTCTGTAAAAGCTTTGATGGACATGAGCTCATGTAAAAGCTTGGATGGACATGAGCGTCTGTAAAAGCTTTGATGGACATGAGCGCCTGTAAAAGCTTTGATGGACATGAGCGCCTGTAAAAGCTTGGATGAACATGAGCTCCTGTAAAAGCTTTGATGGACATGAGTTCCTGTAAAAGCTTTGATGGACGTGAGCGCCTGTAAAAGCCTTGATGGACATGAGCGCCTGTAAAAGCTTTGATGGACATGAGCTCCTGTAAAAGCTTTGATGTACATGAGCTCCTGTAAAAGCTTGGATGGACATGAGCGCCTGTAAAAGCCTTGATGGACATGAGCTCCTGTAAAAGCTTTGATGGACATGAGCTCCTGTGAAAGCTTTGATGGACATGAGCTCCTGTAAAAGCTTTGATGGACATGAGCTCCTGTGAAAGCTTTGATGGACATGAGCTCCTGTGAAAGCTTTGATGGACATGAGTGCCTGAGAAAGCTTTGATGGACATGTGCTCCTGTAGAAGCTTTGATAGACATGAGCTTCTGTAAAAGCTTTGATGGACTTGAGCTCCTGTAAAAGCTTTGATGGACATGAGCTCCTGTAAAAGCTTTGATGGACATGAGCGCCTGTAAAAGCTTTGATGGACATGAGCGCCTGTAAAAGCTTTGATGGACATGAGCTCCTGTAAAAGCTTTGATGGACATGAGCGCCTGTAAAAGCTTTGATGGACATGAGCTTCTGTAAAAGCTTGGATGAACATGAGCTCCTGTAAAAGCTTTGATGGACATGAGCGCCTGTAAAAGCTTGGATGGACATGAGCTCCTGTAAAAGCTTTGATGGACATGAGCGCCTGTAAAAGCTTGGATGGACATGAGCGTCTGTAAAAGCTTTGATGGACATGAGCTCCTGTAAAAGCTTTGATGGACATGAGCGCCTGTAAAAGCTTTGATGGACATGAGCTCCTGTAAAAGCTTGGATGGACATGAGCGTCTGTAAAAGCTTTGATGGACATGAGCTCCTGTAAAAGCTTGGATGGACATGAGCGTCTGTAAAAGCTTTGATGGACATGAGCGCCTGTAAAAGCTTTGATCGACATGAGCGCCTGTAAAAGCTTTGATGGACATGAGCGCCTGTAAAAGCTTGGATGAACATGAGCTCCTGTAAAAGCTTTGATGGACATGAGCGCCTGTAAAAGCTTGGATGGACATGAGCGCCTGTAAAAGCTTTGATGGACATGAGCGCCTGTAAAAGCTTGGATGGACATGAGCTCCTGTAAAAGCTTTGATGGACATGAGCTCCTGTAAAAGCTTGGATGGACATGAGCGTCTGTAAAAGCTTTGATGGACATGAGCGCCTGTAAAAGCTTTGATGGACATGAGCGCCTGTAAAAGCTTTGATGGACATGAGCTCCTGTAAAAGCTTTGATGGACATGAGCGCCTGTAAAAGCTTGGATGGACATGAGCTCCTGTAAAAGCTTTGATGGACATGAGCGCCTGTAAAAGCTTGGATGGACATGAGCTCCTGTAAAAGCTTTGATGGGCATGAGTGCCTGTAAAAGCTTGGATGGACATGAGCGTCTGTAAAAGCTTTGATGGACATGAGCGCCTGTAAAAGCTTTGATGGACTTGAGCTCCTGTAAAAGCTTTGATGGACATGAGCTCCTGTAAAAGCTTTGATGGACATGAGCGCCTGTAAAAGCTTGGATGGACATGAGCGTCTGTAAAAGCTTTGATGGACATGAGCGCCTGTAAAAGCTTTGATGGACATGAGTCCTGTAAAAGCTTTGATGGACATGAGCTCTTGTAAAAGCTTTGATGGACATGAGCTCCTGTAAAAGCTTTGATGGACATAAGCTCCTGTAAAAGCTTTGATGGACATGAGCTCCGGTAAAAGATTTGATGGACATGAGCTCCTGTAAAAGCTTTGATGGACATGAGCGCCTGTAAATCTTAAATCGCTTCAGGGCTCCAAGAGCACCCCAAGACTGATGGAGGTGCCCCTGATAGCACATCTGTCTCCGAAATGGAGGGGGTCACAATCATTAAGGCATGCAGGGGATGCGCTGGTGATCAGACCTTTGGGTGCTATACAAATTACAGTCTATGTGAGGATTTCAGGATAATCCAGAGTAAAAAATGCCGCACCAGTTCTTGAAACAGGCTCACAAGCAGAAAAGTAGAGGTGCAGCTGAAGGGGTTACGAGACCCGGACAGAACTCTTCATTAGGTGTTCAAGAGGTCGGACTGCCTGTCAGGTGGCAACACCCCTGATGCCTCCAGATTATTGTAGAAGTATTTCCTGAGAGACAGGCATGCAACACCACCATGTTTTTTGCGCAAAGTAACTGGCACGCCTAGGGCTTTCTCAAGGCAATCAGAGAAACGATAAATAGTCTTGTTCATAGTACACATCACACGAAGGAATCCAAAGAAAAGTCTCTGTAACCTTAAATGACCCCCCCCCCCCATGTGCGATGGCTCCTACCTCACCAATGAATTGCCCTCTCTGACCACCCACCACCAGAGTGGACCCGACAGGTCTTCACCATGGCCCTCTGACACCCTCAGCCTCTACTGCACCCCCTTCATTACCCAGTTTTGGCGGCTGCCTTGATGATATATCTCTACAACTGTTCCATCTCTTGGCGGAGTTACATGACGTGAAGGCCCTCTCGAATGATCTTTTCACCATGATCAGCGATAATGATTCGCCCAGAGTCTCTGCAGGTGTTGGCGATCACAAAGGGCAGTTATTAGCCCCCACCATCTCGAAATCTACCCCCTCTCCAAAGTCGCCACCCTGCCCTAGAAGCAGTAAGCCCTGCCCGACGTCTACTGATCCTCAAGACCATCTCACTTCCTGCTCCTCCTGGACCAATGCTAACCTGACCCCTCCGAGGCAAATACACTCCATCCTTCCCAACCCGAACAGAGATCCTTCCCGCAATCTGAGATGCAGCATTTCTGACAACCTCACTAGGGTGAACATCACCCAGACTTCTTCCCCCTCGAATCCCCTTCGCCTCAAGTCTGTACTATTAAACTGCAGATCAGCCAGTAAACACGCCTCAGATATCTTTGACCTCATCCAACACAATGATTTAGATATTATCATCCTCACCAAACTTGACTAAATCCGGCTTCTACTCCTATTTTAGACCTCATAGTAGCTCCCAATTCATGATATAGTCAGGCTTGACAGAAATTTGAAACTGGGTGGTGGTCTAGCCTGCATTTATAGGAATACTCTCTCGATCTCCCAGTTGGAGTCCTCTCCCCCCTCCTCTTGTGAATACCTCTGTCTCGGCATCTCAAGTAAGAACCTAATGATCTGTAAACTTCACACCTTTTATCTCCCTTTCATTGAGCACTTAATGGAAATCATCTCTAGCAATGTCGACTCTGCAGTATCACAAATCTTCCTAGGGGACTTCAACCTGATTGGTCCAACCACAATGACCCCGCGGTATCCTGCCTCAAATCATTTCTAAATGATCATGATTTGTCACAGCACTGTGACCAACCAACCCACACGAAAGGGGAAATCCCCAACCTCATCATCTCCAAGGAACAGACATCTCTTTAGAATCCATAACCCTTTGGGACTGGTCGGACCATCACAGCATCCTCTTTTATATTAACAGGGAGGTGATATTGAGGAAGGCTCAACCGCTTAAATCAAAGATATGGGAACGAGATCTCAGATCAATAAACCACGACAAACTAGCTGCCCAGTATAAATACGTCTCTCGAACTGCTGGTTTGTCTTCTGACCGGATAGAAAGCGAGCCCCACAGAGGAATTCCTGCACCAGGGTGTGTTGATTTTGTCTGACCTTGCCGGACCCGCTTCGCGGGTCCCGCAGCGCCTTGTGCCCCAGAGCCTGCTGTCACTGTGGAAAGCTGAGAACCAGAGGCGCGGGCAGGTAAGAGAGCCGGCGGGGCTGCGAGCACGCAGGCAGGGACTCCAGTGTCCAGGAGCCCCTGCGCGCCCATTCTACACACCTGGGCTGCTCTCCCCGCTGGCCACACCCCCCTGTCCACCAACCAATTAGCAAACACCACCAGAGTTTAAAACAGACCATTGTCCCCGCTCCGCGGGAGCGTGCCGGGAGAAGCCCGGGACAAGGGCGGGACCGTCTGTGGCCGTCAGGGGCCGAGGGAGGCCGGGCTGGGCCAATCCTCTGATATTCCCCTTAACGGATCGTATTGCATTAAGTGATAGCCAAGTGCTTTACATTGTTGGTGATCACAATAACAATGTCTGCTTCCCCAAGTAGTACTGTTCCGACGACCCCAACTGTTGAGACTGGATCACTGGTAATCGGACCGCTGGATAAATTCTTTTTTAACCGCCCATCCCAAAACATTGACAAAGAGATAACACTTGCAGAGAGGCGCGCTGAGCGCAGATTGTCTATTGAACTACTCAAAAACTCTACGGACAAGCACCCTGCTCAAATCTACCCTGCATTGGTAACACCGTTATCCTCAGTAAATCTCCCTGTTGTAATTGAACAATATGATGCACCCTCAAAGGAAACAAGCGAGGACAATGTAACTGAATTGATTTCTCCTCGTGTGAGTCACATTGACCCTATGATTCTTCCAGAACCAGGTGCCCAGGTTACCTTGACCCAACCCAAGCACGGATCAAAAAGGAAAAGGACTACTGTACCAAGAAAATCTCAATTTGTTAAACCCCCACAAAAACATAGAAAGGTACATAAAAGTACGTGTCCTAGAAAGGCTGTCACTGAAGCAAGTTGTAGTATAGGAAGTGTACAGGATGGGGATGTTGTTTTATTAAACAGCCCAGATCCCAGAATCATTAATCCCCCAGTGGCAGGTCTCCCAATCGATGACAATCTATTACCCCTCCAAAACTTGATCCCCGAGTTAGAAAAGTTGCTTCGATTAATTCTTTCCCCGATAGAGGAACGAATTGGCAAGCTCTCTGACCGACTAGACCATTTTGAACAGGTAACGCTAGACAATTTTTACTCAACAAAAGCGTTGATTAAAACTCATGTAAAGGTAGATGTAAGCAGTAAGTCCCAGAGCAATACCCATTGTGCTACTCAGGAAAAGGGAAGAAGGCAACAAACCAACCCTTCACTGCCACCTAAGCCAGGTAGTGCGGTTGCAAAAAGACCTTCCAAACCTGTTGAATTAGCTCTACCAGGCCCTGCTGTAAATCCCACTAACACTGTAATCCCAGCTCAGACTGAGGTGCAGCAACCGCCTCCAATACCAAATCCTCCGTCTACCGCTGGACTAGGGGGTAACGTGTGTCCTACAGTAGGCAATGCTCCAGTACCTACCCAACTAACTAATATCCAGTTAGCAGTAAATAAACCTGCACCCCGCCCTGCTCCTATAGCTACCAAACCAATCCCAACACCCTTGATAAAGGCACCACATAGGAAACCCCCCATGAACCTTCCCCCAGATTCTTTCCCCTATGTAGCAGTCCTTATAAATGTTCCACCACTACCAGTAGGACAGAGAGAAACCTTCCAGATGCTCAAAAATAAGATCATGCACTAGTTAAGGGTGAATCGGCCTCTTCCAGGAGACGTGGATGGTTTAATCCTGGGGGTAAGGAGAATAGACTGGATAGGCTATACAACCAAAAGCCTGGGAGGGGATTGTATTGTGGTTAACTTCCAAGATCCAAGGGTGGCGGGATGGATAACTAGACAGGGATGGGGCATAAACAAGGGAGGAATTGGAATTGTCGACCTTACTTTCTTTTATCCCCGTCCAACCAATGTATCGACTAGCCTGCTCAATGAACTCATAAGCCCTCCCAACCTCCCATGGCCGATGATTCCCACACCAGCCCCACCACCACAGTGTCAAAATTACATCACCGGCACGAATTACAACCCTCCGGTTGGATGGCAAGATCAAGGGTGGGGATGTTGACAAACGCCCCAACATTTGTGTAGTAGTAGAGGAGGAAGTAACAGTGATTTACAAGGGAGTTGTGAAGAACTTGATGTCAATGCCGGTCCAATCCCAAATGCTAGGAACACTGGAAATGGGAGTTTGGTTGTGGTGGAAGGAGGTGGGGTAGCAAATGTTAATGCTGAAGCAGGGGAACCATCCACACCTATAGTAAATGAGGATGATGACACCGATGGCGGTTTTGTGAGGGTTACTGATAGTGTTGTAAACCCAATGATTTCTCAACCATGTTCCAATAATAATAAGCTTAGTGGGGGCGAGCTTAGCCTTTGTATGTTTTTATCTTGGAATATTGCTGGGCTGGGAAGCAAGCTAGACTCACAAATTTGGGTAGAATTCATTAATGGGTTTGATGTGTGTTGCTTCCAAGAAACTTGGGCTTGCGACCCCGTTTTCCTCTGTGGCTACTTAAACTTTTTTATTCCGGCCTTTAGAGGAGGTAGGGGTCGGCCAATGGGAGGGCTCACTGTATGGATAAAGCAGGACCTGGATATTTCTATTAAAGTGTTGGATTTGGGTATTAGTGATTTACAATTGTTAAGAATTTCACCAAAAAAGGGGGTTGTAATCGACCTGTATAACGTCTATGCAAGAGGCAGTAATTCAGCTAACTCTCCCACCCTAGAGGTGTTGTCCGCCTCCCTAGAAACTAAGGGCCCGATGTAGGTAGTGCGTTACCGATCGGTAACGGCCGAAAATACCGATTTTTGGCCCTTACCGATCGGTAAACAGCCATCCAGATGTAGGGAACCAAAAACAGAAATAATCGGACAGTAAACCGAATCGGAATGAGTACCGAATGGGAAAGAATCCGATACGTACATACCGAAAATCGGATATGTAACGAATCGGAAAAACACCGATTCGGATGCAAATACCGATTCGGTCCATGTACCGAATCGTTAGTGACACCGAATCGGAAAATCACCGATTCGGTCCCATTACCGAATCGTAAGTGACACCGAATCGGAAAATCACCGATTCGGTCCCATTACCGAATCGTAAGTGACACCGAATCGGAAAATCACCGATTCGGTCCCATTACCGAATCGTTAGTGACACCGAATCGGAAAATCACCGATTCGGTCCATGTACCGAATCGGTACAAATACCGATTCGGACATGAGCCGAATCGGAAAACATGCCGATTCGTATGAATCTCCGATCGGGAAATTCCCCGATTCCGACAGTTGGGGAGATGTAGGGAGGCACAGAAACACCGAAATCGGCTCAAAATCGGTAGAATTCACTCGGTATTTACCATGGATTGCAATCAGGTGGTAACCAACTCCAACCCATATAAACAGTCCCAAAATGCATTGCAACTTGCAGGATGGCAGCTTTCTATGTCATTGCGAGGCGGCTACGGCTACAGCAGGAAGGACAGAGGGAATGGCTAAGAAATGAACAGGTCTACAGACAGAGGATAACCCTGTTCATGCTCACTGAGGCTGAGATCCTACAGAGATACAGGCTGGACTCTGACACCATACTTGAGCTCATCAGGGACCTTAAGCCATACTTGGACCACCACACCCCAAGGGCACACGCCATCCCTGCGCACGTCCAGGTGCTATGCAGCCTACACCTGGTAGCGTCTGGCAGCTATCAAAGTGGAGTAGCAGCAGCAGGAGGGGTGAGCCAGAGCAGCCTGTCAAGGTTCTTCCACATATTCCTTGACGCCATGATAGACAGGATGGACCAATACATCTCTTTCCCTGCAACCCACGCAGAACTGCTACAAACTAAAGCTGACTTCTACCAGATGGCACAATTTCCCCAAATCATCGGTTGCATAGATGGCACACACATTCCGATTTGCCCACCAGCGGACACCGAATACATATACCGCAATCGGAAATCTACACACACCATCAACGTGCAGGTGATCTGCAATGCCAAGTGCACCATCACAGACCTGGTAGCAAAATTTCCAGGGAGTACCCATGACTCCTATATATTCCAACAGAGCGGCATATATGCACGGCTGATGGCAGGCGAATTTGGAGAAGGATACCTCCTAGGTGAGACACATCATCAGACCCCCATAACACATAGTAGGTAGGTGGAATACATGTATGCATGTGTCTAATGTGACCCCTTTCTCTTCCAGGCGACAGTGCATATGCCCTCCGCTCATTCATACTCACCCCCTACCTCAACCCCTCCACACCCAGCCAAAGGAGGTATAACCGGGCCCACATACGCACAAGGAATGTTGTTGAACGGACCTTTGGCATCTGGAAAAGTAGATTCAGATGCCTGCACAAGAGTGGAGGTGCAAGGCAGTATACCCCCATCACCTGCTGCAAGATCATAGCTGTATGTGCAATGTTACACAACCTTGCGGTCAAGAAGGGCACTGAGGTGGAGTTGTCTGACTACGAGGACTATGACGACGACGAAGCTGTGCCACTGACACAGCCAGCTGGGGTGTGTACGCCAAGTGATGGCAGATACAGACGTGAGGAGATCACTGAGAACTATTTCTGACTGAGTACAGATGCAAAGACAGCTAAATGTTGCTTGGAAAAAAAATAATTTTAATAGTGATGCACCACAGTTACAGCACTGATGTGCATCAAAAAATGGAGATTGTAAAATCAAATAAAGTCCAGGGTTCTGGTTTGCTCATCCCCCCTTGCCAGGCTATTTTTTGGCCCGCTTGCCAGACCCACTGGGGTGTCCCTCGGCCCCCTCCGAATGCCCAGCAGCATCAGCGGATCGCCTGGTGCTCCTCCGTGGCTCTGATGCAGCGCTGGCCGGGCTGCTGCGGCTGCTGCTGTCTCCAGCATCACCCAGGTCCAGGGCAGGATTGGAGGCGGTGTTTGATATTATCATGGCCTCCATGGCCATGGTGATCCTGGCCATCCCCCTAGTCAGCTCAGCCGTATGCTGACTGAGCACAGATTCTTGATTGGAGCTGCGATGGCACAGTTGTGCGGTCGCCGCTGCAAGGCGGGCCATGGCCCGGTTGAGCACCCGGGCATCCCTCCTGCGCGCAACCTCATGCTCCTCCTGTCTGGCAGATGAGTGGGTGATGGCAGTGGTCAGCCTGCCTAACCCTGCTGCCACCTCCTTGTTGCTGTCCACAACAGCCTGGAAACCCTTCACCAACTCCCCCATCTGCATGTTGTGCTGCAGGAGCTGGCGTTGGCAGGCCATGGTGGATCTGGCCTGTTGGCGCTGGATTTTAACCATCTGTCCCTCCAGGCCGAGGAACACACTGCCCTCCCGTGCTGGTGCAGCAGTGGTGGTGGTGGCACGGCGTCGGGCACTGCTGCTTCCGGCCTGCTGAGTGGGCTGGGGTGCCACTGGTGGGGGTGTGGTGCTGGCCGGTCCCTGAGCCCCTGCTCCCAGGACTGGTTGGACAGGTGGCAAGGCCACGGTTGTGGCAGGAGCTGGTGTAGGCGGAATGGTCTGCCTTGTAGGGGAGTTGTCTGGTGAGAATTGCAAGGGGGGTGTGCTGCCCAGTACTGGGGAGTGCACTGCTTGGAAGTCAATGACCAGGACTCCCTCCATTCCTAGCCCTGGGGTGTCTCCTTCCTCATCCTCCTCCTCCTCCTGGCCAGCCTGGCTGGTGCTCGGCCCTGCGACTGCAGTGTTGGACGTTGCTGCTCCCTCTGCTGTCACAGTTGTTCCGCCTGATGGGGCCCCTAGGTACAAAGAAGCATTTGTAAACTGAGTGCCGATGTATTACAGTCAGTACAATTATGGCATTCCACATGTCCTTGCATCTCCTTACACCGTGTCACCCTGTTTCCTGTCTTGTGATTCTGCACTGACATATTTGGCTAACTTCTGCTGACTACATGTACCATGATGCTTGTCTCTTGTATGTTGGTGACAGTACAGTGCTGGTGTTTGTCTATGCATTGTGTCTAATGGGGAGGTGTCTGGTAGGGTGTGTCATGATGCGCATGCTTCTTACCTGTAGCTGTGGCTCTCGCAGAGCTGTCCAGGGTCCCGATTCCTACGATACTCTCCCTCTCGATGGTGCTGGAGACAATTTCCTCCAGATCGGTGAGGGGTGGCGCCGGGTTCTGGCCTCCTCCAGTGTGTCCAGCCTGCCTTTGAATGTCAGCCAGCTTCCTCTTCGTGAGGCTGCGGATGTCGTAAAACCTTTTTTTCAGTTCCTCTATGGACCTGGGGGTGACACCCGCAGCATTCACCTTCTGGGCGATGTCGGCCCAGATTCTCCTCTTGGTGCTGTGTGGCACGTTGAGGGACAGCTTGCCAAACAGCTGGCGGTGCACCCTCACCACCTCCTCAACCAGCACCTGAAGTTCGGTGGTGGTGAACTTGGGCTTCCTCTTCTGGGAGGACTTCTGGCTTCCAGACTGATCTGCCATTTTCTCTTGTTCAGTTTGCAACCTCCTTCTCCAACTGCTGCTAACTGTGTGTGTTGGGCTCAGGCAGGCTTTCCAGAAACTTCTTAATTAGCTGCACCTGCCAGGGTTGCCACTCCCTGTTTGGGTGGGGGAGGGTGAGCCACCTCATTGGCTGAATCGCCTATTGCCGATTCGGCTTTTACCGAATCGGTATTATCCGAATCGGTAAAATCCGATTCGGTATTATCCGAATCGGTAAAAGCCGAATCGGTTCATTCAATGCATTCCTATGGGCTTTTTCGCCATGGGTCTGTTTTCATGGCTACGAATCTATGATTGACGAATCGGATTTTACCGAATCGGCTATTACCGAATCGGTATTCGCCGATTCGGGAATATCCGATTCGGTGGTAGCCGATTCGGTGATTTCCGAGTCGTTGTTGGCCGATTCGGTACTTTCCGATTCGGACCGAGCAGAATCGGAACGTACCGAATCTCATTACCGATGCCGACCGAATCGGTATTCATTCGTTTTTTTTTTCCTACATCTCGTTTTCCGATTTCAGAATACCGATTCGGCCCGCCTTGGTATTTTAAAATCGGAAAATCGCGTTTACCTACATCGGGCCCTAAGTCCCAAGACAGCAGGGTATTAGTAGCTGGGGATCTAAACAGGACCTTCGAACCTCTTGACAGTACAAACGATCCCTTAGGGAAGGACGAGGATACTCTTTGGGGAGTACCATCTTTATGTTTAAATCCTGTCAAGCGGTGGACGAAGGATATTCTGCTACTAAATGCCATCTGTATGGAGTATGGCCTAAGAGCCCTGAATGGGAGAACACCAGGGGACAAGGAGGGCAGTTGTACCTTTGATAATGGCCATAGCAGGAGTAGAATAGATTATGTAATATGTAGTCTCCCGCTGTGGCAGGGAGTTCTTGATATGGTCATCAAGCCCAGATTAGAAAGTGACCACAATCCCCTTTGTGTGACCCATAGGTGGTGGAATGTTGGATCCCAAAACATGCATTTAAGAAATGACCAAATTCCTGTAATGGCTAACGACGCACGAAGGCTAAAATGGCCAAGGGTATTGGCAAATGAAGAAACAATGACCTACATTAATCTTGAGGTGGACAAGGCAATTTCCACTATGGAAGCGGTAGAATCCATAACCCCCGGGCCTAGGGATATTACAGACATCCATGATAAGCTATTTTCCCTCCTTAAACCATGTTTCATCCAGCCAAAAAACAATAAAGGGAAAAAAAATCCGGAAGTTGCTAGGTGGTTTAATTGCCAGTGCAGCTCTGCCCGATTGAAATTGGGCCAAGCCATTAGAGAAAGGGACAGTGCTGTAATCAGAGCGGCTAGGAAATCGTACAAAATAGCCATCTCCCAGGCAAAGAGGAAATGGGATGAAGACCACTGGGCAGAGTTAAAGGAGGCTTCTAGTAGTAAGGACTCTAGGCTTTTTTGGAAAATTATTAAGTGGGGCAGAGGAGGTACCCCCACAAGGCCCGATAACAATGTAGCCGAAGAAGCCTGGGTTGAGTACTTCAGACCACAATATGCAGAAGTAAAGCATCCTGGGATGGGGGAGGTCACATTGCCAGTCTTTGCTACTGACAATTTGTTTTCCCTCAAAGAAGTAGAGAACGCAATTAGCAATGTCCAAAGTGGGAGGGCACCGGGGCTAGACGGGATACCCTCGGATGTCTTCAAGCACGACATGAAGAGATGGGCGAGGTATATTTTTTTGCTGGGAAATGCTCTTGCCAAGGGGGGGGTGGTCCCTGAGCTATGGCAAGGAGCAATCATCATACCCATCTACAAAAAAGGAGATCGGTCTCTCCCAGCCAACTACAGGCCCATAGGTCTGATAGCAACCATACAAAAATTAATGGGGAAAATGGTTACAAATCAGCTTATGGATTGGGTGGATGATAACAACGCTCTTTCCCCCTATCAGGCAGGATTCAGGCGGGCAACCAGCACAATTGACCAGGTCTTCCGTTTTACTATACTGCGGTGGAGGACGGTTTTGCTTGGCAGGGGCTGCCTGTATGTCGCATTTGTCGACCTGCGGGCAGCATTTGATTTGGTCCCCAGGTTCAAGTTATGGCTGGTCCTGCAAAAGCTAGGCATTCCGGCTGAACTGCTCACCCTAATCATGCGTCTGCATGAATGCAATTTCGCAAGAGTTCAGTGGGGTGGGAATGGTGAGTCAACATCGGACTTCCCGGTGGAAAGGGGGGTCCGCCAAGGCTGCGCCATGGCACCCTTACTCTTCTCATTATTCATTAATGGGATTGTCGAGCGAATGTTAGACGTGAGTATAGATGCACCATCGTTAGCGGGCGTCAGGGTCCCGATCCTGATGTTCGCTGACGATACCCTAATCATGTCAAAGAGTCCTGCAGAGTTACAACGGCATTAAACATATTTGATGTTTTTTGCAAAGAGCACGGCTTAGAAGTAAATGTGGGTAAGACAAAAATTAATGGTCTTTTCCCCACGCCGTAAAGTTCATCCCAAGGTATCTCTGAATAACACCAAGCTATAGGTGGTTAAGGAGTTTACGTATTTAGGGGTCCAAATAGCAGAGGGCTCGGGTTGGTCCCATCACCTGGAAAAAACGGCCCTAAAACACCAACAATTATCAGGGGCATTGCGGGGGGAACATAGAAAATCTAAAACCAAACCGATTAAACCTGCCCTTATAGTATACGATGCAAAGGTCCTAGGTGCGGCCTTATATGGTGCAGAGTTATGGGCTTGGGAGAACCTTTCGACCTTACAGATATCTGAAAACAGGTTCCTCAGAGGGATCACAGGTCTCCCACAGAGTACCCCCTTAATACCATTGTTCCTGGAGCTGGGTAGACGGTCAATTAGTGATAGAGCGCGACTGCGCCCTGTTCTCTATTGGAGACGTTTTTGGACAACCCAAGAGATTAGGCATTATGCTGATGGTTTCCTGGCAATAATCAAGGAAGACAATTTCCACAAGATAAAGTGGCTAAAAAATCTAAGGGCCATGTTAATTAATTTGGGGCTCTCTAATCTTTGGACCAACCCGCAGGGGGAAGTCTTCCCAAGCAAGGAAGCCCTCAAGTCCCAATATTGGGATTGGGTGGATAATAATCTTTTGAGAGGCACTAGGTCTGATTCTATGGCGGGTTGCTTCTTGGAAGCCAAAATCTGCCCTATCTTAGAAAATTATTGGGACAACATCACAGTCCCACTGGACAGGAAGTTAGTCTTCCAGTTAAGATCTGGATCCCTCCCGCTAAAAAAACTAACTGCGGGATGGCAGAGGCTGACCACTATGTTATGTCCAGTGTGTGAAGCAGCTGTAGAAAGCCTAGGCCACTTTCTATTTGTCTGCAAAGCCTATTCGTCACCTAGGAGGGTATGGCTTACCCCAGTATGCAAAAATCTTGGGACACGACATAGTGCGGTGGCAATGAGAATTCTATGTACACCTACCCAGGACTCAATAGTTCTCGGGGTAGCCAAATATCTGGGGTGGGCTTGGGCAATCAGGCGGCGGTTGATGGGTGGGCTTAGTTAATCTGGTTTATATTCGTTTTACAAATCCCAATGTAATTTGTTATATATGTGTATTTTTATATGTTGGTATTGTATGAGCTTGCACAAACTGTTTTACAAGAATATGTATATGTTAAATGAGCTGTTTTTTATCTGTTATGTTTGATTTTATGCTGTGCTTTTATGAGAAAATATCTCGAATAAAGCTTGTTCAATACCAATACCAATAAATACGTCCTTTCCTCCCAAGCTGACTTGGTTGAGGTTCAAACTCTCGTGGACCACTACAATTTGAGCATCGCCAAAATCATGGACAACATTGCTCCACTCCAGCTTAAAAATACTTCATCAAAAATGTCCAAACCGTGGTACATGAAAACTTAAACTCCGAACGTCGCAACCTTAGAGCAGCTGAACGTTCCTGGTGATCCAATCCCTCCTCAGATCAACTAAAACTTCTGAGAGAAGTCATAAGCCTCTACAATAAACAGATCAAGAAAGCTAAAGTTGACTATTTCAGATTACAACTAGACCAAGCAGCAAATCGCCCCAAGAAACTCTTTGAATTGGTCAAACAGCAATCTGTTACTGCTCCAAGCCTCTCTGATTCGAGTGGCAACTCACTCTCTTGCGAGGAATTTGATGCTTTCTTCACAGAGAAATCACGACTCATCTCCATTTACCTCGCCTCTAAGAAGGCCATATTGCCCCCCTCTATAGCTGCCTCGCCCTCCAACTTCCCTGAAAAGCGTATCCCGACCGTCTTTGACGCTAAGAACAATGCTTCATCGGGCTCCTCTTCCCCTTTTAGTGAAAAAGACATTGAAAACCTGTCCAACCCCTTAGGTGACCTGTTGCCTCCAGCCATCTTCAAAGAGATCAAGAGTGCTCTCATCCCCACCTGGAGCAGGATTGTAAATGCCTCATTATCTCAAGGCTCGATCCCCGACTGCCTAAAAGCAGCCCAGCTCTCACCTACTCTAAAAAAAATCAATGCCAACAAATCGGATCTCAATAACTTCCGCCCTATCTCCAACATCCCCACCCTAGCGAAACTCCTTGAAAATGTGTCCAATCCCAGCTCTGTGCTCACATTCAGAATTACCAACTCCCAGACCATCATCAATCCGGTTTTCGGAGGCGTCCTGAAAATGCTTGACAGAAACGAATCCTGCCTTTTGATCCTCCTTGACCTTTCCTGTGCATTCGATACGGTTAATCATGGCATTCTCCTATCCATCCTACAAAAAAGAATGGGTTTCTCGGATAGGGTGCTCCACTGGTTTTCATCATTCCTTCTTCACAGATCTCAAAGAGTCAAGACAAACCACTCTCTCTCTCAGCCCTCTCCAGTACTTATGGGGGTCCCCCAAGGATCTGCCCTTTCTTCTATCCTCTTCAACCTTTTCTTGGAACCTCTTGCTAATTCATTTAACTCCATGAACATTCTCTTCCACATGTATGCCGACGACACACAACTCTATTTGAAAATTTCATCCCGGAAAACATCATCTTATTAAAATCTATCCTCACGTCGACTCAAAATTAGCTAACGGAGAACCATCTCCTGCTCAACGCCTCCAAAATGGAGTTCGTGAGCATCTCCCCGCCAAACCACACCCCCCAAGATCGATCTCTGGATGTCTCACCTCACTGCTCTCAACAGCACTCTGAGTCATAGACTCAGCCAAATCGCTCGGAGTCAGAGTGGAGAAGCACCTGAGCATGACGACTCTTATCAGCAATGTTTGTAAGGGAGCGAACCACTTGACGAGGACACTCAGAAATATCAAACCCTTCCTGCCACAAAATGATTTCAAGCAGGTGGTACAAGCGCTTGTCTTACCAAGGTTAGACTATGGCAGTGCAACTCTCTGTGGCCTGCCCAAATACGCCTTGGCTCCACTTAGGGCCTCGCTGAATTCCGCAGCAAGACTGACTACAGGCTCCAAACGAAATGAGCACATATCCCCAAGCATTAAATCGCTCAACTGGCTACCCTTTGAAGCACGAATCCAGCTAAAGATTGCCTTCCTGGCGCACAAAGCCCTTCACTACAATACTCCCACGTATCTGGCGCAAAAACCTGAACTATCCTGTGAGGAGAGGGCATCAAGAAGTGCCTCTACTCTGCTCCTGAAACTGATCATCCTTAGCAAAAAGAGAACTTGTCATCGAGCCTTCTCTGGTTCTACCTTTAAAATATGGAACTCTCTACCTCCGGATGTATGCCGACTCTCCTCGACGACAGCGTTCAAACTGGAAGCCAAAAGATTCCTAATGAGCAAATTCTTACCATAAGGGGTGGATGCACTCATAAGGCAGTTGTTCTTGGTTTCTATCTCCATGGCACAACTAACAGTCAAGGATCGTTTCTTCAGTATAATATTATACTCTATAAGTGTACCACTGTTTACTGTTTATCGTTTTTTTCACAATTTCTGTGTACATTTCAATTTTGTCCTCTCTTCCAACCTATTGTAAAGCGCTCTGATATCCTTCGGGATCTTATTTGCGCTATATAAAACTTTATAAATAAATAAGTCATTCCATATACTGCATGTCTCTTGCTTAAATTACTCTCATAAGCAGCCAACACTATGGATCTCATACTGACCTGTGGGACCAGTCATGGCACTGCCGCATTGTCCTATAGGGCAGTCCATCCCTCGACTGGAGATGTGAACACAGCATGTGCTCAGGGTCCGAGACCATTTGATTATTGTTTTCGGACATGTGCGCCAGAACCAATGCACATATATTGTTACAAGCTGGGCCCTGAAGACGTTTCCAATGCAGCCCAGCCACCTCTATGGGCCCAGCTCAGACTGCAATAGGATTAAACAAATGAGCGCTGGCTGCACTCAAGCCTCAATGAAAGCAAAGCGCCTTGAGAAATGCTAAGAAAGTGTAATGCGTGGCACTTGGCACGGCTGATACTTGACAATGCCTCCTCCCTGGTAAGCATGGGCGAATTTTGCAAATTTTGCGGATTTGCGAACTCGCAATCCGCAAAATCCGCGAATTCTCGCAAATTTGCAGATTTTTTTGTGTTCGCGCGGGTTTCTGCCAGTTCGCGAGGGTTTTGTACAATTTCGCAAACGCGAACTTACCTGTCGGGTCGCAAGTTTTGCGAACTTGTTGTTTCTACGTGTCCAGCCTGTTTGGGACACTCTTCTTCATCACTGCCACTCTCTGTCACCACTGCCACTCTCTGACTACTCATGCCACCCTCTGGCCCACCCATGCCACCCTCTGGTTCATCACCGCACCCTCTGGTTGATCAATGTGTACATTATTTTCGGCAAAGCAAAGCACACCTTCCCTGCCTCAAGTGACCTGAATTAATTTGGGGCTGATTAATGTGTCACAGAATATTTTTTTAGCTGGCACCTGCTTCCTTAGTGCTTCCTGATTAGTGATCTTTTGCACTTGCTAAGTGCTTTCATTGTTGCAAAATTAGTTACAACACCTGCCCTGCCCCAACTGACAATAATGAATTAGGGGCTGATTAATGTGTCACTGGATTTGAACTTCCAGCCTGGCTCCTGCTTGTCTGCCTTAGCTGTAATTCAGGACCTTTGTGTAACTATTCTGAGGGTCAGAGCAGGGTCACATAATAGTTGCAAGTAGGCAACTGAACTCTGGAGGGGCCCCTCAGGAAGCACTACAGGAAATGGCTACTAATGATGAGCTTGAACTTTTGAACCTGGTAAGTAGTTTCAGTTTTGCTAAGATCGTATTTCTGCAATTTAGCGCTTATTTCCGGGGCGCGAGGTTGAACTGGGAAGTCACGCGAACAGTGCGAGCAAGCCATAAAATCCGCTGCTCGCGGATTTGCGGATTTTGCGGGAAATTCGCGAATCTCGCGGATTGCGAATTTACCGAAAATCCGCAAAATCCACGAGCGAAACGGATTTTCCGCCCATGCTTACCCTGCAACTATCATGTTTGGAAGACTCATGACAACCAAGCTTTCCCAATGGAAGGGGCTGGGTGTGACTGGGGATACATCTGCATTCATCTGCTACTCCCTGGGTGGAACATTGGAACTCTTTCGGCCATAATGAAAACTCTTTCACCTAAATTCAAAACAAAAGTAAAAAACAGAATTAACATAGAACAGCTCTTGTATGATGGGTATGATCCCTGACGGACTCCGTAGAACAGTGCATAAGAGATAGGTAGAATATTCAGTCAACAGTTTATTCAGGGCAGAATTAAAATGTTTATAATTGAGCTCTGTGTGTGGCGTGATCATTTATATGTACCCAGGCTGGGCAGGAGGCTACAACTGGTGACAAGATAGGGGATACATAACCCGGAGAACAAGAGTGCTCCCCCAGAGGTCAGCAAACTGCTCATGCGTGCCACCCGTGACTCAGTCGAAAAGAAGATCGACGATTGGCGTATGTAGAGTCAAAGGGCTGCTCCAGCCAGAGCAAAGCTGACGAAGGAGACAAAGGCTTTTCAAAGAAATTTACATATCCTCGCCCAGACACCTGCTTGTAAGGCTGTGCAAGAGATCCCGCACTACAACGTGACACAGATCCATAATGCATAACGAACATTAACTCTAAATGCAGCAGCAACCAGGTACAGAGAAGCTGTAAAAGCAACGACAGACCAGTGCTAGGAAGCGCTAGCAGAGAAAATAGTCACACACTTAGAATCGCTAAATGAAGCGACAACCAGGAGCAAGAAAGCGCTAAAAGACAAATAGCCAGATAATGAAAAAACGCTAAAGGCAGTGGAAACCAAGTTCAAGCTGAGAATGGTGATGATCACTTGCAGAGACAAAACAGACACTCACTGTAAAAGACGAAGAAGGTGCTGTGCGACCGGTGAGCGAACCAGTATTATAAAAAGGTGCAAAATACTGGCGCATTGTGGACTGCCTACTTAGAAACGTTTGGTGATTTCATTGATGCACTGGAAGAAGTAGATAACAAAATTATAATCCAATACCTCAAGAACCTTGCAGGTGAAGGAGTGAAGCAACTGATAAAGAAAATACTACAAGCTAAAGAGGCTTCTTACTATCACATCAAAGAGGTGCTCAATATAAAATTCAATCCAATTGCCAGACTTTAATTAAGAGCAATATATTTTCAGCCAAGAAAAACAGAACATTGGTGAAACAATCAACGAATACGTAGAAAGACTTGATGTGCTTTTCAAACATTGCTGATTCAATGAGCTCAACGACAAAGAAGCTATAAAACTAAGAGTCATAGATGGTTGCTTTTCTACTTCCTTCAGACAACAAATGCTGAGAGAAAAGCTAAGTCTAGAGCAAGTCCTGATGGCCACAAGAGCTGAGGAAGTTGCTGACAAACAAGCTGTTGACATAGAGGCCGGAGGAGCTCCAAGTGAGTCAGTCATGAATGTAAAGAGTAAAGAAAAACATAAGGTTGAGGAACACAAAGTGATGTCTCCAAAGAAGAAGAAATTGTTCTTCAGATGTTGATTTTCCTTTGCACATCCTGGTAAATGTCCCTCAATTGGTTAAGTATGCAAAGGTTGCAGGAAAGAGAACCATTTTCTGACATCCAGAACCACTCATTGAATGAGAACGACCTACAGAGCCACACATTGAACGAGAACGACATCCAGAGCCACACATTGGATGAGAACGACGTCCAGTGCCACACATTGAACGAGAACGGCATCCAGAGCCACACATTGGATGAGAACGACCTCCAGAGCCACACGTCGAATGACAACGACATCCACAACCACACATTGGACAAGAATGACCTCCAGAGCCACAATTTGAACGAGAACGACATCCAGAGCCACACATTGGATGAGAACGATGTCCAGAGCCGCACATTGAACGAGAACAACATCCGGAGCCACACATTGGATGAGAACGACCTCCAGAGCCACACATAGCCGATACGATCACCCAGCTGAATAGTGTTAAAGTCTTTTCTCACCTTGATCTGAACAAAGGGTATCATCAAAAAGGAACTGGAAGAAAATTGTAGGAGCATTGCTACTTTTTCTGCACATGTTTATTCACATATAAACAATTAAGTTTTGGTGCATCATCAGCTGCTGAAGTATTTCAAGACATCATTAAACGCATAATACAGCCTGTCACGAATGTCAATTACAGTGATGATATACTCCTTTTTGGGGCCACACGCAAAGAACATGATGAAGCTCTTACACAAGTGTGCCGTCTACATACTAACTAACGTACTAATGTGGGTCTCACTTTAAATGCAGAAAATTGTGAGTTAAACAAAACAAAACTACATTTCTTTGGTCATATTTTTTTAGATGGGGAATGACTCCAGATCTAGCTAGAGTGCAACCGTTGTGAGCTATATGCCCCTCGGTAAGTGCTCCACTGAGAGACTTAACTAAATGAAATGCTTCATTTCAATGGTCACATGAATGCAAACAAAGTTTCAAGAAAATCAAACGTGCAATCGAGAACGCCACCGAAGTGGCCCACTTTGATCTAAAGCTACATATTCTGGTTCATGCTAGCAGACGTTTTTCACAGACTGAGTGTGCCTATTTACAACCCGAAAAAGAAAGCTCAGCTGTGGGTTGGGCTTGTGACCATTCCCATGTGTTCCTCCATGGAAAATATTTGACTCTTGTTAGTGACAATCAAGCTCTGCTTACAAACTTTGGGAATACTAAAGCCAAGATGCCGCCTCACATTGAGAGGTGGGGTTTACGATTGCAGGAATATGATTACACCATTGTGCACTGGTCGGGGAAAGACCAAACCCCGGGGACTACTTTTCCCGAGTGCTATTTCAGAGTCATGGTACTACTTCCAATGCAGCTGAGGGCTATGTCAATTTAATTGTAAAATCAAGCACACCTGCCGCTATATCAGTAGATCAGATTATTGCTGCTACGAGCACGGACAGAGCCATGATATTAGGCTATACACTCAATAAGGATAAGACAGAGGTTAGATTACTTAATTTATGTGGTTTTAGGGAGATCCGGGGTGAGTCAGGACTGACATGGTAGTCAGGCACAATTGAGTACCTAGGTCTAGAATTCTCAAACGACCTTATTTCCACACTAGAGGCAAACAAAACTATTACTTATAAAAAAAAATCGTACCTTTTGGAAGGATGATCACCCATATTCTCATCATGGTGGGGGAGAGTATAATCGGCTAAGATGATGATATCGCCTCTCATAAACTATCTTGTTGGTGTGCTCCCTAGGATGCTCTCTGATAGTTTTTTAAAGAAGGGAGATAATGAAATCAGTAAATTTCTATGGCAAGGGAAAACACGATCCCACTTGATTAAGGCTGGCCACACAGTGACAAGGATCTATAAATTACCACTTCCCTCACCGGGTAAGCATCATTTGAACAATGTAACAAAGTGGGAAACAGAACCGACCAAAAAATACTTACACCGGACTGGTCACGAATACATATGATGCCTTTTAAACACCAAATCTCCCCAACTCACTCACAAACAAAATTTATGATCATAAATAGGAGCTACTGGTGTGTGTACCATCGATCACTGTGTATACATGTGTAACATAAAGTATACTAATCTGGAACTTTCAAGCCTATATGAGCTCTCAGACCTGTCTATGTATTCTGTACCTGCTAGTCCCCGAGTGCCATTGATATTATGGCTAGCTTACCAATCAACAGTTGCACCCTCGCCAGTTCGGTTTGCCAACTCATTCACCCAGCGGCACTGTATCACTTCTAATACTATCTCACCCGCACCCTCTGCATCCGCTTTGTATGGGGCGGAAATTAAATAGCAATCTGCACCATTTTGGCCTTGATTACATTAATTGCTGTCCTTACTCGGAGCCCAAGGGAGCGGCAGACAGAGCCCTATTGTGAGTGGAGGACTCCTGTCGTTTTGTGCCCAACTCACTTGGTTATGTGATGTTTAATATTTGTTATATATGTTGTATATGACTCCGTTCAGTTAGCCATGGGTTGTTAAATAACAGCACATTGCTTTATGATAGTTTTGCACCCATACTAACAGTGCTTAAACCCAAACTACATGTCCCAGAATGCTATGTATCCTTGCTAAAATTTAGTACTTTACGGTGCACTGTGCAATGGGGTCACTTTGTGACCTTGTTATAGTACATCAAAGATTCAATCTGGTCTCAGTGTGTGGGTTTAAACTCCTTTATATTGGGAAAGGATCCAAAATATCCCATTTGCGGTTCTTACTTGCTTTCACAAATACATGTTCAGACCTTGTACTTCGATTCTTTTTTTTTAATTTGGGGGAGATTAACACTTTAATGGATTAACAGTTGTGCTAGAAGGAAACAAAAGCGTATTTTTACAGAAAAATCTTAGTTTCATCTTTTTAATACATTTCTAAGCGCATTTGCTCACAGTTCTATACATTGAACTCTTTGATTTCCAAACTTTGTTCTCCAAAGTATTGTGAGGGTTTTATCAAAGCAGATTTATAAAGCACAGCTAATTTCCCAATAGGGTATCCAGGCACTGGTAGCCATGCTGCTCGGGTGAATTAATTCAACGACCAGGTCTTGAGTCCCTCCCTGAATGGAGGTTGAGGTCGGAGGTGGAGGGGGAGGCTGTTCCAGGACTTCGCTGTGAGGAAGGAGCGTCCTCTATTGTGGGTATGTCTGGGGAGGACGACGCTGAGCTTGGCCGCTGAGTTCTGTATGGTCTTCAGTCTCTTCAGGGTGTGTGTGGTAATTCCTGCATAGGGTGTTGCCGTAGTCCAGGCGGCTAGTAACAAGGGCTTGAGTGATAGTGCGTCTGGTGCTGATTGGGAGACATTGGAAGATCTTTCAGAGCATGCAAAGAGTGAAGTAGCAGGCGGAGGACACTGCGTTGGTGTGGTGTTTTTGGGTGAGTTTGTCCAGGAGGATGTAGAGGTTCCGGGCATAGTCTGTAGGAGTGGGTGAGGATCCTAGTTTAGCAAACCACCCAAGAGTCGGTCCACGAGTAGGTGTTGTTCTCGAAGATCAGTTCTTCTGTTTTTTCTGTGTTGAGTTTGATGCAGTTTTTTTGCATTCAGTTGGCGACGTTTGTTCAAACTAGCATATGAAACTATACCTTATCGTTCAGTGAGATATTAAGGGTTTGTAGAACCCCGGGCAACACATATTTGTGGATCCCTATTTGGAATACATTTGAATTCATTACCACTTTTAGGTTCAATTGAAGTCCCTGTGATGGCAAAAAAAGATTGAATCATGTTAAACCTTCAGAACCCGGGGCCGGCAAAAGCATCTAAAAGCCCAAGCTGGCTATAGTCCACCAGCCAAGTACTATCAAAAGAAGCTTGAACAAATATTAATAAAGATATATATTTATTTTTGAGTTTGGTTCTAGATCTTTTACTTACAAAAACATTTTAAGTGGATATCCAGCCAGCTTGTTATTCCCATTGCAGGGAAACCTGCTGTGTTTAGTGGAATAGTGCATAATATTACAATAAAAAGACATATGCATATAGCACTTGAAATTGTAGCTTTAGTTGCAGAAAATTTTTTACCGTAAATATAGCCCTTTCACCATTGCATTCCTGCTACAGCAGCGAAAAATCAAAGCACTGCTCTGAGGATTTTCACAGTCCCATCTAATAACTCCCCTTTATTTCTCTTCCCGTGCATTGTCCAACTTCACTTCTATTAATGTGTAAACCTCTCCAGCTTGGCAAGTACCTGTGAGCCTCCTGAGTAAGATAATGGGACCGGCCAGGATACAGGAGATGCACTGAGACTTAAAGAGAACAGTTGAGCAAGAGACATGAAGTAGAGGTGGAAGGGAGAGACGGAAATGATGTAGAAAAATATGTGCGGTGGAGAGAGGAAAAGCATATAGAAAAATGGTGAGGTAGCCGGATGGAAAGATAAAGAGTGGTAGATGGAGGAAGATGTGAAAGAGAGGTAGAGAAATAGGTAGAGTTTAGAGTGATGTAGGGAGAAGGTAATGTAGAGAGGCAGAAGAGGACAGTATTCCAAGGGGGGGAGGTGAAGAGAGAGAGAGAGAGAGAGGTAATGTAGATAAAAGGTGAATTAGAGAGAGGTAAAAGCAGCAAGAAGTGGACGATAGAGTGCAAAATGGAAAGGGGTAGAGCACAACATTTCAGGTAACGACAGTAGAAAGGGGTGAAGTGTAGAGAGAGGAATCCTCTGTAGAGTGAATCGAGGAATTTGAAATCTTATATGAACTAGAGAAAGAGAGGTAATGTTAAAATGGCAATATCGAGATGTGGGAAAAATAAAGAGGAAGAGACAGTTAGGAAGAGCGATCCGTACAGATAAAGTTTGAGAGAGAAAGTTGAGATGGAGAGGGTGAGGTGAAATGGAGAAGGAGGTCCAGAGAATTATGTGTGTTTGATTGAAAGAGCGAGTGAGGGAGAGAGAAAGATAGAATAGTTAATGGCTGAGGTAGCACAATTGAGGTAGCCAGAAACAAGTAATATATTTAGAGAGGTGAAGGAAAGGGAACAGAGGTAGAGGGTGAGAAAGAAAGGTGGAGATAGAAGGCAGTGAACTAATAATGTGTTAAATTTAAAATGTATGTTTAGTGAGTGAGGGATTGGTGGGACAGAGAGAGGTGAGGCAGAGAGAAATGAGCTAGAAAGGAGCGGAGAATGGTGAGGCACAGAAAGGTATGAGAGAGAAGGTAGGAGAGGTTAGGTAAAAGGACATGAAGAGA
This sequence comes from Lissotriton vulgaris, assembly GCF_964263255.1. Lineage (NCBI taxonomy): Eukaryota > Metazoa > Chordata > Amphibia > Caudata > Salamandridae > Lissotriton > Lissotriton vulgaris. The sequence continues at coordinate 537,564 of NW_028254578.1, forward strand.
GGATGGAGGTGAGGTAAAGCTAGAGATGTGTTTGTGTGAGAAGGGAAATGGAAGGAGCAGAGATACAGGGATGTAATAGAGAAACAAAATAAGTGTGGTACAGAGATAGGGATGAGGTAGAGGGAAATGAGTAAGAGAGCAGGGTTAAGAGTGATAGATAAATATGTAGGTACAGAAACTGAAAGAGAAGCAAGGGCATGAGAAAGAGGTATAGAAAGGTGGACCAGAGTGAGGTATATTGGATGAGAGGTGAGGTAGACGAAGCTGAGGTAAAGAGATCAGAGATAAAAGAGAGGGTGGAGGTACATAGAGAAGTAGAGATAGGTTAAGCGGGCGGTGAGGTGAAGTACTGATAGAGTGATGAAACACACTCATTGTAATTTCCACCAGCTGAAGGAGAATGTGAGGGTTAAGATTAGGCAGACAGCGCATGCACAAGAGACTGTGAGGGTTAAGTCTGGGCACACCAAGCATGCACAAGAGAATGTGAGGGTTGTAGCTGGGTAGATCAAGTACGCACAAGAGAATGTGAATGTTGAAGCTGGGCAGACCACGCATGCACAAGAGAATGTGAGGGTTGTAGCTGGGCAGACCACGCATGCACAATAGAATGTGAGGGTTGAGGCTGGGCAGACCACGCATGCACAATAGAATGTGAGGGTTGAGGCTGGGCAGACCACGCATGCACAAGAGAATGGGAGGGTTAAGGATGGGCAGACCTTGCATGCACCCTAGGGAGCAGATTTATTATTTTTTAGTGCACCGCAGTGCAGCAGTTAGGTTCAGCGCTGTGATGTGCGAGGAGGAGAAAGGAGCGCTGAGACAGATTTATGAAATACAGCACGCTGCTGCTCACTACCCCTGCACTAGTACACAGTACCTAGTGCCACACAAAACCTTTACACCATAGGGCAGAGGATTGTGTGCTGTCTAGCATAGGTTTTGTACTGGAAACACACCATCCCAGTATAAAATCCTATACATAGAGTAATCTTTAAACACTCCAGAGTTTGTGTTTGTGCTGTAAAGTGCTGCACAGGTTGTGTTTGAGCTGTGAAGTGCAGGGTAGGTTGTGTTTGAGCTGTGAAGTGCAGGGCAGGCTATGTTTGTGCTGTGGTGTGCTGCGCACATGCAATGTGTGGAGTGTTTGAAGAAGTGACAGTTTTTCTGTCTTGTAGTTAATCAAAGAGAACTAGCTATGTCTGTATGCTATGTGTCTGCATGGGAAACCATTTGGTTTAGTGTGAAGGCCCTCACCCACCAACCTAGTGGGTGGCATGCTTCATCATCGGACCCCACCGAGGCACAGAGTGCGCCTCAGGTGTGCTGCGACGCCAGATTACTGTGGAGCGTTTTTTTGGAAGGTGAGTGTGCTGTGCAGGTGTGTTGCGTGAGATTTTAAAATTCTGTCCTTGGGGTCCCTAATGGTTACTTTATTGGTGGGCCCCGGGCAGAGCTGGCTTGGGACGTGTAGGGGTTGACTTATGGTCCCCCACGTCCAGTGTGCTGTAAGGTGCTGCACAGGTTGTGTTTGTGCTATGAAGTGCAGGTCAGGTTGTGTTTGTGCTGTAAAGTGCAGCGCACATGCAATGTGTGGAGTGTTTGAAGAGGTGACAGTTTCTCCGTGTTATCACCTGCTTCAGTGGCTTTTTTAACATAAAATGAACAGATCCTCAGTACTCTCACAACACGATATTGAAGCGTAGTACATTTTTCCATATTTCCGCACGTCGCTAATATATGAGGTATCGCGTGTCCATGGAGGTGATAGAAAGGAGAAGTTTATTTCTTACAGAATGCTGCACCCACAGATCTGCTTCCTCCTGAGAAACTGACACATTCCAACTCCCTCAGCAGCATTTCACATGCAGTGTTGCCTCAGGGACTCTGTGATGCCACAGCTCTGTTTGAAGAGACTGCAAGAACTTTGTCTGAGGATTGAGCCATGATTATTTGAGGTGTTACATGTGATAGTGCAGATCTGTGCACACCCTGTGCCCACCCTGTGTGTAGATCTCTGGGAGCTGTGAATGGCCTGGACGAAGCCTAATCTTTCAATACAAAATGTATGGAAGTGATTTTTGTGTGCGAGACAGTGTGTATGTGCTTGTTTGTGATTGGTCCTCTTGAGTGGATTGAATCTATATGAGTGTGTAAGCGACTGATCCGTCTGATTACTTATTTCCAGTGTGAGTGTGTAGGTCTTTGTGCCTGGAGATCAATTGTATTTCACGTGTGTGTGTGCACGGCAGAACACAATGCCTGCGTGATTGTGCAGCATTGAAGATGTGGTTAAGAGATATCTAGTTTGTTACATTAATCCATTTATAAATGAGGTGTGAGGCTGTACAAGTGAGAGTTGGAGTTTGTGTCACATCACATGATTCACATGATTCCGTTTAAGCGCCCCTGCAACTTCCCAGCTCGATCCGAATCACAGGAAAGAACACCCTCGCCTCACTGCCAGATCTCCTAAATTGCTCAAGATCCACCGTACTCGTTTACAAATACAGATTTTTCAAGGGAGTGCTAAAATACATCTACGACCACTGACCGCTCTGCCCGAGTCGCAGCACCTTTACCTCTACTGCCACCGGAGGTGCTCCGCTCCTGGAGCAATCGACGAGGGATTTCCACCTGCGGGGACCGGGACGGGACTGCGAGACCCAGCATCCACAGCGCATTGAAGACCACAGCGCAGCTGGTGTCTCTTCCCGCCCCCAGCACTCCCGCAGGCTTAAAGCGGCTCACGGACCCTGCTCACCGGGTTCCGCTTTACTTAGCCGTTAGCTGCCTGACACTTGCCTGTTTTGCCAACAGCTGCCACCGGAGGTGCTCCGCTCCTGGAGCAATCGACGAGGGATTTCCGCCTGCGGGGACCGGGACGGGACTGCGAGACCCGGCATCCACAGCGCATTGAAGACTACAGCGCAGCTGGTGTCTCTTCCCGCCCCCAGCACTCCCGCAGGCTTAAAGCGGCTCACGGACCCTGCTCACCGGGTTCCGCTTTGCTTAGCCGTTAGCTGCCTGACACTTGCCTGTTTTGCCAACAGCTGCCACCGGAGGTGCTCCGCTCCTGGAGCAATCGACGAGGGATTTCCGCCTGCGGGGACCGGGACGGGACTGCGACCCAGCATCCACAGCGCATTGAAGACCACAGCGCAGCTGGTGTCTCTTCCCGCCCCCAGCACTCCCGCAGGCTTAAAGCGGCTCACGGACCCTGCTCACCGGGTTCCGCTTTGCTTAGCCGTTAGCTGCCTGACACTTGCCTGTTTTGCCAACAGCTGCCACCGGAGGTGCTCCGCTCCTGGAGCAATCGACGAGGGATTTCCGCCTGCGGGGACCGGGACGGGACTGCGAGACCCAGCATCCACAGCGCATTGAAGACCACAGCGCAGCTGGTGTCTCTTCCCGCCCCCAGCACTCCCGCAGGCTTAAAGCGGCTCACGGACCCTGCTCACCGGGTTCCGCTTTGCTTAGCCGTTAGCTGCCTGACACTTGCCTGTTTTGCCAACAGCTGCCACCGGAGGTGCTCCGCTCCTGGAGCAATTGACGAGGGATTTCCGCCTGCGGGGACCGGGACGGGACTGCGAGACCCAGCATCCACAGCGCATTGAAGACCACAGCGCAGCTGGTGTCTCTTCCCGCCCTCAGCACTCCCGCAGGCTTAAAGCGGCTCACGGACCCTGCTCACCGGGTTCCGCTTTGCTTAGCCGTTAGCTGCCTGACACTTGCCTGTTTTGCCAACAGCTGCCACCGGAGGTGCTCCGCTCCTGGAGCAATCGACGAGGGATTTCCGCCTGCGGGGACCGGGACGGGACTGCGAGACCCAGCATCCACAGCGCATTGAAGACCACAGCGCAGCTGGTGTCTCTTCCCGCCCCCAGCACTCCCGCAGGCTTAAAGCGGCTCACGGACCCTGCTCACCGGGTTCCGCTTTGCTTAGCCGTTAGCTGCCTGACACTTGGCTGTTTTGCCAACAGCTGCCACCGGAGGTGCTCCGCTCCTGGAGCAATCGACGAGGGATTACCGCCTGCGGGGACCGGGACGGGACTGCGAGACCCAGCATCCACAGCGCATTGAAGACCACAGCGCAGCTGGTGTCTCTTCCCGCCCCCAGCACTCCCGCAGGCTTAAAGCGGCTCACGGACCCTGCTCACCGGGTTCCGCTTTGCTTAGCCGTTAGCTGCCTGACACTTGCCTGTTTTGCCAACAGCTGCCACCGGAGGTGCTCCGCTCCTGGAGCAATCGACGAGGGATTTCCGCCTGCGGGGACCGGGACGGGACTGCGAGACCCAGCATCCACAGCGCATTGAAGACGACAGCGCAGCTGGTGTCTCTTCCCGCCCCCAACACTCCCTACTTAGCTCCACCTTCCCCGCGGAGCGCGGGACGCGCGCGGGGGACGCAAACCGGGGCGAAGACCGGGCAAAGAGCGGGCCGTTTGAGGCCGTTCGAGACCGTGGGGAGACCGGGCCGGGCTCTCCCTCTAAGCCTCTAATCCCTGAGTATTTCTACTTCCAGCTTCTGCATTCCAATCAGATCATCCACTTCAAACCATCCCAAGAAAAATGAATACTAGGAGTAACAAATTAAAGAAATCAAAAAAGAGAGGCATCGGAGAACAGCTTCTAGGTCCAATGGACGACTTTTTGGCCAAGGCTAACACCTTTATCGACCAAAGCATTAGTCTGATAGAGGGAAGAGTATCTACAGATCTCGCGATCGCGAGGCGATCCTTTATGGGACCATTGGCCACAGCAAGAACACCAGAGATGGAAAACGCCCTAGCCGATCCACCACAAGGCAATAAGAGACTTAGCCTGCCGAACAACATAGATCTCTCAGCCTCCCAACTATCCCTCTCACTTACTAACTCAGATCTAGAAAAAACACCTGCACTTCTACACGAGCAAACGCCAGAAGAAGTAAGACAGGCAAGAGGGAGGAGGGAGGGGGCTGTAAAGAAAAGGAAGGATAAGGGGAAAGCAGATCTAGCTAATGGGATCGAAATAGCTGAGACCACTGATCTAATCACGCCCCCTAACATGGCCTGCTCGTCACCTAGAGTGGCGGACCCTACTAATCATCAGGTTCTAGTACAACATTCTTCCCCTAATAACAATATAAATACTACGGTCATAGGTTCACCCGTCATCATTTCTCACAGCAATGAATCAGATTCTTTTCATCTAGTAAACAAAATTACCTCAGTATTAAAAACTCTATTTCAACCTCTTGAAATGAGATTAATAAATATAGAAACCCAAATGTTAAAAATTACTACATCCCTAAAACATAACATAACCTCTGAACCCCAAAAAAGGGAACAAATAATCAACCTGCACCCCCCCTACAAAATAAAAAAGTTACACAAACTCGTCCTGTAACAAAACCACAACCTGCTGCAAAAGACTCTGTAGTAGGCAAACCACCCTCGGTAACGATAGTACCAACAACTAGCACTGACACACTCCCAAAAGCTACAGCTACAAACACAATAAAAGTAAACACGCCAGCCCCAAAAACACCAGCTGTTACTAACCCTCCTCAGAGCAAACCAAACCCCACAGTTAATAAAAGTACCACTAGAGGAGCCAACGATGGTAGAACCTACATGCATCTACCACCTGAACAACAACAACAACAAAGGAGTTTACAAAGCGCCTGGTGACGCCATCACGGCGTGTCCCCGCGCTGTGGAAAGAAGTCAGGTGCATAGTAGGGAGTTACAGGGAAAACAAGTGAGTTTTTAAGCTTTTCCTGAAAGCAGTCTCCGAGTCCGCTAGTCTGATCTCCATAGGGAGAGCATTCCATTCCTTGGCGGCCATAACCCGAAAAGAGCGGCCACCCATTCTGGCCTTCCTGATACGGGGTACTGTGAGCAAGCCAGTTCCCCTGGAGCGAAGAGTTCTATTGGGCTCATAAGGAATGGCTAAGTCTTTCATATAGGAAGGAGCTTTTTGGGAGATGATCCTATAGCATATTAGTAGTGCTTTAAAGAGAATTCTCTTTTTTATGGGTAGCCAGTGGAGGGTATCTAGAGAAGGTTTGGAAGGAGCTCTCTTGGGAAGTCTAAGGACTAGACGTGCTGCTGTGTTCTGCAGGACTTGAAGTCTCCTGATGTTGTTTTGCGATGTTCCGAGCAGAAGCACATTCCCATAGTCTATTCTGGAAGTCACAAGCGCTTGTGTCATAGTGCGCCTTGCTTCCAGAGGGAGGAGATCCAGGGTACGGTTAAGGGTCTTCAAGACCCCGTAGCATTTACCGACCACCCTGTTCACGTGGCAGTCGTAGGAGAGTTTAGGGTCAACCCAAATCCCCAGATTTTTGGCTGCTTCACAGGGGGTGGGTAGCGGTCCCAGACAAGAGGGCCACCACTCCTTGGTCCAGCTCGAATCCCTACCTCCCATAACAAGAACCTCTGTTTTCGAGCCATTAAGCTTCAGGCAGTGTTGGGTCATCCAACCTGCCAGAGCTTGCATGCAGGATTTAAAGTTGTCTGGAGAGACAGAGGGAGCTTGGGATAGGGAGATGAGAAGTTGGGTATCGTCGGCATATGAGACTAATTCAATGCCGAACGATTGAACAACTTCAGCCAGCGGGGCCATATACAGGTTGAAGAGGGTGGGGCTCAGGGCAGAGCCCTGAGGCACCCCCTGTTCCAAGGCAATGCTGTCAGAGAGAAAAGCACCTCTCTGAACCTGAAAGCAGCGGTTGGTGAGAAAAGCCTTCAGCCAGCCCAATGCTTCCTGGGTTACCCCGGCTTTGTTCAGACACTGTAGCAAGATGGAGTGTGCTAGAGTGTCGAACGCCGCACTCAGGTCCAGCATTATAAGTGCCATGGTCTGTCCTGCATCTACACCCGCCCGTAGGGTTTCTGTCGCTCTCAGTAGGGCGGTTTCGGTAGAATAGCCTGCCCTGAATCCTGATTGGGAGCTGTGAAACGCACCATTGGATTCTAGATGGGCCATAAGTTGGCTATTAGCTATTTTCTCAGCCACCTTCGCTAAGTAAGGTAGCAGCGAGATGGGCCGAAGGTTTTCTAGAGTGTCCTGACTGATGTTGGGTTTTTTCTTTATCGGCAACACAATAGCTTTTTTCCATTCCATAGGGAGGGTGGCCGTAGAGAAAGAGAGTTGGAGGATGTGCCTGAAGTGATACTCAAGGACTTCCAAACTGGCTGTAAGTATCCTGGGGGGGGGCAGGGTCCCGGGGAGAGCCAGACTTAATGCTCCTACAGATGCTGGTAAGAGCAGTAGTGTGAGGAACAGAGAAACTGGTCAGGCATTTTTTAGTATGGATCAGCTCCAAGTTTTCAGTAAAATCAGATCCTGATGGCAGGTCGGTGGAGAAGTTGGAATAGATGGTAGTGATTTTATTAGCAAAGTATTTGGCAATATCATTGCATTTCGCCACCGAGTCATTAAGGGCATTGCTCTCGTTGGTGACTACCGAGATTTCCTTAAAAATTTTAAAAAGCTCCTTGGAGGAGTTTTCTGCTTCACCTATACGGGTCTTATAGTGTAGAGCTTTAGCGGAACGGATCAGTTTATAGTATTTTGCTTGCTCTTTTTTATAATGGTCTTTAGCAGTGGGGCAAAAATTGACACACCAATCTCGTTCCAGTTTTTTACAGGCGGTTTTAGCATCTTGAAGTTCAGATGTAAACCATGGGGAAGGTTTCCTCAATTTCTTGTTGGTCACTGATCTACGGATAGGAGCAGTTTCATCCAGGGCAGTGAGGATAGTATTTTTTAGACAAGTATAGGCGGTCTCACAGTCGGAGCCTTTGGGGGGTCCAGCCAGTTCAAGCTTGTCAGTAAACGTATTAGGATTGAAATTTTTCCATTTGCGACAGCGATAAGTCTGCAGGTTTTCATTTTTGACTACAGTTTCAGTTGCTAATATGTGTAAGGGGATCACGAAATGGTCAGACCAGGGCACGGGAATAGGAGGAAGCACTTTTATTCCGTTCCAGTTGCTAAATACTGGATCGAGCAGGTGGCCCTGTCTATGAGTGGGGCTTTGATGTTTAAGATCTAGCTGCAGAGACAGTAATTCTGCTTGTATGCTGATGGCGTCTTTGTCCCCAGCATCATCAAAGTGTATATTCATGTCACCTAGCACCAAAAGTCTAGATTTCCTTAAAGCAAGATGGGCTGTGGCCTCTATAAGGCTGCATGTAAAATCAAACAGTCTTCCCGGGGGTCTGTATAGGAGAATGCCCGATAGGGAATATTTAGGGCTCACTATAATAGTGAAAGATCCAGCTTCGCAGTGATCGATATTCACCGGTGATAAAGAGCATTCCAAGGGGGCTCTGACGGCAATGGCTATTCCGCCTCCCCTTCCATCCTGCCTATCGAGCCTGGCGAGGGAGTATCCTGGAGGCATCGCCTCGATGATATCGGGATCAGAGTGCTCACCAAGCCAGGTTTCGGTCAGAAATAGGATCTCAAGAGCTTCATCCTCAAGGAGGTGGTAAATTTGGATGTTATGTTTGCTTAGAGATCGACAGTTAAGTAGTGCAGCTTTTAAGACACTTTTATGGGGGGTGTCGGAAGAGCCGGTGCTAGGTGTAAAATGGCACACTGAACAATCGTGTACTGATAGCGCCTCCATAGAGTGTAAACAAGATGACATGTGGGCCGGGCGTAGACTGAGTAGAGTATGTTTGTCATACCGTAATGGAGGGGGCTGTGGTTGAGCAGGGTTTCTGGCCCCGCGCCCCGTCCGGCCGCGGACGGGCGCAGACGGGCTTGACTTTGGCTCGACTTCGGCGCGCTTCCGGCGCGCCCGCTGCACGCGTCCGCTGCGCGGTCGCTGACCAATACACATTTATAGGCTGTAGGGGCAACTAGAGCGCTGACCATCCGCCCGAGCCCGGAAGTGCTAGGCTCCTCCTCACCCTCCGCAAACAAACGCCCAGAAATGGACGCGGCGGACCGGGGCGGGAGTCGGCAGGTAGGTGAGTGCAATTACAGTGCAACAGAAACAGTTTTAAAAGTTTTTACAAAAGGCTAGTGCCTAAACATTAAAAGACGCTGCAATCAGCGCTAGACAGGGAGAGCTGTAAAAGTTGCCAGCGCGAGCGGAAAGAGCCTGCCACTGCCACCGGCAAGACTCCCTTCCACCAGCATCTCCATACGTGGTCGTAATGACGGGTGTACCAGAATTAAGAGGGGAGACAACAGAGCCTAACTGGTCCCTAAAAAATAAGGTCCAATATTGGCTAAACACGAACCGCCCTTCCCCCCCTAACTGGACAAGTAGGATAGCAACAGTCATGAGGACCCCCTGGGTGGGACATACTAAAAAACGAATACAGGGTGACTGTATTGTCATCACTTTCGAGGACCCCAAGGTTGTCGAGTATATATGCTCCTGGGAACAATATAATCCAACTGGAGGAATAGACACAAAGAGCCTCTCCTTCTTCTACCCTAAAAAGCATTATAACAGCCACTTTAATGAACAAGATAATTTGTGGCGTAAAGCAGTTCCACAGCCTTGGGACTTTACTAATGCCAGACCCAAAATCCCCCCACAGCAGAACGGACCAGACCCCTCATGGTGGTCGGCCGACCCAAATTACTACCAACAGGAAGCCCCATGGCAGGTAATGGGTCCCCGCAACAGAAGAAGAGAATGGGAACAATGGGGTGCCCCACCACAGCGGCCCTTTAGAGCAAGATATGGAGAAACACCTTACTGGGAAAACTGGTCAGGTATACCAACAATGAACCGATACAGTAGCCTGGAGATGGTCGATTGACCACCACCAGAACCTACCAATGACAACCCAAATTCTCTATCTAGTGTCCCGGAAAGGAAAACGATCAAAAGACAAGACAAAAGGCAACGATCTTTGTCTATCATTTACTGGAATATAGCGGGACTTCGCCTCAAGATAGAAGATGGCTCAGCAGCTCAATTCCTCGAGGATGGAAATATAATATGCCTCCAGGAAACATGGGCAGTAAAGGAGCTACATATCGCAGGCTACAAAACTCTTTTTTCCCCAGCCATTCCTAGTACTGCGGGTAGGCCCAAGGGGGGTTTGATCACTTATATAGCTAACACAATTCCCAGCCTCAAACTCCTCAAAATCGAAAACTCTCCAAACTTCCAACTTATTTCCTTCTCAGTTGGCAAAGATGCTATTGTCATCCTAGTAAACTTCTACAACAACCTAGAAGAAGAAAACTTCATCAAAACTCTTCAGATAATCCAGGAAAACATCGCTAAATATACCAAAACATATAGTAGAAAGGCAACTGTTCACTTATTATGGGGAGGAGATTTTAATATCCATCCCTGCCCACATCTGAACAATCTTAACTGTGGGATAGTGGACGAGCACGACATCCCCCTTGCCCATTTCTCACACGATGGTAAAGGGGAAGCGATGAACAATCTCCTCACTGACCTGGAATTGTCACTAATAAACAAGCGAAATCCGGATGATAACACTCTCTACCCCACATATCTAGGGCGGGGACACGAGACCACTGTAGACTATGTCCTAACAACGGATGGGCTGAGACAGCTAACTACGGACTTTACCCTACTGGCAAATAACCTAAGCGATCATTCCGCACTTAGAGTGGATATGGATCTTTTAGATCACCCAACAAGGACAACCCTAATTGCACACACTCTTTCTCAAAATCAGATAGAAGTGGGCAGACCAAATGGTTTCACAGTGAAATGGGGCAAGATGGATCGAACCCAACTAAGCAGTAGTATAATAAAGACTCTATATCCTAACATAATAAACTGCTTAGACCTGGAGTCTGATGACAACACCATCCTTCAAAACTTCAAGATCATTTTGGATAAAATCAAACTAATGCTGACCAGGGAAAATAAATCAAAAAACCGAAATAATCCAACAATCCCAGGCTGGTTCAATCACGAATGTACGAGCTCTCTAATCAAATTAAAAGAGGCTCTTAGGCAACCAAAAAGAGACATTCAACTGATTAAACACCTAAGATATCACTACAAAACAGTCAGGAAACAAAGAAAACAGGAGCTAAAACAATCCTTATGGAATGATTTACATAAAAGCTCACTCACAAAAAACAGTGAGTCTTTCTGGCGGACAGTGAAAACCCCTTTTCTTTCTGACTCCAGTAGACCTCAAATTGACGTAGCGATAGAAGAGGAAACATGGGTACAACACTTCTCCCACATATTTAAACTAACATCTTCCAATGAAGAAACAACTCATTCCCATCCTCCTGTCGACTTTCCAATAAACATTCAGTTTGATATCCTTGAGGTAATGCAAGCACTAAACCTAAGCAAAGGGGGCAAAGCTCCAGGACCAGACGGGGTCCCTGTGGATCTCTTCAAACAACATCCGGATCTGTGGGCTCCTATACTCACCAGAGTATGCTCTGCAACAGCGAGATTGAGTTTAATGGAGTCTTGGTCCAACTCCATTATGGTCCCCATCTTTAAAAAGGGGGCCCGACAAGACGTCAAATGTTATCGACCGATCTCTCTATTAGATTCCACAGGAAAAGTAGTCGGCAGAGTAATCCTGGAACAACTGCAACAATGGGCTGATGACAGTAAGATCTTATCGGACCTTCAATTTGGTTTCAGAGAAGGGTTCGGACCCGTCGAACAGGCCCTTAATTTAACTCTAATTGTGTCTAAGTACATCCACGCAAAGCAGGGGACAATGTGCATGGTGTACGTAGACCTGTCCTCTGCTTTTGACTGCGTTTCACATTCAAAGCTATGGACTCTTTTGCGAAACATGGGGGTGGATCCTCCACTATTGGACTTTCTAAGGGAACTATATACAAATGCCACTGCGAGAGTGCGCTACGGGACAAAGGGTGAGCTCACTCCGTCGTTCAAGGTAGAGCGAGGAGTCAGGCAGGGGTGCGTCCTAGCCCCTTTCCTCTTCTCCCTGTATACAAACGGGTTGGAAGAGAGGATGCTGAGAGGGGCGCAGGACCTCCCAAGAATAAATCAACGCATGATCCCGGCATTGCTCTACGCGGATGACGCGGTAATCCTGGCCCGCACCCCCATAGAACTACAGAAATCCTTAAACAAATATGCTGATTTCATGGGCGCACTGGACTTACATAAAAACGTGAAAAAAACGTTTGTAATGGTGGCCGGTGGAGGGAGTAAACGGATAAAGAACATCACCCTCAACAACCAAAATCTTGAGAGAACGCCACAATATCCCTACCTGGGCATAATGATCGACGAGAAACTAAAATGGAAACTTGCCATTGAGTCGAGAAGGCACCTTTTTAGAAGAGCTAACTCTGCATTGATTAGTTTTTCACAAAGACTTGGAAGGAGATCCCCAGTGGAGATGTTACAAATCTATTCCGCAAAATGCCTATCCACTGCCCTATATGGGGCTGGCGTTTGGGGATATGTTGATGCTGCATCCCTACAAATAGCAGAGAACTCATTTACCAGATTCCTCTTATCCGCCCCCGAGTGCTCATCCACATATGCATGTCACATGGAACTGGGAATCCCCTACATTGAGGACCTAATAAAAGTACAGCCATTACTACTCTGGAGGCGCATATGGCTCTCTGATAAGAACATGTTGACTAAAGCCATCATAGAGGATTCAATGGCTCTTGATAATGCGCACAGAATAGCCTGGCTTACTTACGTGAAGCGATTCTTTACGGACATGGGTTTAGAAAGATTCTACTTCAGTCCACCATCTTTAACCGAGATAAGCAAGAAAGAGCTGAAATTGAAAGCAATGAGCCATCTTGAGTCACTCAGAATTACCCTGCTCTCAAACAAACAATCTGTACAACACGCAAACATGGTACAGTTATCGCTACAAATCCAGCCTTATCTTGCACTGGAAATTAACTCATATGAGAGGATGCTCTTAACTAGACTCAGACTTAACCTGTTTCGCAAACTAACACTTGGGAACCAAAACTGTCTGCATGCCCCTGTGATGAGACTTCTGTTCAAACATGTATGCATACGATACTGTTCTGTAAATACTACCATCCCCACAGGAGAACCTGGCTATTCCCATTACTAAAAGACTGGGGCCTTAGACAATGCCGTCCGGCCATGATCCTTCTGCAGATGTTAGACTCTGAGCGTACCTGCTATCATGTATTGAACTTTTTAAAATGAATTATTAGACATCGAAGGAATCTTTAAAAGGAAATTTTTTTTTTGTATGAATTGTTTTAATGCTGTAAATTTCATATCGCTGCTTTTATGGTTTTATAATTGACAAAAACCGAATAAAGAAAAATGTATTATGTCACATCAATGAGTACAGAATTGAATGGACTTTTTAAAGAGCAATTTTTTCAGTGTGCGTGTTTTTTGTAAACGTTTTGCATGTGTGTTGCAAGCATTTTGCCAAAGACAAGCCTGTCTGCTGCCAGCCACACCTGGCTGCATCCGTTGGGACCAGGAATCACAATGTATACTCAATAGTTTTCATCTTCAGCATAAGATCTATTGTCTTTCAGGTACACAGATTTTAGTATCTCCCCCATGCTTGTCTTAACTTTAGAAACAAATGGTCTGTATGCCAGCCACACATATCGAGTAATCTGGTACTCAAAAGCCCTTACTCCAGACCAACAAACAATAAGACTCTTCTACATCCTCAGATTGAGGAGTCGTTAAAAGCGGCTTTACTAAACCCACCCTCCCTAGTCAAAGATAAGGTGGAAATACTCAAATTATTAGAATCTCCTAAGCCAGATATTCTGTTCTTAACTGAAACCTGGTTGTCAGAGGAATCTACTCCAGATCTCCAGAAGCCATACCCGAAGATGACCAAAAGAGAACCAGCTCAGAGGAAGGAGTGAGATAGCAGCATTTATTCACCAGTGGATTCACACTTCTCTTTTACAAATTACTCAAACTGAAGGGGTAGATCTGCTTCCCTTTCTCAATTTTGGAATTGATGACGACAACTCGGTCCCTAAAGATGATGAATTTGCTGAGTTAATGGCGTTATTGAGTTGACACCAACACATTATATGCTCAGGTCACCTATAACGAAATCCCTTAGATCTGATCTAGGCGTATAATTTGAATCAGCCCAATATAATCATCCCTCCTTGCTTACAGTCCGGTCAGTATTTGATCAGCGTGTATTTGAGCAGCGTTGTATTCCGGTAGATTTTTCTAAAGTAATCCACAAGCAGGAAATGAAACCATACACACATGGTGATACATTAATACAGAGCCAGTGTTATCAACACTTTCAAACCCCTCCCCCCTCTTCCCATCAATTGAAGACATTCTTGTGATAATGTGCCATTTTGTACTATAAATGTTCACTGTGTGGAATCCTGTATGGGATTCTCTGTTGGAATGAAGGCTTCTCTGGAATTCAGTTGTGAGTTGGTCGTTGGTGGATGAGGTCAATAAACCCACTTATCCATACTTGAAGTCTCCTGTTTCCTCCTTTTCATGTGGTAAACACCACAATTCTCTCCAAAGAAAAATAATCCACTCTGTGGCTCAGACATGCTAGTGACCCACACCCTGCAAATCCAACAGCGTGTTATAAACCGCACCAGACCAGTGCCTTGTTACAAGCCAGAGTTAAAGGAGGCGAAACCTGCCTTGCGTCGACACTGGCGGGAATGGGATGATGAAGAGAGCAAAATCAAATTTAAAATTGAGCTTGAGGAATATAAAGACAAAACCGCTCATGCAAAGCCCTTTTAATAGGCAAATGATAAAAATACTTTTTTTATATCCTGAATGATTAGTTGCCCCCAGATGAAATGAGAACTTCCCTGAATCCTATCGAGGCATTCTGTGACAATCTAAATACTTAACAAAAACATTCAATTAAAGATAATATAAACAAACACTGCAGCAGTAATTCTAAAGTTAAGTCTGAAAGAACTCAACCACCTTATCCTCGTTTGAAGAAATAAACAAGCTTCATTAATTTATGATCAAGGTCAAATCTGGGTCACCAACTGACCCTTGCCCTCCAGCAGTAATAGAATCTCTGACCTCATCAATCAATCATTCATCATTTATAAGGTGCACTTTAAGGATATCTGGGCGCTGAGGGTGCTGCGTCTCCGTTGAAAAGCCAGGTCTTGAGCAATCACCTGCTGAGCGTTTTATCAATTCAGCAGCTCAATCGATCGCTCCAAGCACGTTTCAAAATGCTGTAGAGCTCACGATACTGAAAGAGCAGGGAGAAGTCCCGGATATAACCAGGAATTATAGGGCAATACCTCTGCCCCCTTAACCTGCGAAAACTATTGGCCAGAGAACTGTCTTCAAGAGGTTCCAGGCTTTATAAATACACCAGCTCTCAGATAATTCTTATCAATGGAATGTCAGCCTCAGGTTCAGAATATGATGCAATTTGATGATTACTTGATGAGGTTGAATCAGCTAAAACTGAATATTGACCAAACTGAGATTGTAATTCGAAAGAATAAGACCAACATTTGGAACCAATTTTACTCACCAACAAAAATGAGATTGCTACCGGAGCCTAAACCCACAGCTAAAAGCCTCTGAGTGATAATCAATAGCAATCTTAGCAAGAACCAGCAGGCTGGAGCAGTAGGATCTAAATACAGATTTATACTCAAACTACTTGAGAAAATAACCCCCCTTCTCCCACTTTAGGCAAGAAAAGCAATAGCGGTGGCCGCAGTCCTATCTAGATCGCCTTATGCCAACCGAGTATATGTAAGAATACCCAGTATAACCATTCATAGACTACAAGTAATTCACAGCAACGCAGCTTGTGTACTACATCATCTTCAGAGGTGGGCACGCGCCACACCTATTAGCGCCAAGACGCCCCAGGGCATTCGCGCTCTCTACAAGTCTTTAAATCAAATTAATCAAAATAACAAATGCAGTCTAAGACCCTCTGCCTCAGCCCTAACGGGTTGAGAGGTCTAGCCCCTCACTTCATTGCAGGCCAGGTGGAAATGCGTACACCCGTCCAAAACCAGAGATCTCCTCACTTGAATTTACTGTCTATTCCGAAATTATAGAATATCAGGTCAGATGAACGCAGCTTTGGTACAAGCTCCTTCCAATCGGATTTCTCTCCCGGTGAAATCCATTTTGAATCTAACTTCGAGTGTTTTTCCAGAAATCTCAAAAAAAATATAAGCCTACTCATACTACATTCTTACCTGGTCTGATTCGTTGTCTCCACTTTTATGTATTTCTGATTCAGATCCAAGAAACCTCAGATTGAGCATACGCTCTACATATGAAATAACATAACAAGCATTTTGTAGATCCTGTAGAGGTTTGGTATGTTGGCCCGTGCTTCAGTCACTGAACTGAATATTGCAAAAGAGAGGTGTACAGTGCAAGTGAGAATGATAGTACTGTCTTGTCTGCTAGGGTACTACAAACCTTTCATTGCTGCAAGGCTGTTACAGTATTCAATTTTTTTCATAAAAGGGTGCAATTTGAGCAGACCAAGGAACACACATAGTGTTGGAAATGCATTTCAAATCAGTGCCTTTCATAATATATGAACAATGTTATGGATATTGTTAAATTTAATGATTTAATTTTTTTCTGGTTTTAGAAATTCGCAATATCCTCTGATCACACTGGGGTTGGTGAGACAGGAAGGAGTATTTTGACATAGTTGTCCTGTGATAACGTGTTGTCTTTTCTCTTTTCCTCTCTTCTGCAGACACTTGAGACTTGAACATCAATTACCAGAATGGGGAGAAGACGAACTCCAGGAAAGAAAGGGAAAGCGCAGGGTTTAAATGAATCCGCAAGAGCCACAGTCCCATCTTTACCTCTTCATGACGTCTCATCTTCAAGATCGCGAAATGATGCTCAGAGGGACCAAGAGCTGAAATCGCTTTCAGAGGACCTGCCCCACATTATTCTTTTATCCATGTTGGAGGAGTTGGAAGCCAAACTGGATAACTTGCTGAATTCTGTGGAGGACGTACAATCGGCGTTCCCAGAAAAGAGGGAACCAGATGAGCCCCTGAAGCAAGAACCATCCCCATTGTCTGATAATAGCTGGGACCAGCAACAGAACCTCTGCCCACACTCTCTATTTCCTGAAGGACACGAACCACAGCAAAACCACTGTATACAACCCACGCTACCTTATGGGAAGGAACTTGATGATCCTTTGGAGGAAGAATTGATGTGTTTTGATTTCCAAGATCACCAGGAGAACCGCAGCCTACAACCCGTGTCACCTGATGGGATGTCATCAGACGAACACTTAGAATCTGGGCTGTTGTCCTTTGATGAGTTGGGGTCACAACAAACCCAGTGCCTACAGCAACACCTATGCTTGAAGCAGGAACTTCCTTATGCACAGTATCCAAACGTGAACTATGAGCAAGAATCTATGCACCCTGGAGCACAGGAAACAGAGCAGAAAGACAAGCTAGAACAGACCTGTTCAGATGCACCAGGTTCAGATCAGAACAACACGATGGAACCACTGCACACTGCTGCACTGGATCGAGAGAGAGAATCGGTGCTTCCTGAAGCACAAAAAACAGATCAGAACAAAACGGTGGAACCACTGCACCCTGAGGAGCAGTATTCAAATGTGAACTACAATCTAGAACCAGCTTGTACTGATGCACAGGGCTCAGATCAGAGTTACATACTCGAACCACTGCATCCTGAATCACAGCATCAACATCAGAACTGTAAGGCAGAACTGCTCTGTCCTGAAGAGCGGGGTCAGTCTGTGCCCCCATCTTGCGAAGAACTGTATACAAATACTGCAGATGTTGACGTTCCCTCAGACTCAATGGAGACTGGACCAACACAGTCACATTTATTGCCGTCCAAAGCCACCCCAGGTATGTGTTTCGCTATGCATGGACACGCGGAGTGCACTAACACATGTAACCTCTTCAGAATGCATATTAGCAGATTTTAGTAAGCCTCCGAGGGGATTAATATTGTTTGGGTGGAAGCCCCTGAGCGATACTGACCTCCAGAGTACGAGTACACTGGGTGCAGATGTGTCACCGCATTCTCTGCCTCTGTTTCCACACAGGACTGCATCCTTCCTGTGCAGATACAGGCCTCGTTATGGCACTCTGCATGAGACAAATAGGCCAGTAGCTCTCGCCCTTCCTTGTTCGTCTCCATTCCAGGCAGAGGAACTGGAAATAGAGATATTCATGGGAGGAGTTACTGGCCGGAATGTCAAAATGTCAAATGTCTTTTTTTTTTTTTAAATATTTTTATTGATAATTTTTTTCCCCACATTTTATTCCCCCCCCCCCCTCCCCCATTACATGGACAAGGCACAATAAGTTTCATAAGGCAGCCACATACTCAACTACATATTCAAAAGAAAAATGGAAAGTGAAATATTACAATATACATACTACATAAAGATCCTATCATAATATATACGGATACAAATAATATATGTTAACATTCCATAATACATACATTCCTCAAAATACCTTATTCAGTTCCAGCCTTCCATTGAATCAAAGGACCCCAGATTTGTATACCCAGCTTTTTACCCTTTCTCCCTTTCCTAGAGTAAATAGCTGTTTCCAATTTTTGTATTGACAAAGTTTTTCCTAGCCATTGATGATACGTGGGAGGATTTGGATCTAACAAAGTTGAGGCCACAAGCAGTCTAAAAATCGACATTGCTACAAACAGAAAATATTTACAATTAATTTGTCCGTTGGGGGATATTCCCAACAAAATAGTTGCTGAGTCCAACTCTATTGTTGTGTCTAAGGCATTCCGGAAAAAATTCCCGATATCTTGTTTTATCTTATCTAAGTGTGGACAAGTAGAGAAAATATGTAACAAATTGGCCTCCATACTGCCACATCTAAAACACGAGATGCCCGACACAGCCCCCCATTGAGCAATTTTCCATGGCGTATAATACAGGTGATACAGGCTCTTGTAGTGCTGGGCCTGAAGAGACGCTGAGCATAGTAATTTACATCCCATCTCAAGTGATTCAGAGAAAATATCTCTTTCTCTAGCTATATCTAAATCTGAGGACCATTTAATTATCCATTTGTCAAGATCATCCTTTTTTAACTTTGTCATTTCTAAATAAAATCTTTTTATAGTACAGTCATTACCTTTTTGTATGAGATCCATCATTATACTCCTCCCAAAGCCTAGAGCTCCCCCTTTTTTATTTAATATACAACTCCTTATTTGAAGGTATTTAAAGAAAGGATTTGTGTTTAACATATACTTGTTTTTCAAATCTATAAATTGTAAGATGCCATTATCATCCCACATATCACCAATCATTCTTATACCTTGACTCTCCCATTCCTCATATACCATTCCTGAGAACACAGCCCTAGGTAATGAGGGATTATTTTTGAATCTAGTATATACACTATATTTCCCTATTCCAACTTTTTTGGAAAATCCTTTCCATATGCTGTAGGCCGCCATAATTATCTTGAAACGTGTTCTTTTAAAGTAACTTCCATCAGTAAATCTTAAAAAAATATTTTCAGCATTTGTACCCAGAGCTAAACCATATATAGCCAGCGAGCCTGTCTTATCCCATCCATCCATCTCAGCCCCCCCAATTAATCCAACCATTCCTTGTATTGCTGCAGCCCAATAATATACCTTTAGATCCGGCAGTGACCACCCCCCTCTCTCCCTGGGAAGGGACATATACCTCAATGCCCTCCGGGTTTTACCTCTAGCCCAAATAAAACGATTTACCATACTTTCGCAAATTTTAAACCACTTATTTTCAATTAGAAGAGGGATTGCCCTAAAAAGATACAACAGTTTGGGTAAGATCAGCATTTTAATAATATTAACTCGCCCAACTAATGATAAATGTAAGTTCTCATAACGATCCAAATCTTTTCTTGCCTTTTCGATTACTGGGGCAATATTATTATCCACCAAACTATCTAAATTAGACATAATATTAATTCCGAGGTATTTCCCTGCCGGCACTACTCTTCTATCTTCACAAGGTGTAAAAGAGTTTTTAATAATCTGGGTTTTAGACGCGTTCAATGAGTACCCTGAGACTTGTCCAAATCTTAAGGCCTCGGCCTCTACAAATGTAGTTGCTTCCGTTGGGCAAGGTGTTATCACCGCAATGTCGTCAGCATAGGCTAATATCTTGCATGGCCCAAGAACTGTATTGACTGGGGTGATCTCTGGTGCTGATTCTATCTTCCGTATTAAGGGATCCATATAGATGGCAAATAGCAAGGGAGAGAAAGGACATCCCTGGCGAGTTCCTCTCTTGATTTTAAATTGACCAGTTTACCCCCGTTTATCCTTAATGCTGCACCTGGATCCATATATAGAGTCTGAATTGCTTTCAAATAGCCTCCTCTAATCCCAACTCTAGCTAGGGTCTGCCACAAATACTGCCAGGAGACCCGATCAAATGCTTTTTCCGCATCCAAAAGCATAACTGCCATCGGGTCTCCTGCTACTTCCGCCACATCAAATAAAGTTATAACTTTTCTAATATGGTGAGTTGTCACTCTACCAGGAATAAACCCATGTTGGTTATCACTAACCAGGTTACTTATAATTCTTGCAAATCTTGCAGCCAGTGCCTTCGAATAAATTTTGGTGTCATTATTCATCAATGTTATTGGGCGGTACGACCCTGGTTCATTCGGGGGCTTTTCTTTTTTTAAAATTAATACTATATCTGCCCCGCTCCAGGATTTGGGAATGGATACCCCACTTTGTGCAGCTTGAAACATTTGAGTTAAATTCTTACCTAAACATCCCCAGAAAGTTTTATAAAACTCGATCGGTAGCTGATCAGGTCCAGCAGCCTTCCCCGAGGGTAGAGCAGTCATTGCTTCTTTAATCTCAGTTTCGTCCAATACGGTCTCTAATTCCTCTGCATCTTCAGGGGATATAGTTTTTACCTCAATGTTCTGGAGATATTCATTTATTCTATTGATACTACTGGGATCTTTCTCATCATATAAAGATTGGTAAAACTTCCTAAAGACCTCCCGAATTTCTTCTGGATCTGAATGTAGTTGTCCCTTTTCATCCTTTATTTCCTTAATCGTCCCTGCCGCCGCTATCTGTCTGGTTCGTATAGCAAGGACTCGCCCTATTTTCTCACTGAACTCGTAACATCTCTCCCTTCTGATTGTATATTGCTTTGCGGCTCTATTAGCAAGTTCTTCCTCTGCCTCACTTTTCACCTTCAGTAATTCTATTACGAATTGTTCAGTCGGCTCTCCCCTTATTACACAGTTATTAAGTTGTTCTTCTGCCTCCAGTACTTTTCCCTCTTTCTCCTTATATCGCAGTCTTTCTGTTTTCCTCTTGAAGGCGCTATAACTACACGTTTCACCGCGTGCTCCTGCCTTAAAGGCATCCCATACTATGCCAACTGCAGCAGTTCCTCTATTATATTCAAAGAATTCAGTAATCCATTTAGACATATGTTTTATATAGTCATCATCTAAAAGCAATCCCCTTTCGAATGTCCACTCCCTTCTTATTGTTGTTCCCCCACTCTGCTTTATCGTTAGGATTAGGGGATTGTGGTCACTAAGTATCCGAGGAAGTCTATCAATTTCCACTATACTAATTAAATCATTGGAAACCAGGAAGTAATCCAGCCTAACGCATATCTGATGCGGTGCTGTGTTCTAGAAACGATATACAATACTAGGCCTAGCACACTGCATAAATAGACTTCCCTGTTAATTTCAATATTGTCTTCCACATCTTCAGTGTCACTACCCATATCATACAGTTGATACAAATTACTTTTGTCAAATCCTCTTAAGTGTCTTGTACCTTTTTGCCCTGTTCATTTCCCTGCCCATCCCCAACCCCACCCCAGACTGCCCACCCTCAGAGTCCCACCCCCCCTACAGGCAAATAGGTCCAACGGACCTATGTCTGGCCGACTTTTGCCTCCTGGATGTCAAACCCGTAAACCCCCCTAACTTTCCCTTCATCTTACTGTGCTCAGTGTATGTCCAACAAATACCACCCCTATTCGTGCTCAACCTCTACCCCAATTCTTCTTATATTAATACCAATCTTTACTTATTGAAGCAGAAAAAGCTACAACTCAAGAAAACCATCCGATAAAGAGGAGTAAAACATCAAATAAATTTTTCATAGACCTTGAGCAAACAGTTTCCTCTATTATTTTAAATAAGTCCTCATATGTAGCTTTCGTCCCCAAAAATTACTTTACACAGTCTCTATTTTCCATATTATATTTATCTTCGTTTCTTTTGGGGAATATCCCTAAGAGCTACTGCATGATCATTATTCTCAACATTCTCCTTGTGCCTTGTTTTCCGTTGGTCTTGCAGAAAGTTAAGATATTCCTGTGCAAGTATCTCAGAGTAGAAAATTTTAAAGTTCCCATTTACTCCAATCTTCAAACGAGCGGGATACAGAAGGTAAGCCTCACAACCTATGTTTTGAAATGGGGTAATGAGCTGCCTCATCCTCCACCTTCTTTCCACAGTGGTGTGGCAAAAGTCAGGACGTGCAAAGAACTCTACCCGGTTGTATTTGCATTTAGCTTGGGGCTTTGCTTTGTTAATTATCTCTTCTCGCAGAAGAAAATTCCCCACGTATAGAAGTATTGCGCGAGGCTTACTCTGCGCTGCTTTCTGGATCAGAGGAAAACGATGCGCCCTTTGTATTTCATGGTCAAGATCCCATGTAGACAACTCTGGGAGGGCACCCTTTAATAAGTCAACAACATACCCCCGAACATCACTTCCTTCTTTCCCTTCCTGTATTCCAATCAGGCGAACATTGTTGCGTCTTTGTCTGTTCCCAAATTCCTCGAGTTTCCATAGCATGTCGGCCGTAGTCTTATCTTGTTCTTTTCTGTCATCCTTCACTTTGACCATATCATCTTCTAATTTCCCGGTTCTAGTCTCTACTTCAGAGACTCTCTCAGCCATCTCCTCATACAACCTGCTGACCTTACGCAAGGAGGATTGTATTTTCCTATTCGCCTGTTTAACCCTGCGCTTTGCTTTTTGGCTCTCAATGCGAGCCTCACTCTGCATTTGTTTTAATGTTGTAAATAAGACTTCAAAATTAGACATACCACCATCCGCTCCACGGTCCGCAGAGTCCAGAGTTTCACCATTTACAAACTCATCTGCCGGTATTCCAGAGTTCTCTGCCATCTTATCCAAATTTAGTTTTTTTACTACTGTTTTCATATTGCCTCTGCGTTCCTTTGACAATCTCTGTTGTCTAGATTTCCCTTTTCGTTTGCTTGACTTCTTTTTTTTGCTCTTAGTTTTAATTTTTTCCACAGATCTGAGGTTCCGTGACGGTTCCGTGACGACTTGAACCCGTGTTTTCAAGTCTGTCGGAAATACATAAAATTAGTATCAGTGAACCGCAAATGATCCATCTAGTATATCCTAGTGTTTTCGCTACGCTACGAGTAAGAGCACTCCTTCCACTGACACATTTCTGATCTACCCATGGCATCCATCTTAGATCGTGGCCGCCATTTTGTGGTTCCTTGCCCTCACATATGCAATAGCCTCTGATCATTTCATTCACTTCACTTTGATTAAGGACACGTAGCCTTAGCCGGAGATTCACCTCTTACATGACACGTGCACCTCAAACCAGATCACGCTGAAGCTGCATGACTCGACAAAGGCTGCCTCCTCTGCCCGAGGCCAGCCCACCTGAACTGGTTTTCCTGTCCATTGTACCTGATCATGATTAGGCGGCCGAAGCCGGTAGCCTTGCCCATTTACAACCTACAAACATCTCTTATCCCGCTTTTCTATCTTCTGCACCTGGCTCTGCTCCTTTCCTTCTGGGCCTTTATTAGGGGGAGGTAACGAACTTTACGATGAGGCGGTCCGGCTCTTGAATGCAATATTGACAAGGGATTGTGATGGACTGGTGGGAACCCCTCTTCGTGATGTTTGGTATCAGATATTATCGACAGTTCCTGTGTAACGCCAAATATTTATTGTTTAGAGACACAAAAGGTTTGGGAATGTACCGACATGTGAAATATTTGCCTAGAGCACAATTTTTAGTATATAAGGAGCAACCCACTTTGTACAAATCGAACAGTCTCCTGAATTCTGCCCGTGTGTAGATTCTGTGACTTCTGTGTCCCTGCAGTAATAAACCTTTGGTCTTTGACGCCACCATCGAGAAGCCCGTGTTTCTGTTCATTTGTGCACCAAGGCAGGTGGGACTCCGGGGTCTTTGGGTGTTGTACCCTGACACCTCTGGACGGAACCAAAAAGTCCAGAACTCCAATTGGCGCCCAACGTGGGGCGACGTCATTCGGTACCGGTCCAAAAGCCTGAAGAGTTCGAGAAGCTTCGTGTGAAGATTCCTGAGGGAGGCGCCCCACTTCATCGATCCCGGCATATCGCAAAAGTGGCCCTGAAGTTCTCTTCCACGAGGGTTCCCGTTCAGGACGGCTGCAGTGGGCCGTTGCCTTGACCGTCGCCCTGTCTTGGACCCGAAGTGGTGCAGTCCGTAGTACAGCGAAACGTGACGGGTTTTCTCCTTGGTGACGTCTTCAGTGACTCAGTTAAGTATTTAGTGATAGCTAGCTGGTTACTTTTGTGAGGATTGTTAAAAATCCTTGATCGGTTCTTGGTTTGGTTTGGTTTTGTAAGATTATCTTTAGTTGTTCTAATTACGATAATCTATTTGGTTCAGTTTTGGGTATCGATACATCAGTTCGTTTTTGGTAGGCCTAAGTTCTTGGTTCAAGTGCACAATTTGTTCCGTGTTTGTTTGTTTTGTGTTCCAGACTGAAAATGGTAAGTCGGAAAATGTTGTCTTGTTTTAGTTGCAACAGTGACTCACAATTAGAGGATTCTTGTCTGGTTCCTCCGATTGGGACTCCCCTTTATGATTTATACTGTAAGTATGGTGTGGGTCCTATAACTTATAATGAGATATGGGTCCGTTATTGTAAGAAGGATGGTGTCCTTAGTTGGCCACTGCATGGTAGTTTTGAACAAGAGATCCTTGACAATTTAGAAGCGAAATTGTTTAGGAAGAAAGCCCGGCCGGCAATGTTTGACTCTTTTCGTTATTGGCGGAAAGAATCCAAACAGAGAGAAATGAAAAGGTTGAAGAAAGAGCAAAAAGAACTAGAAGAGTTAACTCTAGAGCAAGCGACTAAACAGTTGCAGGCTGACGAGTGTGAGAAAGCCATAGATGTAGCCATTAGAGAGCATAACTTAGCGATTGACAAGTGCTATCCTGCCTTGCCATCGAAAATGGCTAAGATACTGGAGGATTCCGAAAACGATCCTCTGCTGTCTTATCTGTTACGTTCGCCTCCACCGTATGCACAAGGTGCTGCGGCCCAACTTATACCGAATGTTCAATTGCCGGTTGCTGGACAACCTGGTGTTCCTGTTCCTCAGAATCAAGTTCCTATACTTCCTGTGGTGAATGTAAATGTTCCTACAGCTCCTCCTCTTCCCGCACTGCCCGCTCCTATACCTACCACTGTACCTACTGGTCCTCAAACTATTTTTTCCGATACTCCTACTGTTTCGTCATCTATTCCTACCTCGACTGCATTCTCTATGTCTGCGAGTGTACTAACTCCACTTTCTGTTCGTCGAAGAATCACTGATTCTGTTACTAATATGCTGTCTCCTATATATAAAACCTTGATTAAGACTCCTACTCCTGACTCTGTTCAGAGACGGAGTCAGCTTCCAAGTACTGAGGAACGGGGAGTTTTAGACTCCACGGCTCTCAGATGGATTACAAAAGTTAGAAGATATAGTACGAGAGATGTGTTAGAGACATTTATGCAATGGGGAGAGCCAACGCAGCGATACGTCTTTGACGAGATGTGCTCGTTGTTGCGTGAGGAAATAGAAGAAGACGATGTCGAATCAGATTTGGAAGATTTAATTAAAGTGCAGAAAGAGTTTGCTGCTGGAATGATAGTGGGCGATAATATAAAGGAAGCGATGGAACTCATTTTGAGTTTTAGGATTGATCCATCTCTTCGTTCACCGAGAGATTTAGAGAAAGGTAAAGTGAAGCCAAGTCGCCAATATCCTATGAGGGAGGTTCCTCCAATTTGGCGCGAAGCTGTGCAAGCTGATCAAAACGCTGGTATTGTAGCTGCTCCAGCACAGTTCCAAAGAGTATGGATACATATTCCATGGAAGCGAGCAGAAGTGTTAGCAGTGAAACAGGCCTTGCCAGATCCACGTAAGAATCCAGCCGGATATTACAAGGAATTGACACAGACAGTTGAGGCTTGTATAATGAACTTAGCCGACATTGATATGTTGTTTGGTAATGTAGTTCCGCAACCAGTATGGGCTAAAATTCGTAGAGAAGATCATCAGGCTGCTTTAGGTGGTGATTGGGCAGCTATCACTGCAGCAGATGCTCAGCAAACAGGTGGTGCGAAACCCGAACCCCTAATTGCTAATCTTCCTGGCAGAATAATAGATTTAATGAAGACTCTGATGCCAGCATTGCGTGTTAATTGGGATAAATTGTCCGCATGCAAGCAGAAGAAAGACGAAAGTGTCTCCGACTTCTTCACGAGGTTCGAAGAGACTTTTGTAGACCATAGTGGTCAGGACATGAGCACTGAAGGAGGACAGAGATTGTTTGTCGATAAATTTGTGCATAATTTGTTACCTGAATTATGCAATAAATTGAAAGACTCAGAAAGTGCGTGGGCTGTATCTACGACAGCGCAAATACTTGCAACTGCACAGTACTACGAAAATAGGGATAAAGAGGAAAAGGAGAAATCAGAGAAGAAAACGAAAGATTTAAAAACTAAAGTTCTTTTACAGCAGGCATATCCGCCTCGCACGAATCAGACTAATATGCAACAGAATTCGTATCAAAAGACAGATTATAATTCGACCAGGCCTCAATACCAGTGGAATCAGTGTGCGTACTGTAAGAAAGAGGGTCACTATAAAAATGATTGTCAGATTTTAGCGCAAAATAATGCGGCAGCAGCTCAGAGAGGTCGTGGTGGTTTTGCACAGAATTCTAGAGGACGAGGACGAGGTGCTATGCCTCCACAAACGAATGATCGTCCTTCTAATCACTTTGATCAACGAAATATACAGTCAACTCAACAGAATAGATCTCAGCAATATCTTGTTGAGGATTATTGTGAAGTTGAAGAGGGATTTCAACAAAATGGGTACTAGGACAGCCATGGACAGAGAGAGGGAGTAGTATCAGTTCCAGTGGATCAGAGTGGGCCTTATGTCGCAGTAGCAACATCAGGTGTAGTCGAACCGTTTCTGTTGGATACTGGTGCCGCGAAAAGTTCTATAATTCATGCGAAACTCCCTGGCGCACCTTTGTCTGGCTCAACAAATGTTTCCGTAGGTTTTTCAGGCGCCCCTGTGTACAACCCGATATCTGGTCCTTTGTCTATTTCTGTTGGACCGTGTCAATTGAAAGCACCCTTGATTTTGACGACAGGTTGTAATGAAAATCTGCTTGGTTTAGATTTGTTAAAACGACTATATGCGACATTGTACTGTTCTCCGGAAGGAGTACAGCTTACTTTGGGTAAAAGACTCATCTCTCCGATGTACTTGTCAATGGACGCACTCCCGCCGGAGCTACGTTCACTCCCTGATTCTCTTTGGGCGACTGGTCCCAATGATGTAGGTCTACTAGAAATTCCACCGTATGTAGTAACTTTGAAAGCGAATGTGAAATTTCCAAGAATTCCTCAATATAAAATATCGAATGAAGGTGAGCGTGCACTCTTATTGATTGTGCAAGATTTGATTAAAAAAGGTGTGGTTGAAGAAACGCGAGGAAATGTTTGTAATAGTCCTGTATTACCGATTTTGAAACGAACTGATCCTACAAAGCCTCCAGTCTATAGGTTTGTCATAGACCTTAGAGAAGTTAATAAGATTGTAATTCCACAGTTTCCTGTAGTGCCAGACATTACTGCCTTGTTAACATTGATTCCTGCCACAGCTACGTGGTTTTCAGTTATAGACCTCAAGAATGCATTTTTCAGCATTCCGATAGCTGAAGAAAGTAGGGATATTTTCGGCTTCTGTTTAGGAGGTCGCAGTTTCAGATTTAAACGCGCTCCACAAGGCTACTGTGAAAGTCCATCCATTTACAGTCAAGCTTTAAAAAGTCAGTTAGATTCTTTTGTCCTTCCTCCAGGCTCTGCCCTAGTACAGTACGTAGACGATCTTTTGGTGGCTGCCGATGACAAGGAAACTTGCAAAGCAGCTACAATTTCACTATTGCATCATTTGTCTAATTTGAATCATAAGGTGTCACCTTCCAAAATGCAATACTGCTGCCAAGAAGTAACCTACCTAGGTCACCTCTTATCAAAGGAGGGAAGGAAGTTGACCCCAGAAAGAATAAAAGCAATTACGCAGATGAGTGTTCCACGCACACAGAGGGAAGTACGTGCCTTTCTAGGTATTACCTCTTACTGTAGGCAATGGATCCCAAATTTTTCACTTTTAGCGAAGCCATTGGTAGCTTTGACTGGGAAAAATGTTCCGAGTCCGGTGCCATGGTCTGATGAATGTCAAGAGAGCTTTACTGAATTACGAAAAGCCTTGTGTTCAGCTCCTGTATTGGGCACACCTGATTACAGTAAGCCATTCACGCTCTACGTTCACGAAAGAGAAGGTTGCGCGTTGAGTGTCCTGACACAGAAGTTTGGTGATAAACAACGCCCTTGTGCGTATTTCTCATCAACATTAGATCCGGTAGCTAGAGCATTGCCTAGTTGTTTGAGGGCTACAGCGGCAGCTGCAGCTTCCATTCGACAATCTGCTGGTTTGGTGATGAACAATATGCTAGTGGTCATGGTTCCTCATGCAGTGGACACACTCATGAACCGAACGAAGACACAACACCTTACTAGTGCGAGATTATCTGGTTACGAGCTGACGTTATTAGCGAGTCATATTCAGATCAAAAGATGCAATGTATTGAACCCAGCAACATTGTTGCCGACTGATCAAGAGTCGAGTGATTCTGAGCCACATGACTGTTATTTCAAAACGGAGGAAGAGACAAAAGGTCGTATCGACTTGAGGGATACTCCCCTACCCGACTCGGATGGTACGCTGTATGTGGACGGGTCATGTTTTAAATTGGAGAATGGTGATGTGACTGCTGCCTACGCGGTAACGACTTTGAAGACGATTGTGGAGACTGCAAGAGTGAGTCAGAATTCTGCCCAAGCTGCAGAGTTAATAGCTCTTACGAGAGCGTGTGTTTTAGCTGAGGGAAAGAGAGTGAATGTGTTTACAGATAGTCAGTACGCATTTGGCGTGGCCCATAGTTTTGGCCGGTTGTGGAGAGAAAGGGGTTTCATTACGTCCCATGGGACTAAGATTCAACATGGTCAGCTAGTTAACGACTTGTTAGAATCTTTAACCTTGCCGACTGAAGTTGCGATTGTGAAGTGCAGTGCTCATAAAGCAATCACGGATGATGTTGGTCGGGGAAATGCCTTTGCTGATGAAACCGCTAAACAGACAGCTAGAGACATGATGAGTAGAATGTATGTTGCTACGTCTGCAAGATGGATTGCTGAGTCTGGAATGTGTGAAGACACAATGGAAAGTGTGAAAGAGATTCAGAAAGAAGCGACTGAGGAAGAGAAACGCGTATGGAGAGAAAGTACGGGCAAATTGGACTCGAATGGATGTTGGATCGATTTGACAGAACAGCAGCGTTGGATGTTGCCTGATGCGTATGTGCTTGCAGTAGTGACGATGGCGCATGGAGTGGCGCACATAAGTTCTAAAGGGATATGTAAGATGTTAGCTCCGGTTTGGAAGAATGAGGGAATCAGTAAGTGTGCAGAGAGAGTGGTGAAAAATTGTATGGTGTGCTTGATGCATAATCCTGGCAAGGGAACTCCAACTCCAGCTGGTCATTTTGCTCCTCCTTCCTGTCCCTTTGAAGTAATACAGTTAGACTTCATTCACATGGAACGCTGCAACAATTTAAAATACGTCCTGGTGGTAGTTTGTGCTTTTTCCAGGTGGATAGAAGCATACCCACTAAAGGACAACACTGCTTTATCAACTGCCAAAATTCTTCTCAAAGAATTTTTTCCTAGGTATGGAATGCCACGGATTGTATGGTCAGATAACGGAAGTGAGTTTATAGGGAAAGTTATGCAGAGTGTGTGTGCTGGTCTAGGATTGAAACAAAAATTTCATAGTGCGAACCATCCCCAGTCAGCTGGTCTAGTGGAGGGTTATAATGGCACCCTCAAGCTTAAAATAGCCAAAATACAAGCATCCACAGGTTTGGCTTGGCCAGACGCACTTCCTTTGGCCTTGTTATCAACGAGAGCAACAGTGCATTCTAGAATAGGGCTTTCTCCATATGAGATTGTATTTGGCCGCCCGGCAAATGTCTGGGGTGTGCCAAGGCCTAAACAATTCTGCTCCATTGAATATCCTATGTTGATAGACTACCTTTACGACTTGACTGCTAAATTAAGTCTTATTCATCAACAGGTTTTTGATGCTTTGCCAAAGCCTCCGGAGAGTCCAGGGCATCAACTGAAACCGGGTGACTTCATAGTGGTCCGGAACTTCGCGAGGACAAAGAATCTTCAGCCTCGCTACATCGGCCCCTTCCAAATCCTGCTGGCAACGAGGACAGCTGTACGTGTTGCTGGCCGGAAGAACTGGATCCACGCTTCCCACGTAAAGCGTGTTCCACTGCCGCAGCCCTACGACGACTGGGTGAAGAAGGGAATTGGTGCCTCCGAATCTGAAATAACTCCAAAATTTGTCCCTTTCAGCGATGCCGATTTGATTTCTGACACTTTGAAACGTGACTCTCCTCCTGAAAAGACTGTTTTGAACATTGAACATTTGTCTCCAGCATCAAAAGAAACTTTGCCATCTGCGAACGTAAACTCTGCAACAGCTGCTAGTGATACACTATTTTCCGATCAAACAGTACCAGCAAAGAAAAGATACAACCTTAGAAGCCATAAAACGAACTAATAAAGCAGGCAACTGCATATTGTGATTTTGATATTTATATACATTGGACTTTTTGCTTTTCAGCCAGGAAGTTTGCTATTGTTTATTGTTTTTAAATTGCCTTGCCGTCTGGGTAGCCGTAGGGTCGTGGCTGTGTGCCTAGTTTGAATTTGCAGGGGTCTGACACAAGGTCGATCTTTCTGTTAGTACTGGGAACTCCCAGGGCTGACAGAGGCATTTTCATCTACGTACACATCATCAGTGGTCGCGAGCGGATTGTAGAAGATGGAACTTCCTGCGCTGCAACGAGAAAATGTGATTTATGTTCGCAGAAACAGACTAAATAGAATTCTTCACAGCAAATGTTTCTTGATGCAATGTGCCATTACATTTTTGATTGTTTTAGCAACATTGGTGGGTGGAATTGTCTTTAGCATAAATTTGATTTTTGTGCCAGTTTCTACAGTGCCTCCCCTTGATCCAGCTATTTCTACTGTTTCTTCTATACACTCTTTTCACTCGTTTCCTGAACATGAGCAAGCTCGACGCTCAGAATTCATTAATAATACTTTTGTACAGCTCTTGCACCAACACCAACTGGTAGTTAACACTACAGACTGCTGGGTGTGTGGCTTGATACCTCACACTATGGATAAAGGTATTCCCTATTTGGTTTTACCTTACAGCTATAATGGATCATTTCAGGCCTTCCAAACCATCTTTGCTTATGCCCTTGAAACCTATCCTCCACGTCCACCACGCTCCACTAAATATAACTCTGCCAACAAAGCTTTAGTCCAGGGAATTATTGACATGATCAAGGACGTCAATAATACTCCATCTTACCCTAGAGACGAATTGCGAGTATATTTAAGTTGGAATACTTCAGAGTATCGCCTTAGTTTAGGAGAAAGCAAGCGTAAAAGCTCAACTCCAATCTGGGTCGTACCTCACCGAGGTCAGGTCTGTTTGCAAGGTAATGGGAGAAATCCGAGAGCTCAGCTAGGGAGGAGTGAGTGCGTAGAGACTTATGTGTTTCCGGCTAACTCTTCCCCTGCCTTCCTTACTGCTAGGGGTACCTACTTCATCTGTCAAGACAGAGCTTATACATGGTTGCCTGCTGACTTCTCAGGTTCATGCTATATTGCTCGATTGTTGCCTCCGACATACACTGCTTCACCGGATTACCACAGAACAAGAGTAGCTAGAGGTGTTTTCAGTAAGGAAGATACCGCTGGTCAGGAAGCTGGAGACTTCTTCAAAGGCTTCCTTCCGTTCTGGGGGCCTATGGCCAATAGTAGAAACATACGTCAGCTAACACGGGTAGTTGAATCTACTATTACCGAAACTGCTGGTGCCCTTAGCAATCTGACAGCTGAGCTTCAGGCGGATAGACTCATGACATTGCAGAACCGTATGGTTCTAGATGTTATACTTGCAGATCGAGGTGGGGTATGCAGAATGATCCAATCGAGCTGCTGTGTCTTTATTCCTAATAATGCTCCAACAGTTTACGAGGCGATCTCTAAGTTGCACAAGATTTCGGACTCCATACATGTAGACAAGGGAAACTGGTCCTTCATGGAGTGGGTTTGGACTCTGATCTCAGCGTGGGGATGGAAGGTTCTAATGGTCATTGGTGTCATCTTAGTATTCCTATTCTCATGTTGTCTGATTATCCAGTGTGGTCCTGCTTTGTGTAGTCTTTTTGCTGCAACTTGTTTTAGGAAACCACCTGCGTTTGGAGAAAAGACACGAGAAAGGATGATGATACAACAACATGTCACTGACCTGATGAACATAGAACTAGATTCAGACATAGATTGAGTAATTGCCTATGTAAGGGCAAAAGGAGGGTCTGAGGTTCCGTGACGGTTCCGTGACGACTTGAACCCGTGTTTTCAAGTCTGTCGGAAATACATAAAATTAGTATCAGTGAACCGCAAATGATCCATCTAGTATATCCTAGTGTTTTCGCTACGCTACGAGTAAGAGCACTCCTTCCACTGACACATTTCTGATCTACCCATGGCATCCATCTTAGATCGTGGCCGCCATTTTGTGGTTCCTTGCCCTCACATATGCAATAGCCTCTGATCATTTCATTCACTTCACTTTGATTAAGGACACGTAGCCTTAGCCGGAGATTCACCTCTTACATGACACGTGCACCTCAAACCAGATCACGCTGAAGCTGCATGACTCGACAAAGGCTGCCTCCTCTGCCCGAGGCCAGCCCACCTGAACTGGTTTTCCTGTCCATTGTACCTGATCATGATTAGGCGGCCGAAGCCGGTAGCCTTGCCCATTTACAACCTACAAACATCTCTTATCCCGCTTTTCTATCTTCTGCACCTGGCTCTGCTCCTTTCCTTCTGGGCCTTTATTAGGGGGAGGTAACGAACTTTACGATGAGGCGGTCCGGCTCTTGAATGCAATATTGACAAGGGATTGTGATGGACTGGTGGGAACCCCTCTTCGTGATGTTTGGTATCAGATATTATCGACAGTTCCTGTGTAACGCCAAATATTTATTGTTTAGAGACACAAAAGGTTTGGGAATGTACCGACATGTGAAATATTTGCCTAGAGCACAATTTTTAGTATATAAGGAGCAACCCACTTTGTACAAATCGAACAGTCTCCTGAATTCTGCCCGTGTGTAGATTCTGTGACTTCTGTGTCCCTGCAGTAATAAACCTTTGGTCTTTGACGCCACCATCGAGAAGCCCGTGTTTCTGTTCATTTGTGCACCAAGGCAGGTGGGACTCCGGGGTCTTTGGGTGTTGTACCCTGACACCTCTGGACGGAACCAAAAAGTCCAGAACTCCAGATCTGATACTGCCCTCAGGATTTGTCTTTGATCTAGAAGAGACATCTTTTTGCAATGTTTTTTGAACTGAATCCTTATATTCTTTATCAATAGGTTCTATCTCACTACTGATAGGAGTTGAGGAGTTTTCAGAGTCAGTCCCTGATACAGTCTCATTACTTCCCGTGTCAGTATTCACTGTTTCATCATCTGAACTCTCCGTCTCTGACTCCGTGTCTGTCGTTGATCCCAGACTTCCATTCATACTTTCCTCATCATCCGCCTCGTCATTACCAGTGAAAAAAACCTCATCACTGGGAGAGGCAGGAAGTGCATCAGGTAATTTGCGTGTGCTTGCATCCCTCTTATTAATTGAATCCAAGTTAATATCTTTATCAACCCTTAGCTCTGTTTCAATTAAGTTAGTTGCAGCCTCAGAATTACTTTTTTCTACAACAGTATCCTCCACCAGGCTTTGTTCTGCGCCTGGCCCTTTAACTCCAGATACCACTGGTGCCAAATGAATTGTGGCTTTCTCCTTTAAGAGCTTGGGTCCGCCCACTTCCACAGCAGTAGAAAAGTCTCCGCCTTCTGCTGCCTCTGTAACTTCAGTTAGAGGCTGTACCTCGAGCGTGCAGGTACCATCCCCATCTGCTCCTGCCTGTTCAAACGGTTCCCTCTCCACAGCAGGCTGCAACATCCTGCACAGGCTCACCAACGTGGGGACTCTCACTCCCTGTGGCAGATTCGACTGCAAAGTTGTTTGGTCAGTCGTTACTGGTGTTGCTGCGGGCAAAAAAGTCTCAACTATGGTCATCTGGCGGAGTGCAGTTTCCTTTCCAAGTACCTCCCCAGCGGTGAGTTTTGCTTCCTCTCTTCTCCTTACAATAGCTGACACTGGGACAGTCACATTATTTTTTTTCCCTCCTTCCTCTTTTTCACGTATTTTCTTTAATTTATTTTTCTTTGCCGCTTCTCGCCTTTGCTGCGCTTTAGATCGTGCTTTCCCTCTTAAATTAAGCGCTGGGGCCCCGAGGTTATCCATATCCTCCTCCACCTCAGAGTCACGGCTCCAATCGTCTCGGTCACCATTCTTCCTTGAGTAAAGTGCAGGTTTTGTAGCCATAGATTTTGAAGCAACTTTCCAATAGCGACTTCCAGGTAGGGGCGAATGGGAAATCAAAGCTGAACAGTGTTTGTGCAGATATTTCTGCAGAGCCCACTTTTTCTCTTGTGGAAAGTCACATATCAAAAAAAGCAAGCCAGTGAGTTCTCTCAGCATCGCTTTTTATCAGTATCGAGTGCTCTTTTCTCCCAGTAAGAAAGGCAAATTTTCCACAGCAGATTAGATTAAATCAACTTAGCTTGGTAGTAGATCAGTGAATCTGCAAATCTGTAAGTCTGCAATCTAAGCATATGAGCACGTAGTACACCTCATCTTCCCAGTCAGGAGGGTTACAGGGTGCGACCATCCACTACGGCGTCTCGGCGGCCATCTTGCCCTCCTCCCACACCTCTTCCTTCCTGTGCAGATACAGGCCTCGTTATGGCACTCTGCATGAGACAAATAGGCCAGTAGCTCTCGCCCTTCCTTGTTCGTCTCCATTCCAGGCAGAGGAACTGGAAATAGAGATATTCATGGGAGGAGTTACTGGCCGGAATGTCAAAATGTCAAATGTCAAATGTCAAATGT
Organism: Lissotriton vulgaris; assembly: GCF_964263255.1. Lineage (NCBI taxonomy): Eukaryota > Metazoa > Chordata > Amphibia > Caudata > Salamandridae > Lissotriton > Lissotriton vulgaris. Next base: position 573,055 of record NW_028254578.1, read on the forward strand.
TCTTATATAGCGCCATTTCACCAAAAGGTCTCAAGGCGCTTGCTTTGGGAACCCGTCCTGGCTTTTCCTTGTGAGATAACACCTACTGGGCATCCCCAAGGTGAAAGCCAGGCATCCTGCCACCGGGGGCCGTAGTGGAGATTAAGCAAGCTATTGCCCAGAGTTGCAGAGTGTGATCCCATGTTTCGAGTAGGCACCGAAGCGAGAATTATCGATTCCGTGGACAATTTGGGCTCAGACCCTGCCGCGTCGGGAATTGAACCCTGGTCCCGGGTCTGACGTCTGCTTCAGGGTCTGCCTCCTCTAACCAGTGAGCCACACTTCTCCACGTCCAACGTAATAGTCGGAAGCAGTGATGTGGTGTTCATTGAGAATAGCAGACATGCACAGTCTAGAGAGGGAAGTGTTTCCTGTTGCACAGTTACATTGGGTAAAACACAGTCATCTTCAGTTCCTGATATAAGAATCCTAGCCTATATTCAGCCTCAACAGCCGGGACGACCAGGGATGTTCTTGTCACTGCAGGGTTCTCCACGAGTGCACACCTGCTCATGATAGACAGATACACAAAGTGATTTGTTATGTGACTTGTGAGCTCACCCACCCACCTTCTAGCTCAGTCCCAAGTATGCTATGAATGGTTTTAAGGGAAGATAAAAGTAGCGATGATCTCCCTACAGCAGCATCCTGCCTTTAGCAAACTATTTAAGTATGTAAAATGTCATCGCATCATCTCATGTAAAATGCTGAGTTAGGGTTTGCACACCCGTAGTGAGAGTTATGAATTGTGGTTCTAACTATAACTTGCATATTGCAGTGGTTTGATCAGTTTTAAGTTTTATCTATAAATGCACTTTACCCTTATTTTTTAAGCAAATTTTAAAGTTTTTTAAAATTTTAAATATCCATTAAGGTGTTATAACAAAACCAACTATAATTTCACTTTAAGCTTATTCAGTGAAAATATATTAGGGATAAAGTACCTCTGGCCACACATTATAAGGATATTGCATGTCAGTGAGGAGTTCCATAACTATATAGAGGATCGCGGACAACGGCAGAGTTACTTTACAAGGTTATGGGACTGAGGTGACTTGCAGTAATCTTATAATGTGTGCCAGGTGGTACTTTATCTCATATAATACATGTTCACACCATCACCTTTCCCACAAACCACTTAAAACCTTGTTGCATAGCTCTTTCATACGAAAGAGCAAACATGTTTGCAAACATGAAGAATAAAAATAAAGCCTCTAGTGCAGAATTAAACACATCAAAAACCTGTGGGATATTAGAAACAGTTCAATACAAGTCATAAAAAAAGTTGCAGTACCTCGGAACATGTAGAAACATGCAGAAAGATTTCATGATTCCACCTTTCCTATCTAAGGAGTTGAATAAATAAGCAGGTTCTTTCTGCTTGTCACAGTATCCTAGCAAAATAGAGCAGGAGAACGAAAACCAAAGTTCCATTTGTTGGTTTAAACAGCTGCTTCAATTATGTTTTGTTAGACCTGGCATCATTGGTGTGGGTCTCCCTTCCTCTTTTCGCTTCCTATCTTTTATGGTGGCTGGATTTAGAGGCTCTGGGCGCCGTGCCACCACAGCACGAATGCTCCCGTGTAAAGATGACTGTATGAATTAGGATAACCATTATTATTATTATTATTTAGCAACTTGTATAGCGCCTGGTGACCCGAAGGCATCCCCGCGCTGTTAAGCTTGAGTCCTACTGAGGGGAAGGGGTGGAGGGTTTATTTAGGAAACAGAAGGGTTTTAAGTTTTTCCTGAACGTCAGGTGGTTGGACTCCAGTCTGAGGGAGCGTGGGAGAGAGTTCCAACCAGCAGAGGCTTTTACAGAGAAACGTCGGCCTCCGGTACGTGTTCTCTTGAATTTGGGGATGTTGGCCAGGTGCTCGTTCTCAGACCGTAGGGCCCTCGGTGCAATGTAGGGGGTGACCATAATGCCTAGGTCTGTGTAGCATATTCTAATAGCGAGTTAGCCTCCATTTCACTGTTACTATCGTGAAGCTATCCGTTCTCATAGGCCAGAATGGGCAGGTTGACCTTCTATAATCCTGTCTAACCCCCAGAACCTGATAGTAACTTCGAGTTTGATATGTTTATGCTCAGGACATTGAGATACACCTTTTAGTAAGACCCATTTATATATCCCATGTTCGAAAATGGCTCTTCTGGAAACGTATTTTCTTGCCTGATCTTTCCTGTAGGCTTTGCTAGTATGTGTATTGGCCGTCTGGTTTTGGAGCAGCAGGGCCAGCTGGGTCAGACCTGGCTGGGGAGAGAGATCGGTATTCAGAGCATGGGGAGGGGTGACTCTTTGATCTGAGCAAAGCCATGCCTGGCAAGGTGAATGATGGCTCCACCCCCCACTGGGTGTCTGATAGCAGACCCCTGTATCCTGTCATTCTGAAAGGGCAGGGCGTTGCCTCGTTAACCAAGTGCTCCCTGACCCCACCATACTGGTTCTGACTGGATTGAGTGATTTGTGGCTTTAGAGAACAAGACTTTTTAGGTATAAAACGCTGCGCTGGAACCTTGTCCTGGTGTTTTCCTTCTGGATGTCAAGACGAAACTCTTTCCGAGTGAACAGAGGAAAGGACTTTTGAAACTTTCACCAAGCTTGCTGAAGAAACTACCTGAGGGCCTGAATCGAGAGCGCCTCCTGCCAAAGTCTCAGGGACATTAGACTCCATCCCCTTCAGCTGTCGGAATTCCTGTTCGAGGAATTATGCTTGTAGGTGAGGCCTCCCTCGAGCAATCCGGATCCTCTAGTTCAACTGTGAGGAATGCGGACTGGGAGCCTTCACTGAATCTGTGTGCCGCCCACAGAGCTGCAAGACGAGAATGATCGCTACCACCAGCCCGGGCCGACGCAGCCGCGTGCTGCTGCCAATGAGAGCCCGCCTGTCCCCGAGTGCCCGAATCATTGTGGGTGCACGCTGCGGACCCCTGCAACCAAGACTTATGGTCGCTGGGAGTCCGCCTGTCGCCGTCTCAGCTTCTTCGAGAAGCTGTGTGCTGTGTCCCCTTTGCACTACAGGTATCTGGTGCAAAAAGGGTCGCGTAGGCCCTGGCCTTGAACTCAGTCAGTGTCACGTCTGGTGAATACGTTATTGCCTTTTTTGAGTCCCTACTGGTTTACGTGCATTGTAGCTTGTTAAAATGCTTTGAGAGTCTTGAATTAAACCTTGGATACAGATATTATTTTTTATACCTACTTGAGTTGTCCTTTTGTGGTGTTGTTACTGCCTTATTGTGCATGGTCCTATATGCTTCACACACTGCCTCAGCGATGGGCCTAACTGCTCGTGCTACGTTACCACAGGGTTGAGAAAGGGCTTGTCAAAGGGGGTAGGCCACTTGCCCTGACTGAGGAAGAAGGGTCCCTATTTGAACATTGGATCCAGCCATTGCCAACTATAGACCCCCATTTCTAACATGTTTCATGACCTGACCTGCCATTCACCCTGGCTGCTGGCTCTTGCAGCTGGCATTGACCTCGGAACTCGACGGTAATAACTTATAATAGTCGAGTTCTGATGTATTTTCTTTTTAATCAGCGACTTGCTGCGTCACAAGTTGCTGATTATAAAGAAATTAGGGCGAGTCGCAAATCCCAAAGTACAATATTGTCTTAGACAATGGGGTCGCAAATTGCATGCTTCATGAATATTAATGAGGCAGTCGCAAATTTGCGACCCCACTGGGAATGGCTGTCACTCCCAGAGATGGTGGCCTGCTGGGGTCAGCAGACCACCATGTCTGGGACTGCTTTGTCAACAAAGCAGGTTTTTTTTAAAATGGAGCCCGCTTTCCTTAAAGCTGTGGTTCCCAAACTGTGCGCCGAGGCACCCCGGTGCGCCGTAATCAGGAGCCAGGGGCGCCGCAACCACAATGTAGAAACGTGAAGCATCTTTTTTCTGCAGCCAAACATATCAACAGCATTATGTTTAGTGTAAAAACGGAGCACGTTAGAAATCAGACATAAAACATAAGCCAAGTCAAGGCCTTCCTCTCGCTGAGAGAAGGCCTTGACTTGACTTATGTTTTATCTCTGATTTCTAAAGTGCTCCGTTTTTACATTAAACATAATGCTGGCGAGAGGAATGCCTTGACTTAGCTTATGTTTTATGTCTGATTTATAACGAGCTCCGTTTTTACATTAAACATAATGCTGGTGATACGGGTGTAAAACGAAAGTTGGGCATTTACACACACATCACCAGCATTATGTTTAATGTAAAAACGGAGCACGTTAGAAATCAGACATAAAACATAAGCCAAGTCAAGGTCTTCCTCTCGCTGAGAGAAAGCCTTGACTTGGCTTATGTTTTATCTCTGATTTCTAACGTGCTCTGTTTGTACTGTAAAAATAATGCTGGTGATACGTGTGTAAATGACTGTACTCCGAGTGATACTCTGTCCTATCCCTTTTTGTGAATGAATTCGGATTTCTAAAGCGCGGGTAGCTGCCCTGAGGCGTCCAAGCGCTAAGCATATCTCTGAGGAGTGAGTTAGGAGGAGGGCAGATTCAGTACCATGGTTATGTGGTGAACAGGAGCGTTTTCAGCTGTTTGCGAAAAGAGAGAATGTTGGGGTTTGATCTGAGATGCTGGGGTAGGGCGTTCCACTTTTTAGCCACATTGAAGGAGAAAGAGCGGCCTCCGGATCTTGATTTCTTTATTTGCGGTACAATGGCTAGATGTGCAGAAGTGGAACGCAGCTGTCTAGTGGGTAGATAGGGTGTGATGAGAGGGAGGTTGATGGTCGGGCCTTGCGACCAGAAAGTCTGGTGTGCGATGCAGAGTGATTTGAAGTCTACTCTTTCCTTTACGGGGAGCCAGTGCAGTTTCCTCAGTCCGGGCTTTACTGAGGATCTGCGAGGGATTTGTAAGAGTGTTCTGGCTGCGCAGTTCTGTATTAGTTGTAGTTTGCGCAAGGTGAAGTCGGGAGCTCCGAGATATAATGCGTTTCCATAGTCCAGCCGCGATTGGATCAGGCCCAGGACTACGGTTTTTCTTGCATCAAAGGGGAGTAGCGGCAAGATCTTCCTGATGACTCTCAGGATACCAAAACAGGTGGCAGAAAGTTTTGTAGCCTGTTGGTCAAAGGACAGGGACCTGTCGAGCCAGACACCAAGGCTCTTAATGGCGTCTTTGGGTGTTGGGGCCGGGCCTAGGCTGGTGGGCCAGAGATTGTCTATGGTCGATGGTAGAGTGTGACCCAGGAGCATGAGCTCTGTCTTGTCTCCATTAAGTTTGAGACAAGACTTGGTCATCCAGCTTTTGACCGTATCCAGGCAGGCTGCGAGATCTACATTTGCTGACGTACCGCCCGCCTGTGCCAAGGAGACCACCAGCAGGGTATCGTCCGCGTAGGTAATGATCTTGATACCGAACGGACGGACGATCTCAGCCAGTGGCCTCATGTAGACGTTAAATAACGTCGGGCTCAATGAAGATCCCTGTGGGACCCCACATCCCAGAGGCTTGCTGGAGGAAGTAACATTGCCCTCATACACCTGGAAGGATCTTTCACTCAGGTAGGACTTGAGCCACTCCAGAGCTCTGTCAGATATTCCGGTGTCCTGGAGACGCCGCAAAAGGATACCGTGATTAACGGTATCGAATGCGGCGCTCAGATCGAGGAGGATGATTGCCACCGATCCTCCCCGATCTAAGATTCTCCTGGACTCCTCTGTGACTGCCAGCAGTGCTGTCTCGGTCCCATGCCTGGGGCGGAAGCCAGTCTGGGATGGATCGAGAAGTTGGTGTTGTTCGAGAAAAGTTGTTATGATACTGTTTATATGTTTCTCCAGGATTTTGGCTGCCCAAGGCAACAAGGAGATCGGGCGGTAATTGCTAAGGTTCTTGGTGTCAAGATTTGGTTTTTTAATCAGGGCCCTTACCATAGCCTGCTTCCACGCTGTTGGTACTATGCTGGTGGTGATCGAGGTATTGAGTACTTCAAGCAGTGTGGGGAGGATGGTTTGAATCGCCGAAACTAGAACATATGGGGGTGCTGGGTCTCTAGGGGAGCCCGACTTCACCTGGTGCATGAGGGAGGTGAGGTGATCTGCCTGCAACTGGGGGAATTCCGCCAGTACCGGGGGGTGATTGGATGGGTGATCTGCCTGCAACTGGGGGAGTTCCGCAATGGATACCACGAAACAGATACAATGCATGTGTAAATTATGCCACTTTGTAGCCCTAATATTTTCAAGTATCTCAGCCGCTAATTATGAAGCATATTAAAGTGTGATTGGATGTTGCAATCAGTGGAGTGAAATAGTGCTGCTGAGTTAAGGGGCGGATTTATCTTCTGAACCCTAGTTGTTCATTTTTGCTTATTGTGAATTTCCACAGCATATAATCCTTTGGTATGAACAGGAATACTGCATCTAGTAAACAGTAAAGAGCCAACAGTTCTTTACTGTATCTGGGTTTCTTTTCGGGCGGCAGGGTTTTCACTGGTGGGTATCAGGCTCCGTTTTGGAGAAGCTTCTTAGAGTGCAATTGTGCTGCGCCTAACTTGTAGAGAGAAAGAAATGTAAGGCCAGACAACTCCTATGTTCAGCATACCCACTTCGGCAGCCACCCACTGAGTCAGACTCCCTTTAGCTTTCAGGCCTCCTCTGGCAGAGGCCTCAGTGCACACTTTGAACTGCATGCAGAGCTTGGGGTGGTTAAAGGCAAAGTGGGCCAGTACCACTTGCTTCTGTGGATCTCACTGGGATTGCATCCCAATTAATTTAAAGAAGACAACAGGAAATACTCCCGAAGTCGGGCTTACATCCCACCCCACCCGCCCACCGGTAAAAAAATGGTGGGGAGCCACGGCCAACTGCCAATTAGGTCAAGGGAGCCACGGGTCAAAAAAGTTTGGGAACCACTGCCTTAAAGGAAAACGGGATGCATTTAAAAAAGGAAAATTACACTTTTCAGTTTCTCTGGGACCACTGCCTGCCCTTAAAACATATTTGTGCATCTATTCACAAAGGGGAAGGGGTCCCTTGGAGACCCATTCCCGTTTGCGAGTGCTTTACTGTGCTTTGCGGTCGCACAACATTCATACATTTTTAGACTCGCTATTAGGAAGGAACGCTCTTGGCACGGCCCTTCCTAATAGGGAGTCGCTAACCTCATTTTGCGAGTCGCTAATCGAATAGCGGCTCGCGAAATAGGGTTAGTACATTGGGCTGACCTATTTTGCGGTTGCAAAGGGGCCAAAATCCCCTTTGCAACCGCAAATTACAGTCGTACATCTGGCCCTATGAGACTGCCTTTTATACAGGGATTACAGAATCCCCTGTAATATAAATATATGAACATATAATAACTTTGGGACAGTGAAGTGAATCTGCACAAAACTATTTGGGTTTGGCTTGGCTAGTTTAATGCATGTCTGTCAAGTGGGTGGCCAAGTGCCATTTTCCATTTAATTCCCATTGAAAAAGCTATTATTAGATCTACAGAAAAAAGGCTGAACGAAATTACAACAAACGTTACTCATGAAATCCATATGTCTGTGAAGTTGAGCATTTGAAAAGTGTGTTTTTTGTGGGCTTCAAATCAAGCCACTCGTCCACTGGTTCCCAAACCTTTTTGACCTGTGGCTCCCTTGAAAAAATAGCCAGTTGGCCGTGGCTCCCAATCATGACACTTTTTCTTTACCAGTGGGGGAGAGGGGTGGAGGGGGGGGCAGGGGGGTATGCTTGACCTCTGGAGTACTTCCAGTTTTCTGCCAGAAGGGCAGCCGTATCCAAAGGGGCTGGGGCACTAGAGGGGTGCTGATGTCGAAGCTCAGAATACTGCCAAGCCAGAGAGGGGCCACCCTTGATGGCGGCCATGGCTGCTGAAATACTAGAGAAGAGAGATTCTGCTGTGCTGGATTAGGTGGAACCTGAGAGTGCTGAGGCTGTGTGCAGCAGTGCAGGCTTAGGTGACGGTTTTGAGTGCTGCAGTGCCTGAGAACTGCTGACCTGGGCGAGGGTTTGGGGTTCTGCAGTGCTAGAGAGGAGCCGCACAAGATGATTTCTAGGGGACTGCAGCGCTGGAGAAGTCCAAGCCCGGTTGAGAGTTCAGGTGAGGATGTAGCAGTACAAGAGGTGCCAGCCTGTGTGGGTGTTTTATCAAGGGTTCTGCAGCGAGAGATGATGGCTGGGGTGAGGACTAGGGGTGCCATAGCGCCAGTCAGACCAGGGCCACCCCGGGTCGAGGGCTAGGAGTGCTCAGCACCAGAGGCCCATACAGAACCTGGGCAGGTAAGGGCATGAAATCCTGCAACGCCGGTGAGGTGCTGGGTGGGTGAGGGCTCAGAGTGCCCCAGAGCTGGGGCTGCTGTGCCTGTCTTCATGTCAGTGCATGGAGGGGTAAAAGACGCGCCTGTGGTTCTCTGCTGTGGTAATCAGGATTCGGCCATCACAAGTTACCGGCTGAATGGAGATTACAATTTACACAGAATAATCTCCTGTTTGTGTTTACCCGTCCCCCAGCATTTTTACGCGCGAAAAATGGTGAAGTCTCTGGGTTAGAAATGGTATGAAAATGGAGAATTGCCACACAAATGTGTGCGCCACAATAATAGCAATTCCTGAAGTAAATCCCCATTTTTCAAGGTCAATGTCAAAATATCAGTATTTCCCAAAATTACACAATTATTAACAACAATAAGAATTTTATTTTGGAGCGGAAATACCGAAACAACACCCTTGCCTTCCTCGTTTTATATATCACTTGTATGTTAAACATTCAAACAAAATAGAGCCCAGCTTTTAGCAGAAGTTAACATACCACGACCTAGTAAGACTGTTCGTGTTATGTTTACTTTTACCAGGTGAAGCAGACAAGACTCTGCGCTGCCTTTTGGCCCAAATAACAAGCCAGCGCTCCAGATACCGGAACAAAGGCTGCTCTGGGCGGCGGTGCTTCACACCTCCTCCAGGGCAGGAGGGTCTTCCTGGGTGGGAAGCTTCAAAGGAAATGCTGCCTTTTAAATACAAACCAGGAACCTTCAGATAGTGACTGAGGCCAGACCCTCTTTCCTCCACTTTTGGCGGTAAAATTAGTTAGGTGAGGAGGAGGGTCCCCACTTAGCCTACACCACCTTTAGGGCAGGGCAGGGCAGGCGAGGTGAACCCCTCTCCTGAAATTCCACCATCTGGAGATGGTGAGAAAACCTCCTATCAGGGCTAGAGTAGCGCCTCTACCCAGAGGAAGTGGTCACTAGAGAGTGTAGACACTCTAAACATAAGTAGCCCATTGGCTACCACCTCTCTCCCCTTGTAAATCCCCTCAATTCAGTATTTAGGTGGAACCCCGAGACGTGAACAGCAGATTCAACGGGCAAGAGAAGACTGCGGCAAAGAAGACCCGCCAATAGAGGACTGAAGCCCTGCTGCAGAAGAAAAAGGCACCAAACCCAGCCTGCTGCCATAAGGACTCTATAATCGCTGCTGCTATATCGTCCCGAAACCTGAAAGGACTCCAAGAACCTTGGAGCACCTCCAGCCTGCGAGAAAGCGCCCTGAAGCTACCTTTGAATGAAAGTATCGCTCTCCTGCACACCGCAGGCACTGATCTCATGTGCCCGGTTGGTTGACCTGCTGCTCCCTGACGACCTCAACGCAGATCTGCCTCCCTACCAAGTTTGGAAGGTCCGGGACCTATCGCAGCCGTGGCGCTCCAATCCTCAGGGTACTGAACCACCAACGGCAAACAGAACGAAGAGGAGTCCACTCTGGACTCCTAAAGTACAAGCACCTGTCAAGGGACGTCAAGACACCCGAGATCCACTTCCTGAGTGGCCCAACTGTCCCGAGGTCGCCTCTCCAAGTTGTCTGATCCTGACCGCGAGGACCTCAAGATGCACAACGCCTGGCAGACATGATTGCTTTGCATCCTGCCCCAGCAGCGAGCAACTAGCCCTGCTCCTGTAGTTCACAGGCCCTTGGGACCTCCTCCCTCTTCTGCCTTTTCCCCCTTGTTTCTTGTGGTGCGTAATTGTGCATACAAGTGATATATTTATCGAATTTTGAACATTTATAACTCTGAAAGTATTTATCGTAGAATTGTGTTTATGGTCCATAAAAATTTTATGAAAATCGATGTTATTTTTACAAGTTGTTCTTGACTTTATTCTTGAGTGTGTGTCTCATTCATTGCCTCTGTAAGTACAACAAATGCTTAGCAGTACCCTCTAAAAAGCCTACCGGCTCACCCACACCAGAACAAAAAGAGAGTTAGTATTATCTTCGAACTCTACCTGCTTTTTGGGGATCTCGCGCACTCTACATAGTGTGCTTCATTTTAGTACAAGTTACAGAGCGGCGGGTTCCTACAGCAAGGTCTGTGAAGCCCAAGAGAGTGTGCGCAAATTCCTAAACATTTTTTTAAAAAGTCAAAGAAGCCTGGCCCTGCAGTGAATCCCCCTGCTCTGCCCAGGCCCAGTTGAACGCCTCTGCCTGGTTGGAGTTGGCTGCTGGAAACTGTTGCATGTGTTTATGAAGGAAACTGGAAACAACTGAAAACAAGTATTGGCAATGCCAATGGGTCTTGCTTATTCTAGTGCTATTCAATCAATCAATCAATTGCGGCATTTATAAAGCACGCTACTCACCCGGTAGGGTCTCAAGGCGCTGGGGGAGGGGGTGTGTTACTGCTCGAACAGCCAGGTCTTGAGCTGCTTTCTGAAGGAGAGATGGTCCTGGGTTCGCCGAAGGTGGGTGGGGAGGGAGTTCCAGGTCTTGGCTGCCAGGTAGGAGATGGATCTTCCTCCGGGGGTGGCTCTGCGGATGCGTGGTACGGTGGCGAGGGCATGGCTGGTCGATCGTAGCTGGCGGTTGGGCGTGTAGAAGGTCATGCGGTCGTTGAGGTACTTGGGACCCAGGTCGTGGAGAGCCTTGTGTGCGTGGGTGAGGAGTCTGAACGTGATTCTCTTGCTGACGAGGGAGCCAGTGCAGGTCTCTCAGGTGTCTGGTTATGTGGCTGTGTCGGGGGATGTCCAGGATGAGTCGTGCGGAGGTGTTCTGGATGCGCTGGAGTCTTTTTTGAAGTTTGGCTGTGGTTCCGGCGTAGAGGATGTTCCCGTAGTCCAGTCGGCTGGTGACGAGTGCCTGGGTGACGGTCTTCCTGGTTTCAGTGGGGATCCATCTGAAGATCTTGCGGAGCATGCACAGGGTGTTGAAGCATGAAGATGAGACGGCGTTGACTTGTCTGGTCATCGACAGGGAGGAGTCCAGGATGAAGCCCAGGTTGCGTGCGTGGTCCGTTGGCTTGGGAGCGGTGCCCATGGCCGGGGGCCACCAGGAGTTGTCCCAGGCGGAGGGTGATGATCCCAGGATGAGGACTTCCGTCTTGTCTGAGTTCAGTTTAAGGCGGCTGTTCCTCATCCAGTCGGCGACGTCTTTCATCCCCTCGTGTAGGTTGGCTCTGGCGGTGGTGGGGTCCTTGGTGAGGGAGAGGATCAGCTGGGTGTAGTTGGCATAGGAGATGATGTTGAGGTCGTGTTGGCGTGCGATGGCTGCGAGGGGGCTCATGTAGACGTTGAAGAGGGTTGGACTGAGTGAAGATGCTTGTGGTACGCCGCAGATGACTTCGGTGGCCTCGGATCCGAACGGGGGGAGGCGGACTCTCTGGGTTCTTCCGGCGAGAAATGAGATGATCCACTTCAGTGCTTTCTCTCGGATTCCGATGTTGCTGAGGCGTTTCACTAGGGTGCGGTGGCAGACGGTGTCGATCGCCGCAGAGAGGTCCAGGAGGATGAGGGCCGCTGTTTCCCGTTGTCGATCAGGGTTCTGATGTCTTCGGTGGCTGCGATTAGGGCGGTCTCGGTGCTGTGGTTGGCCCGAAACCCGGACTGCGAGGGGTCGAGGGATCCATTCGTCTCGAGGAAGGCGGCAAGCTGTCTGTTGCCGGTCTTCTCGATGACTTTGGCCGGAAAGGGAAGGAGCGAGATGGGACGGTAGTTCTTGAGGTCAGTGGGGTCCGCCGTTGGTTTCTTCAGGAGGGCGGTCAGCTCAGCGTGCTTCCAGCTCTCCGGGAAGGTGGCGGTGTGGAAGGAGGAGTTGATGATGTCCCAGAGATGGGGTGCGATGATGGCGTCGGCTTTGTTGAAGACATGGTGTGGGCAGGGGTCGGTTGGTGATCCGGAGTGGATGGAGTTCATCGTGCGGGTGGTGTCTTCGGTGTTGATCGGGGTCCAGTTGCAGAGGGTGGTGGTGGCGGGCGTTGGTTTGGCGGTGGGGTGCGTGGTCTGTGCGTTGAAGCTGTTGTGTATGTTGGCGATCTTGCGGTGGAAGAACGTGGCGAGTGAGTTGCAGAGGTCTTGCGAGGGAGTGATGTTGTTGTTTCCGGCGCTGGGGTTGGAGAACTCTTTGACGATGCTGAAAAGTTCCTTGCTGTTGTGGGCGTTGTTGTCCAGTCGTTCTTTGAGTGCCAACTTCTTGGTGCCGCGGATCAGTTGGTGGTGTTTGCGGGTGGCGTGCTTGAGGGCGGTCCTGTTGTCTGTGGTCTGGTCGAGCCGCCAGGCTTTCTCGAGGGTGCGGCAGTTCTTCTTGGATTCCTTGAGTTCGTTGGTGAACCAGGGAGTTTTCTTGCTGGCGGGTCTGCTGGGAGGGTTCTTTAGTGGTGCGAGGTCGTTGGCGCAGGCGGTAAGCCACTTGGGGAGGTTGCTGGCTGCTTCGTTTGGGTCCGTTGTGTTGGTGGGTGTGTTCTGGCTGAAGGAGGCGGTGAGCTGCTCGGCGGTGATCTTGCTCCAGCTCCGGCCGGGAACCTGATGACTTTGGCAATTCATTTTAGCCATTATGTACACCAGTGTGGCTACTATTTGGCTTGGCTGAAAGTTTGTGGTGTGGCGTGGGGTTGGTAGATTGTGGTATACTGGAGTCAAGTGAGGTAGAGTGGAATGTGGTAGATTAGTGTGAAGGTAGATTGGGGTAGAGTGGGTAGATTGGGATAGATTAGATTGGGGAGTTGGGTAAATGAGCGTGGTAGATTGGAGTGGGGTAAATTGAAATAGGGTGGGGTAGGGTAGATTGGGATGGAGTGGAGTAGGGTGAAGTGGGGTAGATTGGAGTGGTTTAGCTTGGGGAAGATTGGATTGGAGTGGGGCAGACTCACTGGATTGAGGTAGATTAGAATGGAGTAGATTAGAGTGTGGAATATTGGGGTTGTTTGGAGTGGGGTAGATTGGAGTAGAGTTATATAGAGTGGTGTGGGGTAGATAGGGATGGATGGGTGTGGTAGATTGAAGTGGGGTAGATTGGGTTAGGGTGGGATAGATTGGATCATGGTGGAGTAGAATGGAGTGGAGTAGATTAGGGTAGATTTGAGTGGGGCAGATTGGACTAGGTAATTAGTATCTACACAGGTTGATTGAGCAAGTCTGGAGAGGGAGCCATAAGCAGCGGCAGAGCAGAACAGTGCAGAGCGCCGGAGGATGGCGGCAGTCAAGACACGAGCAGTGAACTCCCTCTGGAACAAACAGAAGGAGCCGGGAGCGGGAAGCTGCAGCAGTAGCGGAAGACTGTGCTTACAAGGGAGAGGAGTTGGCCAAACAGCTAGTGCGTCCGACCTCGAATCTTGGGAACTTGGTTCGAGTCTCTGCAATGACGCTGAACATCCTGTGATTCTGGGCAAATCACTTAATCTCCCCGTGCCTAACAAAAATGAATGTGTCCTCATGTAATGCAACTGGTGCTATGTAAAGCACTCTGAAACCCGATTCGGGTCAATTTTGCACTATATAAACTCTGTAAAAAAAAAAAAAAAAGGTGCCGAACAACCTCCGCAGGCACTGCATACTGATAGACACTGCCATACTGCCATACCCCGCCACACTCTCCAAGCCTGCCGAGTGTGGGTGTGGTCCAGTGCGGCCCCCGAGGTGGTGGCTGGTGGTGAGCCTGCACTGTGTAGACCGCGGCGGGGGTAATCAGCTGCGTCAGTGACATGGGAACCGTTAGTTGCAATCTTGGATCTTTCCTGGCTCTTTTCTTGGCGTTATCACCCTTGCCAGACCCAAGCACCCCAGGATCCAGGGGGGGAGCGCTGAAGCAGTTGCGTTCTGGACGAGACACTGCATGAAGACGCCGGCCCGAGTTGGGTTGACTCAGCTTCAGAGCCGGTAGCGGTGTCCTTCTCCTTGCTGCACCTTCCCCCTCCACCCTCCTCCACTGCCTGCAATCTTCCGGCTAGCGTCATGAGGCTCACCAGCTGCACCAGGGAGGAAACATCCAGCAAGGGCGCTCTATGCACCAGATCCTGGGTGCTGGACGGTGGTTTGGCAAACAGAAGGCTACATATGAGATCCCAGTGAGTTGGGGAGAGGGCATAGTAAGCCAGAGTCCCGCCTGCACTCGTACAAGCCGCACACGACAGTGTGGTAGGGGGTAGCTGGTAAGTGCGGCTGTTCAGCGGGGGTGGCTCTCTCACCTCCCCCCACCGCCTCCCTCCTACATCCCAGTACTCAGCACCCGGACAAGGGTGAGGACGCCAAATTTCAAGCACCCCGATGCCTGTAAAGATCATTTAAAGTCTTTCAAAGCCCATGTTGGACGAGGTAAAGTGCAGCGGACCAAAGGGGAAAAAGATAAATAAATCCAACGTGTGGACACAGTCAAACGACCAGCAAGGTTGGCTGTGACTATTGTGGTCTGGTGGCCTGGTGTGGCCCGCTCAGACAAGTGCACCTGCGGCCGTGTGACGTGTAAAGGTGACAACATACCAAAACACCAAGTCCACTAACCATGCGATCGGGCAGGGTGAGGAAGACACTTGGAAATAAAGTTGCCGCCCTAAAAAGACTTGCCAAAAAGCAAAAAAACAGGAAAGTAGCAAACGTAAATGGAGCAAGCGCCACACTAGAGAGCCCATTCATTTCGCCAGTAGCCGCCATGTTTGAAAAATCAGTGGCAAACACAAAATTGACCCAAAACTCAAGATTCCAGTTTCTAAAGGACCCCGGGTCACCTATTTGTGTATTTGTGCTACCCCCGGAAACACATTGGGGCTGATGACCCCTTTGGCACCCCCTAAATATCATACAACATATAGATCTAATGGGGGAAGAGCAAACTCAAGTAACCACCTCAGAGATACTAAACGCAAACCCCATTGAGATTGAAAATCCAGGCACATGGAGTGAACAACCAATAGATCAAGGCGTAGTCCAGCCAGTGGGACCTTACTGCAGAACACGCTTACAATAACAGCGATAGTACACGCTGCACAAGAAGATACTAGCATCAAAACAGAGCATCAAGAGCAACTATTTGCTTTTAGCAAAACCAATGGAGAAAATGTGCCAGGTAGTCTGGCCTCAAAGCAGAAGATTCAAGATCACAACGTCTCAATGAGCTTCTCCTCTCAGGCCTCTGTGCATGGTCAAGTAGTCAGCCCACAACATTTACAATCAAGTACTGAAGACCTTGCTCTTTCATGGTTAATTTCACGCCAACCCATTACAAATTTGGATGAGTCGCAGGTGAGTAAACCTGCAGTAGGCACACAGGCGGTATGGACAGAGGCCCAAGAAGAAGTGGAGAATCAGCTATTTAGTACCAACTATACCAGTGGGCAAGATAAGACAATAGAGTGTAGAGCAAACTCACTATCCAAACAAAACGAGAGATCTAGTATACTTGAAAAAGGGGCAAATAATGACAATAGCGACATTATGTGCAAACAGAAGTCCTCCCCCGCTATTGCAAGCATTACAAACATCAACGGCTGCCTTAATAATGCTGTCAGATAAATTGTATATACAATAGATTTAATGAAAGTCATTGCATCATATATAGCAGGAATAAATGATAAACTTGATAATCTAACCTAATTAAAAGAGTGCAATCAGATTATTCCCCGCAGGAATCGGCCTGCACATGTGGGCCAATATTAGACAAGTTGAGTTTCCTACCAACAATGCTTGAACAGACACTTAAGCTTAACAAACATCTGGTCACTCCAGTTACTTACTAAGAGACTTTTCATATAAAACGATCATAAGTAATTACATTTCAGATTCAACCACAGGTAGCTGCAAAATCCACTTTAGAGCTTAAGAACGAATCTCAGCTGCCCTCTGCACAGGGCAGCGAATGGAAAAGAGCTCCTGTAAAAGCTTTAATCACTTCAGGGCTCCGAGAGTACCCCAAGACTGAGGGAGGTTCACCTGTCCCTGGAACCCTGTGCGCCTGAGTCAGCTGCTCTGGCCGCTGCTCCACACCTGTCCCCGGAGCCCTGTGCTCCGGAGTCGGCTGCTCTGGCCGCTGCGCCACACCTGTCCCCGGAGCCCTGTGCGCCGGAGTCAGCTTCTCTTGCCCCTGCACCACATTTGTCCCCGGAGCCCTGTGCTCCGGAGTCAGCTGCTCTGGCCGCTGCGCCACACCTGATATTCAATACTGAGGCTGACTTGGGAAACTGACGGGTTTATTGAGTGGGATGGAAATTTGGATCCTTTCTTACAACTGTGGCTGTCACTCCTCATATTTACATTTATAAATGAACCGACACTCTTTGCTTCTCTTTTTCTTGTCTGGGGTGAAATATTTAAATATTTAATACAAAGATACAGTTAAAAACCTGTGCTTTTGAGTCAGTGGAGGCTGGGCCTGGCAGGACTCACTGCTGATGCTGACTCTGCCATCAATGACCCGGAGACTATTCACACTCACAGGAAAAGAGGAGCTCCAAATCCTTCGCTGCTTGTGCTGTCGCTGCTGCAGATGACCCGGACGGTATTACCTACAAAGGCCAGGAAAAGGCCCAGTTCTGCTGCTGGCGCCGACTCTGCCTCCGGTGACCCGGAAGTGAATGCGTGTATAGTTTGTTATAACAAGTACGAAGGAAGCTACGAGGGAGGAGAGAGGGTGAGACTCAGGAGGACCCAGAGCAGGGGGGAGAGGGACGTTCCATTCATGTGGGGGGCTCCGCTCGTTTGTTTCACCCGCAGTCAATATATAATTGAGGCCCCTTTTTATAACCTGCCCGGGGCCTGTATTGAATACCAGCCCCACCTGGGCCCGAGGAGGAGCGGGGGTGGAGGGGTGCGCTGCTCTCAGGGAGGTGCCAGATGGAGCTCGAGGCCTCCGCACCTTCTTGGTCTCAGTTTCGGTTTCATGGCGCACTTCCGGTCCCCGGCTCGACACACGTGACGTCTGTACTGCTTCCGGTCTCGCCAGCGTCCGCAACGGACGGGACAAAGGAGCCGCCCGGCCGCACTGTGAGTTATTCCCCATTTCCGCCCCGTCTCTCTGTAACTCCCCTCCGGTGCCCCCCCCCCCCTCCGGCGTGTGAGGGCTTTATACGAGTATGGGGGGGGGGAGTTGGAACTGGGGGCCCCCTCTCCCGAGGGGCCCGGGGCCCTCGCATACTCCGAGGGGCCACAGCGCTTCCACAGCCGCCGAGGCCTCAGCTGGCTCATGCATGACACTCTCATTGCCTCACTGTACTTATGCGTGACATTCAGCGCCGAATGAGTGACACTTGAGTGACGCCGTCTCACGAATCAAAATAACCAATCCTGTCCACGGGGCGGAGACATGAGGCGTCACGAGGAGCTTTAGAGCCCCTTGAACTGCTGCAGAGCCCTGAAGTGAGAGGTCACATGGCGCCAACTCTGGTTTGTTTCTGCAGCTGGGTGAGCTTTGAATGCGGGGATTTGTATACAGACAAGAGAAAACTACTATTCCCAGCATGCAAAGCGTTTAGAGCTAAAAAGGCAAAACCCACTTACATTTCACAAGGGGCCGCAGCTGAGGGCTGGACACTGCAGTCCTTGGTCTCATTGAGGTGACCCTGTGAGCCGCCCTCTAACACAAATGTTCTCTCATTTATAACTTCCAGTCTCCCCCCCCCTCCCACCCCCCCACTCACACACAAGCTCCAGCAAGGCCTGGCTCAGATGCTGCTCAGTCCGCAGATTCACACTTCTCCCACTTTGATTATTGGCTTTGTTATTACTGCATCAGTTACCAGATATTTTCTCTCATACTGGCCACTTACCTTGAGGATTGCCTGGCTGTTTTTATACTGCCGACACCAGTATTTTACTTGATCTCGCCAATACAAAAATTGTAAAAAGCACAAAAAATCAGTATTTTCCCCTCTAATCAGTACATACTTTAAAAGCAACAATAAGCAGATAGAAGTATAGTTTGGAGTTGGCAAGTTAATGATCAGTGGTTTAGAGTAAAGAAAGATAGAAAGGTCATCGTAAAAATGAATAAACCCTATAAAGACTACTTTTTATAACTTTCCATGGTATGCTTGAGCCTTAAAACTATATAAACAAATGGCAGGCATTTCTTTTGAAATTGCGGCAACCCTACTTACGAGTGGGGCATGCTGGAGGTGTCAGAGGGGTCTCAGCGCTGCTTGTTGTTTCCATTAAATGGTGCTGACGGCTGTCATGACGTAGGCAGGGGCAGAGGCTATTTCTCGGTGAATTGGGGCAGCTGCAAGTCGACCAGCCGCAAGTCAGGCATCAGTCCGGTTCTTCACATATTTATTGACCTCAGTCAATGCTGCTGGTTAGCTGCTTCAGGGAGAGGCTGTCTTGGCCCCAGAGGAGAGGCGTCAGAGCTCTCACAATGTACCGCAGCCATGAGCGGCCGCTGCTTTAACAGTACTGCAACCTACAATCTGGCCTTACGGTGGCCTGGTGCGCTATACAAATAACGTGGCTTCAGCCAGGTAAAGTGCCTAGCTCGCTCCATCCCCAAGGCATTGCACCAAGCTGTTCTTAAAGCCTCCTCAGATGCGACCCGTCACTTGAGCTTCATTGTCCGGGAACTGCGAAGTTAACAACTCCACAACATCGAACGGCTCTATAGCTCGAATTGCGCTTAATGTGCTTATAGGAGTCGTGTCTAACATTTCTTTGTAGACAGTTCGTTTTTTAAATGTTTAAACTCGTAGTTTTTTAGTCTCCCGACGGGACAGCAGTCAGAGCACTCCAGTCGACTCCACTCGAGTCCCCCACCGCTCGAGAATCCAACCTCACTTCCTTCCAAGACGTGAGGTCACGCGCCAGCCAGAACACAACCACTGCAGAGGGCAGGCCCTACCTCAGGTCTCAGTATACTTGGGAAGCGACTCTGTGACAGTCAGCTGCGTGCACCAATTTCAAATGCACCCAGGCTGGCATGGCTAAAATGTAACATTTTAGCACTCAGCCGCTGCAGACAAGCTCATTAACTATTTACTGAGCCTGCCGGGGAGCAGCAGAGCCAACGCACAGAGGTGTCACAGGCGCCAGCGGAAAGCAGCCTGGCGTGGCCAGTTTCAGCGCTGGCACAGTCTTGAGACAGTGGCATTATAATGTGTGACAATGCATTTCAGTGCGGTGATGCGGAACACCACACTGAAATGCGTTAGTCGCGCCTGATGCGTGATACTTGGCAGGCCTGCACATTGGAACACCCGTGACTGGGGCCATGGAATATACAGAATCATCATTCAGTGATGCTTAGACTGAAGACCTGTAGTATATTACACCACCCAGCGTGGGCTTTACCCGAGGAGTCGGGGTGCATTACACCACCCAGCGTGGGCTTTACTTGAGGAGTCGGGGTGCATTACACCACCCAGCGTGGGCTTTACCTGAGGAGTCGGGGTGCATTACACCACCCAGCGTGGGCTTTACGCGAGGAGTCGGGTGCATTACACCACTCAGCGTGGGCTTTACCTGAGGAGTCGGGGTGCATTACACCACTGTAACCGGTGCGGGACTCGCGGGGACAGAAGAGAAGGACAACAGTCGGGTTCTTGTTACAACGGGCTTTAATGAGTCCAACAAATGGTCAGAACAAGTCTTTCTGATCAGGGTTGTACGGCGGGAAGATCGACTTCGGGACCTTCTCCTTCGGTGCTTGACGTACAGAGTCCTCCGATAGCCGGTCTGGCTTCGTCGGGGTTTGGTATCGTCTGGTCCGTCTTGACAACTCCTCTCCCCCGGGCCGTAAGGAAACAAAAGAAAAGGCAGCAAGTGAGGTGGTTGTCCTACTCGGACCGTTACTACCGGTAAAAGGGAGTGAGGAAGTAAACCCACACGTGCTCCGAACCTATATACAAGTGAGTGGGACGCGGGTGTGCTCAGGGTAGGGAAAACCGGGAACCAGGGACTCCGCTATTTTACAACGGGACCGCCCTTCCGTCCCACCCAGCCCTTGAGCCGATTACGCACCTGGGCAAGCCACACACCTCCCCCGGGTGAGTGGCTGGGCGGCTCGTGGGATCGGTGGCCTCCAGGCGTCTCCTCCTCGGACAGGACTTCTCCTCCAGTATGCGACTCCTCCTTCCAACTTGCTTCCGTCTTTCTCCAACCTGTCTCCTCTCCAGGTGTACAAGCACACCTCGTCTCCCTGTGCTTCCGCCTTTGACGGCGTTACGTCGTCCTGGAACTCCGCCCACTCGTCCTCACCCTGATAGTTAAAGGGCCAGTCCCCGTCTCCTTCTCGGCCTGACGCAGCCTCGGATCCAGCCCCTCGATAGTCCATCTGCTGAGGGATACAAGAGGGGGTATTTGAAGTACGTCTCGTAGTCCATGGTGATTGATCAGGTCGATCCCCCCCATAACGGGGATCAAAGTCGGGGACACCCCGTTACAACCACCCAGCGTGGGCTTTACCTGAGGAGTCGTGGTGCATCACACCACCCAGCGTGGGCTTTACCCGAGGAGTCAGGGTGCATTACACCACCCAGCGTGGGTTTTACCTGAGGAGTCAGGGTGCATTACATCACCCCGTGTTGGCTTTACCCGAGGAGTCCGGGTGCATTACACCACCCAGCGTGGGCTTTACCCGAGGAGTCGGGTGCATTACACCACCCAGCATGGGCTTTACCCGAGGAGTCGGGGTGCATTATACCACCCAGCGAGGGCTTTACCCGAGTAGTCTGGGTGCATTACACCACCCCGCGTGGGCTTTACCAGAGGTGTCTGAATGCATTATACCACCCAGCGAGGGCTTTACCAGAGGAGTCGGGTGCATTACACCACCCAGTGTGGGCTTTACCTGAGGAGTCAGGGTGCATTACTCCACCCAGCATGGGCTTTACCCAAGGAGTCAGGTGAATTACGCCACCCCGCGTGGGCTTTACCAGAGGAGTCAGGGTGCATTACGCCACCCCGCGTGGGCTTTACCAGAGGAATCAGGGTGCATTACGCCACCCCGCGTGGGCTTTACCAGAGGAATCAGGGTGCATTACGCCACCCCGCGTGGGCTTTACCAGAGGAGTCAGGGTGCATTACGCCACACCGCGTGGGCTTTACCAGAGGAGTCAGGGTGCATTAAACCACCCAGCGAGGGCTTTACCCGAGGACTCGGTGTATTACACCACCCAGTGTGGGCTTTACCTGAGGAGTCCAGGTCCATTACACCACCCAGCGAGGGCTTTACCCGAGGAGTCGGTGCATTATACCACCCAGTGAGGGCTTTACCCGAGAAGTCGGGGTACATTATACCACCCGCGTGGGCTTTAAATCAAAGAACTGTAGTATATTACATCACACATGTGGGTTATACCTGATGAGTCTGAGTACTTTATATCATCCACACACGGCTAGACCTGGGGTCTCCATGTTATAAGATACAGGGCAGTACTTTGGTGGCAGGAAAGATTAGATTGCCACATATTTGAGATGTCCGTAATGCAAGTTGACATGTTTGTGATACTTCACGTGTCCTGGAATATTTCATTTTTTTGATTACTTTGAACTGTTTGTTTATTTTTATTTATCACTACAAGGAGTAGACGTTTTGCATAAAATATTTTTCTGCTCATTTTCAAAGGCTTAAAAGTGGAATGATAAATTGAATTATGTGATAAGTTGTTTCAGCAAAGTGTTCTGTATTAAACTGTACCTAATGGTCAATTTCAAATGTCTTTATACCCAACAGAGAGCAGACCCATGCAAATACAACCAGATGATAAAAAGCAGAGAAGAATTTGAAAAACTGGAACCTTCCTATTTCCATGAGAAGAGCAAGAGATAAAAACATTTCATTTTCAGAAACCGATGAGTCTAGTAAGAGAAAAAGGATCATAACAAGCCGACAAGTGTGATCCACTGTAAGTGAAAATTTGAGCTAAAGTCTGCTCTTTACTCGCTGGCCTACACAAAATAAACTCACAGCCAGAATGCTAACGTTACAATCTGGTGGCCAACATCAACTTGGTACTTGTGTAATGCGATTATCAATAACAGACTCTCTTCCATGTCTTCGATTATGAAGATTGAGAAGGATGCGTCCTGATATCGCAGTGAATTGACAAGTAATTGAGTCTCTTGGCTTTGATGTGTCCTTGGAGCGTTACCAGCATTAAAAACATTTGTATCCTCCTTATGATCAGCGACAGGCGGAGCATCCTGGCGGTCAGCCTATGCAGGTAAAAGCACCACTCCCCAGTGCTTGATGGACTGTTGTGCGAGGACCAGGCCGTCCTCTGCTTCCGCTTCCTTCGACTGAGAGTCCTCCTGTAGAAGCCGTTTTTATACACTTGACCTCCGCATGTGCATATCCCGTGGATCAAAAAGGATGAAACGACTCTGGTTAGCAGCTCGTATTCGTAGAGGTGAGAGTGGGGTTGTTTGGAACCCCTGTGCCTGCAGCAGCATCAGCGCTGTACCTGCCACTGAAGAGTGTCCTGATGCAACCGCACAGTGTATCAAGATTAAGAAAGATTATCTTCCACCAAACTTTCCAAAACACAAAAAGGGAACAGGTAAAGCCGATGGTAATGTTGAGACACCAGTCAGTTTAGAAGAACATCAGAAGGATAGGCACTGTAACTGGATGAGCTTAAAGGATGAAACTCACAACTCACAGGAGGAATATACTGAACAGAAACCAAAGAAGCCCGACAGCTCCCCTGAAGGACTTGAAACAGAAGTGCCTTTCTCAGAAAACAATGAAAATACAACTGTGCCATCTCTTGACCCAGAACAATTTGACAAAAGGCAAAATGAGCCAATATCTGCTGCAAACACACAAGATAAATCAACTGAAAGTGGACAGTGTGCCAACACCAGGCCAAAGCTGAAGAAAGCGAGAGATAAAAACAAGTCCATCGAATATATTTGTGCTAAATATGGGAAAAGTTTTTGCAGACCAACAGAGCTTCTCAAATACCAACGAACATACATTGGCGATAATTCAGCAATGTTTAATGAATTGGGGAAATATTTTAAAAGATTTCCAGCCAAAGATCCGAAAACAGAAATACAAGAGAAATTATCTCCCCCTATTGAAAAAGAAAATATTTTAAATATCCCACCATCATTGCAAATACATCAGCACAAAAAGACAATTGAAGAAGAGAAGCCACCCCCAAATACCAATAATGACACAAATGTCACTAGATCTCCATTCCTAGTCCCACACCAGGACACAAACATCGAACCCACTGAAAGTGAAAAAAGCGTCAGTGGCTTATCCTCCATCCAGAGACGACCTGAAAAACCCAGTGGGAAACGGTACCCATGTACAGAGTGTGAGAAGAGTTTCACTGCCTCATCAACACTAAAGAGGCATCTTGACATACACATAGGGAAACGATACGCATGCACAGATTGTGGGAAATCATATGGCAGAATCGATCGTTTAAAGATGCACCAAAAGGTACACACAGTAAATAAGCCACATCCGCGCACTGATGTCAGCAGTAACTTAAATCTAACTGAATAAAAAAAATACACCAAACAGGAGACAATAACTCCCATGAGAAACTCAGCACAAGTAGTGACCGTGGAAAGATGAAAGGAGATTTACAGACTCCTCATCCATGCATGCACATGAAAGAATACATCCAGGGGGATAAAAAGAAGCAGATAAAAGTCCTGAGGGTGGGGAGAAATTTCTCAGGGTAACAACGTTATTCATTCACCAGCAAATACATATCAGCGAGAAGCCATTTTCATATAGTAAATGTCGGAAGAGTTTAATCTGTCATTAAGTTTAAGTCTACACCAGAGAGTGCATGTGTTCATCCTTCACTCACCAACCTTCATGGAACATAAAAACAACATCCGTCTCAAAACGAGTGCATAAATGAAAGAAAACTGCAGAAAATGACAGCTCACACCAGCGTGGTCACCAGCACCACTCAACACAACCCTTGTTTGAAAAACAAGGGACTGTGATAGTTTAGGAGATTAGATAACTGGACCTAACCCCAAGTAGCATTTCCTGTGGATACAGGTGATGAGAAAGATGCCCAGACATTGAAAAGTATTATACCTTCTATTTACAGTGCTTAAAGTATAGAACTGTGGTGTTGAGCGCTATAAGAAATGAAGTTATTTCATGTATTGATGGTATACTCCACTTTCTAAAATTATAAAACCACGCTGGGCTTCCAGTCCATTATAGGCCTTATTTTCGGCCTCTCTTTAGCAGTCAGAGAAAAGCTCAGTTGTGACATAACTACAATCTATGCAGTTAGAGCAGGGCAACAAAGAATGAGTGGGGGGGGGGAACAGTAGCTAAACAGAAAAATTGAGAAAGGAGTAAAAAAAGTGAATTGGGGTCTGCCTTTTTCTGGAGGTCCAAGACCGGGGAATCTGAAAGAGCCCTTTACCGGACAATTTAGGTGGCCTTTCGTAGTGGAAAGTCAGAAATGTGGTATAATTACTTCTTTATGGACTTGCAAATGGAATGAAGTGACTGGCCATAATGTTGGCGAGAAGAGAACTCCGTCACCATTGCGACGGAGATCTCTCCGCCAACATTTAAATTGGGCACGAAGTGGTGCAAGAGATGTTTGTCCGTAAAGTGAAACTCGTATTACTCATTTCTTCATGTTGTTTAGGAGCAAATATTTTTATTGGCAGACAATTGGGCAAATCACATACACAAAATACCGCCTACAACCCATTACGGACAAGCCGCGAAGTTCAGATGCATACCGAGGAGCAGAACCAAATACAGCACAATAGCAATCACAAAGTGGGCATGTTAATACACAGCATGTCACCTACAACCCAAATTGGGCCGGCCGCGTATGAGTGACAAGAGATAGAGGCCTTCAGGCTCATTAAGAAAGCAAGAGTTGCCATATACAGCTGAGTATAGCAATGGTCGTAGTACAGTATCGCTGAGTGTGTTAGAAGGCTTCGCATGCCAAGTAAAACAAGGATAAAGGAACATTCAAAATTGAACAAAACCCTCACCCACCCTCTCCCCTTCTGAGTAGACCTTGCTGGGCTTGCAAGTTGTCTGACTAGGACTGCTGTGAATCAGAAACATTAGGATTATGGAGCCTTGGCCTCCCCCTGTTCAAGTGGCAAAAGTCTAAGGTAGGCTAGACGGGTCCGCTCCACGAACTCTTTGGGCAAGATTGAGATAGTAATGAATGGGGACCATATTTTTGCGTATGTGTATGTGATTGCCCTTGGGGTGTAAGTGAGTGCCACTAGGGTATATCCGATTGCTATTGGGGTGTATGTGATTGCCCCTGGGGTGTATGTGATTGCCCCTGGGGTGTATGTGAGTGCCCCTAGGGAGTATCCGATTGCTATTGGGGTGTATGTGAGTGCCCCTAGGGTGTATTTGAGTGCCCCTACGGTGTATGAGATTGCTGTTGGGGTGTATGTGAGTGCCCCTAGGGTGTATGTGATTGCCCCTAGGGCATATGTGATTGCCCATGGGGTGTCTGAGAATGTGTTGCAAAGCATTTTTCATGTATAAGCATCTAACATCTTTACGTTTTATAATGATCAGTTTATAATCAACACAATGACCTTTTCATTGAATATATTGTACATATGTTATTTCCTTACAGTAGTATCACCTCCTCCCTCTTTCATATTTTTTTCTTTCCTTCTTTCAGTTTTTACTCAGATTACTTTAGTATATTTCTTAGTAGCTTAAAATGTGATGTATCTTTATATAACGTTTATCTACCTGATTGCCTAATAATACAAATATTGATTTACTCCTATATATTGTTATTTACATGATTTCCTACCTTTGTAGAGATTTGCAACTATTTTTGAAACTGTATTTTTTATAAAATCTAAATAAAATTGTTGGGAAAAAATCCTTTTCAAGTTGATGGCTATCTGACATGGTGGTTCTATCTCCGAAAAAGTTAGGAAGAGAACAATCTGTTGCTTAGATGTGGGAGGGGAGGATGTGTAGTGGAGGAAGGAGAGACGGGTACGGAAAATTTAATTTGAAACATGAAAATGCAAGGTGTCGGTGACTCCAAGATCGATCTGTCAAGAAAGTATCCAGAGTGCATTATAACCTGCAGTTGCTATTTTCAGACAATTTTACTGGTCACTGTGTATTTTACGGGTACATCTAGGAATGGTGAGTCTTTAGACTCAAATAGGATGACTGGATGTTCAGAGCTAATTTCAGGTGTAATCGTGGGGAGTTCTAGGTGGTCGTGGCAGCACCAGAGCAAGATTACTATAAGGCACGGGAGGATCGGAAAAACTGGTGTTTCCAAAAGTAGCATGTTCTTGCTCCTGGGATGTCTAAATGAACATGGAATGGTCAGATGATGACCTCGGTTGCTCGACCTGACCGCATGTAGAAATCTGAATGTGAGAAGCAGACTTTCAACTTTACCCGCACAGCTGAGGGCAGCCAATGAAGATCCATCAGAAGTGGGACAATAGCATCTGATTGATTTTTGTAATTAAGTCGGCTGTGGAATGCAGATAGCTTTGAGGGGGGCATGGTGTTCACCGCAGGCTTGCCAAGGTGGCATCGCCTGCCTCGATCCTTAAGATAATTCATGCATGGGCTACAGCTTTGAGCTGGTTGCTGCAAAAAAAGTTTTCTTAAATTTGTGAAGATGATAGTTTGAGAATAAGCTCATTTATTCCTGCGCTGACGCATTGATGGAGAAGTGTCGATCAAGAACTTTATTGATTTGACAGTCGCTAAATTCTATTAATTATTCCCTCATA